>NC_090445.1:1459178925-1460378925 GCF_031143425.1 Pleurodeles waltl | reverse complement strand
TCTGTGCATGGATTCTCCTGCTTGTTTTCCGGCTGCGCGTCGTTCCTCGGGGCTGTGCGTCGAAATTTCACTCTCACAGCAGGCGTCGCGTCGATATCTCCTTGGAAGTCGGGCAGCGTTGTCCTTGCGAGGCCATGTGTCAAAGTTTCGGTCGTCCCGAAGGCGTCGCATCGATCAGCGTTGGTGTGCGGCGTTTTTCTCGCCGCGGAACAAGCTGTGCGTCGAACATTTCGGCGCACGAAGCGTCCAAGTGAAAAAGAGAAGTCTTTTTGGTCCTGAGACTTCAGGGAACAGGAGGCAAGCTCTATCCAAGCCCTTGGAGAGCACTTTTACAGCCAGACAAGAGTTCAGCAAGGCAGCAGGCCAACAGCAAGGCAGCAGTCCTTCGTAGAAAAGCAGACAGGTGAGTCCTTTAAGCAGCCAGGCAGTTCAGCAAGGCAGCAGGCCAACAGCAAGGCAGCAGTCCTTGGTAGAAAAGCAGACAGGTGAGTCCTTTGAGCAGCCAGGCAGTTCTTCTTGGCAGGATGTAGTTTCTGGTTCAGGTTTCTTCTCCAGCAAGTGTCTGATGAGGTAGGGCAGAGGCCCTGTTTTATACTAAGTTGTGCCTTTGAAGTGGGGGTGACTTCAAAGAGTGTCTAGGAAATGCACCAAGCTCCCTTTCAGTTCAATCCTGTCAGCCAGAGTCCCAATAGGGGGTGTGGCAGTCCTTTGTGTGAGGGCAGGCCCTCCACCCTCCCAGCATAGGAAGACCCATTCAAAATGCAGATGTATGCAAGTGAGGCTGAGTACCCTGTGTTTGGGGTGTGTCTGAGTGAATGCACAAGGAGCTGTCAACTAAACCTAGCCAGACGTGGATTGAAGGGCACAGAAAGATTTAAGTGCAAGGAAATGCTCACCTTCTAAAAGTGGCATTTCTAGAATAGTAATATTAAATCCGACTTCACCAGTCAGCAGGATTTTATATTACCATTCTGGCCATACTAAATATGACCTTCCTGCTCCTTTCAGATCAGCAGCTGCCACTTCAACAGTGTATGAGGGCAGCCCCAATGTTAGCCTATGAAGGGAGCAGGCCTCACAGTAGTGCAAAAACGAATTTAGGAGTTTTACACTACCAGGACATATAACTACACCGGTACATGTCCTGCCTTTTACCCACACAGCACCCTGCTCTAGGGGTTACCCAGGGCACACATTAGGGGTGACTTATATGTAGAAAAAGGGGAGTTCTAGGCTTGGCAAGTACTTTTAAATGCCAAGTCGAAGTGGCAGTGAAACTGCACACACAGGCCTTGCAATGGCAGGCCTGAGACAAGGTTAAGGGGCTACTGAAGTGGGTGGCACAACCAGTGCTGCAGGCCCACTAGTAGCATTTAATCTACAGGCCCTAGGCACATATAGTGCACTCTACTAGGGACTTATAAGTAAATTAAATAGCCAATCATGGATAAACCAATCAATAGTACAATTTACACAGAGAGCATATGCACTTTAGCACTGGTTAGCAGTGGTAAAGTGCCCAGAGGTCAAAAGCCAACATCAACAGGTCAGAAAAAATAGGAGGAAGGAGGCAAAAAGTTTGGGGATGCCCCTGTCAAAAAGCCAGGTACAACAGGATCCATATACAGATTTATTTGCATCAAACAATTTCCCAGTTGGGAAGGCAAAATTGGTATATCTATTCCTTACCCACCTTAGTTTGTTGCTGATTCTGGTGACGGTTGGGTATAAACTGAAGAACACAGGTTACTGTAAGAATTGTATATTTTACTCAGAGTGTACACTTCGGTGAAGGAGTTTTTGTGTGGTGACCCTCACATTTTAAAAGGTGTCTCCTTCCGATGGAGTGTTGTCTGGGCTAGTGTTTTTCCCCCTCGAGTGTATCATGTCGTTATTCAATGTATATGCTATTGAATGTACCGCTCAGTAGGATGTTATATTGTGTTCCTTCAGGTTCTGGAACCTTGTTTCAAGGTCTTGAGAAAATGTGGCATGCTTGAGTAAGGCATTTCACACCGAATCATTTGGAGAAAGATGTAGAAGATAAACACAGGAGAGTTAACAAACCTCAACATGCCTTTTTGTACATTTCAGAATTGAGCTACTACCCTTGTGATCGAGAATAGTAAAAAACATGAAGATTGAGGCAACTATTTGAATATTCCGGGATAAGCATGTGTTGAAAGACGCCACATCTGTCCACAAAGCCTTCTTCTCCACCAGATACAGTCATCCCCATGTGATCCCCATAATGAAACAGATCCCCACTTAGATACAGGAAAGTGATTCCATATCTATGTAGCTGTGAACCTGTGGGTAAAATAGATCTCCCCTTAGGGAGGGGCTAGCCAGTTTAAATTTTCTTTGAGTTATAATATGTTTTAGGGTGCTAAGAAATTCTCTGGACACTCTTTTATTGTGACAGGGTTTTTGATAGCCCTGAAGTATACCTAGCAGTAGAGCAATTGTTGTCCCTTCATGTACTCCATAAGTGACACATATCAAAGAAGCATTTACAGGGGCTTGATTACTCCAGAGTGAAGGCTATAAACAGGCAGTAGAAGGAGGGTTACATCAAATGATTTGTTCGAGAAAATTACAAAGAACTGTGATTTGGGAAAAGGTGAAAACCATGTTATATTCAAGATGAATCCTCCACAAAACAAACAAGTAGCGCTGGAGGTGTGCTTTATTTATGGATACTCAAGTGCACTTGTAAGATGTGGTCTGTTGTCATTTTATCTGGAACGAAATTGGTGGAATTTACATTTTCATACATTTTAGAACTGTGTATCTTTATCTTAATTCAGAAGTTAAAATAAGTCAAAATAACAGTTAGGGAAAAATCATGCTGATTCAGTTATGATGCTGTTTACAAATTTACAGGGTCATCACTTACATTGGTGCGATATTCGGACCACGTAATGAAATGGGTGACTGATGATGGGGACAGAAATGCCCCTCTGCACCGGAACACATAAGCAAGGACATTTTGACTGCCAACAGAGGGTACTACTCAAGCTATTAATGAAGGGAGCTCGCTTGTAGTGAGCCATTTTACTTGTTTACAGCTCTGGTGAATGAAGGCATGGCTACAAACACTGCAGTGGGGGGCCACTGCCTCAAGGACACTGGAGGGTGTTTCAACTCTGAGAACTAGGTTGAGGTAACATATGCTAAAGTGATGGCCCATAATTTCAGAATGAATAAGTTTAATGTTGCAAGGGTTTTCTTTAGGAGGCCCTTACAAGAGGACAACAAATAGATAGGAAGAAAGCACCATCAGTAAACATTAAGAAGGTCTGTGTAGAAGCCTCTTAGCTTTATGAGAGGTGAGTCGGGCAAGAGGAGAGAAGTGACAAGTGGACTGAAGAACCAGGGATGGGGCAGGAAAACAGGAGGAGAGCCAAGCATCTGCAGAAGCAACGAAACAGTGATCGTGTTAAGTTACTAATAATGATATGCAACAAAGAAGATATCTGTTGAATTCTTGGAGCAAGGAGATGCACATATGCTTAGAAAGGTTCAATTAATTTAGCAAGTGTGTGTGTGAATTATGAGGGTAAGCTGATAAGAAGCCAAACAGGAAGAAGATCAGTTAAAAACATTACTTTGCCACAGTATTCACAAAGGAAATAATGGTGAACTGTTCCAGATTAAATATGAAAAAAACAAAAGGGAGAATTCTGTATGTAGTTTACAGATAGAGTTCAATAGTAATCAACTATAGAACATATTACAATAGATAAGGTGTGGATTATCAACTTAATAATTAGCACTTGGGAAAAGCGTTTTATACGGACACAATAAGCACCCAGGAACAAAGGATAAATGAAAATATTGTACATGTCAAATGACCACTTTAAATCCTCCAAGGTGACATGGTAGATCCCATTCAAATCAATTTCTGTTTAGATAGCAGAGCAATTAAGACCCTGGAGCACCTATAGTATTATCTATAATACTTTGCATAATAACTTCATTAAACCAAGTAAGTATCTGAGCCTGACATGCACACAACTAGCACTCACAAAAAGTGTTCTCAACTTTGAATACAGATTTACCTTCAAATATGAGGGGCTTCTATGGGCAATGTCATGGCTTAAAGGCTAGTGAATGTATATGTCCACTCTGTTGAAACTGAAGTCATACTCACAGACACCAACCCTTTTAGTGAGAAGATCATTATCTTGAAAACGTACACCAATGATATGTTGAAAGTATGGGTAGGGGACAAAATGGAGGTTGAAAATTACAAGAGCTGGATAAATAGACAAAATGAAAAATATTGTTTCACTCTGATCCTTGACAAACAGTTTGTTGGTTCTAGATATATGTATTGAAGCAACTAATAGGACGCCAGAAACAAAGGTATATTCAAACCTACAAGACAGTAATGCCTTACTGGGTTTATACAGATACACATTATAGAGGGTCTGTACCCACACCCGTTCAATGTTAGGGGACAGTGGTGAAAAAGTAGGTGATTTGAAAATGTGGGTGTATTGAAAAAGTAGGTGGTTTGGAAAAGCAAGAAAAAAGAAACAAGCAATCATACAAGAAATATTTTGAAAATAAATCTACAAGATTTGTGATTATTAATGATTCTGTGGCACTACAGTTCTGTCCAGAAAAACTGGAGCAACTATTTGATAAAGGTGTAGATAAGAGATGCATCTGTGGCAAAATGCCTCCTGTGCCTATGAAGTACTTTGTTTAATCCTATGGGTATATGCACCAATTAACTATTTACTTTTAAAACAAACACCCTCCCTGTGACCTACAAAGCAGGACTAGTATAACTTTACTATTGATTGGCTTTAAACAAGTGGAAGTGAATGTGAGGTGGATAACCAGTATGTACTACTTCTTCTTCATCATTACTTTATTACATAAAAGTAGTCAAAATATTTTTTTTTAAAGAAAACATGACACAATGTCAGATATAAAATATATAGATACCATGCGTATAATATTCTTAGAAGTATCTACCCGTGGCCTAAGAACACAAATCAGATGTACAAATGCTTGACCACAGACAAAAAACTAATATGGTCTGTTAGGCCTAAAAGTACAGTTTATACATGTCATGTTGTAAGAAATGTATTTGTGAAAACTTCAGACCAGAATGATAATCTTTGAAAAAAACAGATAATATAATGAGAGCATACTAGGTGCGGTCAAACAGTTAACACATATAAAATAGGAATTAGTCCACTGAGACCAGAGACGGAGTGGATACAGGGATACAGCTGTCGTTACAGGCCCTACACTGACTAGCAGAACGGCCTGACTGAATAAAGTCCAGGTGCTACGGATTATAATAAAATTAAACACACAATTTTTTAAAACCATGATATACTCTGCATTAGGCAGAGGGCGAAATAAGGGTAGGAAAGCCAAATATTTGCCAAATTGGCCATATGCTCTCCAAATATTTAGCAATGGAAGAAACAATGGCCGGAGACGTGTCCTCTCTGCATAATCTTATTGCTACCCCGTATTGGGCTACAACTAAAAGGTGCCACAAAAGAACAATCCAAGGCCTTTGCTGCTTATAGTACCTTGAGCAAAAAACTAGGTGGTGGTCGTTGGTTTCTTCAGCACTTCTACAAACAGGACATATTATACTACCTCCTGTTTGACCATTCCATTTAGCAGACAAGGTAGCAGGTGGTAATATACCTAACCTGAACCTTATTTAAAGAGCTTTTGTGAATAGGAGATCAATATCATTAATATATATAATTCATATAATTTTTAAAGCACGAGGCAGGCTTGAACCCTATGAAACAAGAAGTCAGTTGGCACAAGCCAACCTGTTTGAGCAATTTCGCCTCCTCAAGTTCCTAGTAGATGGCCTTCAATTTCTTATTTGCGGAAGATGGAATGGTTTCAGGGGACAACCAATACTCATGTAGATTCATGCTGTATAAGGACTGTTTTACATAGTCCAACCAGGGTAGCAAAACTCCTCTCTTTGATTCATCCACAACATCTCTTAGACACACAGTGTATTCTTCCAGTTTGAGGGTAGACCAAATCTGTGGCCAGTATACACAATGGGTTTCAGGTGCGCTAGGAGTGCAATATATCCAAAACCTAGGTCACGTTTAAAAATCAATGGTGTGCTTAGGGGCAATTTAAGGGCTATTCTTAGAAATTTATTTTTAGTCACCTCCAGGACATCTAGAATAATGTATCCCCAGAGTTCTGCTCCGAATACTGCAGCAGCTACCGCTTTGGCCCTTCACACCTCAAGACGGGGGAACATTAGGTGGAACAAGGTCTTGTTTGCAAATTTTAGGATGGCAGCCACCCTGTGCTTTAATATAAGGGTATTTTTGGTAACCTTGGTACCCCAAGAATTTGCACTAGAGAGGCGAATGCCAGGAGAATCAAAATCTAACTCATTCTCCAACTCCTCCCCTTACCAACATTAATGATCCTCTAAAGCCTCTCTGGGGATGGATGGCCATAAATATTTGTCTTACTCGCATTAATTGCCAGTCCCTGATCTAGGCAGAATCTGTTAAGCTTACGCTCTAGGGTCTTGTTTTTTTTTTTATACTAATAAAGTATTGTCCGATAATAGTAGGGTGGGTATTTTGGTTCCCCCTAGAACCAAGGGGTCATTATCATAACCCAAAAGGTAGTCAATTCATCCATTTATAAACAGCAAGAACAATGTGGGGCGAGGAGGCATCCTTGCCTGCCTCCTTTTGCAATCTTAAAAGGATTGGTATTTTCCGTTTGTACCCCATCTAACTTGTGCAAAACTGTCCTGGTGGAGCCTAACAAATAGATCAAGGAGTGGTCGGGGAAGCCCTAAGCCAGCTAGTGTGCACCATAACTTATCCCTATGGACCATGTTGAACGAAGCATTAAGGTTAACAAAAGCAACATAGAGGCTACCCCTTTTTATGTCTACTTATGTCCACCTTATTAGTTGAAACCTAAATACCTGGCTGACTGTGCTAATTTTGGGACAGAATCCAGCCTGAAACTGTGTTAAAATGTTATTTTATCGACCCAGGTAAGCAGCTGACCTAATAAAAGCTTACCAAAGATTTTTTGACTTGAATCGATAAGGCTAACTGGACAATAGTTGGCTAGGTCAGACTTTGGACCTTTCTTATGTATAGGAATAAGCTCTGCACCTTTCCATGAAGTTGGATTCCTGCCTCCTGCTAAAATGGCACTGAAAACGGGTATAAGTTAGGATGCCCAGATTACCGATTCGGACTTGAAGAGGTCCACCGGTACCCGATCTAGCCTGGGCACCTTTCCTGCCTTCTGAGATCTAATGGCCGCAGCCACTTCAGACACTGTAAATGCCCATCAGTCTTTATCAGTATCTAGTTTAAAAGAAATCTTGCAGGATGCATGGGTTTGCATGAAACCAGAGAAATCAGGGTTTGCAGTTGTTGGATGGGAGCTACTATATAAAGATTCAAAATAGTTAATCCAGTCTTGAGGAAGAATATGTGATTCTGGCTTCATCCTATGGGATTTGGCCCATCTGCTATTGTATGCCATAAAGCTACTTGGTCCCTTGAGCACGTTGCAGACAAAATGTCCCTCCAAATTGCTGTGTCCTATGTAGATTTTGCTAATCTTAAGGGTAGTTGTAGTCTGCTCTATCTGACTTTATAGCCTGCGGGAACCCTCTTTTAAGAGCACTAAGAAGATTGATCCTGGCTGACCTATAAGCCCTGTCATACCATGTAGGGTCTGCCTTCTGGTGGAGTTTTGTTATGGGGGAGGTTTAATATAAAAACTCATTTCCAGATTTTAACCATATGAAGTTGGCATACATAGTGATTTCGGGAGCTACCTCTAGGTTAGCCATGCAGGACAAAATGGGAACAAGATCTTGATTTAAGAAAGCATACTTGAACTCATTGTCCATAATGCTCTCCTATTTAATTCTCCTCCGGTTATTAGTGACCGAAAGGACACCTCGAAGCAGCTGAGGAGTCCTACTCCCCTTTCATCACTTCCACAAAGGGAGAGAAAAAGAGGGAAGTGGTCACTCTTATATCTAGACAGGACTTCCATGGCAATAAGATTTCCCCATAACTGGACATCTAGTAAAATTTAATCAATACAGCTCTGGTAGTTAATCCTTTTAAACGTGGGACGCATCTCCAAATCGGATTTAGTTCTACCGTTACAAGCCCTTAAGCGACAACTCATTCAAAGATCCAGCATTTTCAAGGAAGCTAACAATGGGCTCGAAATTTGTGGAATACCCCAGTACTGATCTTCCTCTCCTGCTACTTCGTTATAGAGTGCCAATGGTTCGAAGAATACGTTGAACTCCCCAGCCATAACCACAACCGCTTCTTTCCATGATAAGGTGGAAATATAATCAATCAGAAGATGGAGGACAAGGGAATTCGCAGATTTGGGAACACTCCTGTTATATACATTAAAAAGAAGAATTTTTGTTTTTATCAGAGGTGGAGATCTGAATGCCAAGCAAATAGGGCCTAATTGATGTATAGCTGGTTAGCACATTGACCCGGTGAACTCTTAACCCAGAACAGCAACACACCAGAGGGTCTACCAGGTTTGGAGTTGCAATCTAGGACTTGGAATGTTTCAAGACCCTGCTTATATGAATGGGGGAGATCGCCCAGGTTTATTGAAATATAATATTTCAGCTGTTTCTATGAATTCCCCCCGGTCCACTTGAATAAGCTTGGCATCCAGGCCTGCAATGTTCCTAGAAATCATTGACAAGATATTCGTAGGTGTAGGGAACAATTCAGTGGGGATCCTGTGTATTAGACTTGGCCTAGACCTATCCCCCCGCCTGTAATGATCGATCCTTATAGTGTTAAAGGAAACCACCCTCCAGTCATGCCTTTGATGAATAGTAATGGGCCTTGGGCCTTTTATAATTGTGGCCCCAGTATGATTTCCCCCAGTTGCACCCTTTAGCACACAAGCTGGAATTCAGGCTTGGGGTGGTTTTAAAAGAACATGCAGCTATTTCACTGGTACAGGAATATGAAGATCGATACCCCATTCTACGAAGACAGCCCTTTCAGACCGAAGGCATTCTGTTGGGACATTCTTTTCCAGATTGTCTTGGTCACGTCCCCGGTTGAGTTTAACAGAGGTGGATCAAATTTGACCCAATCCAGGTCGTCAGTGATGTTTTTAAGAGGAAGAATATGAGCAAACAGCCTCAGCAAGTTTCCTCTGTTGAGGGTGTTCATAGAAACCTTTGGAGTGTATTGAGGAATGAAGAGGAGTATTACATTAGAACTCTCCTCTTTATCGCACCTATAGAGGTTGAAATCTGCTGCTCATCAAACTGAGTTGGAGGAGGTCCCAGGGAGGTAGACAAATACTGTGCCGGAGCTATTACATGCAGAGTTATAGGACTCACCTTTCTGGCGCTCAGCAAATAAGGCTTACCAGCAAGTTGAAACCAACTGAGGCCCAAACTGTTCGATGTTCCAGAGAGGCCTCTCTGTTCCATGCACTGAAGGTGCAGGTATACTCAAACTATCGATGGACACACCCTTCCAGGAACTTGATGATTAATTATGGGTCCTTAGGTTTGTGGATTCCTTTGTTGACCCCTGGGATTACTGCCTGGCAGTTCCAGGATCTCCCATGCAGATTGGGTGGCTTGGTCCACCCTTTCATGCTGCTCCTGTCAGTTTGCCTCCCCTATTGAGGGTGCGGCCCCCTTGTCCTGACATTCTGCACTCCAGTGGTTCCATGTCACTGATTATCTTGTACACTAAGTGGAAATCCATCTCTGGGTCCACCCGATCCGATTTGGCTCTTCGGTTTCAAATAATACAGAAACGACTGGGGAGACTATGGTCGACATGAGGATTGGGGACAGGGATTGTCTGTTGGTGGAGCAAAGGTTGGAAACAGATTTCCAGAGTTCATGGGGACCTGCACTTTGTTACTTCTGTTCTGGCAGACAGAGAAGTTCTTTTAAGCAAGCCCTGCTTTTTTGTCTGTTTTTTAACCTCTTTTTGCCCTTCTTTTTCAGGCAGGAGGATGAGAGTGGATCAGATGGAGATCCAGTTTCTTTTATCACTTGTAATCCTCTAGCAGTGTCCGTCACATCGCACACTGGGGTGGTCATGTCCAAAAGCTCCTCTAGTCGGTCCAATGGCCTGTTGGAAGAAGAATCAGCCACCTGATCCTGGATATCAGATGGTTGTTGAGAAACTTTCAGGAGAATGGCAAGTTCAGATATAACATGGTTATTTTGATAGACACCCTCCACCACAGACAAATTAGATAATTTAGCCTGGGATGCTTTATTTGACTTAAGGACTTTGATTGTATCAACCAGATTCTCCACTATCTCTGGTAATGTATTCAACGTGTTAATAATTGGGGAGCCTGGGCAGGGGTTTTCCTTCACAAAGCGTTTTCCTGTTTCCAGGAGATTAACCTTAGAACCAATTTCAGCAAGGTGAGTTCCCAATGACTGGATCAGATCTAATTGCAACTCCATTTTGCTTGACAGCCAAAGTAGAGTTCTGGCTATAGTCCTGCGTGGCTCTTATTGCTACCTTCTCTTGGATATGTGGTGTGGTGTGGTCTGCGATGACAAAGCTGGCTCAGCTGCTTTTTCCGGCGGGCCCCTTGTCATTAACGGGGTTTGTCCCAGAGTTTCAACTATTTTGAGCCTCAATGTTAGGAAAAAAACGAACAGTCAGGATTCCCAGTTCCTGGTCAGGGAAACCCCCCTTCAGGGGGGTGAACAGGCAGACTTTTGGGTTAGGGGCAATTCACTAGTTTGGGGTAGTAGGTCCATAGGGCTTGTTGGATTCAGGGACCAATCCAGGGATCGATAGACCAGCGCAGTCGTTGAAGTCATATTCATGTTTGTGTTGTCTTCAAATATCTGAACTTTAGGGACACGGCTGAGGCTAGGACCAGGCTTTGGCTCTCGCATTTGGTCCTGTAAAAGGATCGTCGTGCTCAAGTAGGGGGAGATCTGGGTGTGGTGGAGAGTCTGTTGTCAAATCAGTGACTGACTGACTCACACTTTGGGTCAAACATTGTTTTTAATCCTGGAATGGGCAGATCGTAATCGACATACATAGTCCTATATTTCATTACACATATTTATCTAGATTGACCCAACAAGTGTGTTAATTATTTCACCACCCAACAGAAGCTTAAAAAAAAAAATTCAAAATGCAATACAGACTTGCCAGGAACCAGAGTCTACTACTAGGAGTGTGCTTGATGATTAAGCATACCACATAAATATGGGTGAGAGCGCAACTTAAGGGGCTAACAAGTGAAAACCTGACCACTAGAAAATACGTCTAACAAACATGATTTAGATGCTCTGGATGCACTCATAATATGAAAATAAAGCCAGCATCCGTCCCAAAACACCACATTCTAAATATGCCTGTATCTTATTATCACTCACTAATCTCACTTAGATGGATGTATTCCACAATCGCCATTCCTCTTTTGAAGATTCAAATATGTAAATAGATGAGATTGCCAGAGCCCTCTAGTGTCGTGCACTGCGGCTACAGTTTAGCCCAAGCAAATTTTCTAATCGATAGTAAAAACACTTAACACCGTGGTTCAACGGTTCGTATCTCGACTCGCTTTACTAAAGTAGATTTAGAAACATCGTTTTAACTCAAGTTTCGCGACAAAATTCTATTTCCAATCCTTTTTTCGAGAGGCAGCAAATGACAGTATCTCAGGTCACTCTGTTACGTATTACAACTCTGATAAACGAGAGGCAGTAGACACCCGCGCTATAATTAAACGGCGCTGCAATAAATTGGTAATATCTGGCAAATACTTGTTACAGAGGATAACGTGCATCGTTTCCATATCCTTGAAAAAAATTTATCATTAACAGGCCAGAAATAGAATTTCTTTAAAAAAAAGACACAATCGATGCCGGAAATGTGTACATTAATCCAATGATCTTTCCGAGGTAAACAAGCAGTATTCTTGCATCTCGACTGTAGAGGGCGCCATCGCATACGAAAAAGTAGTGTACTGCAGGGATTTTTTTAAGCAGTGATCGTAAGCGGAGCATCTCGGCAATGTCATCAAGCTATGCAGCTGCAAAACACATATGAATAACGTTGTACTTTGCATCGCGGGGCACAACGGATAAAGGACCCAGGCATCAATGTTTTGTATTTCTTTGGACCATACGGTTTACTAGCAGGCAGCCTGGTAAACGCCACTATTTGTCACATTACCACCCCACCCTTAATTAATTTCACTTCTGATCCCTCTAACTCACTCTCTCACAGCCATATCTCACTCTCACCACCGCTCTTTCTCTCCCTTTTAACTCTATTACCTCATCTCTCTCAGTTTCACTCACCGTGTACCTTTATCTCGTTCTATACCTTTTTCTTTACGCATCTCCCTCACAACTCTCTGTACTTTACGTGCAGGGCCGGCTTCAGGACAGTGCGAGCGGTGCGGCCGCACCGGGCGGTGACCTGGATTTGGGGGCGCTGACGTCAGGGGTGTGCTGTGCTTAGCAATAACTTACGAAACTCGGGATTTAAAAGCACCTGCTGAAAAGTTCCTTTTGCCTCCAGCCTTCAGGAAACAATTACAATGTCAAGATACCTCTTGTGATTAATGTTCCTGCTAAGGAGAGAGATGGGAGTTTTGTACAGCGGCAGCTGTGACTCGCCATACAGTAGCATAGAGGGTTACCGTGCCTGCTGCAAAGAACAAAACTGAATTTTATGTGGATAACCGAGTGGTTTAGTACAGCCAGATTTTACAAGCGCTTTAAAACGAATGCATGTGAAATGGGGGATATGGAAAGATGAGCTGTTCATTTGCCAAGTGGTAGAAAGGGATTCCGAGGAGTTGGTCATGGGGCGCTAAAAGAAGTGTGTCGCACAGGGCGTCACCGGCGCTAAAGCCGGTCCTGGTTTTGCCCACCTCTCTTTCTCCACCACTGTGTCATCCTAAACTGTCTCTCTCTACCTCACCGTCTCTCTGCTCTTCATCTCTGTCCACCCTTCACCCACTGTCTCTCCATTTCTCTCCACCTCATTATTCTGACCTGTTTATATAACTCTTCTCTTTCTGCCCGCTTCTCCGCTACTTTGCATTTCTCTATACTTCTCACCATTCACCTGTCTACCCCTCTCCGCATCTATCTCGGAGTAGCTCAACTATTTTTTTCTCACACCTCATTTGTTTTTTTGTAGTTTTTTTATAGTGCAACCTTGGCCGAGTGCATTAGACCGCTTTACAAAGAATCAGCCGTTATACTTTTCTTGATTATTAATTTAGACACAGGGAGATTAAGTGGTTTGCCCAGAATCACGGGATGTTGCATAATGGCGTAACAAAACTTGAGCCCCCCCTTGCACAATACATGGAGGGGCCTCTCTCCAGACTCACTGAGCGGCTCTCAGGCCTGGTACTGTGTTGAAAGGGCCCCCTGGAGATCCCTGGGACACTACAGAGGCTGTAGGGGCCTTTGTTAAGCCACCAATGTAGCATCAAGTCCGGAACTCAAAACAAAATGGTTACATTCCTGAAGGAGTAGTTTTGCAGCTTGAAGAATTTTCTGGATTCACATGGTGTGCATAATTCAGTCATCTAGTGGTTGGGTTTGGATTTTCACCTTGTACAGTAATCCTTTCTTGATTTTTTTCCTTTTTTTAGGTCCAGCGCACAAGCACTCTACGTAATGTAATCTATGTGGGCTTTTACCCACGCCCATCACTATCACTCGTTCATGGCTTGCCTTTAAAAAATCCTTCATCATTAGTAAATGCTTTAATGTTTGTCCCTCCTTCGAGCAGTTTTGTTACCGCCTTGGCCATCGAACCTGTTACATGGATAATTGCCTGTTTGCCAATACGTTTGACTGTGCGCAAACTTCTTTTTTCTTTTGTCTCTCCTTCGTGCTCACGCTCATGGCAGGCATGGCACTTTGAATCGGCTTGCTTATGTCAACTGTTTTACTTTTAATTTGCAATTTATGTGGCAGGAACAGTGCAGTTAGGAACTTACAACGCTAATAGCTCTAACTCGAGCAAACGCAAGGCCCATTGCATTGCAAATTGTTTTTTTTTCCTTGTTATTGGACGTAGACGGTCCCCATCATTTGATGCTTGTTCCAGCCTCCTCTGACGGCAGACGCCCTCCCTGGAAGTTCAACTTTTGGTTGCCATCTTCAGATTTTGTTTTGTGAGCTTCCTGTTAATGTACTGCATAAATGTTTTCTGTGTACTTGTCTCACCTCATTTCTTGGGGAGGAAGGAAGGTCACATGTGAATCCAGAAAATTCAGTAAGCTGCAAAACTACTCCTACAGGTAAGTAAACATTTTGTTTTGCAGTGTGACTCTTTTCTGGATTCACATGCTGTGCATAGATTTTGCAGAGTTTCTTCATTGTGGTGGTTGGCTGGAGATGAGGTTGAGGCTGTAAACAGATGTTTTAGAACTCTTTGTCCTATGTGTGCTTCTCTGTTTACCTGTATATCTATGCAGCAGTGTTTAGTGAACATGTGTATTGATGACCATGTGGCTGCCATACATACGTCATTAACTGTAACATTAGCCAGGAAGGCTAGTGCTGCTCTTTTCTTTCTTGTTGAGTGTGCTCTTAGTATTCGCCCTAGCTGTATGCCAGCTTATTTCTGACACATATACATTGTCTACGCTATCCACCTTGCAACGGTGCTGTCTGTAACTAGTTCTCCTTTATTACTGTTTGTGAAATGGTATGAAGATTTGCTTTCCCTTTGTGCTGGTTTTTGTTTTTACTATGTAATACATTATTGTCTTTCGGGCGCCCAGAGGGTGTAATGCTCTCTCTGCCTGATTCTTTGGATCTTGGGGAAAAAAAACTGGTATCTGAATAGCTTGGTTTATGTGAAAGTGGAATATTACCTTCGGGAGGAACTGTGGGTTAGTCCTCACGACTGCCCTGTCTTTGTGAATTTACATGTACAGTTCATGTATGGTGAGTGTTTGTAGCTCACTTCCTCCAAAGAGTGAAGCGATGGCGGTTAGAAACACTGTTTTTAGCACAATCAATTTCAAGGTAGTCTTATGGATTGATTCAAATGGTTCTCTCATTAACTATGTCAGTACCACATTAAGATTTCATGTGGGTGTTGGTACAGTCCTTTGTGGTGCTTTCCTATTTGCCACTTCCAGAAACCTTTTAATTATTGGGGCAGTGAACAAACTTATACCTATGCAACCCCTTCTGAAGGCTAATATTGCTGCTAGATGTACTTTTAACGATGCATATGTTTTTCTAACAAGGTCTTCTAACAAGTGTGTAAATTATCTGATAATTGTAGTTTCATGTATCCTCTCTTGAAGTATATTATGTCTTTGACACCATCGTGTGTATCATTCCCACTTTGCCATGTACTATTTTCTAGTTGTTGGTCTCCTTGCTTCTCTGAGGACTCCCAATGCTTTTTCTGGCAGCCAAAGGTGACTGAATTGTGTCTTTAGAAGCCATGCCTTTAGACTTGGCGTGTTTGGCTCTGGGTGAAGAACGTTTCCCTTTTCCATGTAGAGCAGGTCTTATAATACTGGCGGTTTCTCCGCCTTGTGTGCCATCTCCCTTAGATTCAAGGTACCAAGTCAGTCTTGCCCACTGAGGGGCTATGAGTATAAGCATCATCCGTGACTGCCTCCATTTGATGATCACTACTGACAGTAGTGGGATCAGGGGAAAATGCAAATTTCCCTGACCAGTCTATTGAGAGTGCATTCCCTAGGGAGTGAGGGTATGAATGTCTGATTAGGAAGTAATGGCATTTTGTGTTTTCTTGCATTGCAAACAGGTCTGTTTTTGGAGTTCTCCACCTTTTGAACACATCCTCTATCACCGTCTGATTCAGCTTCCACTCGTGTGAGGTGGATGCTTGTCTCCTCAGTTTGTCTGCTGCCACAGTGTCTACCCCTGGTGGATGTATCACAGTTATTGTTATTTGTCTCTGAATGGCCCATCTCCATATCTGTTGAGCTAGTCATGGGAGAGGGAATTATTTTGCTTCCCCTTGTTTGTTGAGGTAGAATATAGCAGTCGTATTGTCTGTTTGGATTTGTATTTATTTAGTTCACAATTGCTTTTGAAAGGCTTTTAAGGCTAGGAACTTCATTTTCAACTCCAGTAGATTTATAATTTGCACTGATTGTTGTAGTTTTCATGCACCTCTGATGTGGAATCTCTCCTTATGAGCTGCCCATCCCATATGTGAGACATCTGTGGTGATGGTCACTATTCGAGCTGTTGGCATTAAGGATCTTCCTGTTGCTACATTTGTTGTGTTCCACCATCTCATTTCCTTCTGTACTATGCATGACAACCACTAGATCTTCCCAGCTCCCTGTTGCCTGTGACAACTGGTTTTGTACCCACTCCCGGATCGGTCTCATTCGTAGTCTCAAGCGGTATTGATGGTATGCAGGGAGCCATCATTCATACTAATCTCTCCACAGTTCTCACTGTCAGAGACTGACCCTTCCGGAAAAGGAGAGCTTCTTGTATTATAGACTAGTCTCTTTTCTCGCATAGAAATACTTTTAGCTTAAACTGCGTTTATTCTCATTCCCAAGAAGAGGTTCTGTAGTTCTGGAGTAGGTGAAGACTTATCCATATTTATTTGAATCCTGATCTGTGTAGTGTTGCCATCACTGCTGTTATATAGTCTTTGCACTTGTGTGCTGACTTTGTTCTCACCAGCCAGTCGTCTACGTAGGGGTAAACATGTATTCGCATTCTTCTCAGGTGAGCAGCTACAGCCATCAGGCACTTTGTGAATACTTTGGGAGCTGACTTTATGCCAAAGAGCAGCACTTTGACTTGTTAATGTGTTCTGTTTATTACAAAACACAGGAACGTCTTATGTCCATGATTCATTGGAATGTGCAGATAGGCGCCCTTCAGGTCTATAGTTGCCATGTAATCTTCCTGTAGAGTTGAGGTATAACCTCCTGTAGAGTTGTCATTTTGGATCTCAGTGTTCTCATGAACTTATTTAGGAAGCAGAGGTCTAGCATGCGCCATAGTGTTTGTCTGGATTTTGGATTAGGAAGTATGTTGCGTAGACTCTCTGATTGATCTCCTTTGAGGGCACCTTTTCTATTGCTTGCTTTTGTAGCAGACCACTTGCTTCCTTTTGAGTGTAAGTTATTTCTTCTTTTGTGAGGGTGTTGTTTTCTGGGTCAGTGTTGGTGGGTGTTCTTCCACTTCTGTGCAATAGCCTTATTGAATTACATTGAGAATCCATTTGTCCGATGTCACCTCCTTCCTCTCCTGGAGAAAGTCTCCCTTCCAACCCCCCCACAGGTGTGCGGGTGGAAATCCAATTTTATTGAGTCACTTGGTTGTTGCTGCTGCTGCTTTTGACAGCACACTTTTTCCCATTGCTCAGCCATGAAAGGCCTGTCTCTGTGGCATGAGGAATTGCCACTGTTGTGCCGCTGTCTATACCTGGCCTGTGTTTTAGAAGGTTTGGTTTGATGGCACTTTGAAACCTCCCTCTTCCTGATGGTCTTTTAATTGAGGTGGCTCTCTTTTTTTGCTGACCCCTAAACTGTAAGGTCCCGATCGACTTAGCCATGTCATTATCTTGTTTAATCTGTTGCAGTGTGTCATCAGCTGTGTTTCTAAACAGGTGTTCCCCGTTTAAGGGGGTGTTGGTGATGTTGGCCTGCACCTTGTTTCTGAACTTCAATATCCTTAGCAATGCATGGCGTTTTAAGGTTTTTCTTGTTAATAGTTGCCTCACCGCAGCGTCCATGGTGTCCAATGCAGACTTTAAGCATGTGTGGGCTATGCATTTGCTCTCTTCTGATATTGTTCAGGAAAGTACTTCAGTAACTCTGCCATCTCCTCTCAGTTCTGATGGGCATGCCTGTTCAGAAAACTGTTGGAGTTTGTTATATGCTTTTGTGTTGCAGCTCCTCTTTCGAACTTCCTTCCCATTATTTCCATCCATTTGTCTTCTCGATCCAGAGGAGGACCAGAGGTAGGGTGGAATATTTGCTTTCTTTCTGACAGAGGCTACAATACTGGAGCCCGCCTCCACATTGCCCCAAATATAGAGGAATGTTTATATTTTTTTCTCATCCCTGGGAGTCACTGACATGCAAGTTATTGGTTCTTTTTAACGCTCGGGAGCATTGGAAGGAACTGATTTTTATTTTGAGGAGGTTGTAGTGTCTGGTAAGAAACATGTTTGTGATTTTTCCTCATCCAGCTGGACTCCATACCATTCTGCTGCCTTCTTAACCTGTAGGTTGTACCTAATAAAATCATCTGGAGGCTATGGCCTTGATGGATAAGTGTCTACAGCTTCCTTTGGTGAATCTACATCGAGATCTTGCCACTGTTCTCCGATGCTTTCCAACTCTTCAATGTCTTGGTACAGATCCTTTCCTTCTGTGTCCCCTTCCTCATAGTAGAGCTCTTCTTCTTCTTCTTGAGGCTGTTATGTCAGTAGGGGTTCCAATTCCCTTGATCCTTTATCCTCCATTGCTCTTTCCGTCGAAGGTGATGGTATTCGAAATCCCTTTTGGAAGTTGTTGAATTCCTTCTTTTTTTAAAGGACTGCAGCCGTTTCAGCTTCAAGCTGTCATTTCTTGTGCTCAAATTCGAGGGCGCATTGTTCAGCATCGAGCATAAGCATTGTTCTCTTTTTCAATGTCAAAGTTTTGGCTGCTGTTGGTTGAGCCTTTGTCGTCTTCTCTTTTCTCGACTCTGATTGTCTTTCGATGTTGATGTCTTCTCGGAGGCTTTCCCATCAGCGGTATCCTTTGTATTGGACCCAAGGGGTTCTTTTTGCTTCAACTTGCCTCCAGCCGGCAGAGGCAGACTTGTCTGGTCTGGAGTCTAAATCTTTTGGCTCAACCACTACCGTCTTTGTTGGTGTTACATGTATGCGTTTCTCCTTCGGTCATGTTCTTTTTCAACATCAATGATGACCTCTTCAGCATCAGAGCCCTCTTCTTCCACTTCTTTGGCAGTGTTATCTTCTTCACTTGACAGCCAGAGATCTTGGACTGAGGTTGTTTCTTTCTGCTCTGCATCGCATGCCAACATCACTGTTTTTCTCAAATCTTTAGTTTCCTCGGTTTCAACTCCATACAGGGCTCTAAGGAGTTTGATTTGTGATCTTTTGGCAGACAAAGATTGCACAATGACCACAAGAATGACCATCTCGCAAGTCATAAAGCTGGGTATGTAGCAGTAATTCTCGCATATTAGTATAGCGAGCATCAAGTTATGCTATGTGAAATGGGACCGCTGTAGCAAATAGACACCAAAGGGCTTCATGGTGAAGAAGGTTTGAGAATAACAGCCATCAGAGAATTTACAGGCTCTGGTGAATAAACAATTACTGATTAAGAGAGGAGATAGAGATAACGTTAAGTGGGAGAGAGTTCTTAACATAAGGGACAAAAGAGAAAAAACTCATCCCACAAAGATGATCACTGCAGAATCCAGGGACAGGAAGAGTAAAGATGATCCGAGCAGCCTGTCACCAGTGAGGGTGTAAATATGTCTCTGTATTAATTGGGGGGCTTACCATAAATAGATTGAAATGACTATCTACGAACCTGAAAGATGACCTGGCATTTTATGGAAAAGCAGTGAAGTTCACACAAAAGGGGACAAGTATGTCAAAACCATCACCTCCCAAGATCAAGAATGCTGTTTGATTTTGTATAACCTACAAACAGTGAAGGGCTAATAGCATGACATTTGCCACGCACATTAAGAAATGGATGTTCTTTCCTGGGGCTATGAAACTAGAAGAAGCAACTGGAGAACAAGATACCTGTAGACAAAACAGTGACGCTGATGTCAAAGCGGGAGAAAGGTTACATGTAGTAGTTAACAGAACAGTGGACGGGCCCATTTCCACTGGCTAATAAGTGTGCAACAATGTGCTGGGATTGGAGCCAATCACCTAGGGGTTGTCTGTGTGAAAGAATTAGCCACTGACAGTGCCACTGATGACGTACCCTATCTAGCTTAAAGATAAGCTAAATCTCCCATACGGAAGAGTGCTGGCAGTTGCCTACCCATCAGAACTCAACCTGTGAATGATCATGTGGATCAGTGGAAAGGAAGGAAATATGTAAACTATATTAGCTAACTAGTGGACGAGGAAGACATTGACAAAACCACCTTGTCCATCACAATGCATGGAAGCTCCATGAAGACAATCCCAAAATATCAGAAGATCTAGGAGCAGAAGAAGCAGTTGACGTCTTACTCATGCAGGGCAAACTGAAGTCTACTTGGTGTTTTTGCCTCAACAGTGGTCACCCTTACAAGTACAAAGACATTATGAAGTTCTATTGTGTATCAAATGAATGAGAGGATGAGAGCAGCTGGTGCCACAAGATTTTATGGTACATTATAATGAACTTCCCTATGAATGACGGGAGGAAGAACTTTGCAGCAACTGCCTTTCAGCTCTGGATGTGTTATGTGTTCAATGCTTCCCTGTTCTGATCATAAGCTGTTGCACTGGATCAAACTAGACCTCCCAAATCACCTTAAATGTCCATCATAATCACGAACGGAGAGCTGGCCCCTTTTAAGAATGTCCTTCTATTCAACCCCGAAAATAAGAGGCAGGCATAAGCACAACTCATTTTGGTGTTGGTGCTCTCCCATCCAGAGTGAAGCTGTGTCTGTAGGGCCCTCGTAATGTGTCGACTTTAGGGACCTCACATCCCAGAAGACCACAGAAGTACTTTTATTGATGCTTCAACCAATATCCAAAATGCTCAGGACGGACTCCACCTGCGGTAAGTAATGAAGACATGAAAGTCTGCACTAATAGGTAGCTGACTCAGGAAGAAAAGCCCTTTTTATGACTTAATGACAGCGAACAATTTCATTTTTTTATTGGATCAGTTAAGTACAGTATCGTAGTTTTGCCTATGTTTGTACAGAAAAGGCAGCAAACACAAAGGAATGATACCTAGCAACTTCCAAGGCTTAATATTTGTGCCAGTTTGTGTCAAGAAAATGTTCTTGGCGATTGGTCATTTATTGGATGTTCTCCAATAAGAGTTTCCATTCATGGTTTTCTGTTTACTCATGTTATCTGTTGTATTCCCTGAGCCTCTTTCAAGGTCCCGGAGACATCTTTCTTTTTCTCTCTGGTCTTTTCAAGATTTCTGATGCATGGACATCCGAAATTTCTGCTCTGTCTTCACAAGCTGCTCAATATGCAAAATAATCCAACACTGTTAATAATTACTTTTCAAGTTCTGGCTTGCATTTTTTGGAGTGAACTAGGTTGTTAAATGGGGTGTAGAGCATTCATTTTTAATCGTAAGATACTCTGTGTGCGAGCTTATCAGGGATCATGATAGAGACCCCCGCCTTCTCGCTAACAGGATTTCCCAGCTGATGGCGAGGATGTGGAAATGCGCAGACCTACACATGGGTCTTGTCGTGATGCTATCCGCCTTCCACTTACTTAGATCCTCCTTTGATTTTAGGAGAAAAGATGTTGCCGGTCATGAGACCTTGTCCAGAGAATTCACATTAAATGAAAATGGCTCCAGGACCTTCCTGCTTGTGATGGTTTCAGTTGACTCAACCCTGGTTTCAATGAACACAACATTAACAGAAAGCTTAAGGTATTCCAATGCAAACTCTTTCCTTTCTCAAATTAACACAGAACTTCCGCTGTTGTGTTGATTTCATAACTTTGTCTTGGATATACCATTCTACAGATATTGCCATACTGTGAATAGCACAGCTGTGGCATTCGTTGTTGCTACCACACTCGAACTCTCTTGCCAATTTTATGGCTCTCTGCATCAGTTGTTTGTGCATAAGTAGTTCACTTTTACATCATCGGAGACTCGGAGACCACAAGTGATTGTGTTAGTGTATTTTACTCCATAGGCTTGGGACCATTCCCCAAGAGATCTTCAAATTGAGTCGGGGAGCACATGATAAATACTGACTGCAGACAGTTCAGTATTTACCACTTGGACAATTTCTGTCCAGTTGCCCTCATCGTACTTCAGAATACAGTACAACAATCGCTTCCGTTATCCCCCATTCCCTGATCCATAGAGAGTACACAAGCATCATTACCCTTTCTAGTTAGAACTAAGTTTGGCCTTTCTAAAACTTACCGGTCAAAAAACTCAGGTGAGTGCACGTTGGGCCCAGGTTGTAATACCAAGTCAGTATAGCGTTAGCTCTTTGTATATATTTGCTTCCCTACAGAACGACCGTACTCCAGCTGGCACTTACTCAACATCAGGGCCTACAGATATTTTCAATATATTAATTTTTAATCAAGAGCCTTGTAATGTATCTGTTGTGTCTGGAACAGAAACAATGCAAACCAAATGACATAATTATTTCACAGCGGAGACATACGACTTGCTTATTAGTGCACCGTGACCTAGGGTTAATAATCTGTCAGAGAGAATGACTACTTCCGTTAAATCGATGCAGCTTTGACGTTGTACCGTAACCCACGGCGCATCTGCATATAACGTCTTAGCACAGTGATGTCGCAGATTCCTGCCAGAGGCCTGGTAAAGGTGTCACGGGCATTGATATCAAAAAGAAAAATGGTTCTACGTCCCTTTGGGACTACTATGATTGGGGAATAGAGGTCCTTTTCACTCTCTGGGTGGTGGTGCTACTGCACCTGCTGAACATCTGACTGCTACACCCCCGATACCGACAACTCTTCCGTCATTTGAGAGAGAGCCTTGTAATGGCTGTTGTTTTTACCCAAGAAACCTTATATTTTTACGCTGTTGTTTATGGTTGTGTCACTAACTGGTGTAGTGAAGGCCTTAAAAAGTCAGGTTTATTCATGTGGCACAGTCTCCAGGCTTCTTAGCAGTTGTGGGCCGGTGTTATGCCAGGCCAGCTGGTTTTTACTGTCATTTACCTGATGTTACCACTTTTCAGTTATCTGCTTCGCTAATGGAGGCCACTTTTATTTTGGTGAGGGGACTATTTTCTGTCTCAGTCCGACCCTGAGCACAGGAGGAGAGCCGCTGCACAGGGAATGGGCGCCACCTACTGAATCAAAGAGGAGACACGGACTTCAGAGGAAGGGTTGGTTTCCCTGTCCCTTGGGCTGTTTGTACTGCAAGGTGATTTCAAAGCCCTGCAGGAGCGAGAGGAGTTACAAACTGTGCCATCTCTTGGCACTGGGACAGTATCCCAGTGCTCTTAGGCAAGGCGTTCACCGGGCTGCGATTGTTCCAGAGATCGGATCTATGTAGCAAGAGCGGGGTTGACTCTAGAACGTTTGAACGACAGAGAGTGACTCAATGCTGTCCTTGTATGGACATGAGTGAAAGCCACAGGCACCCATGCAGTCGAAGAACGGAAGAATGTAGGCGATTCGTCCGGTTTTATTAATCTATGGTGCTCCAGGGAAGGGCTATTGACTCTGGTGGGTTGTGGAGGGACGGGAGCGAACAAACGGTGGTGCACAAGATGTTTCAAAGAATAGCGCCTAGCTGTCTTTTGTCTCCACACCATGAGTTACACCTTTAGCCAATCCTGGCTTTTTCAGCTAAGAATCTAATGCGATCTGGAGCTCGGAGGAATAACTTCTTGCAGTGTAGATACGGTGTCGCAATCTAGCTATGCAAAACGTTGCTGAGTAAAAAGACAGTACCAGCTAAAGGTGCCACCATTGTTGTGGGGTCACTTGGCAGCCATGACTGGGGAGGAGGCTTAATGGCCACTGGATACAGAGCGTCACAGCTGTTTAGTCCTGGTGCATCCACACACACCTCCCTGGCACCTGTTCTTACAGGAGCTGCTGTAACAGAGGCTGCATTTTAAAGAAACCGGGCCCTCCCCAATGTCAGGAACAAGCAGGGCTAGAAGCCACTTAGCAAAAGGACCAAGGAGATGAGGCCTCAGCGTTAACATGTAGAACAACCCATAAGAAAAGGGAGACATCTCAAGGCATTGGAAACGTGATAAACATAGAAGAACTGCAGATGAGGCATATGTACCACTCCTCAGTGTATAACTGAGATGTGCAAGAGAGACGAGCCCATGGAAAGTGAGACCTAAATGATATCAATGCAGAAAATCCAAGGCATTGGCACTGAAGTATTGGTGAATTAATGAGATCTATATTTAAGCCTAAAAAGCCAATTCTTGGGACTTTTGTCCAGCAGGTACCAAGTGCATTAAATGGCACTTGGACACACCCTGCGGGCTTTTGACACATGGCCTGTACACCATATTACCCCTCACATCATACCATATTACACCATGTAACAGGACACACACTTTCTAACTTAGTATTACACAACACTAGGAGACACAATATAACACAGAGCCATTCTGCACTATATAGCACACCATAGCACAACTATAATGCTTGAGTTATATTCAGAGGAAGTAGGAGCAGCAACTGCTTTGTTTATGTTAAAAAATGCATCTGTTGCACAAGTGTCACTTGACAAGTTTAATGCACATGGTTTTGGAGTAGTGCAATTTGGACCCCATCCTTTACACATTGTGATTGCACATTTACACATTTATTCCTGACAATATATAGATTATTCGCCTTAATAATATTAAAGTGTGAGAACACATAAATGCATTAATGAAAGGTAACCACTGAGAAACTAAAGCCTGATAAACATGTGCACTAACATTAATTTAAAATGCTTACCTGTATACATTATTCACATTTTCATTTACACTTCAAGTTGTATTTGTAGAAGTGAAATGCATATTCTTATTTATGTTTTGAAACCATTTGAGAGTTATACGTGTGCATGTATAATCCTGTATTATCCCGATTTAAGGCCTTAATTTTGAAATGTATTTTGCCTGGTCAATGTGTTCTTTCTTTTGCAGGTTTGATCTCACCATTTTATTAACTAAAGAAAAGAAGTATTACTCTCTTTATTAGTTTACTGATAGTTATCTTGGCAAGACACATGGAGACCTAATGAGCAGAAGAAGCCTCTAATTCATCGTATGTCAGGAACGACAGATGTTGAAGGTTGCAGTAACTGTCCAAGTTCTGTGTGATGGGAAATTTAGATGATGTTGCAAATACCCACCACGAGAAGTGAAATGATTGGTTCCTGGTGGGGTGGAAAGAGATGAGATTGTTGCAGAAGGTTTTACTTGTTTTAATTAATGTACACACTGTTAGACGCTGGAGCAGATTCCCTTAGACTTTGAGAGTTATAGGTCTCTCTGCTTCCTTTATTCTTGCAAGTCTGAAGCTTCAAGCTGATTGCTTTTGTATCTTACCCTATTGAGATTTAACCTATTACGGTATTTAGATTGAAACTATTATGATATTTCAGCTTGCTAGCAGCAATCTTGTAACTTTTTAATATCCTTTTGACATGCATATTTAATACATTGATGAATAATTGGTCATAAAACTACTTAAAGTGAATCACAGATTCCTGGTCCTCACTGTGGGGCCACATGGACTTCACGAGAACTAACATATTGATAACTCCCTTTGCGTCTCAGTCAACTTAAAAAGATTCACCAGTTGAGAGATAGTAAATCACTTTCTAGGTGACTCGTCAGGAATCAGGTTGTCTGATTGGGATATGAAACCATACACTGAAATCGCCCTGAATTGTTATGTATGGGTATTTGAGGATGGTGCTGGCTGCTAAGTCTGTGAGAGTGTCTGAAGAGCACATGAGTAGTCTGTGGAGCAGTAGAAAGGAGATGGTGGTGGTTGTAGTGTCCTGCTGGACACGTTCTATTGTTTATGCCAGCCACTCGGCTGAGGGCTGGTCTTACATTCACAACCCACACAACACAGGGGTCACCAGTCAGATGACCCTGCTAATAAAAGGGGACGGGTGCACGTGCCTGCGGCCAGTTCCTATTACCCAGCTACTGTGTCTGCGTCTGTTATTTCGGTAGCATGAGGGCCTATGGTCCCCAACACTACATTTGCGACGAGTGGGTTTACCCTCATGAGAGCGCTGGCAGCACACTCACTATTGCTCCCTGGGGGGGAAATGTAAGCGGAGAACAAGGAACCCCCTGCCAACGCAAGGAAACGCGACGGCTACCCTGAAGGACGGTGCGCAATCAGGCCTACAGGCCCCAGCGGTTGCCGGCCTGCCAAGACGCCATTAAACATGAGGGGTCGGGAGACGTGTCCGCTGACACATCGGGCTTGAGGTAAGCCCCCGAGGTTCCAGCATGGCACCGCGACGGCATGAGACAGGAAAAGGGGGTGAAAGACTGCTGCGTGCCATTCCTGTTCTCCCGCTGGGGTAAGGCTGTCCAGGCAGCACAGTAAAACGGCCCGCAGCATTAGGGAAGGCTGCTGCAGCCATGCTTGGTGCTGCTGCGCACCAAAGAAGAGTTGTGCGAAAATGCCAGGAGTCGCCCCGTGTCGACTGAAGCACAGCCCGCAGCCTGTGGGAAGGCTGCTGGGGCCGCGCATAATTGTGCGCATACCGTGCTGTTGTGCACAGTGAAGTACTGGAGAAAAGGGCGCCAAATAATGGCCGAGGCCGGCCGCCCCCTCCTCCAAGAAGGTAATGCGGTCCGCAGTGTGTGCCATGCTGCTGCAGCCGCACATGAAGAAAATGATGCTGCCACGCACCACAAGAACAAATGAAGAAATACCCAGGGCCGCCCCCACCCCAGAAATGCCGGCAACACTGCCCGCAGCATCAAGGAAGGAAGGCTGCTGCAGCCACAAGAAAGCAAGAAGGTACATTGGTGCAGACACGCACCGAAATAAGTGAAATACGAGGTGCAGACACGCACCAAAGTAGAGTATAATGTCCAGGGCCGCCACCCCTCCTCTCAGAAGTACATTGAGGACGGGCCTGCAGCGTCACAAAAGGCAGCTGGGCCCTATGGACACTATTGTGACAGTGCTGTCAAAGAAGACAGAAAAGAGGGACACAAAAGAAGGAGAAGTGCACTCACCTGCAGCCCCCTCCAGAGCCCCCTCCAGCCTGGTGAACTCCTCCAGCAGCATGGCTCCTCTCCTGTGTCTGCCTTCAACAAACAAGGTACGATAGGAAGAAAGACCGTCTTCCAGCTAGAAACAAGTGCAACACTGGCATCTAGTGGCCAAAGTAAGTACTGCACCCTTGCTTCTGCTTTACCAAGGAAACAAGCTGTGTTAAAGAAAAGCCTACAGCAACACCTCAGAGATTGACTGTACCGGACCAACAGCGCACCCGTGGACGGAAACGGCACAGAAGACAGAAACGGCGCAGAAGATGAAAGCGACGCGTACGACGCTGCACAGAGAAGGAGAAGACTGCAGCTGTCCCAGCCAAGCTGCAACGGTGATAAACGGACGTAAGTGCCACGTGAGGCATGAGGAAAGCATGCATGGCCTGTGCAGCTCCTGTCGGCCGTCTGCCACCACCGCAGGAACATCACAGGTCCCCTGAAGTGATGGACATCACCACAAGACACCAAATGGACACAACAGGCGTTGGCAAAGGACGCCCAGAAGGAAAAAGAGACTATGTCAAGTGCGCAGAGAGCTGCGCCAGAGAGCGTGACGACACGGGCAAAGCTCGCAGAGAGCACCCGAGAGTGTGACGTAACACACAGGACAAGAGGCCGTGTCAGCCAGCCACACAACGACAGAAGATGGCCACCACTGGCCCATCAGTGAGCAGGTCATCAGAACTGACGACCCAGCCAAAACAGATGGAGGCAGGTGTGAGCGCCGCAACAGCGCAGCCTTGAGGCGCAAGAGTGGCGCCCTCGAGTGAAGAGATGGAAGAAGAGAACAGTGACCCTCCTGCCAAGGAGCAGTCCACCAAGAGGATCCGGGAACGGACCAGACCAGGAGAGGTCTGCCAGAAGAGCAGATCAAGTCCTACCCGCAGGACTCAGCCTGCGAGAGGCTGCGACCGAGCAAGATGCACCAGTGGAGGTGCAGTAATAGGTCCATGTGACGCAGCATGCGTCCTGTGGCACGATGCCACATTGAGGACGAAGAGCAAAATGCACCAGCAGAGGTGCAGCGGAAGGTCCATGTGATGCAACATGCAACTTGTGGCATGATGCCACACCAAGGAGGAAAAGCAGAACAGAGCGTGGCACGATGCCACAACAAGAAATGAGGAGAAGAAGAGAGGAGCGTGACAGACCAGTCACACCACAGATCGACTCCATCAGAGGTGTGCAAGCGGAAGGAAGTAGAGTGACACAAGTGAGGACTCGTGCGAGCAGATGAGAAGGTATCCATCAGCACAATACAGTCACTGGGGTGAGCAGACGTCACTGAAGACAGTTACGCGAGTGGACTCCCACACTTCTCAGTGTGACAGTCCTGTCACTTGTCACCGGCTGCTTAGCTGCGATGGCATCCCTGTCGCCAGTTGCACAGGCCACACAAGACCTGCCAGTGGCCACGACGTCCATCAAGTGATCCTTCCGCCGACGAAGACGCCGCCACCTGTCTGATCTGCAGAAAGATAAAAAACAGATCATCATCACAATGAGGTGCATCGCCCAACCACCGAAGGAGCACAGCACCACCTGAGTGGAGCCTGTCAGTAACAAGAACCAGCGCTGACAAAGCATGTCTGGCACCGTAGAAACTTACCACCTGAACACCTGCCATGAACCCTGTGAACCAGACACCTGCCGGTGAGAGCAGACCAGATCATTTGGACCATCCACCCTTGGGGTTGCACAAGACTTGGACATAGCCCTGTTGGGACTTCAGAGCAACTCCTTTGGCGTGGCCTACGTTGGCCCGCACAGCCCACGCAGTCCAGTGGCAATCAAGGGGCAAGGTCCTCCAACGAATTCCTGTGAGAGAGGAATCTCGCTGAGACAGAATGCATCTGAGATAGCTCCACGTCAGGCATCAGGAAGCACAGATGTCTCATACTGAGACTGGTCACCTGAAGACTTTGCACTATGGCCAGAGCACCTGAAAGCTGATGGTTCGAGCAAGCTGACCCTGTATCAACCACCCTTGTGGCTCCATTCAAGACTTGGATGTGTCCTGTAGGCTGTTCCTCCGCGACGTCTTTGCTGGGCCTGTGATAGGCCAGCACAGTCCACACAGTCCCGTGGCAACCAGCCAAAGGGCCTCAAGGAGACTTCTGTTGGAGGAGGTATGGCACGAGAGGGAAGACTGCCGCTGCTCTGCCGCTGGACTCCCAGGTGCACCAGGCCGTCACGTCATCTGCAGTCTTAGGAAGTGGACAATCTCCAGAGCCGGAATGCCGTCCTAGAACTGTGTACAGTGGACTCCCCACTGCTCCACATGCACCCGCATCAGAAACTGTAAATAGACTTCGAAAACGTGAGCTCAGGTGGGACCGGACCAACAATATTCAGCGAACTGTGAGGTCGGGGACAAGCGACTTAAGTATCCGGATGTCATCGGCACTGCTGTTCGTGTCCAGTGCAGTCTGGTTGAACAATGGATGCTTGCTGTGATGCTGAGTGCCCAGCTGCACCTATTCCATGCCACAGCTCAGGCGGACCACCTGAAGAGACTCTGTGTATATATTTTGTGTATTTGTTTCTCTCCCACGAGTTGGACTTTGTTGTTTCGTCCCTCAACAGAGTTTGGGTGGGATGTAGTGTCCCGTTCGGCTGAGGGCTGGTCTTATATTCACATCCCACACCCACCCAACACAGGCGTCACCAGTCAGTTGACCCTGTCAATAAAAAGGGACAGGTGCACGTGCCCGTGGCCAGTTCCTATTACCCAGCTACTGTGTCTGCGTTTGTTATTTCGGTAGCATGAGGGCCTAGGGCCCCCAACACTACAGTGGTGTCTGAGATGGAACAGCATGCATTCCTTATGGATCAGTGTGACTCCTCGCTCTTTCCGTCTTAGTTTCTTCTGCTTTATTATGGTATAAAGGTGTGGAATATAGTCAAGAACTGTTAGGATGTGGAATTCTGTCCGCTAAGTTTTGATCTTGGACAATATACTCATTATTCTATGCTGCACACCTTCATAAAACTTTGTGTGGTGCTTTGCGGATGAGTATGTGGTTAGGAGCATTCAGGAGCAGTCTGACGTGGTGCAAGTGCTTCTAATGGTGTAGCAATTTGTTGGACCTTCTCTTTGGGGGAGGGAATAAAGTGAGTGCTAGCTTCCAAATGCTGTTCTTAGGTTTTTTTTGCAGCACTCAGGACCTTTTTGCTGCAGCAAAAATCAATGGTTGTAATTTGTCTACACAGATAAACTGAAAACCGTGGATTCTGCTAAGTGAAAAAAAACAATGACTCGAGCAAAAAGAAAGGCGGCAAAAAACAGAATAAATACTTCTAAATATCACATTCTCTCAGTGGACTAATACATCCACGGCAGGGATCTGTGTCTGACCTCATGGTCATAGGTTCAAATCCTGTCGAGGACACTCAGCATTTCATCCTTCCAAGGACGATAAAATGTGTACCTCCGACTAGGGTAGCAATAAACACCTGTTATTTCAGTGTCAAAATACCATGCTGGATGAACCTGTACTTTACAAAAACATATATTTTGTCACATTTAAATTGTACCATCTGGCCTCATCGTGTAAATGGCCAGGGTTTTAAAAATGCCCACCGTGCAATCAATAGTTACATTTGGCCTGAGGAACTCGGCGAAAAAAACGCCCATGAAATATACCTCGTGTGACTCGCGTGACATTTGGATGTGCGCAGTATTTTTAGCTTCTCTGCACATTGCTCTGAGACAAATGCCGCGTGCTTATCAGACTGACCTCACTCTGCAGAAAGCCAGGCCCAAATGAAAACACATAATCCCTGCACTGAGATTAGAAGGATTGCAATGCACAAGCCGGTTCAAGGGGATTCCCTGAACAAATGCATTTTGTTGTTTTCCTCACAGGAAGCACCGCTGCGTGGTGAACGCTCTCATTTAATCAAAGAGACATTTGAACGCAACATGTTTTACTGTCTGGCAAAGGGCCACGTTTGTTTTTGGGGAGCGTGAACCGGATAAAACGGCAATATGAAGTCTGTAGTGTAAATCAGAAGTGTAAAATAGTTTTTCAAAACGATTCATAGAATTACGCGTCAATGTTTTAATTTTCCTTCTCGGAAGGGTCGGATAAAGAAGCATCAATCACATGGCATTCTGAACCATGTACAGAAACACGAACTCTGTATGGTATATGCTAATCCCAGCCCATTGCTGTGGTTCTGCACAATTCCTTACTGACTGGAGATACACCAACCTTTCCAGGCCCCGTGGAGTGGTTGAGGAGTGCGAACCTATTGACATCAGTGAGGGTGGCTCCCTTTTGGTAAGTGGAAGTTTTTGAGGGTGGGTTACCTCACTGGAGTTCACATGGATTTCACTTGTTTGGAGCGTGAAGATTAGTCCAAAATTGGGGCACCGTGAAGGTGATTTGGGTGTTATGAGAAATATGTGGAACTACTGTAGAGATGAGTACATTTTCATCAGAAGCTCAACGGGTAGACATAAAAATAACCAACCAGTCCTAAGAATCAAGCAATGACCAATGTTAAACTGAATTGTGACTTTTGTAATTTTGAAGAAACAAAAATAACGAAAATGAAAATAAAGTAATCAACGCCGGGTAGATGGTCATTCTGGGGCGTTCATAAACATTGTTTCTAGTAAAGAACAGGAACCTGATGGTTTTAAAAGGTCCACAGAGTGATTATTAGAGTAAGGTGCACCTACATGCACACAGGCTAAAAGAATCAGGGGGAAACCCCAGTATTCCTTGGAACAAGGGTAATTCAATACATCAATATATGGATTTATTCAAGAATATTCATAGTTTAGGGAGCCTTAATGAGAGCAAAGTATGTACTTTTGTAACAATTAATGAGATACACGTTTTACATTTCAAATAGACATAATAGGAGCAACAACCATAAAGCAATAAACGGTTCAAACAACAGGTGCCCCCCTGGTGCACATGCAGTGCCAGAGTGAAGAAACAGCGAGGTGCCCAGAAAAGTACATATAGTTAGCAAAGGGCGTAAGAGCACAAACAAATCAAGAATCTAGACATGCATTAGTTCAGGAGAGCAAAAGTCCTACATTACATGAGTGAAAAAAGCTATAAATTGCTTACAATTTAGATATATTTTAGCACTCCTTCAGGCTCCCTAAATAATGAATATTCTTTAATGAATCTGAATGGAACACCGTGTATTTTTATATTTGCATATAGGATCAGTCCAACGGACCATTCGAACAAAGCTCAATGAGGACTACAGCTAATATATCAGCCTTAAAATCATGGTCCCTAAAAAGGGAAATGACAATCTAGAAAATGTTGCCGTTTCCAAAGTATATATGCCTCTGAAAAGTTAGTTTTAAAGTGCAGTTCTACGCAAAGCCCCACCTTGAACAATAGCTAACTAGGACATTAGGTTTAAAAGAGATTAGAACTCCAGTCAAAGCAATGCAAACTGGAGACTTATGGCAATTCTGTCTTTTCACTGAAGTTGCAAGAGAACCATAATCCTCACTAAGTAACATCCTTTGAAAACCGAGTGAAAGGTTCAGTAGTTTGTAGAAGAAGTCGCAGATGGGCACGGCCTAAAATGGGCATGGACAACCTTATCCTGTCTTATTCCAAGAACTGGAAAATGCCTCATGGCTCAAGAAATTATTAAGTATGTTCAAACTATCTCCCCAGTTAGGGTATAAGCAGCATGGTCCCAGTGACAGATTCCTCAGAAAGCTAGTCAGATTTTGGGTAGCAATACGATCGAAGAGGTGACTGCCCTAGTTTGAAGTTGGTTTTCAAAACCGAACAAGGTGGGGGAGAATCAAATAAAGAGGTCAAGTGTGAATAAGCAGAAGATCTAAACGTATCCAGTGTACTTATTGGCAGATTTTTCCAATCTTGATTGAACAAAACAATTTCCAGTGGTGGCGGAAGTAGGGATGCCACTTGCCCACAAATGACATTTCCAGCTAGGGGTCTTGACTGATCTGTTTGGCCCACAGGAATATGGATCCTATAGGGACAGATATTATCTAAGGGCTTCTATAAACATTTTAGAGAGTAATTATGTTTCACTGGATTATATAAATTGTTCATATTTTTAGAAAGGCTGATGCAGTGTTATGTTGGGTTTTTCGAGTTTTGCTAGAATCAAAGGCTACAGCCTTGGATAGCTGCAACAACATTCCCAAAATTATAGAAAGTCTTGGTGCAATACGTCTCTTCAATAAAGTTTGGGTGGCGTGTAGGCTTGTCTGTAAATGGTTCAACTGGTGTTTATAAGTTGGAAACACATTTTTCTGCTTTGTTCCAACAGTACTTTGTTCTGGGCATTTGGTATTGTATCCATGAAGTAGCCAGAGGCTCACAACCATGTCCCAGCCATATGTGCTCTGCAGGGAACAAGAAAATCAAGTTTATCATAAAGGTGCCATTGGTAATTCAATAGTAATCCAGTTCAAATGTTTTGCGAAGCTGCACACCGTTAAATTACGAGGCAGTAAAGAGTAGGAACAATACTACACCTCGGTTTAAAAAGAGAACATGCGTAATATGTGTTTTCTTGCAGTTAGGTGAAAATGCCTTATTTGTAAAGTAAAGCTTGGAAAAATAACCCAGATTCACTAACTTCTGTAAATAAAATATTTCAAATTCCAAATTATCAACATATAATTCAGAATAAAATACAATCAAAAGACTTTATTGTGATTAATTATACTATTCATCCATGTTAAATTATGGAATACAGCCTACCTGAAGCTCAAGATTCAGTAGCTGGTATAGGGACCCTCAGATTTTTGCCTGGTCCGATGTTGGGCCACCTAAAATTTGCTTTCCAAAACGAATCCCTTCTAGGGCTACAGAGGCCAACCACTTGAAAAGGAATTCCACACAAAGAGTCGTAATTAAGACTTTTCTGTTTGCTGCCCGAATATGTCTTATGTGACTAGCAGGAGCCTTTTGAGAGATTGTACCTGCAGTTCTTTATTGGATCTCTGTAACTCATAGCTTCCCTGGGTGCAGGTCGAGATAGCTTCTCACTGGGGTCCATGCCCTGCCAAATGAAGCCTAATTGCCACTGTGGAACTTTTATCCTGTGACTGAAGATCGTATAGACAGAAGGCGTTTTGGCCTCTTGCAGGACAACGAACTGTAACTGGACAGTTCTGCTACTTCTTGCCTTTCCTGTACTTTGGCACTTTAGAGGGACTTTTGATCAAAGGAAGCTGTCCTGCTTCAGAGAATCACCCAAAACCAGTTGCAACTGCAATTTCTTTTTGTTTTTTTGCTGAAAGAGAGTCCCCAGGAGCAATCCTGCACTTTGAAGCCATGGAATGGTGTCTTCACATAAAGAAACCGCCTTAGTCAATTCATTATAGTTCAAGGACCCCCAAAAAGATGCAGTCTCCCTGATTGAACGATTCTCTACTGCAGCCTCCAGCCTTTACTCAGCAAAGATTTTCAACCTCCAAAATGTTTGGAAGTCTGAAGTTAAAACTTTTGAGTGGGGTGACCCACTAACTTGTTACCTGATTGCTGGCATCAGGGACAGCCAATGACACTACTTAAACCCCAGTCAACACTCACCCCACAGACTAATGTTTTTTAATGAATAGTTATTTGTTTTGCAATACCTCCTGGACGAATCATCCGATTTCCTTAATTTTGTACTGTTTGCGTCATTAAATAATTCCGCTTTTAACTACAGGGTTTAGAAAGTTAGCATTCTTTACCTGTTGACTATATCATTGTTTTGATGTTGTGACATACACAGTTCTTTGAGTCAAATACTGTTGTACAAGCCAAGCTACCAAGTGTGAGCCAGGTGTCCCTCACAGAACCCACTAGACCTATAGGGAGTGAGATTAATTGGGCCTTGTGGGAGCTCAGTCTTATCTCTCATCAGGACTTTTACCTCTCTACCCTGTAGCTAAGCAATTTGATTTCCTACAGTTATGGAAGAAGCTGACAGGTTTATACTGTCTGCTGAGGACAGGTTCTCTGCTCACATACCATTCCAAACATCTACCTTTGCCTCTTTGCACCTGTAGCCTTGTAACTTGGCTGTACAGCCAGGCCTCTCTGAATGTATAACAAGCCACAAACGTAGATGAAAACTAGAATGTGAAAATGAATATAAATGAGATAATGCTGCTGCCTTTTTAGAGAAGAACGGTGGCCTGCTTGAGGCGTTGAAACCACGTCACATATGTTACACACAAACTATAGTAGATGGATTCATTGATTAAAATGTTGATACCTCTTCATGAGGCTGAATGCCTTCCAGACCCAGAAACACATCTGCTTAATGCAGTTGGCTGGAAATCCAGAACTGCCTGGAAGCCACAGAGCTGGGTAACCTCCACTGCGGGCAAGAGTAGTGCAGCACACAGACACTGCCATTGTAAGGGGATACTCCAGAAACTTTAGTTCTCAAGAATGTATTTCCTGCATGTGCCTACTACACAGCTCAGGGGACAGCTGTCACTCTTGCAACAGAGATATAAATAGACAGTTGCACTCCAGACATGCTCAACAACCATGTTTGAAGGACCTGGCTGCCTATTTTGGATTATTTTTAGAACATAGAAGAAGGCTTATCGGCCGCAGTAATGTATTCCAGGCAGGCCTGCACTCTGAGAACTTAATGCAAGAAAAGATACAAAGCTAAACACAAAGTCTACAATTAAAAGGGATTCTTAGAGCTTTTTGTAGCTGGCACCTTAGCTGTGCCATACTGAAATACACTAACAAACATTGGTTTAAAGCTGACCAGAGCTGCAGAGGTGGCAAATTTGTTTAACAGTTTTTGACATTTCCTTCAAACCCTGTGAGGTGGTCCTCTTTCAATTTCATTTCAATTGTCAAGTAGTCTTCAAGGTGTGTCATTTGAGTACATCTGTCTTCAATCTATGAATATGTTTCTACTTTTTTTTCGAAAACATTATTGGCGCTTTTCTCTTTGTTTTTTATTATTTGTGCATATCAAGTGGTGTCACCGATTTTTATGACTTTCACAAAACAACTGTAAATTAACATAAACTGACAAATTCAAATTCTGAAATGTAAATTTTTAAGTCTACATCTTACATTATGTATGTTAGACACCTGAAAGCATATATCACGTCTAAAGGTAGATGCCAGCCATTTCAAGCTGGTATACCATTTTTACTTATTCATGACTTGGGATGAGGAAAGACTGCACAGGTGTGCAAAGGGCCAGTGCACCCACCTTACCTTAGCTATATATGTGATCACAAGGCACATCAGCAGGACATCTGCATCCCCCTTGGTTTAAAAGTCACATTACATCCAATAAGGGTGTGTGTCTGTACAGAACGGACCACCCCAGTGCCCCCCCAACAGCTTCCACAACATTCACATTACATCCAGTTACAGGCCAGCGTTAAACGGACTAGACCAAATAACATAATCAGTCAAATGCATACAATTTCCAGTCAGGAAGACCTGCACAGGACCATCTTCATATTTGCAACATAACATCAAAATAAATCCTTATACAGAGTTACAAAGATCAATCCCACTTGCTCATGTGACAGCTACACACCTGATCCAAGGCCAACTTTACACGGGGCTAGACACTGCTATAGCGAGCCATATTCACATCACAACCAGTCACATGTCAAGGTAGCCTCACTCCTCCCCTCATGACGACACAGGGCAATAAGAAAAAGGGGTGCAGCCCTCTCAACCTACGGTGGCATCTACCGCACGAAGATGGCATCCTATCTTGCAGAGATGCAACACAACAATGCTGTCCCCTCTAGGTCACCCTGCAGGCGACGTGGCCAGCTGCAGTGTGTTTGCACCGGCAGTCTTGGGATGAGCATAGTATTACCATTGCTGTCCCTTCACCATTGCCATTACCACACTCCATTTCTGAAAACAGGGTTGGTCCACTGGGAGTCTTGGCGATTGGTTGCACTGGAAGGAGCACTGCTCAGATGCCTGGCATTTCCTGTGCAAGCTCCCCCAGCCTATTAACCTGCAACCATTAAATACTTTGCAGAATGTATAAACATTTTTCTTATGAGAAATATTTAAGAGTGTCATACAAGAGAGCTAACTCTCAGGTTAAAGATGTTTTACAGGTTTTAACAATTAACCCGTGGGTTGGGCACCTTTATCTTACAAGTTCTGGACTCAGAGTAGAGGTACCTTTAATGGAAATTATGATATAAAGGGCTATTGGCATATATCATGCAATAACTTACTAGCACCAAGTGCCGTCTGCACCACGGAAATGATTCTGTGACACTAGCAGTATATGTCCCTACCAAACATGATTATAAATATAATAGACATATATTACCAGTAAATACATTTTGTAAATGCACTGATTTTGAACACAAACAAAAGCTTGTCATTTTCTGGAATCTCAATTACTGTGCAAGTGCAAGCAGTTCATTTTTAATTTTTTGTAAAAAAAAAAAATCACAATTTTTGTGCAAATCTCATTTTATTATTTTTAGTAAATAAGCTACATCAGTAAAAATGAAAATGCATTCTATTTATCCACACATATCGGCATATCTTCAATACAAAATAAATATATAGTGCCCTCAAACATCAACTTAAATCCTAGCTTTTAATTATTTTTTATTAGTACATTAATTGTGTCCCCAAGTATCAGTTTATTATATTAAACATTTTCTTTTAGTACTGCGCCACATTATCAGACACGGCATTTTCACCTATAACCCACATGTTACTATTATAACATAGAAACTGTTTCAATAGCCTAGGATCAGACACACCTCCCCATGTGTGTTACTGACATACTCTATGGATGGCCACAGTAGTCCAGGGATGGTCACTACATGACACAGACGACCACTGCATACCACAAAGAATGGTCTCATAAACCAGGGATGGCCACGTTATTCAACAATACATTCCAGTACTTAGATATTTGAAGCAGGATTCAAGGATATTCAGCTACAAAGAGCTTTATTGAAAGTGAAAAATTACGATAAGAAGAGATTATAGTAGTGAAAATGGAAGATTATTTATTGTTCCAATGATAGATTTCCTAACTGAAAACTGATCATTATATAGTGGTAAAATAAAGACTTACAGAAGTGAATCTTTCGCCTAATAGTGTATCTGAATTAGATTTCTGAGAAATGTTAAACTGGCATTGGCAGAATGGGGCCAGTAAGTGTGCACAGTAAAAACCTGGTCTAATGCAGGGAAGTGTGCAAGCTTGTCTATTCAGCACATCTTGTCCCTCTCTGTCTCTTTCCTTCGTTTTGCCACAAAGGCCGATGAGAAGGCATTAGAGCTAGGCCACGGCCTCCTTAAACACAATTTCTGAAAGTAGGCAAGATATATACTGCAAAACTGTGCTTTAGAACTTCAGCAAATGCAAAATAATTTGTGTGATGTAAGGAGAAGAGAAAATTCCCATTCCCCCGACTACCTTTTTACAGTCCAATTTCCAGCTCTAGATTTACATACACAATATTCAATAGATCATAGCAAATAGCTGTTATAAATAGCAAAATCAAGCACATCTATACACTCTCCTACGAATATACGCTATCAAAGTGGAACTAACAACTAAAAGACTTAAGAACTTTCAGGGACCTACATTCTTCCAGTTTTACTAACTTTAACAGCTGCAAAATCCATTAGGTCTACAAGAAAGTGTTGACATTCTGCCATACAATGCAACCCAAGCCACCCACACACTTGTACTCTGGAATGAAAAACACAAGAGGCTGTTTGGTACCCTCAGTTCACAAGGTCACAAAATGTTCCTCTGGATGCATAGGCCCTACAGTCACCAAACGCAATTGAAGCTTTATTTATAGTTTTACTCTACGAGGGTGGGCGGTAGAAGGATACATTTGTATTCTAATATAGAAGATAAAACTTAATTAATGTATCTTTGTTTGACATCCAGTCAGAGAACCCCCCTTGCAGCTGGGTACGTTCTGTAGTAGTATTTACCATATATACCAACTTCAGTGGTCAGTTTAGGATTCAAACAACACTGCATGGAGTTATTCATCCGCTTTCTTTAAAAATTATAAACTTCCCATCTTTCAACAAAAAATCGGCAACCATCTTTGTCCAGTTATGCTGTAGCATGACACCAGTGCTAATATAGTGTTAAAAAAAATCCCTCAACAAATTATCCTCATATGTGTACAATGGCGGTGCTGTTTGAGGAGCTGTGGGCGACTGCCACACAGCTGTACTAGGTTCTAGTGACTGGTATTGACCACTTACTTCCATTTTTCACATCTGCATACAAAAAAGAATATGAAATTAGAAACTTACCTCTGTAGCAATGCTTTGACTTGAACCGTTTGCAAGCAGGAACTTGACAACTTCCAGGTGGTTTTCTTGTGCTGCCATATACAATGGAGTGAAGCCATTCTGTAAAGAAATATAGAAGCAGCAACCCTTTAATAACTGCATGAACTAGGACTACTTTCCTGTAATAGGCAAATAACGGATTAAAATAATATTTTGTAGTACATGAAGTCACCCATCTGTAATTTTACTTGCAACACTACAACAGGTGTATTAGTTTGATGAGAGCCGTAAACATATTGAAAGGATTTTGAGTCAAGTTTAAGAATGAGCCGAATAAAATGTATTGAGCTATTACTTCATGATGGGCGAACAGATTCATTTTAACATGTGTTACCCACTGTGTAAACTTCTTTGTTGATTCTTAGGAAACTCCAAACTAAAAACATACCAAACAGATGAGAAAATATAATCTGGGCGAATCTTTGGGCAAAACTAACATCCGTTCTGCAGCTTACATTCTGACTGTCTAAATAGTAAAAATCCTTTGGTAGGCTTCCATCACTATGGCAAATATATATTCACGTTCTAAATATCGCAGAGCTAATCTAAATGTTATAGTACTTCCCATAACAGAGGAGATTACAGGATTGGAAAAAACAGTGAGGGGCATGGAGGTAGTGTGCAGAACGTCTTTAAAAGGTGTAGCGTCACCTCAAGGTATAAGATTTATGCAATATAGGAGGGATTTATTTTGTAGCAAACATTAACATTTGAAAACAGCTGTTCATAATTTGTGGCCACATCACAACTTCTTACTCTTTTATTTGCAGCCACAACGGAGTTCCGTACTCTGGTATTCCATTTTGTATCAATGAGTGACCATTTGCACCATGTAATTAATATTCGATGTGTCAAGTGCCACGCATTCCACTAATTCTATTTCTAGATGGGCAGCAACGACCCTGCCAACATGTGCTACAAGCAATAGACAGTGTGTACCTTCCAATTAAACACTGATCTGATGTTTAAAACCAAGCAATTGGGAAGGACTAATGCTAAACAAATAATCTTGGTGGAATATTTAGGCTGAATTTGACTTAGCCACTCAGTGCAACATATAGGTGGCAACTGTATGGGGAATGTAGAGATGCACCAAGAAAAATTAATTGCGTGTGGGTTACTCTGTTGAGCTACACCAGGCAATGGGAAAGAGTGGAGTCTCTATGAAGATAATGTAAAGCTGTTAAAATGCTCTAAAGTCATCTTGCTAATACTATTATCATCAAAACCAATCTCACCTTTAATTTTCTGAACTTAAATTTAAAATATATTATAGAAGACAAATTCTTTACGATAATGACATTTTCCCCACTCCATTAGGACTGGTTCTCTGCTCCCACAAGACGAAACATAACATATCAGCAATGTTTTTAAAACCCCAAAAAGATTCAATTAGGATTATCCAAACTCGGACATAAAAACACTAGAAGTGCATCACAAATCCACTATTTTTCAAGTATGGCATCTGGCTCTAACATCTGAGAGAGGAGTAGTAAAAGCAATGAATTAACTCTCTAGAGCAATTTATCAGGGTATTTACCAATATGACCTTTACCTGTAAAGTTGATAACAATGAAAACAAATGCAAAGTGATGGGTACAGAAAGATAGGCATCCATATTTCAAATGAATAACTATATCTTTACTATACCAGAAGTGGTAGCACTACTGTTCAATTTACCTTACGTATAATATAGAGTAATATCAGTGCACAGACTCTTTCCACTTTATGTACATATCTTTAGATAAGAGTATCTTCAATACTACAAATCATGTTTTACTTTACCATAAATGGCTAGGAAATGTATTTCCACCTCACCAACCTGGCACCCAGAATGAGGCACCAAACATGCTTTCTGACCCTTACATAGATTAACTCTTATTTGGCGAGCCCAGAGATCTAGGGAAGGAAAAGCAATTTAGCATCTATCTTAATGAGTGGAAAGTAGGTATTATTGTCCTTTACATATTATGTTTACTAACATCAGGCGAACGATTTTGAGGCAGACAGACACTCTTTCACTGATATTTTTCCATCAGGATCGAGCAGACGACATTTGGAAGTATTTCTGAGAATCTGTAGAGTGTCATGAAGAGTGTTTATAAATAAAATGTAAAAGCACCATAATCAAACATTAGTAAATATATCATAAGGGGTGCTACGGTTAAGGAATACAAGTGAAATACAGTAAAACAGTAATGCTGTGTTGTGAGTCATACACAAAACAGCAAAATCAGAATTAAAGTTGTCCATGCTATTTACGCAGTAATTCAGTAAGAAAGGGGTTAAAGGTATTTAAGCAACCAGTAGGGTGATATCAGGCTGCCCTGCTGGAGAGGATGAAGGGAAGCTGGGGAAGCGGTCTGTGTAGAACAGATGTGGCTTGCTGCCCCCTTGTGAGTCTCTGGGATTTCTCCCCCACTCTTTGCCGCTACAGGCTATTTGGAAGCAGCTTGCACATGATGGACTGACAGAATCTCAGTTAGTGGGGAAAAAAAACAAATCTCATAAAAAAACACAAATTGCCCTCCACACAGTAACTAAGAAATCAAACATGATTTCTAATAAGGAGGCCTCTCCTGGTGACCCTACAACGATTCTACAACAGGGAGCTGCACTAGAACAGAAGACTTCCCATCAGATACCCTACAACTCCAGGCTTTAGCTGAACAGCCTTCATTCGAGGCCACAAATAGTTGTTGACATAAGTAACCACCTTTGGAACACAAGAACTTCCTCTCTGGGGGCCAGATAAAGGAGCTAAACAGCAAAAAACCTCAACCAAGTGAGAGTGCTAAATCTAAATCAATCTATCTCTTGTTCACTACTACTAATGCAAAGACTGCGGGATATGAGAGGGCTTCCTCTGAAATTGGACTCCAGTCTCAGGAGTCCACTTTGGGACATCAGGATCATGCAAGCACCCCCGGTTTAATTTTTACAAATGTTTGGAAGGGGTCCAACCAGGCATCTTTTCAGGCAACGTGTAAGTTTAAGGATACTGAAGTTACTGACAACAACTTACAGCCAGGGTCTCCTTCCTCATCCCTAGAAGTTCTATCCACTGCATCCACTGCACAGCTCCCAACCTCTCAGCCTTTACCACAGAGCTTGGCTATTCCAAGTTCGTCCCCACAGCCTTCATCACTTGAAGCAATGCTCACCAAGATCTTAAAAGAATTATGGGATATGAAATTATCTCAGGAGGAAGCCCGTAAAGCGACTAATGAGCACCTGAATTTATAAGCAGTATTCTCCAACTTTCTTCCTGCATGTCCCAGGTGGAGCAACGGGTCTCTGATCTGGAGGATTCCAACAGCAAGCACGACAATGAAATTTCAAAGACCCCTGCAGAGTTGGAAGAACTCCAGCTCAAGTTGGATGAAACCAAAAATAGGTCACAACACTCCAATTTGAGACTTGTAGGTATACCTGAGGACTATGAGGTTGGGGCTTCTATTAATAAAGTGATCTCCGACCTAATTTGCAAGCACAAACAAGGCTTCTGGCACTTTTGATTTAATGTTCATGCGCGCTCATCGGGTCCCCACAACAAGATCCTCCAAAGAAAAGCTCCCACGCACAATTCTAGTAGACTTTTGTGATTTGGGGGTGAAAGAAGAAATTCTGTTGCATGCTATCAGGTTGAAAAGTTATAAAATAGCCGACAACTTCTCATTTTGAGTTTTTTCAGATATGTCTTTTCAGGCTGCTTGGTATAGGCGAAAATTTATAGGAATGATTGATGACTTCAAATGACAAGGAGCGCATGCTGGTGTCGTGCAATAGTCTAGGCTCAAAGTAATTTTTAAGGAACAGACTCATATTTTGCAATCAGTTGATCATGGAAGAGATTCCTTACAAGCAATAAGAAAGAAAGATCCTTGATTTGATCATTGATTCTTTCCCCTTTTTTTGGTCATCTTTTCAAATGCCGGACAGGACCTGCTGCTAGGATTAATATGCAGCTCACCCACGACTATGTGCTGTCACTCTCTTGCCGCAACCTAGGAGTGCAGCACCTCTGCACTCTGTTTCAGGGGGAGGGTTGGCAGGGGTTAGAACTTTGGGGGGGAGGCTTCAGGTTCTCAAGGGAGGGAGTTCCCTTGGGTAGGGTAGAGCCTATGACGAGTGGGGCCTTCAAGGGAAAAAAGGGGGAGACCACTGGATGTTTAGGCCTGGTACGTTAGGGTGGGGGGAAATAGCAGGTGATACATGCAAGGATGGCTTTTGGATTTATTTTGCTGTTTTGCGAGTAGTTTGGAAAGATGATGTGGCTTTGAGAAGGTATGCCTAGAGTACAGAAGTCACTTCGGGGAAGATGATGCACTACTGAGGGGGCACGTACAGAATAGAGAGGTGATTACTGTCTGCCCATAAGTTACAACTAAAATTAGCTCGGTAAATGGCAGGAAGGAGTTTAAAGGTCATTGCATGCAATCTAAATGGGGTTAATAACCAGGTGAAATTTCATTCAATACTTAAATGGCTAATGTAATCGCAATCTCATTTTGCAGGAGACTCATTTAAAACTTCAGGTTAACATTCCCAAGCTACCCAATTACATTTCTCAGTCTTTTTTTGCATCAGCCAATGGCACAGTATGTGGAGTGGCCGTCTTAGTAACATGAGTTTTCTGGGGAGGTCTATCAGGTTCATAAAGATCCACACACAAGGTGGCTTATAATTAGGTCATTAGTCCTAAATCAGCGCATGCACTTTGAAAGCTTTAATGGGCCCATCGATGACCAAACAAGTTCCTTTCAGGGTTTATATAAATCTTTTGATTACACTTCATAGTTTGCTCGTTGTAGGAAGGGATTTTAATACTATTCCCGACATCCAGCTCAATACTTCACGCAAGAACAAGTCACAAAACAAACCTAGAGCATCCTGCTTTTTGGCGAAATGTATTCCTTACTTGGTGTTAGTAGACATCTGAAGGGTAGATCATCCCCAGGGGTCAGAATTGTTCTTGTTTTTCTAAAAGGTACAATATGACCTCTAGGAAAGATTATATCCTAGCTCTGTTCCAATGGGCCAAGGGTTGTGCGAGTATTTTGTCCAATCCTTTTACCGACCATTCGGCTCCCCTAATCAATCTATATATGCCAGGGGCCCGGGTTAATCGTTCGTGATGGAACCTTGACAAATCCCTCTTGATGGATGAAGTGTGGATAGGAATCCTCAAGGCATTGGTTACTGCGTTCTTTTATAACAATAAATGGTCTGCTTAACATTTGATGTCTGGGAAACCTGCAATGCTTTCATAAGGGGGGGGGGGAAGAGTAATTTCATACAAAGCTAATTTTTCCAAAATAGCAAGAGAGAAAACTTCCAGCAGCAGCTTGATCAAGCAGCAAGTACTTACCACGCTACGTATGATTTGGAGGCCGCCCTAAGATTAAAGGAGGCCCAGGATAAACTGAGGGATCATTATTTATCCCGTGAAATAGTTAACCAGTACACAAACTTCCAGTGACAATATGAAGAGAATGAGCACATTGTTAGGCTTCTGTCATGGTCCGTAAGGAAAAGGTCTAACAATAATATTGTTAAGTCAAGCTTTGATGAGAGCCAGGGGATTCTAGTCAACCACCCTAAGGATATCAAGGAGGTTTTCCTGTCCCATTATCAAGACTTTATACTTCCATACTTGTGACTAATGTAGGACAGATAAATCAATACCTAAGATCGATTAAGCTGCCAATTTTAGGCGAGGGAGCACAGGCCTCATTAATAGCGCCTATTACACTGTCAGAGGTGAAAAGAGACGATTTGCGCCTCACCTAATGGGAAAGCCTGTGGTGAGGACGTCCTGCCAGCCGAGGTTTACAAAGCATTGATAGAACAAATAGCAGAATTCTTGGTTATTTTCTTTAATGATATACTTAATGGGGCGGAGATACCGGTCTCTTTCAGAATGGCTGTCACTGTCAGCTTCATAAAAAAGGGCAAGCCCCCCTAGAAACCGGACTCTTATCACCTGATCAGCTTATTAAATCATGATTAGACGCTCTTGACAAAGATTTTGGCCTCCAGAACAACCTCTGCAACCCAAGGGGTTCAGTGTGGTTTTCTTCCAGGTACATTAATATTGACCAATACCAACGCGTTTCCCATTTTCGATCCTGGATAGGTTCAACTTTCTCATGAAATGTATTAATGTAATTCGAAATCTGTACTCCAAGGCTAAAGCCAAGATCTTAGTTAACACATGTATAGCCGGGATTTTGCTAGTCTGTCAGGGCACTCGCCAGGGATGTAGTCTTTCAGCAGTGCTGTTCGCACTTTTTATCGAACCCCTGGCAGCTGCCCTTTGCCAAGATATTTCTAGCCATGCACCTTTACCTCAAGCACCCAAATTGAAATTGTTTTTTGACAATATGATTCTTTACCTTTAAAGTGAGGAGGGGTGCAAATTGTAAAACAAAATCTAATTTTTCTCAAAGTGGATGCTCTATTACACTCCAGCCCAAATGAAGAAAGCATTTCCGGCAGCTTCCAGGCATTGCCCACGTTGTAGATGTAATCAGGGGGATTGGTTACATTTATGGTTTACATGTCTGGAGTAAGTGGAATACTGGGAGAGAATATTTTAGTGGATTAGTTCTGAGGTATATGCTTCCCTAGTTCCAGATCCCACCGGAACGCTTTTTGGCATGTCTAGCCATGCCAGCTTATCGATCCACTCTAAACAATTTTTTTTCATTGCCTCCTTGATTGCCAAATCATTAATTCTACAGGCATGGAAGTCACCATTCCCTCCGTCCTATGAGACTTGGGAGTGTAGAATGAAAACCGTACGTTACAAGGACCAATTGTTTAATCAACAAATCGATGCAACTCGGACGTTCAAGGGTATCTGGGGAGCAGGTAGGGATCCACTCTTACAACGAGGGGCCGCAACATTGCCTACCCTGGGAAATAGTAATATACTAATGTACATTTGAGCTGATTTGAATTTGAGCTGATTTGATAAAAGCGTGATCCCAGACTAGAGAGGGAGGCTCTTCTGCCTAGAATGTTTGAGTCTCTCTGTCGCAGACTTGCTTGAGAGCACTCCAACTGAGATACATTCTGCCTCAGACTTTTTGCTGATGCATCTCAGATTTATTCGGGAGATACTTCTAATTATGCTTTGAATTCAGATTGTTTTGAGAGATTACTGGGTTTCTTGAACCTCTCTCTATTGGAAGTTCTGTTGCAGCTATAATGCCTTCACCTCTCGAGACTAGAACTCTTTATGCGTTCTGTTGATGCTTTTCTTCATTGTAAATTAGCTTCTATGCAGCGCGCTTCATTCTTTGTTCTGAAAATGTATTGAGTACTAAATGAATTGCTAATAAAGAATTCAATTACCAAATGATGTAATAACATTTTCAAAAAGTAATAAAACTCTTATTATTGACTCATAAAACTTAATCATGTCTATAAATGATAAGTTGTTGATTGCAGTTTCTTGTTAATCATTTTTACTCCAAAGGTCCTGCCTCTTGGGCTCAGTGAAGTGCGGGGACTTCATACCTCTTCCTGGATTTAAATAGTAAACTAATGATTGAAGTTCCCAATAGTCTCCAGAGCTGGTAAGGAAGTCCACCATCACTATTCCTGAACATAACACATTTTGACACAAAACATTTTTCATAGTTCATTTAGGGTGAACGACTACCAAGGTGTAGATATAACTAGCTAAAGAGGGTGTTGGATTATTTTGTCACAGTGCTGTGCTAGACACATAAAGGCCACTAGTGAAGGGGCACATGTAATATCAGCTTTTTCTTAAAAGCACACTATTTCCAGTTTAATAAATATATACTATTTACCAAACCCACATCAAGATTCACAGCAACGTAATAAACTAAAACGTAATCTAATCTATTGCAAATACACTTCCCAATACTTGGATAATAAAATATTTTAAATAATGTGTCACATACCAGTCTACAGGAATGTCAGCTAGAAAATGAAGACCCACCTCTACAAGTAACATCTCACTGGATGTAAACATATCAGCAGTATACACTCTGGGATGCGTGCCAAAAGAACGCTCCCAACCTGTTAGGACTCATCTAAAGCATGCCCACATTTGGTCAGCATTACCTACACTGTACAACACAAGAGCATGATCTCCACCAATTTGAAATTGAGAAATATATAATTCTGTAGACATTTATGCAATAGTTCACAAGCACCTGATTTACAACTTTTCACAGTTCTTAATGTATAGACATTCATTCTTAAATTATTGCACAGAAAAAGCCATGCAATGAAAATATTGGTGTACTTCTCAATTTAAATAACTGATTATAAATGTAATGCCCAGATAGGAGTCATTTTGAAATTCATTATCTGTTTGGAAAAAAAGATTATTAAAGATTTGAAGTAGACAATACTGTGCTATATAGAAATAATAATCAATAAGGAGTACATTCTGTGCAGTGAAGAGGAGGCATACTCTATGACTCATTTACTCTTGGTTTTCTGTAGTAGAATCTGGCAAAAGGCTCATCATGAATTAGTTCAAATTCTATAACAGCTAAGCAAATGCTTCACCAGGCTTCAGGATAAAAACAAAATAACCTAGACAATCACACCATGACCACAGAAAAAATAGCCTTATTTTTGTTTTATTATTTGCTTTCCATATCAAATTCGGGAAACTGTTGCACAGAGTAGGGCACACATGATAATATATCTAAAACATGGAGTTCTGTCTGGAAGGTTTTTATAGTGTATAAAAGCTTATGATGGTGGAAAAGCAGCTTTAAACCGACAGTATCAAAGTGCATGCTGCAACCCGACCCACAGTTGTACTGACCTCAGGAGGATATCCCGAATCAATTTAAAGCTATATCTAGCTCAGCCAGTATGTAAGGCATTCCAGGAAGCAATTTGCAAAACAAACATTGAAAAAGAGAAATTCATGCCATGAGTCACCCAGCCTATGATCATACATCACAATCGACATATTGTCTGCAGGGAAGCTGACTGACGATAGCTGCCCAGCCCAGCTCACTGAAACTCATAGAAATAGAAATAGGATGAGCACAGCCAAAAACAGGGCAAAGTATTACAGATGATACATAGAGAATCAAAAGTGGCTCCCTTACACTGTGAGCGAGGGAGCTCACAATGCTCCTCCCTGACAGTCTGAAGTCTTGCCTAATACCCTGGCCCCTGCACCAATGATTCAACACCCATAATTCTCTGTCTGAAACTTTGTGCAATCAAGAACTTCACTGATGACAGCTTTGGCACTATTGCATGGGTATTTGTATCGGGTGAAGCACACCAATGAGTATGCTGTGGCGAGTTCAGGAGAGACTATCCAGGAGGCATAGAAAAAATCAAAAAAGAAATTGCTGTTGTACTCAAAAGTCAACAGGAGAAAGAAGACTACAATAAGGAGTATTTTATTACATTCTGCAAGAAAGGTGACCAGGTGATCTTTTAAGGCAGACCAACAGGAACGCTTTCGCCAAACCAATGGAGATGCACTTGATAAAGCATCATAAAATAATTAGACAAAAAAGTCTAAGAAGAAAAGAAGTCCCAAAAACCAATTGAAACACTCAACAAATTAAATAGTCAAAATAAGAAACAGTTTAACATTGCAAAAAGGTTCTAAAATACAAGAAAAGAATGAATGTCCATAGGCAAATATCTCCATTAAACTACCTCTTCACACAGCCAACAGCACAGTGCAGAAAGGCCAGTAAAGGATTATACACATTTAGCGGCTAGGTTGCCAGGCCTTATCCACTAAGCTCAGAAAACACAAACGCAGATTGTGTAACATGGTAGTTGCCCCGCTTACAATGTTTATACCAGTACAAAAATTAAAACATGATAAAAAAATCCAAAAACAATCACTCAAAAAAACAAAGACCGAAGTGGCGTTATAGTTAGGAGTGGAAATAAGACTTTAGCTCATTAAAAAAAACCACAATACATTCATTTTAAAAACGGTTAAAGGGAAGTTATGAGGTTTGGTAATAACATCTTAAAAAACTGAAATTTACTGAAAACAAAAAAGGTTAATGTGATGTTATTGTTAGGTATAGTAAAATGACTCTGGCCCTCATTACAAACACTAACATGCACACAAAAACTCCCATTCATGCGCACATACGCCAACATACATTCACATTCAATGGCGTACACGCACGTATACACCACCCCTCCACATAAACACATGCATACACCCGCCTCCACATGCACTCACACACGCAGACACCCCCTTCCCCGCATTCAATACATTCACACATGCACTCTCACACGCAGCCACCCCTCTACCCCGCATTCAATAAAGTCACACAGGCACTCACACACTCAGACACGTACACACAGACAACCCCACCACCTCCCCTGTCGGACAATCACTTATCTTTTCCTGCGAGGGGGTCGTCCAGGAGGGGAAGGGTTCTGGCACTTCCACCTCCGGCATTGCACCGCCTTCAGGACAGTTCTAGCGGTGGAACCGCCTCTCCACTGCTGTACGCCAGGCCGACTGCTGTCGGATTTCTGCCTGAAATCGGGCAGACGTCTGAAAGCAGTCATAATAAAGCAGTATTGAGACCGCCAGCAGTGGCAATCTTTCACGCCTGCAGCTTCGGCGGTCTTCATAAAAGACCACCGAAGTCAGAATGAGGGCCTAAGTCTTATGGAAAAAAACTGACATTGACTAAAAAAATTTAAAACGCTTTTATAGTTAGGTGACGAGGCTACACCTACCTAAGGGGTGACTTATATGTATAAAAAAAGGAAGGTTTTACCAGGTCGACATGGCAGGTCTGAGACATGGTTAGAGGGCTACTTAGTTGGGTGGCATAATCAGTGCTTCAGGCCCAGAAGGATCATTTAGTTTACAGGCCCTGGGCACAGGTAGTGCACTCCACTAGGGACTTATAAGTAAATGAATTATGCCAATTAGGGGTAAGCCAATGTTACCATGTTTAGGGGAGACAGCAGAAGCACTTTAGTACTGATTAGCCGTGGTAAAGTGCACTGTCCTAAAACCAGCAAAAACACGTTCAGAAAAAGGAGGGAGGCAGGCAAAAAGGTGGGAGAAGACAGCCCTAAGACCATCAGGTCTAACCAAAAGGTAGGTATGTTTGAATAGGGATGCAAAAGGAAGCAGAGATGGAGTTAAAAGAGCAACTTAGAAATATAGACTAGAGCATGTCATCTTAGGGAAGGAAAACTGGGAAGTAGCTAAATAAGAATGACAGAGGGAGGGATTGAGATGAGAAGAACTGAGAAATGAGTGAGATAAAAGTACCGCAAAGGAAGTGAGACATGGAAAAAAGTTAAGGTGATGAAAAAGTTAAATAGGTGCTGCCACGATTGCTACTATTCTATCATGAAATCAGCAGTATGTATGGTACTTGACTTTCCGGAACATATATTTTATGAGCTTGTACAGGATTTGCTGATACAAAGAAATAACGCTTCTGCTTACTATGGCAGTACACAAAGCACTACGAGGTCGATTCATATTGATCTGTAAACCCTAGGGAATACTAATTATTTATATGCAACAAGTAACACTTGTCCCCATTTCTCTCCACTTTTCTTGGTGGTGGGGCAAACCATACCTCACAGTCTCTGGGGTTGCCCACTCATTACAATATGGGGGGCATTTATGTCCACAATGCATCAACTGCATATTGAATCTCCTATTGACACTACAAATGGAGGCAGACACAGAAACCAAGGTACTGAGAGATGTATTCTGACTGGCCAGGATCACACAGGTTGTTGAAGGCAGAGCTGGGATGTGAGCCCGGATACCCTGGACATTTCAGCTTCTAGGCCATACCTTCACCAAGATATATGGGCCCTCATTACAACCCTAGTGGTCGGTGTTAAAGCGTCAGTAATACCGCCAACAGGCCGGCAGGAAAAAAATGGGATTGCGACCACGGCGGAAACCGCCAACATAGACAGCCACTTTAACACTCCGACCGCCACGGCGGTACAAACAATCAGCGCGGCGGTAACCGCCAACAGACAGGCGGAAGAAAATGTACCGCCCGCCCTATCACAAGAGGCCAATCCGCCACCTTTTCCAGGGTGGAACCAACGCGATCAAAAACACGGCGGAAACAGTACACAGAAGGGGAAATCACTCACCTCTCCACACCCCACGAGGAACCAGGACGCCATGGAGCCAGAACTTCACATCCTGCCGGCGATGGTCTTCCTGCTCCTCTATCAGGAGCTCCAGAGACGGCGGCGACAACCACGGTGAGTACTGCACCTACAACACAGGGGAAGGGGGGAGGGAAAAGAGAGTGACACACACGCAACACCCCCACCACCATACACACAAATACATGCTGCAACATTACATATACACCCCCCACCCTCCCTTCAATAATGCAAGGACAAAAGGAATTGATTTGAACGATGGTAATCAAGAAAAATCCAGTAGTCCAAACTCTAAATACAGTATATACAATTATGTACACCAACTACACAAGTCCGGATAGTGCACCAATCATTGTCCGTGGACCACTGGGCCCAAAATGCATGGGCGAGGCCCACACTCGACACCGGACTCCAAACAGAGAGAACACTGGAGGGGCATCAGATGGAAAATAAACAGGCACCTCAGGGGGAGGGGGGGCACCTCAGTCTGATGAACGCACGACGCCACTGCTCCACGAGGGGGCTCCATGCCCACTGCTGTATCCTGGGGAGTGCAAAGCCACAGTCTCTCAAGTCTTACAAGTGAGTGGTGTGCCCTCTGCTTGATCCTGGGGAGTGCAAAGCCACAGTCTCTCAAGTCTTTTCCAGTGGGTGGTTTGCCCACTGCTTTATCCTGGGGAGTGCAAAGCCACAGGCTCTCAAGTCTTTCCAGTGGATGGTTTGCTCACTGCTTTATCCTGGGGAGTGCAAAGCCACATTCTCTCAAGTCTTTCCAGTGGGTTTGCCCACTGCTTTATCCTGGGGAGTGCAAAGCCACAGTCTTTCTAGTGGAAGTCTTTCTCCACTGGTTCTGGAGGGGGCTTTGTGCCCAGAGTGCTTTATCCTGCCAAGGACAGCGGTAGTGGATGTCTTTCTCCACTGGTTCTGGAGGGGGCTTTGTGCCCAGAGTGCTTCATCCTGCCAAGGACAGAGGTAGTGGATGTCTTTCTCCAATGGTTCTGGTGGGGGCTTTGTGCCTAGAGTACTTCATCCTGCCAAGGACAGAGGTAGTGGCTGTATCTCTCCACTGAAAGTGATGCATCATTGAAGCTGCCCAGGCACATGGAACTCACCACAGCCTCGGACGACTGACCACTGGGGATGGCAGCCATGTCTGCGGTGGTGCCACTGGCTCAGGATGTCGTGGGGCCGCTGGCGGTGCTTGCGTCGGTGTCAGTTGCGGCGGTGCTTGCGGTGGGCTCTGTGGCAGCGGTTCTTGCGGCGGGCTCTGTGGCAGCGGTGCTTGTGGTGGGCTCTTTGGCAGCAGTGCTGGCGGCGGGCTCTGTGGCAGCAGTGCTGGCGGCGGGCTCTGTGGCAGCAGTGCTGGCGGCGGGCTCTGTGGCAGCAGTGCTGGCGGCGGGCTCTGTGGCAGCAGTGCTGGCGGCGGGCTCAGTGACTGCAGTGCTGGTGGGGGGCTCAGTGACTGCAGTGCTGGTGGCGGGCTCAGTGACTGCAGTGCTGGTGGCGGGCTCAGTGACAGCGGTGCTTGCGGCGGGCTCTGTTGTGGCGGTACTGGCGGCGGGCTCTGTTGTGGCGGTGCTGGCGGCGGGCCCTGTTGCAGCAGTGCTGGTGGTGGGCTCAGTGACTGCAGTGCTGGTGGCAGGCTCTGTGACTGCGGTGCTGGTGGTGGGCACAATGACAGAGGTGCTGGTGGCGGGCTCTGTGGCGGTGTAGGTGGCGGTCTTCCCTGCCGTACAGGTTGGCGTCGACGTGGACACAAGGTGCAACACTGGTCCCTCAGTCGGTGCCACCTTGCCCTCTCCTGACCTGGCCCTTCCCCACCTTGGATGGTGGCGCTGCTGTTTTGCCACTATCTCCTTTATGTTTCCCTGAGCCCTTGGTGGAAGGTGTTTTAGGCTTCTCCCTCCGGTATGTGGGCAACTTTTTAAGTTTTGCAGGTGGCGGAAAGCCCTTGCCCTTGCTCCGAGGCACACTGGCAGCCCTGATGGTTGGCGCACTCCAATAGCCCGCAGTTGTTGGCACCACTGTGCCTGGTGATGTGGTGGCTGAGGTGCTGGGTTGGGACCTGGAAAGCCTGGCTCTAGGGGACGGGTGGGGGGGGGGAGGTGTAGGGAAGAGGTTAATATTAGCCAGGAAAGGTTTTTTAGACACACTGGGACGGGTAGATGGAGGGGGTTTGGGAGTGGAGGAAGAGGTAGTGGTTGTAGGAGGTGTACGTCTGCTGAATTTGGGTGAAGGTGCAAGGGCTGGAGGCTGTTGTGAGGTGGCTGGCTGTTTGGTGGGTGTGTGCCTGTGTTTGTGTACTTTGGGAGGAGGGCTCACAGACGCACTGGGAGAGGACACCGGGGATGTGTGAATGGTAGTGGGGGTGGTGAGTGCACGTGAGCGGTGTGTGGTGATGGGCGTGCTGGTGATGGAGACAGTGGCTGAAGATGTAGTGCATGCAGGTGTGAGTGGAGATGAGACTGGGAGGGAGGAGGGGGACGTGGAGGAGGGGGACACAGTGGAGGCAGTGGATGTTGGTATGTCTGCATGGGTATGATGCTTGTGTGAGTGTCTGTGGGATGTGTGGTGCTTATGTTTGCCTGAGCCACTTTTGTGTGTTGATGTGTGTGCATGCTGGTCTGATGGTGTGCTTGGGATAGGCTGAGGTACAGGGGATTGGGTCTTGGTGGAGGAGGTTGGAAGGCTGGACACAGGGACAATGGCTGCCATCAGTGCTGAGGCCAGAGCCTGAAATGCTATCTGTTGGGCTGCCTGGCCAGAATGAATGCCCTCCAGGTATGCATTTGTTTGTTGCAAATGCCTCTCAACACCTTGAATGGCATTCACAATGGTAGACTTCCCAACAGTGAGAGATCTCAGGAGGTCAATAGCCTCCTCACTGAGGGCAGCAGGGCTGACTGGGGCAGGGCCAGAGGTGCCTGGGGCAAAGGAGATACCCACCCTCATGGGTAAGCAGGCACGGGACACACACTGAGGGGCTGCTCGGAGGGCGGTGCTGGTAGGGGGGGGTGGCGGCTGTACCTGTGGATGCGGGGGCACAGAGGGGCCCACCACCGCAAGGGAGCTCCCATCAGATGAGGAGTCGCTGCTGTCACCTCCTGTCCTCGCCGTGGAGCTCCCTTCGGCCTCCGTCCCACTGGTGGCTTCAGACTCCATTGTCTCGCCCTCCAGGGCCAAGTGGGATGCAGCTCCCTCCTGCTCCGGTGCCACTGCTCCTCCGCCAGATGATGCTATTGCACACAAGAACAGGGAGATCACAAAGGAGGGGGGGGGGGGGGGAGGAGGCAGAAGAAAGACATGTTCAGTGCATGCAATACCACTATCGTTGGCGGACACTACAGACACTGCAGACCTCAGCACTACGCCATGCACTAACAGTTCCTAGATTTTTCACAAGGCCATGGGGTACAAGGCCTATGCCCGATTGCTGCACATATGGAAGTCACATAGCCTGCCTCACAAGGGATCTTGCCTACAAACTTTGCCCTGGCCTAGGGGAACCCCCTGCCCACGTACCCCACCCAGACACCTCGTAATGCGCACTGAGTCAGATGAATGTGTCTGTACTCACCCTCTTTTGGCTGTTGTGATGCCCTCAAGCGCCCATCCAACTCCGGATATGCCACCGCCAGGATCCCGGAACATCAGTGGGGTCATGGTGCGACGGGCATCCTTCCCACGTTGGAAGGCCATCCCCAGCTGGGCCTCCGACGTCTTCTTGCTCCAGCAGCGAATGTCCTCCCATCTTTTACGGCAGTGGGTGCTCCGTCTGTGGTGGACCCCCAGGGTCCGGACTTCCTGGGCGATGGCACGCCAAATATCCTTCTGGTGGGCGCTGACCTAGAGGAATAGTACAGGGGAAAAGGTAAATCTTTCACCGTCCAGACTGTCATAGTCATTGGCCCACGTTCCCACCCTTGCCCTGACGCACATACACTCACCATCCGCACATGCAGGCTTCAGTCCCCCCCATGTATCTTCCATCCACACCACTCCAAACAGCCACTGCCCATGCAGCATGCTCACAGTGTACTCACCTGTTTGTCTGGAGGACCATAGAGTAGCGTGTACTGGGGGAGGACCCCATCCACTAACTTCTCCAACTCCTCCGAAGTGAAGGCAGGGGCCCTTTCCCCAGACACATGAGCCATCGTCGATTCCAGACTGAGGTCACAGCAGCACTTGCAGTGTAGGTACTCTCCTGTTGAAGGTCAGGTATCAAGTGAGTGAACAGAGAGAAAATGTCAGTCACGTCCGCAGCGGTGTGTACCGTCACCGCTGGCGTACATCGTCATTGGCTCCTCGGACCCATAGGGTCCAATCTTAACCAATGCAGGATTGCGCTGCGGTCTTTGACCGCCTAACGCAACGGTGTAGAACACCAACGCAGTTACCTCATATCTCCTTGTCCCACCTTACAGGTGAGGCAGCCACCATTTCAGGGGGCCACATGGCAAGAATAATAACTGTGTCACACCTATGTAGGCCTTGCATACACACAGGAACAGGCACATTGTGGATTAATAAATGTGTGCTAATGACAATTTGTAATACCTCAGTATTGGCTGACTCTCTGCTCGCTGTTCTCGTCCATAGGGCACATCCTCTGGGGCAGGTGATGAGATGGTGGCATCCTCCGGTGTACAGACCGCTGGTGGACCTGTCGACAATGGAAGAGAGACACGTAATAGTCACCTACAGATATGATCGTGCAACAATCCATGAACTGTGTGCGCAGTTAGAGCCAGACCTGATGTCAGCTATCAGTCATCCCACAGGGATCCCCCCTCTAGTGCAGGTTCTGTCAGTACTCCATTTCCTGGCAAGTGGGTCTTTTCAAACAACAGTGGCCATGGCATCGGGGATGTCCCAGTCAATGTTCTCTAACGTGTTGTCCAGAGTGTTGCCTGCCCTGCTGAAACACATGCGCAGCTACATCGTTTTCCCTCAGGTGGAGGATTTTCCTGCAGCGAAAGGTGACTTCCATGCCCTGGGACATATCCCCAACATCATAGGTGCCATTGATGGTACACATGTGGCCGTGGTACCCCCCGCAGGAGAGAACAGGTGTACAGAAACAGGAAGAGCTACCATTCAATGAATGTGCAGATGGTGTGTTTGGCCGACCAGTACATCTCCTATGTGAATGCCAAGTTTCCTGGCTCAGTGCATGATGCTTACATTCTGAGGAATAGCAGCATCCCTTATGTGATGGGGCAACTCCAGAGGCACTGTGGTGGCTAATAGGTGAGGACAAGGAGCCTATACCCTGTGAATAGTTGTCTGAGTCTGGGGTTGTCCCTACGGGTTAGTGTGTGTGTCTAACAGTTGTCCCTCGACATTTGCAGGTGACTCTGGGTACCCCAACCTGTCATGGCTACTGACCCCAGTGAGAAATCCCAGGACAAGGGCAGAGGAACGCTACAATGAGGCACATGGGCGAACTAGGAGGATTATAAAAAGAACCTTCAGCCTCCTGAAGGCCAGGTTCCGGTGCCTCCATATGACTGGTGGTTCTCTCTACTACTAACCAAAGAAGGTGTGCCAGATCACTGTGGCCTGCTGTATGCTGCACAACCTGGCTTTGCGATGCCAGGTGCCTTTTCTGCAGGAGGATGGTTCAGCTGGAGGTCTTGTGGCAGCTGTGGAGCCTGTGGACAGTGAAGAAGAGGAGGCCGAAGAAGAGGATATCGACAACAGAAACAACGTTATCCAGCAATACTTCCAGTGAGACACAGGTAAGAAGATATCACTGCCTCACACATCTCATACTATTGTTTGAACTATCATAAGTCTGTCACTTTCACCCAGTGTACGGACCCTGACTTGTCACTTTGCCTTTCCATTTCACAGATGTGGGTCCCACTGTATTCCATAGTTATTGTAAATACACATTTGGGAAAGCACAGACTGACTCCAGATTGTTTTGTGATTGATGTGTGTTTATTTTTGTGCAAATAAGTGGAGGGGGTTGTAAAATGGTCAGAGGTGATGGTGGAGGAATGTCCATGGCAGAGTCCAGTCTATTTGTTTCACAGGTGCATTGTCCAAAGGGGCATAGGAAGTGGAGCTAGGGCAGTTTAAGGATGGACAAGGTGACAAAGTGAGACAGAAGGATGACATTCAGTGGGGTCTCATTTCCTGGCGGGGGTCTTGGCAATGTTCTCTGTCATTCCTGGATCTCAGGGACCGTTTGCGGGGTGGCTCTCCATCTGCAGGGGGTGGAGTTCTGGTGTCGTGGTCCTGTGGCGGTGCCTCCTGTCAACTAGCATTGGCAGAGGTGGTGGGCTGTTCATCATCCAGGCTAGTGTCAGGGGCCCATTGTTGTGCCACAGTGTCCCTCCTGGTGTTGACAAGGTCCTGCAGCACCCCTACACTGGTGACCAGGGTGGTGTTGATGGACTTAAGTTCCTCACTGATCCCCAGATAGTGTTCCTCCTGCAGCCGCTGGGTCTCCTGAAACTTGGCCAGTACCGTTGCCATTGTCTCCTGGGAATGGTGGTACGCTCCCATGATGTTGGAGAGGACCTTGTGGAGAGTGGGTTCCCTGGGCCTGTCCTCCCCCTGTCGCACAGCAGTCCTCCCATTTCCCCTGTTTTCCTGAACCTCTGTCCCCTGAACCATGTGCCCACTGCCCCCAGTTCCCTGATTTTCTTGGAGTGGTGGGTTTGCCTGGGTTCCCTGTAGTGGTGGACACACTGCTGCTTGATGTGTCCTGGGGACAGAGGGATGGGTCCGCTGGGTGGGTGCTGTGCTGGTGTTTCCTGAGGGGGGAGGCTATGTGGTGTCTTGTGCCAGTGTCAGGGGAACCGACTGTCCTGAGGTCCCAGATGGGCCGTGCTGGTCATCTTGATCCATTTGTACAGAGCTGCTGTCATCACTGTGGGCCTCTTCTGTGGGGGGAGTGGACATGTCTGGAACCTCCTGTCCGGTGACGTTGGGTAGGGGTCCTACAGAGGTGTAAAGGCATGATTATTGCATCTGTGTGTGCCATTGTGTGCAATTGGTGAGTGACCCTGTACTCCAGTGCTTGCATTCATTTCTAGGTCCTTGTGTGATATTTGGTTTGGGGTCTGTGAGGGTATCTGCAGTGGACATGCTTTGGTGAAGGGTGTCCATGCTTCGGTGTTGCATGCAGGGCTTGGTGTTGGGATGGGTGCTTTGTGATAGTGGGACATATGTGAGGTGTTGGAATGATGGGGGTGAGGGTGAGGGTGGGGGTATGTGATGGCATGCAGGTAGGGTGGGTGATTTAATAGTTAAGAGCTGACTTACCAGAGCCCATTCCTCCTGCTACTCCTGGGAGGCCCTCAGGATGCAGTATTGCCAAGACTTGCTCCTCCCATGTTGTTAGTTGTGGGGAGGAGGTGGGGGTCCACCGCCAGTCCTCAGTATTGCAATCTGGTGTCTTGAGACCACGGAACGCACCTTCCCCCGTATGTCGTTCCACCTCTTCCTGTCGTCATCCTGTGTTCTTGGATGCTGTCCCACTGCGTTGACCCTGTCGACGATTCTGCGCCATAGCTCCATCTTCCTAGCAATGGAGGTGTGCTGCACCTGTGACCCGAATAGCTGTGGCTCTACCCGGACGATCTCCTCCACCATGACCCTGAGCTCCTCCTCTGAGAACCTGAAGTGTTGTGGTACCATGATGTGGTGTGGGTGATGTGTGGGGTGGTGTGGGTTGTGATGTGTGAGGGGATGTGTTTGTGGTACGTGGATGTTGTGTGAGTGATGATGTTGGGTGTTTGCAGATGCTAGTGTTGTTTCTGGTGGTCTCTCTCTCTGTGGCCTTCTTTCGCAATTCTGGTCGTAAGGGTTTGTGGGTGTATGTTTTATATTGGATTGTGTGTGTAGGAGTGGTGTGTGTATGTGTATCAGGTGTGTGTATTTCGAATTGTTAAATGTGGTTGTGTTTTGTAAATGTGTGTGTATTTTGTGAGCGGCAGTGTGTACCGCAAATGGAATACCACGGTTGAAAGACCGCCGCGTGGATTCGTGGGTCGTGACAGTGTGGGCGTATTCCTGTTGGCGTGAACGTGGAGGTTTTGTTATCTCCAGCTTATCACAGACCTTTGGTGTGGTGGACTTGTGTGGGTGTCTGGATTTTGGCGGATTCCGAGCTGTGGGTCGTAATAGCTGTAGCGGAATTCCACCGCCGCAGCGGTGTGTTGGCGGTCTTCTGCACAGCGGTAAGCAGGATTTACCGCCAATGTTGTAATGAGGGCCATAATCTTTTTGCAGCAGTGACATGCCTCATCGGGTGTTTTATTCTCTCAAAGGCAAATTACATGCTGAAAAAATTGGAAACCCAATTATTAATCAAGGAGTCAGGTTAGTGGTGATGACCATTTCATTTCTTAGCAAATGGATTTTATTTGCATTTATTTGCATTTCCACATGCTTTAAAGAATAACTTGCAATTCTCTTAGGATCTCTGTCGATTTAAGTTTCAGAGATAACCGGGACATGTGCTGTCAAGCACATCAACCCCATTGTGAAAATCAGGAACTCAAACTGTTTTTTAATGTGCTCAGTCTGACTACAGTGCATGTTGATCACTTGGAGTTATCGGTATTTCTTTTAGGAGAGTTGTATCATAAAACTAATGACGTTGAATGATGTGTGGCACGAAGTAAAAAACACTGGGCATGACTGGTGTTAGCACGAGGGTATGGAGGCCCCCTCACCAAACCTTGCCCCTAAGACTGTTACATCACTGCATTGCAAATGTCATTATGACCACACATAGTTTGTCTTCAAATACAATGATAATGAAAGCTTAAAAAAAGAACTGATGTAGTCAAATTAAACACTATTCTTCAAGGTGTCAAACATATAATTTGTAGCAGGAAATAGAGCTAGTGACCATGTGTTCTAATTTGTCCACTTGGTGCCTTTATAAACCTCTCATAAGACATGTGCCAAGGTTTTTGGGTAATGAACTAGGGGACCATGTAGGTTTTGAAATGTGGAGAGAAACAGCAAATACGAAGCCTTTATGACTACTCGTTTTGCTATTACTAAATCGTAATAAATTTCAAGTACTAACAGGTTTGAGTTTTAAATTTAAACGGGACATGCTGCAAGAACAGTAGTTAGGATTGGAGAGTTCTCAATTTATGCCAAATCAGGGGCAATACTGGAAATGTAGATACCAATGGATCTGCATATAGAGTCACGATTGCCTCCCCGGTAGTAATGGAGGAACCTGAGGCATCCCCCTGAGGCTATAGATTGGCCACCAGGAATGTCATCCCCCGAGAAGGAGTCTGGGCTGGCATTACTAGTGGCCAATCTATAGAGAAGCATACTATTTTTATCTCTGTGTTCATATTCACTTTGGGTTAAGGCATGCCAGCACTGACAGACTTGATGGAAGGCACAATGGCGCAGAGATTTCCTGTTGATCGTGTCAGAGATTCAGTCACGTTTGTCACTCCTGCAGTCTCCATCCATCCGGAGTATACAACTTTCAAGCTCCGTAATGCACTGATGCCTGTCACTATCTATGAGTTTGACGTCTCAAAACAGGATTGCAGTTCCTCGGACAGGCAGTCAAGGAGACTGTCATTTGTGAGGAACCAGGCGTTCAGATGCCACACAGGCCTTCTATACTGCACCGGGCCCCGAGATGAAGCAGTGGGGGTGGGGAATGATCTAAGATATCGTGAGGGAGCATATAGGCACCTAATGTGGAAGGCACATCTGCGGCTTGGAGAAATATATCGTCAGCCTGAGACTGTGTTTTTGTGCAAGCAGTGGTGTGAGCAGAATCCCTCGCCCGTGGGTGCCATACCCACCAAATGTTACAGAGTCCTAGGGAGTCTGTGCAGGATCCAAGAGTCTTGGAGAGAGGCTGGCGGTCTTGTGAAGGAGCGCCAGGTACGTTCATGTCAGGATTTGGGATGGTATTTAAGTCTTCCCCAAAGAGTAACACCCCGTATGGTAATGCAGCAGCCACTCTAGTAAGGTCTCAGGGGGTTAGACCATGCAGATGGGGAGGTATTTAGAGGCTCTACAAGCTATATGGTTTCCTTTGTAATGTCCCAACCACTCCCACATAGCGGCCCTTGCGGTCATGTATGATCTGTGTAGCCACCAAAGGAAGGTTTTTTGTGAAGGAGGGTCACCACCCCTCTGGAACCCCTACTGAAGCTGGAATGATATACGTGGTTATAACCAAACCTGCGCAGGAAGGGGTAAAGGGCACCTAAAAGATGCATCTCTTGCAGTAATGCAACACCCACCTGATGACCTCTGAGAAACTTGAGGACCGAGGTGTGCTTAATATGGTCCAGCAGGCCGTTGACATTCCATCAAATAAGACTAATCTCCATCATAGGAACAGCACAAGGGATCAAGACATCAAAGGGTGATAGTCACGTCCAGCACAAATGGTGCAGGAAATGACACGAGGTATATATGGAGGCAACCAGAACAAAAAAAAAACATAGAAAACATAAACCCATTTAGTACCCCCAAACATCAACAACCCCTCTACCCACACTTCTACCCATTTAGCATCTGTCCCACAACATCCCCCAACAAAATAGGTAATATACATATCAGGGTATTTGAGGTCGATCTCCCTTCTGTGTAGGATCGATAGCCAGAAGTCACAATACAAAACAGTACACCTCTTGGGTCCAGTGCCAGTACATATCAAGAAAGAGAGTTGCAGTGGGCCACCAAGAAGGTTTCCCTCATCTGAGGCAACTGCCTCATTAGGCTCCAGGGCCTCATCAGGCAAATAAGAAGCCTTTCATCTGACACCCGCAACTCACCTTGTTCAGCTTCTGAGGACTCATGAGAGCATCAGTGCATCCGCCACCTTTATTTAGATTTAGGACATCTTTGGGCTTGGGAGGGGGTAAAAGCTAAGCGTGGCAAGTTGTGACTCGTCTGGGTAGTGCCATTTGGGGGATGATATCATTGAAGGGTTCATTGCTTTACTGCCCACTCCCAGGCAGCCTCTGAACTATCGAACAAGTGGGATCTGGACCCATGGATTACCTGCAGCAGCGCTGGAAAGAGCAGCGTATATTGAAGAGACATCTCCATAAGCTTGTGCTCAACTGCATCAAACAATATGCACTACTTTTTCGTCCATGTGGTGTAATCCAGGAAGAACCTACCATGGATATGTTCTCCCAGAGAATGGTTTCTCTGTCTTGAAATATAGTATCTTGGCAATAACAGAGCAAGGTGGGGCTCGGGTGGGGACTGCATCCGGAACTACAAACCAGGGTGATAGAGTTGCTGCAGGAACCCATGATTAAAGTTTGTTTTTGATAAAAGTCAACGAAGGAGATCTCGTTTTCCTCAGGAAAGCCCACAAATCGAAAATTGTTGCTGCAAGAGTGATTTTAGGCATCTTCAGCTCTAACCTCACGGGTGCATACAGTCAAAAGTTTTTTTATCCGCCTGAGTCTTAAGATCTGTTGAGTCATTTTCAAGGGTGGACACCCAACCCTCCAACTCTGTAACCTTCCCAGCCACACTGCGAAGGACCAGACGGAGAAGAACAACGTCAATACCAACTTCACCAATCTTTGAATCAAGAGCAGCCAATGAGGCCTGAATAGCTTGTAATATTTGGGATGCAACTGTGGCAGCAGAGGGCGCTAGGGTTTGCTCGCTGGCCATCCTCCGCTTACTGGTGTTCGGAGGGCATGTTGTGAACCTGCCCGTTTTGGATTGAGCACCCGTCACCAAGGTCTTTTTCTTCCTCATTGTGGTATGTAGGGGAGCCTCGAGCCACTCACCCCCGAAAGTGAGAAGAGTTGGTAGGATGCATTATAGTCAGAATTCAGGTTTCTGTAAGGCCTGAATAAAGAGTCTTTGGAATGGCGATACTGTGAAACCAGGGAATGTCCATCAGCACCCACACTAGCCCCTTTTTCAAACAATATCGACAGGGGCAGCACAAGCAGCCAAGGCGAGTGGTGGCAGCTAGATGTACATGGGGGGGGGGGGGGTGTTACGACTGAATTACACAGGGAAAATGAAGATCTGTTCCAGCTTCACACTGTCACCCAAAATTTTGCCATATGCCTTTCCACTCAGCCATTCAGTAGCCAAGAAAGGGATTATCATGGATGACAGACCTCTGGCCCGCTTAGCCCCAAGTGCTCGAGCAGGCAGCATAAGCAGCCAGGAAGAGCATCCATCAGGTGGCCTGGGGCCTCACCCTGAGGATGAGGGCCCTGCATTTTCATCCGGGCAGTGTAGACCCCAGCACCTCTCCTCCAGATCACGGGAAACCAACAGTGAAGGCCAAGAGGGGAAGCACTGCCCAGGCCTGCATGAATATCTAGATTGCAGAGGCCCCTGGGTAAAAGCAATGTCAGAGGGGCGGTCACACCGGCTCCGGGGGAGTAAGTCTTGGGGCCTCGATAACCGCAATCAGTCTTGACGAGCCCCCGCAGTAACCTTACAGGCAGGGTCTATCAGAAGGATTCAGGGGAGGGGTGCTTAAATGGTCTCCCCGATGTGGCGCACATCTCTCAGCCAATGACCACCAATCCCTAGCTAAAGCGCCGATCAAGGCCCAGTCGGGCGGGGCAAGGAGTCACCCACAGAGAAGTCTACCGGAATCAGCCACGATCCATCAAACGTTGCCGCCTCTTCCTCATGGGTCCTTCCCGGCCTACGGACACGTGCACAACTCTGCCAGGCAGACCGTTCCACGATCATTCTTGATGTCTGTGGGTCGCTTCAAAGGCATCGAGAAGTGCAGCGAGTGTCACCTCCCCAGAGACTCCAACAGGGCGCAATCTGGCCCACATTGGCCAATCCATCATCGTCGGGAACTCCAGGAGGACAGGAGCGGTGTGTAAGGTACCCATCGTGGCATATTAAACAGGATACCGGAGGAAGTCCTGGGAGTATCACAAAGACGAGTCTGCCATCTTGACTGCTTGGGCCACTCCCTCCTTAGTTTTGTGAGTCCAAATATCAGCCTTAATAATATAGATTACTCTGGGTATTGATGATTAGAGCAAGAACCCTCAGAAACAATTCCTGAGGAAACCACTGATTGCAAAAAGCTTAGCGACTAGGAGCTAGTCTGTAAGCACACGAGGGCCACCAACACTGATTTTTGGTGATTGTGACTTATTTTTCATCATCACATTTTGACCAAGAGATGGAGACAGACCAGCAGAAAAAATCACAAGGAAAGAGGAAGAGAAATATGGGAAATCATTGCCAACAGGGGAAAGAGATGGAAAAAAGAATGTAAGGGTAAGATAAAGAGACAGGAAGTGTAGGGTGGTGGAAGATAGAGGCACGAGTTAGAATAAAGGCTAGGCAGCATTGGTATTTGGCATTCAGCAGTGTCGTAGCGGGTTCCTAAGAAAAACTTCGGACCCTCATTTTTTTTAAACAAATGAAGCACTGCAAATCCAGGACCCTTAACAACGCCAGCACAAAGACGATTCCATATTCATACACATTTGTGGAAGCCAAAACATATGTTACACAGGAGGCCAATCTATTTTCCATTCATGGTGGCTTTCCTCTGGCACATAGAGGGGGCTGTTGAATATCACAAACACGGACGAAATTCGAAACAATAATTTCATGGTCAAAACGTGTTTAATAGCCTAGAATGCCCAGGAATGAAAGACCATAAGAACATGGTAACACTGAATGCAGCGAGTGAAACATATGGGTCTGGTTTCGAGAAACAAGTAGATGCAATATTAGACCAGATTGTGACTCATGTGCTCTCATAAACACCATTTAGCTCTCTTGTATGGCAAGTGATATTCATCATGACAACACATTTTGGTTTTCAGCGCCTCCTCATTATCGATTCTGGCCATGTAACAATGCAGGTTTGGCAGAGCGCTGGAGGGCAGATGGATCTCGAAAAGAGGGGAGCCACGCTCTGCTTTGACGTTTTCAGCGAGATTATAAAGGAAGGCAAGCTTCCCACGGTTGCTGTTTTACAGTTGAAATTGTACTATCATCCCGAGCGCACTTAACCTGCGTCACTAATTCTCCTGCCAGCGATTGGCTGCGTGACGAAGGCAGAACGCATTTTTTTATCGGTTCCTTTACCGCGGTCCCACGTGCCAATAACGCGCGTGTATTAATAGTAGCTCTAGCAACTGGATGAACCTAAACGAAGTGTCACTTGACAGCTTACAACGTGTGTCATTAGCAAGCTAAAGGTTATAGGCATCAACACCCCCTAAAATATATTAAGAACTCTATGATATATTGATAACATGTGAAAAAGTACAAATTGGAAATAAAAAAAAAATTATTACGCTTTCCAGCCTGAGTAGAGGAAAAAGGACAAAATCCTGAAAGCTTCATTCAATGCAATGGGTCTCGCGTTTGCTACAGTTACAGCTATTAGCGTTGTAAATTTATAACTGGACTTTTCTCGCTCCATATTTTGAAAAACAACCGCCATGAGTATGAGCGCAAAGGAGAGACACAAAAGGAAAAAGAAGTTTACTCACAGTCAAACATATCAGCAAACGTGCAATTATCCATGTAACAGGGTCGGTGTCCTAGGAGGTAACAAAACTGCCCCAAGGAGGGACTAATGTAAAGAATTTGCCAATGATAAAAAGGGACTTTTGAAAGGCAAGCCTGTGAACGAGTGATAGTGATGGGTGTGCGGTGGGCGTGATTAAAAGCCCAGAGATATACCAAAACTCCGGAAAAGCAGCACTTTTGCGCTGCTATGCTCGACCCTAAAAAGCAAATGTTGACTAAATTGCCATTTAATTTGGTAATAGTAAAGCTTTTGAATTACAGCACTTGGAAATAACAAAAAAACCAGTATGAATATATAAATAAATACTTATATTTTTGGTTGCGATTACAGTTAAACGCACCAAGGTCACTAAGGCAGGAGAGATGTTCAAAAGAGCAAACGCACTGAAAACAAATCAGACTCAAAAGAGTGCACGTTTGAATAAAGAGGGTGCATTAGGTCCAGTGAATTAAGTTACCTGCTTTAGATGAAGTAATTTTTAAGTAAACAAGCTTGATCAGGATCAAAGCTTCAAGAGGTCACATGAGATGTTGGAGGAATGATAGTAAAGAGAGAAATCAAGATTCAAAAAGCCCTAGGGGGCCAATGGTGTCCTGTCTGATGTAGGTCCTCTCATGATCTATACCACTTCCCATGTTACGTTAGGAGAGTGGGTCGATGGGTGCAAGCTGAACAGGACAAGAGGACCTTAGAGTTAGATGATGATAGCTTGTGGTGGATGGCTTTCCAGTGGCTGAAAAAGCACTGCCAGATTTGCTTGGGCAGACTGATAAAGTTACACCTTGACTGAGCTGTTGTAGTTATTTCACCCTAGTCTTCAGTTTTACTGCCCATGGAAGTAAGCTCGCATCCATCAACTCCAAAAAAAACAAGGAGGAATCTTTTAGCCAAAAAGATTCCCTACTTCTGCCCAAAGTCGGAATTCTGAAAGAAAGGCAGAGGTAGGCCTATCAACTTTCAGGCATGTCCAGCTGCAGTCATTGTGATCTCTAGGTCTCACCTCCAGGCAACTTGAGTCTCCCACAGATGTCAGTCACTCCAAAGCAGCATAAAGGACTACCTTTCTAATCCCAGGGGTAACGAGGAGCACTAGCCGGACCAGCTCCGGTAAAAAACGGGTTGACTGCACTGGACTTCTGGACACATAATAAAGGCTTCTTCAGTCCAGAACTCAGAAACATCTTCAAGTTACAGCTTAGTGGTCCCCAACAAGGCACTATGTGGATGAATACCGGATCTCTACTTGGGTATTTTGTTTTACAGCTAAACTATATCAATCACTGTGCATGTTGTCTTCCCGTGCCAAAACCAAGGGTGTGAACTGCACCTGAGTTTTCAAGAAGAAACACATCTATTCAGGAGAATGGAAAACGATTCAGTCTGCAAACATAAATGAGCAATAGATTCTACAAGTATAACTTTGTCAACTCCTATGAGGGCAGAATCAGGAGCACCCACAAAGTTTATACATGGTATAATAATACGAATGGGATACACACTGAATGAAGATGAAAAAGAGGAGACTATAATGAACCAAAATTCACCAATGGAATGCAAGTTCTACCCACTGCCATGCCATCATTCAACAGTCAGAGATTTTAAGCTATTGTAAGGTTACAGAGTGGAGCAGACGACAGTCGCCCTGGCTTCATTTTAGTTTTAGATCCACCCAGGATCAATAGTCCATGGACTGGAAATTGTGTCTAAAGATGATACTGCATTCTGGAGCAGAACCAATGTATATCTCTGTTGATCAGAGAACCCTAACATACTTTTGACTAAGGAAAATAGAGGGCATTTTCATAAGTACTTAGATCCTTGCCCATCAATAGTCCAATAAAATGGGAGTACACCCAGCTTGTTATTCAGAACACGAGGCAGGATGTATTTCAGAGGCCTAGATATTGGTATTGACCCCATGTTCTTCTGTACCTATGACTGACAGCACAAATGTGGGACAGGACACTGCTAGCTGGTTTGTTAATGCTCAATGTAGGCAATGATTATTTGAACACAAAGTGAAAAATAGTAGCCATGGGGAACCCTCTATGTCAAAAGAATACAATTTTACTTTAACACTTGACATTTACTTCATCGTGTGACATTGTTGAGCTACAGTGCTGCCTGATCCCTTTATAGATAGCATACCTCATTACTGTATTAACATTAAGGATACGACTACTGGTTTCCTAGAGAGATGTTTAGGAATCTAATTGATTTACTTCTTCAGAACAATTCGTGCTATTAGAAGGTATTAGAAATACATTTCCACAACCAGCCTTGAGCGAACAACTTTACATTTTTTAGAGTAATTCCTTTTTACTTATGCAATCATTTAATTCTAGCCTTTTCCATGTAGAAAGGTTTTTAAAACATGTCAGTGGGCAACAGATGGATGAATTGATAGTTTACTTTTGTTGGAAGACTGTGCCTTTTATCTGAAGTAACAAAGGCACCAGGTAGCTCGTCACCAAAATGAATCCCTGCATATCTCAAAGGTTCACTCAAAATCGTGATGATACTGATGAGAAAACACTGGATGGCAAGGTCAGAGGTAAGCTTAATTTGAGTTGGCGATCGCAGGTAAGGCTCACTGGCACTCTTTTTTGGCGACTGAAACTTAACTTTACATCGTTAGATTTCAATCCAGAACAAAAAAGAGAAAGGCAGAAAAGGGAAGTAAAGGGAAAGAAAATGACAGAAAAACAGTGACAAAGAGAAAAAGCAAGGATGAACGAGAACCTCGAAGAGTGACGAAAGGGGCTGGGAATGCATGGTGGGGATAGAAGAGGAATCAGGACAGCTTTGCTATTGAGCAGCTCCAACATTTGTCAGGCTGGTGACGGGCTTCCGAGAAAAAGTTTGGGCACTGACAATATTTTGCAAATTAAGCACTAATAAATAGACACAACTGCATCCTTAGCTTCCTTAGTTAATTACTGGAAAGTTGTGTGAGTCTTTTGGTGGTGCCCCCCCAGAAAACCAAAGTTGATTTCCTCCTCCTTTGTGATTACCAGGAAGAAAACCACATATCTCCACCACGTAACAGCAGTGATTGTGCACGATTCTGCAGTACTCAGAACATGCATGACAGAACCTCATGTGCCCCTGTACTGGCATCCCATGCCAGGCGCTATGTCATATTGCCCATGTGCAGCACCATCCAGGAACCCACCATCTCTTTTTGTCCAGGCTCAGCATCATATTCTCTACCAAACTATACAAGTGCATCCTGCAGGGGTGCAGCCTGGTCAGTAAGATTGGGAGGTGGGTTGAGTTTGAGCTTCAGATTTCCGAACATTCATGTGAGATAAGCAGGACAGGAGGGGGGCATTAAGGAGCAGTCGAAATGAAGAGGACTGTGGATTGTGAGGGGTGCTTATAACTTAATATTTTGTAAAATAACAATGTTTAAGACCTTTAAAACAGAGACAAGGGTGTGTGTGTGTTTTGTCTGCATGTGTATGTAAAACTCTCAAGTGGCATTCGCCAAACACCTCGCCATACCAAACTTAAAGCACCTGTACCCAACAATTTACTACAGAATACATTTATTATGGGGATCTAACACCCCAACCACAGCCTATGATGCTCCACACCTGCCCACTACAATGCCCCCATGCAGCTTGCCATGCCCAGGCACAATCTGACATATTATTTTTTGCTATTTTATATATTGCTATAGTGGAAACTCAACAGTAAGATATTGGCGCATTTTACATGTGCACCAGTAACATTACAAAAGGGCACATTCATTTTTGGCAGGCATGAGATATTAAGTGATTTGCCCAGATTCACAGAATGTTGAGCCAACGCCGCAATTCGAACCTGGTTCCTGTAGGAGGCTGGCCTGGCTTGTATTGGGTACCAGAGGTACTTACACCTTGTGCCAGGTCCAGGTATCCCTTATTAGTGTAGAAGAGGTGTTTCTAGTAGCTTAGGCTGATAGAAGGTAGCTATGACAAAGCAGCTTAGGTTGAACTAGGAGACATGTAAAGTTCCTACTATACCACTTATATCATATGCACAGTATCATAAGAAAAAACAATACACAGAGTTACTAAAAATAAAGGTACTTTATTTTTATGACAATATGCCAAAAGTATCTCGGTGAGTATCCTCAGTAAGAAGATAAGTTATATACACAAGTTATATCTACACCAACCAAAGTTAGGTGAGTAAGGGCAAGAAAAGTAATGCAAACAGTGTAGAATTACAATAGATTGCAATAGGAGCACATAGGTATAGGGGCAACACAAACCATATACTCCAAAAGTGGAATACGAACCTCAAATGGACACCAGAACTATGTGAGCTTGTAGAGGGTCACTGGGACTGTAAGAAAACAGTGAGGGTTAGAAAAATAGCCCACCCCAAGACCCTGAAAAGTAGGAGTAAAGTACACCTACTACCCCCAGAGCACAGAAGTCGTGATAGGGGGTTTCTGCAGGAAGAACAAACACCAGCAATGCAATGACAACGGATTTCCGGACCTGAGTACCTGTAAGACAAGGGGACCAAGTCCAATAGTCGCAACAGTGTCGAGAGTGGGCAGGAGCCCAGGAAATGCCAGCTGAAGGTGCAAGGAAGCTGCTGCCGGTTGGAAGAAGCTTGGAGTTCTGCAAGAAAGAAGAGGACTAGGGACCTCTCCTTTGGAAGACGGATGTCACAAGTCGCGATGAAGCTTGCAGAGGTGTTCCCACGCAGAAGGACCGCAAACAAGCCTTGCTAGCTGCAAGGGTCGCGGTAGAGGTTTTTGGGTGCTGCTGTGGCCCAGGAGGGACCAGGATGTCGCCACTCGGAGGAGGAGACAGAGGGGGCGCTCGGCAACTCAGAGAGCCCCCACAGAAGCAGGCAGCACCTGCAGAAGTACCCCAACAGGCACTTAGAAGAAAAGTGAACTGGAGTCCACGCAAAGTCACAAAAGGGAGTCCCACAACGCCGGAGGACAACTCAGAAGGTTGTGCACTGCAGGATGGAGTGCCGGGGACCCAGGCTTGGCTGTGCGCGAAGGAAATCCTCGAAGAGTGCACGGGAGCCGGAGCAGCTGCAAATCACGCGGTACACAGCTTTGCAGTCTAGCGTGGGGAGGCAAGGACTTACCTCCACCAAGCTTGGACTGAAGAGTCACTGGACTGTGGGAGTCACTTGGACAGAGTTGCTGTGTTCCAGGGACCACGCTCGTCGGGCTGAGAGGGGACCCAGAGGACCAGTGAAGCAGTCTTTTGGTGCCTGCGTTAGCAGGGGGTGGAGATTCCGTCAACCCACGGGAGATTTCTTCGGAGCTTCTGGTGCAGGGTGAAGGCAGGCTACCCCCAGAGCATGCATCACCAGGAAACAGTCGAGAAAGCCGGCAGGATTAGGCGCTATAATGTTGCTGGTAGTCGTCTTGCTACTTTGTTGCGGTTTTGCAGGCGTCCTGGAGCAGTCAGCGGTCGATCCTTGGTAGAAGGTGAAGCGGGAGATGCAGAGGAACTCTGGTGAGCTCTTGCATTCGTTATCTGAAGAATTCCCCAAAGCAGAGACCCTAAATAGCCAGAAAAGGAGGTTTGGCTACCAGGTTAGGAGGATTGGCTACCAAGAGAGGTAAGAGCCTATCAGAAGGAGCCTTTGACGTCACCTGCTGGCACTGGCCACTCAGAGCAGTCCAGTGTGCCCCCAACACATCTGTTTCCAAGATGGCAGAGGTCTGGGACACACTGGAGGATCACTCTAGGCACCTCCCCTGGGAGGTACTGGTCAGGGGAGTGGTCACTCCCCTTTCCTTTGTCCAGTTTCGCGCCAGAGCAGGGCTGGGGGATCCCTGAACCGGTGTAAACTGGCTTAAACAGAGATGGGCACCATCTGTGCCCATCAAAGCATTTCCAGAGGCTGGGGGAGGCTACTCCTCCCCAGCCCTTCACACCTATTTCCAAAGGGAGAGGGTGTAACACCCTCTCTCAGAGGAAATCCTTTGTTTTGCCTTCCTGGGCCAGGGCTGCCTGGACCCCAGGAGGGCAGAAAGCTGTCTGAGGGGTTGGCAGCAGCTTCAGTGGAGACCCCGGAAAGGCAGTTTGGCAGTACCCGGGTTCTGTGCTAGAGACCCGGGGGATCATGTTACATGGCCATGTTCGGAGTTACCATTGTGACGCTACACAGAGGTAGTGACCTATGTATAGTGCACGCGTGTAATGGTGTCCCCGCACTCACAAAGTCCGGGGAATTTGCGCTGAACAATGTGGGGGCACCCTAGCTAGTGCCAGGGTGCCCAGACACTAAGAAACTTTGCACTCAACCTTCACCAGGTGGAGGTTAGACATATAGGTGACTTATAAGTTACTTATGTGCAGTGGTAAATGGCTGTGAAATAACGTGGACGTTATTTCACTCAGGCTGCAGTGGCAGGCCTGTGTAAGAATTGTTAGAGCTCCCTATGGGTGGCAAAAGAAATGCTGTAGCCCATAGGGATCTCCTGGAACCCCAATACCCTGGGTACCTCAGTACCATATACAAGGGAATTTTATGGGTGTACCAGTATGCCAATGTGAATTGGTCAAATTAGCCTGCAGTGCACATTTTAAAGTAAAGAGAGAACATAACCACTGAGGTTCTGGTTAGCAGAGCCTCAGTGAGACAGTTAGGCACCACACAGGGAACAAATATAGGCCACAAACTTATGAGCACTGGGGTCCTGGTTTGCAGGATCCCAGTAACACATAGCAAACATACTGACAACATAGGGTTTTCACTATGAGCACTGGGCCCTGGCTAGCAGGATCCCTGTGAGACAGTGAAAACACCCTGACATATACTCACAAACAGGCCAAAAGTGGGGGTAACAAGGCTAGAAAGAGGCTACTTTCCTACAGTTCCCCATCTCCAAAGTCGGCAGCTCCGGCCATTACGGCACATCCTTGCATATGCATGCACTACAATGAACTGCCAAATCTGGACTCATATGCCCAGACACGAATTTGAATGCTCAATGATTATAATCAAATCCTTCACAGAGAGTCATCACAAGCACACAACATAGCTCACAGGCCTAGCCCTAAATGGATATGAATAGCATGATAGATCCCAGCCCAGCCTTTCAAGGCCAGACCCAACCTCATTTACAAGATATAGCCTTGCAATCTAATCATACATACATGTGTCCAGCAACACTGCATATATCCAAACACAGCATGATATTCTGTCATATGTGCATGCCCAGTACTACCTCATCTGCACAAATGCCGCCATATAAGCCCAGCCAAGCCTCATATGACGGAACAGCCTCACAGATTACCATCAATCATTTTATGCAGCTCAGCATCTTGCATCAGACATATATATTGTCCAAAGTTGAACACAAAATATACCTTGACCGCTTACCTGGTCGGCATGGGAAAGAGAGCTCAGATTTTTAGCACATAATATTGCCCTGCTCAGTGGTGAATGGGTTCTAGAATGAGGTGATGTTCAGGTTGCGAAGTGTAGCAGGTCAAATATTTTCACTAGAACTCCAAACGTGCCTGTTATCCCATTCTCATTAAAGCGAACAAAATTAAACACAAGTTTACTATTGTAGATCTCTTGTTAGTCTAAAGGGGAATTTGCAACACACTGGCTACAGACCCATAACTCAATTTTGGGTGGTTGGCTCAAAGAAGTGTCTAAGTAGGATCGAGCAGAGAAGACACATAAGAACACACAACTTTGCGTTGTGCCATTATGCGCTGTAGAAGTGACACAAAAAGTGTAATCAACAATGTATAGTGTGTGTTTTAATGTTACTAATGTCAAGTGGTGCATCAAAGTTGTATTATTCAAGGTGCACTCACAAGTAGAAAGATAATAATTTTATGTGTGTTTTAATAATTACTTTAATAGGTTGAGATATGAAACTTCTATGCATTTATATTCACGTATTTGGATTATGGTATTATAATTGAAAGATGTACAATCACAGTTATTCAAAATTATGTTACATCTATGAGGGAAAATGCAGGTATAACTACGTATCTTGAATGTGCATTTACTTGTCTACTAAGTTAGCTCAACTTAAGGCCTGAAATGTTTTTTTTTATGCTTAACCTTAAACGTGGATTTTTACTCACTTTCTATTATTCTTTATTTGCAGGTGTGTTTGCAAGTGTCCACAATTAATGAAAGGCATGTTGGACATTTGAGATAGTGGGGTATGGGAGGATATGCTGGCAAGGAGATGGAGCTCTAACACACTGAAGAAGAAAAAGACTCCCCTGCATTCACCAGAATCTGGGAGATACCGAAGGTCATCCTGATGTTTGTTTCATGGGATGAAAGTCTGATGGGAGTGCAAATACCAACTGAGCAAGGGAGATGGAAAACTACTGATGTTGATGACATGTATTCTCTATGGTGCTAGGACGTCTAAATTGGTATTCATTTAGTTAGACAGCAGTAGTCCCTTTTAGCCTTTTACCCTTTGACTAGAACGGTTTCCCCTGAGACTTAGAGAGTTATAGACCTCACTATTCTTAATCATGTAGCTTAGTTAGAATATTTAGATTTAATTAGTTAGCAAATGAATAGACAAGAGGACCGCCACCAGTATATTGACCATCAGATTCTGTTTCTCATCTTTTTGTGTTGCTGCAACTGAGAGTCTTGTATGGCTTATGTGTGTAAGATTTCATCTGATTCAACGCTTTACTTCACCTTTGATGATTCTGTACTTAAATAGCATGTTTTTGAGACTCCTCTACATACATTTGGCCTTAAATCTTTGAACCTTCATCTCTGACTCTGAAAATTAATGTGTGACCAAATAAATGAACCTGTTAATTGATTAGAAATGTTGATTTTGACTCCCTTTACCCTCAGAACTCCTAAAAAGTCTGTCAAATGAAGAGAAATCAGAAAATGGGTCTGAAGTGCTTTCATAAACATTGAATTCCAGGAGCAATGAATAGTTGGAGGAAGACTTAAATGGAGGGAATCTCTGCACTCGCTCCCACACCACCTGACACTAGGCCACAAAATGGACAGTGTACTGAACTACTTAAAAAATAACAGTATTGGCTCACAGCCCTTGGAGAGAGACAAGTCTCGGGCCTGCACAGGTGGGGGAAAAAAAGGACAGAGTTATACACTTTGTTCACATGCTCACCCTGCTGCCATGACCACCTCCCATAGACCTTATCTAGCTCAAGAAGCAATGTGGCCAAGTCTGCAGCTGCCAGGCTTCAGACCCATAGCCACATGTGTATGCAGTCCTGTCCTCAGGTTCAACTCTATGCTCTGGCAGGGAGCGGTTACTGTGCTGGAGACTCAGTAGGTCCATCCTTCTTAAGCCACAAGGATCAATGACAAATGAGCCACCGTTGCCTCCGCACGTTCGAATCGAGAATTCAAAGGTAGGAGAGAACACATTCCCTGGGACTGAAGGAAAACGAGAGTGAGTAGGTGATAAAACATGCCAAGCAGTACCAGTGAGATGCCTTGTAATAGAGCACAGGACTCGCCTTCTGCAAGTGCACCAAAGTCTGTTTTCAACTCCCATGCTGCAGGCATCAGCCTTTCTCACAATGGAGGCAGGCTACACTCCTTATCAGTTTCAGCTGCCCTCCTCAAAAGAAAATGAATGCAGGTGAGCTGTGTGGGACCTACCCTGCAACCTTGCACCAGAACCCACAGCCTCCTTTAATGATGAAATGTCAGGGTACAAACAAAAGAGTGAAGCATCATGGGACACCTGCCCCAGAAGCAAGAAACCAACAATTAGAAAAAGGCAGTGAGAAGATTGTCATCACTACATGGTAACACTCAGTGAAGAATCAGCACTATAGACTGCAGCATTCCACGAGATGTTGCCATGTGGCAGATCCAAAAAGAAAATGTAAATGGTAAAAAGCAACTTTACTGAAATCAAGCTATTCACGGTACTGGGCCAGTCTTACATCAATATAAGCTCCGTACCCACCACCATACTCAGTCACTACACTCTCGATTCTGTTCTTGACCATCCCTTCTTTCAATAGGTTTTGCACCAGTGCAGAGATAATAAACACAGAGTTACTGGTACCCCCAATTAGTGAGCAATGAATCACTGAGGTTGCAGAGAGGAGTGGTCGAAGGACAATAAACTAAACATAGCGCACTCTAGTTTGTTGACTGAATCAATTATGAACAGACTTCTCGATGTACAAGTTACTTACCTTTGGCGAAGAAATATCTGGTAAAGACATATTCTAGTTGAAGATTTCTTACCTTAGAATTTTCCCCCAGGCGTCAGAATGGATCTGGAGATTTAGTCTTCGAGCAATACCCTTGCGCGTCGGGAGGTGGCGTTGGTCGACTCCGCGGGCGTCGTAGTCGCCGTGATGACGTCGGAAGTAGTACATGGATGCGGCCTCAGTGCAGTGACGTCAGTTTATTTTAACGACTTTCCACACCAAAGCGCAGAGCCGCTAAGAACTGAGATTGGTGCACCAGAGCTAAGGACCTGAAGGTGGTATCCCTGTCCCTAGAAATCAGTTCGCAAGCGGGGAGGATGGGTGGGTCGGTAAGGAATCTGCAACTAGAATATGTCTCTACTAGATATTTAATTATCGTAGGTAAGTAACTTGTACATCTGATAGAGACTTCTAGTTGCAGATTCCTTACCTTAGAATAGATACCCATGCAATGCCATCCTCGGAGGTGGGCTGCGAACCAATAACATACTAGAAAGTCCTGCAGGACCGAACTACCAAAGTAGCCGTCCCAATGGACCTGACTGTCCAGGCAGTAATGTTTAGCAAACTTGTGCAGGGATGCCCAGGTAGCTGCCTGGCAGATATCCAGGACAGGAACTTCGCGTGCTAACGAAATGGAAGCAGCAGTTGCTCTGGTGGAATGAGCACGCAAGCCCTCAGGGGGTTGCTACTTGGCCAAAGCGTAGCAAATCTTGATGCAAAGAAGTACCCATCGAGAGATGGTACGTTTTTGCACTGCCTTCCCTTTCTTCGCACCCACATACCTGACAAAGAGTTGATCGTCCACCTGGAAATCTTTAGTACGATTAAGATAGAACACCAAAGCTCTTTTTGGGTCCAGACAATGGAGTCTCTCCTCCTCATGGGAAGGATGTGGGGGTGGGTAAAAAGTAGGCAAGGTGATGGACTGGCCTACATGAAAAGGAGTAACAACCTTCAGAAGAAAGGAAGCCTTAGTGTGCAACACCACTTTGTGCACAGAACCCAAAGGGTCCTCGTCTGAAACCGGGGGGCCGAAGTGGCCGTATTGGGGTCGGTCCGCCAAAAATTAGGCACTTGGCCTAATAAAACTTCTTTAATTGGGCAGGGGTTGCTCTAGCTCCCAGAAATTCAGGGAAGCGCGGAGCGGACCCAGAAGCAGGCTCCGAAGACAGAGGCTTTGATTGTCGACGCTCCTCCCATGTCACATCAGCCGAACGGCGGGGTGAAGTCGAAGGGCAACAGGACTGCGTCTACTACTTCTTCTTCGTACCTGTGCCCAAAGACTTGGAGGAAAAAGAATGGTGGTGGCTCCGCGAACGGTCTCGAGACCTTCCTCTCGAGCGAGAGCAGGACCTACGCAGAGTCGAGCACGACTTCGGGTTGTGGTCACGCTTCAAGCATCACAAACAGACCTGATGCAGATCCATCACCGACATCATGCGGTGATAGTCCTCAAACGGCTTGAAACCGATCTTCGAGGACATCTCCAAGCACTAAAAACTCACCAAAAAACGTAACAAAACTGTCCTACTCGGTCAAAAAGACACCAGGGTAGCTCTCTCCAGATCAGCGTGTGGCACGCAAAGAAAAGAGCGAACGTCACTGCGCTGAGGCGGCGTCTATGTACTACTCCCGATGTCATCACGGCGACTACGACGCCCACGTAGTCGGCCGATGCCACCTACTGACATGCAAGGGTATTGCTTGAAGAAAAATTCTCCGGATCCAGTCTGACGCCTGGGCAAAAATTCTAAGGTAAGGGACCTGCAACTAGAAGTCTCTACCAGATATATTCTCCAATATACATCTTTTATTTAATACATTTCCAAACATGACACATTAATTTTTTTTATGTCAAACTATACTGGTAGGACCAAAAAGTAGAACCAATATTTCTATATGAAATGTTAAGAAAATCAGTAGCAAGCCATGTAAAAAATTACAACTTTCTGTGGTTGAGTCTTTCTGATTCGTCCGAAACTGTGGTGCAATAAATTAAGTATAACAGAGCTGAGCGGTATCACCTCAAGAGTTAAGCTTACGGTAAAATATAACTTAAAAAAATTAATATAACGGAATAGTCTAACTCAGAGTACCTTTAGTTGATAAATGTTTCCTATATCCCAAAGCATATCGGCCTTCTGAATAAGAATTTGGTGCTGAAGAAAGTGTTTCACGTCACGATTTTAGTACCTACATGTGTTTCAACCCAACAGCCTTCCGATTAATATCTGGGATAATACTTTCTCAGAAGGTCTTATATAAGACCACAAGAGATTATGGATATATTTACAGAGCTGGACAGAACAATTTATTCTATAATTTCAATCTATTCAGTAATAGGATGCAATGAGGAGGAGAGGGGCGTGTGTGTATCCTATTTTTGATAGGGATAGGAGATATAAAAATGAAATTGTGATGTGAATATTATCTATTAAAAACTAATATAAACATTTTTGTATGTTCACATGGCATGTTCTTGGAAGTTGATTAAATAAAAGTATATATTAGGGAAAAATCAAGTCTGTTTATAGTTGATTAAGACAGAGGTAGAGCGAGCTATGTTTGGTTTATTATTGGAGAGACAGGAAAGATATGTAGCTCAATACTAGAAGTATGAGAATAACTGACAATCACCTTCAGTTTTGGAAAGTGTTAAAAACTGTCTAGTTTCATTCACATAACTGTATGATACAGGCAAAAAAGAACGGTAGGTACTCACAGGCACCTTGAAGTCTATCCTCACATTTGTTTCTAGAACATAATATGTTTATGTGGAGCTACCAGTCGCTGCTCCTTGATTGGAGCATGCTTCCAATCTTCATGTACCACAACCAACACATCTCACTTAGGCCAAACTACAATCCACACCCTAGCAACCATGTGCTTCAAAAGGACACACAGGAACCCAGAGGGATTTGCAGGACAGTTAAAGGAATGAAGTGATTAAGAATTTTACAAATAAATCCAACTCCTGCTCATAGGGTCACATGAGTGAGCTAATAAAAGGAGGGTTCCCGGGATTCTGTGGCAGACACCAACTGGTCTCTAGCTCTCTCTTTCTGGCACTGTACCCCAACAGAGCAACCAAATCAGCAGGGAAGCTGTTTGTTTCAGGTAATGCATAATAGCCAGTCTGGTTTGGTTCTCACATCCAAACTCTGAGCCCAAACATTCTTCCTTACTGCCAAGGATCCATCTGTGCAATTGGATGCAATGTGGTCATCTAGTGATCCAAGTGTAGCCAGGGGGTGCCTGAGATGTTCTTTATGCAGAATGATCAAAGAAACAGCACTTGAGAGGAGCTCTGTGCTCAAGCCAGATTAAAGGAAAACAACTGCCATGGTATTTAACACTCTTAGGTGAAGCAGTGATACTGCAGACTCTCAGCCATACTGAGTGTTTCTTGTTCAAGCAAGATCTTAGTTGCCAATGTTACAGGTAACAGTTTCTTAATTCACCACACACCACTTTAGCTGACGTTTAAAACACTCAATAACAGAACCTTTAATGAGCTTCTATCATAGCTATAGGATGTAGGAAGTCAACAGCGAGGAATCTGTACAAACTTGTTTTCTTTATAGATTTATCAAACGTTAGCCATGAAAGAGTCATGAACAAGTGCCCTACAAAATGTTAAATGTTTTATTATGCTTTGATGCATACTGTTTAATTAATACGTGTTTCCACTACAAATCTAAGAAATATAAAAGTACAGCTCTACAAAGTGGTATCTTGAGACTATGCATAGATATGGAGGTATGTAGGTATAAGCCTGAAATAACAAACCTCCTGTTTGCTATTTAAATCTTTTACTGCAATGTCCGAGTAAGGTAAATACTAATAATACTAATTCTGCACAATCCTTCATTTGGTCAACTAGTTGAAAATAAACACTAAAAATCCAGAACAGGAAGATAGTAAGAAATATGTTAACAAACAGATGACACAAAATTAATTGAACCAGGGCATTTTAACCGGATAGGTGGACTTCAGGGAAAAAGACTGAGGCCTCAAACACATGAAGACGAGAAAGGTCCAATTAGCCAGATGGATTTTCCCTCAGCCAGGAATTTTACCAACATTTCGCACAGGACCTGATCCCAAAACATAACACTCTCTTCAAATTCTTCTAAAAAAAGAATCCACTCACGGATATTCACTAATGCCACAACAATACTTGTTCCAAAAGAAGTCAGAGCCTAAATATGTAAAAACGCAGAACATAAAATGAAAGAAACAATATTGGCCACTAACACCACATTCCTCACCAATATCATCCCCTCAGCTGAATTTAAGCAAGACAACATGTGAAATAGCCCTTGACACTGAAAAAAAAGACTTCAACTGTGAACAAGTGAATGGAAGTATCTTTTAAGCTCAACCGAAGGCATGGCATACCAAAAAACGTCCAAATACGCAATCAAAGGGCACACTCTACTAAATGGTCAGCTCTCACCAGCACTCAGACTTCCTTAACGAGGATGCCCATTAACCTTCCCTCTTCTTTACTTTGACCATAGAACTTCGGATCTGTCAGAAGACGAGCAGAGTAAGAACAGCAACCGTATACAAGGCATTCAGGGCCACCACAATAAATACAAATTAGAAGCATACCCAAATGGCACTTCATTCTCATTAATGATCAGACAGCCTCTACACCAAACCTAGAGAAGCTAAAAATCCAACTATGCCAGGATATATGAAATGAAGACAGAACAGGAGTACTCCAGCTCACCAGGCTATGGATGAAACATTACAAAGCAAAATGCAAGTTCAAACTTAACCTACCACACACAACTTACCGAAGAATCCCATTAGCAAATTAGATATCTGCTACTGTCAAAAAAGCACAAGCAAAAACACTCAAGGACACTAAGAAAAGAAGTCAAACATTGTCTCCACTGAACCTAACTGTGTAGAGGCAATTAGAAACCATGAAGATGAAGCTCACATCAACACTCTCATATCCCATTATCATGTTCCCCATTCAATTAGCACCATATTTATTCAAGAAGCTGAACAAGGAGTTTAACAAAACACTATCAAAGTTCCTCTGAAAAAGCAGACACCCCAAGATACTGAAACAAAAAAAACAGAAAAAATACAGAAATCCAAAAGTAGGAGGAAATAACCTTGCAGACTTCCATGGATAACAAGACACTATTAAAGTATTGCAAATCTACCACTGTTAAAATGATCCAACAAACTACACCACAACAACATGGGTGAAATTAAAACCCTTTCAAGAGATCTCCTACCATTGCCAGTATTTACCTCTACTAGTAACTACAATCTACTGCCTGCTATAATCACTGTTGCAAACATAACAAATCATTAAATGAATATGCCATACTACGAAGAAGGAATAGGGATATTTCGTTTAACAGCTGCTTAAGGTAAAAAAAACTATTAAAAAAATTACTAAACGACCATTCTGGGTATACTAGATATGTTAGAGACCCATACTAATGATTGCCTTCCAGAGAATGAAGTAGAACTAGAAATCCTCAGACGTTCTAAGTATAACCCACTGGTGCAGTGTAGTTGGTACATCCAAAAATGTGGACTTAACCTACCGGAGCAACAACATGGAAGTTCAATCAAAACAATTTACCTGGACAAAAATCACAGATTTCCTCGAAAGGAAATCCCCATGACTGACCTCCGATAAAGATTATCTCAGGATGTACATCAACAAACCACTACGAAACATGTAATATATATAATATCTACTCACATGCCATTTAGAACCCAGTCATAACCTAATTCCCTGCACCTATCCAGTCTTGCCTTCTTGTTCTGCAAGCACAGACCCTTAACTTGCATAACTCAGCTAAAATATGAACCACCCCGCTGAATGAATCCTCACTTTACCCTTTCAATATCTGTATACTATCAAAACCTTCATCCGAGCTTTGCTCATAACTGTCACTGCATTAGGTATTCTGCTAATGTCTGTCCTAGAAACAAATTTCATCTAATATATATATATATATATATATATATATATAGATATATAAAAACACTAATCGCATATTGAACGTAGAAGAGATGACTATGTACAGACTCTTAAATTTTATGTCAAGACTGGAGGCTCTATTATGCATTCTTTTCTTACTTTATTCTCAATAGCAGCAGTCAAGAACTACAGCTCCCAAAAGGACTAGCAACAGGCTAGCCAATGGGAGCAAACAGAAACCAACAATAAACCAATCAGGGAAACCCACTAACCATAGAGACTACCCTTGACTGCAGGCAGCCCTCTTTTCTTGCTGCTCGCAGTCAAGATAAGTACTCTTTCTTGGTTTCTTCCTGTTTATGGTGATATTGTGTACTATGTATTCGTGTTTATTTATTATTCTCCTTTGATATCTCATGCCTTTTACTCACGCGCTTATCGCATTCTTTATCTGGCCCCCTCCCTCCCCCCCACTTTAAATACTGCGTTATGGGTCAGCGCTCGCACTAACCGTTGCGCGTTCCATTCGGTTGCCTTCGTCCTCTTCTTGTCAGCGCACTATCTTCGCGCGTCTGACCTACGGCACGGTTCCCCCTAGGCATTGCTGCAGTTCACACTGTTCTTCCTGCAAAGCGGCTTCTTTGGACACTGTTTTCAGTCGGAGAGCCTTCAGACTCCATACCTCTCGTCGCGCCGCTTCCTTCTGCCGGTAGTGAACCTCTGGGGGGCGAGGCTTGTCGGTCCGGCTTCCCTCTGCGTCCCCGCCCTCTTCACAAACTCCAATTTCCTTCTGTTTGCTTAATTTGGGGATTATTTTTATTATGGATCCTGACAGTTCCCCTATGATGGCTGATTTCAATGAGGAATCCTTTAAACAGGATTTAAATATGTTTATTCAATCTACTGTAAAACATGCTCTAAAAGCATCTATGGACAAAATGTCAAAAACCTTTGAAAATTCTGTAATGTCCATGGTGTCCGATTCTATGGCCCATTCTGCGGGGGAAGGCAGAAAATGCAAATTACCTGTAACTAAATCCGGTAAAGGCGCGCAAATGGAAAGTGAGCTTGCCTCACAACAGACTGAGGACTTGATTCCTCCCTGGCCTCCTACGAAGGAGGGGAATATCTCTAAAAAAAAAACGGTGCCTCAATTAAAATGTAAATCTAAAACAAAGCATATCTCCGCGCCAAAAAAGATTGTTATTTCAAAAATATTGGACACAGATGATGAGGACATGGACGATTTATCACAATCAGATAATCCTGACGATGTTTTTTACACATCCTTTCCTCCTCCAAAACGTTTTTAACTTTCTTCCAGTGATCCTTCTTCCAGTGTTGTCGATTCAGAGGGTGTCCCCATGTTCGATCCGTCTCTGATACAACATCCTAACTCCACTGAGTGGCTTCCTTTGGATCACGTGGGCAATTATATAGCTTCTCGCTTACGTCTCCCTTTGGACAAACAGACGCAGTCGAAACTAAAATCAGAGTGTCCTAGACCTTCATTGGAGTCCAACATAACAGTCACTCCGTCTATCGACCAGTCACTCATAACGTTCTTTACCGAATTCGGTAAGGATCCCCGTAAGGGGGTGGACAAGGCCTGGACGACGTGCCAGGATAAACTCCTGGACGTAGTAGGTCCCCTCGCATGAATCTTTGACTTAGCTGAATCAGCCAGATTGGAAGATTCTCCAATCGATCCTTCAGATCTTTCTCTTTGGACACAAAGAGCCTTCTGCTTCTTGGGAAATGCAAATTCGGCAATCATTCATGAGAGACATAAGGGTCTCCTCCTAAGGATGGACCCTAAGCTGGCTAACCTTGCTACTTTGGATCCCGGCATCCAGGCCGATGGCAAACCTTTCGGTGATTCTTTCATCAAAGACGTTAGCCGCTTCGTTTCCACTTTCTCTTCACTGGATAAGGCCCAACAGTCATTAAAGAAGGTCTTTAACCAATGGGTTTTTGCCCGGGCCGGTAGAAGTAAGAGCCGCTTTACCAGCCGCACATATCGAAATCAACGCTCAAGAGGCTATTCCAACTCTTTTGGTACCTACAACCAGGAATTTAAACCCCAATTCTATCCCGAAAGATCAAGGGGCTTCCGCAGCCGTGGACAACGCTACTCCAGGTCTTCCAATAATCAAGGTAAGCCAACTTTCTGGCCTTCCCGTAGGAGGTTGGCTAGGTTTTGTCCTTCAAAAATGGAAGTCGATTTCCTCAGACCCATGGGTTCTAAGCACTGTTCAGGGATACTGTATCAAACTCCTCTCTCCCCCTTTCCAGTCCCATCTGCCTCCTTTCCCAAGATTTTCTCTCGAAATGTCCTTTCTCATTTCTTCAGAAATTCAGTCCCTTTTAGACAAAAATGCCATTCATCCTTGCACCCCGGACCCTTCCGGGTTCATCAGCTCTCTCTTCCTTGTTCACAAAAAGAACAAGAAACTAAGACCAGTAATCAATCTAAAATCATTCAATCAATTTGTCTATCGACACTTCAAAATGGAAACCATCATCCATCTCAGGGATATTCTGCTTCAATATGATTGGTTGGTCAAATTGGATTTGCAGGATGCGTATCTCACCATTCCTATTCATCCTTCTCACAATTTTTTTTTACAATTCCAATGGAATTCAAAAACGTATCACTTTTCCTCCCTTCCTTTCGGCCTATCTTTGGCACCCTGGTGCTTCACGAAACGGTTGAAACCCGTTGTGGCCTATCTTCGATCTCTGGGCATCAGACTTATTATTTATCTCGACGACATTCTTATCATGCATCAAAGCAGATCTTCCCTTCTGTCTCACCTTCATACAACAACCACACTCTTTTCAGAACTAGGTTTCCTTATAAATCACGAAAAATCTATGGTTGTTCCTTGCCAACAAATATAATTTCTAGGCTTCCAAATAGATTCTGTCTCGGCCACTCTTCTCCTTCCCCCTTCCAAGGTTACCGCAATCAAAAGAGAATTGGTCCTAACGCTCCAAAAATACTTTATTTCCCTCAGGTCTCTCGCAAGGGTCGTAGGTCTTCTCTCCTCTTCAATCCAGGCCATTTTCACAGGGCCTCTACATTACTGCGCGTTACAGTGTCTCAAAATTCTTCATCTTCGTCGAGGGTTGGCCTTTTCCGACCTCTTGTCTCTAGACCAAGAATCCCAAATGGAAATACAATGGTGGATATCCAATTTAGATGCCTGGAACGGCAGATCCATCTTCCCCTCTGTGACCGATCTTGTGTTAGAATCAGATGCAAGTCTCACGGTCTGGGGCGCCCGCTGTGGTTCGATATCGACTGGCGGTATATGGTCCGCAGATATGTCCAAATTGCACAGAAACTGTTTAGAGCTTCTTGCAGGCTCCTTTGCGATCAAAAGTTTTTAAAAAAACAGAGTGCGATGCTCCATTCTACTCTGTATGGACAACATATCCGCGGTGCGATACATCAACCACCTAGGAGGCACCAGGCCCAGGCCTCTCGCTCTTCTGGCCAAGAGCCTCTGGGAATTCTGTCTTACCCACAAATTTTCCCTCCTAGCTGAGTATCTCCCAGGATCCTTGAATTCCACTGCAGACTGGCATTCTCGCCACCTCACGGATTCCAGCGATTGGAAACTGCACCACTCAGTTTTCCTTCAACTTGTAAGGAAATGGGGTCCCTTTCGTGTAGATCTCTTTGCGTCCAGACTCAATACTCAGCTTCCACTTTTCTTCAGTTGGGGCCCGGATCCTCTGGCCATTGCTACGGACGCTTTTCTCCAAGATTGGTCCCGGACACTCAATTATGCCTTTCCTCCTTTCATTCTAATCAACAGAGTCTTGAACTAGGTACAGACGTCAGAAAGCGTCTCTTGTCCTGATAGTGCCCTTCTGGCAATCCCAAGTTTGGTTTCCTCCTCTACTCGAGTTAGCGGTAGACTTTCCGGTTCTGCTTCCGGTGTTTCCGTCCCTTCTCCTAGACCCTTTCGGTTGTCGCCACAATCTAATTCTCGACAACTCTCTAACCCTTTCAGCTTGGAACATCTCCGGCCTTCCCAACAGTCCTTACCTATTTCGTCAGAAGCTTCGGAATTCATTAATAATGCATGGGCACCCGGCACAAGGCGAGCCTACAGATCAGCTTGGTCTCTTTGGTCAGGCTGGTGTGTGGGAAAATGTGCCAATCCCTTTTCAACAGATTTAAATGTAATTATCAATTTTCTAGCTGCCCAACCGGGTACAGGTAAATCTTATCGGACAATAAACCTTTACAGATCTGCTATATCTATGAACCATTCAAATATTGACGGCAAACCAATTGGAGTACATCCCTTGATTTGTCAACTTTTAAAGGGTGTGAAACTGTTGAAAACTCCAACCGACAAATATGCCCATGTCTGGGACGTTTCCCTAGTCTTGAATTTTCTTCTGTCTTGGCCAGACAATTCAAGTCTTTCTCTTAAAATGCTTTCTGCAAAACTAACTATGTTGTTATGTTTAATTTCAATTAAACGAGTATCGGATGTTAAATCCCTAGACGTGTCCGCCCGGTAGTTCTTGCCCTCAGGTGTTCTATTTCATATTTCCAAACGTACCAAAACCAATTTACATTCTGTCTTCTATCCTTTTCTTACCTGACAAACCAAAGCTGTGTGTGGGTCTCTGTTTAAAAGAGTATGAAAAAAGAACCTGTAACCTTAGAACGTCCCCTTATAACCAACTTTTGATTTCCTTTTGCAAACCCCACAATCTGGTGGCTTCTGCAACTTTGGCCCGATGGGTTAAATGGATTATGTCCCTGGCGGGTATTGATATTTCCGTTTTTGGAGCCCATTCTTCTAGGGGAGCTATGGCCTCCAAGGCTTTCTCTCTGGGGTCTAGTGTGGAGGACATTCTCAGGTCGCAGATTGCTCTAATGACAATGTTTTCAAAACCTTCTATTGTAAACCTGTTAGAACTGCTTCTTCATTGGTTATTGACAAGCTTTAAACCTGCATAATAGAGCCTCCGGTCTTGACATAAAATGTAGATTTTCCTAGTAATTTATGACGGAAAGTCTTAATTTTATTAAAGACACAGAGGCGAATATTATCCCACCGCAGTATTTCTATTAACATGTATTTTTCTTTTTCCCACCCAGCGACTCCTGCATTGCCTCCAGCTTCGGGATAACGCCGCTGGCTCCATCTCCTCCTTTTTCAAAGGAAATCCCCTGGATTCTGCTTTCCAATCTCCTCAGGATCGCCATCCTTCATCAACGTCCTCATGGTTTATTGCCAGTGTTCAGGACCTTTGCTCCGCTTCCCTTGCTCTAGCAATCGTTGGACTTATTTACCCTTTGTTTTATGACTCTATTTGATTTGCTCGCTCAAGAAAAGAGGGCTGCTTGCAGTCAAGGGTAGTCTCTATGGTTAGTGGGTTTCCATTATTGGTTTATTGTTGGTTTCTGTTTGCTCCCATTGGCTAGCCTGTTGCTAGTCCTTTTGGGAGCCGTAGTTCTTGACTGCTGCTATTGAGAATAAAGTAAGAAAAGAATGCATAATATTTGCCTCCATGTCTTTAATAAAATTAAGACTTTCCGTCATAAATTACTAGGAAAATCTACATTGTCAAGCATAGTAAAGTCAAACCCCAGAGTTCGAAATAAACTAGCTGAAAGTAGACCTCTATCGAATTTCCGAAGCAACTAGAGTAGCACTGTTAAAACTATGAGGCCAACGAACACTAAGAGGTTAGATAAAAATCACACATCCCTAAGGACTGCAGCAATTACAAGAGTGTTATATTCAATATCAACCCCTCTCCTCAAATCTAAGTCTGAAGAAAATAGAGTGGGAACGCATAAAGATAGGGCTCGTCAGCTTTGAGGCAGCGGACAAGCGAGGGAAGGATTTTCCATTCTTTGTCACAGTTGTTATGTTGGGGACTTGGAATCCATCAATGCACTTTTCACCCTCTATTTTTAAATAGCTTTGCAGACGTGTTAGCAGAGGGAGGTGCTCTATCATCTCTGTAATTCCCTTTATCATTGCAAATGAATCCACAAGCATTCTTTTCTCCTGGAGAGCTAGCCTTCATGTGGCTTCGGATTCCTCAATAAAGGAATCAACCTGCCATTGTGAAGGGTCGAAGGTTCCTGTCTGCCGAGACCCTCACACTGATGATCCACAGCCAGAAGCCTGGCAGCCATTACCCTCCGTAACACTGGTGTGTGATATCTACCCTACTGCGTCCTACAGCCAATTATTCTGTCAGGAGATCCTTCTCTCACGCTGCTCTAGGTATCCATACATTTCTCACTTGCCTCCATGTCTTTGTTCAGTGCGCCTAGCATGGCCTATTTGCGTTAACATTTAATGAGGACTCAGGATGCGTTCCATTTCTTGTTCCTAATGCCTTAACTTATGGAAAAGGGTCTTAAACCTCTACAAAAGTGTTTTTGCTGCAAGCGGGAGCAGTATCAGACGGGACAAATTGATAGAATAGGTGCAAAATGGATTCTGAGCACAGCCATTTGAAGCAAAAGAAAAGCCAATCTTCCTCACCACACGGGTTCTTTTTTCCACCTGCAGAGCAGTCTGCAATCTCCTGACACGAGGTGAAATTTCTTTGAATACATTTTTGGAGGAAAAGACAAGAGCTCAAGGGAAAGTGCTAACTTTTCTGTTACTTGCCCACCCCAGGGAAATAGAAGGTGCAGCTCGAGGTAATTCCCACACCTGAATCCCTGGGCGCTATTTTAAGGATCAGCTTAGTTGACCTCTGCGAATTGTGCTGGTAGAGCTATACCAAACATGTCCTGGGACACAATTTGGGTATTTGGATGGCTCATATATCACAAACCAGTGGCGTAACAAAGGCCGCCGTGGTGTAGGGGCCCGAGTTTCAGGGGGGCCCTCATAACAGTACACTGTGCACGGGCCCCTGGCTGGGTCCAGGGGGAGGGGGCTCCCTCCAGGTACTTTGCAGTTGGGCCCCTTCAAGTTTCGTTCACAAACCAACAATAAATGACTCAGGCTGAGTAAGAATCAAGGTGACCTGGACCATCAGCAAAGTGACAAGTCACAAAATTAAAAATAAAGGGAGATTTTTCAATTTCTAAAATGTTTGGAAAAGGAATGTAATGCTATTTTCAAAAAACTGCAATTTGCAAAGTTATGGCTCCAGTAAATATAACTTCTAAATGAGATTACCAAAAAGAACAGCTCTGGTAATGGCTACAAATATCCACTTCTAAACAGTGCATGCACCTATTTCTTACAACTGAGAACTACTTTAGATAAACTGTTAAAACTCAAACGAGCAGTTTTGCACTGTCATACAACTGCTCTCCGCTGCACTGTCATACAACTGCTCTCCGCTGCACTGGCATACAACTGCTCTCCGCTGCACTGGCATACAACTGCTCTCCGCTGCACTGGCATACAACTGCTCTCCGCTGCACTGGCATACAACTGTTGTTCGTATGATTACACGACCCAGCTCAAAGGGCAAAATAACGCCTTCCAAACCAATGTTAATGATTCTGTAAAAGGTCACCAAGTTACCAGCGTGTGCCTTGGATTTTTCGGTTCCCTGGAAAGTACTCTCATTTGTGAGGTTCAGGCGTGAGTATATCACATTTTAGAGTTTGGGACGTTCTATATATCGTCTTCCTGAAGGGTGTCGTTTTTCCAGGATGTAAGAGCCATCCTATTCCTTTGAAACAGTGCGTCATTACATGTAACTGTGTACAGCTTCCCCCCAAGGAGAAGCAGATGGAATGGGAATGAATCGGAATTCTGGAAAAACTGTCTTTTATTGGGGGAATATGGAACCTCCTGTTCGGGCAAAACAAATTCAGTTAGAGTAAGCCCTGACAATGCCAAGAGGTCTGGCTAATAATTGCACTGTCAAGCCATACCTAAACATCCATGTGCGTTTTCTGTCTCATCCTATCTGTGCTGCTGCCTGAGAGAAACGCCATGAATTAGCTAGTTATCTAAGACACTTAATAGCACTGGAATGTTCAAGCTCAGGAAGCTGTATAAACATACACACTGATTACAGCTGTGTGACCACCTGGCATTGAGGCAAATTCTGGACAGGACTGTAAAAAATTCAGGACAAAGGGTCAAAATTCAGGACAAAAATTCCGGACAAAAGGTCAAAATTCAGGACAAAAATTCAAGAACAAACGTCAGTTTTACAGACACACGCAAGAGAGGCCATGCCTCACTATGTTGTCAGTGCATTTATGTACTCTTTTTCAACATAGCACTATTTATTCACTGTGGACCTTTTGTGATTGCCTCCTGGTGTGCTACAGACAGGTGTCACATTACGTCCTTGTTCAGTAGTAAATTAATGCCCTTCACGGCAAGGCCATCACCCCTACCCAAATCTACCCGATCTTTCCTGAAGAGAAAGTAACAGCAACATTTTGATTATGTTTCTGAACATTTCAAAACCCCTGGCAAACAGTTTGGGAAACATTAAGGTAATTAACCTTATGCTAGTTTAAACAAATTAAACAAAAACATCTGGCTTACCGCAACCGCCCATGGACTTTCAACCAATTTTTTTTTAAAGAGGCAGGGCAGATGGTGTGGGTGACAGTCTCACACCTAATGACAGGATGTGATGTACCCATAACTTGTCTGTAGTCTCACTGCACTAGAGTGTATGTTTGGGACTCTACATTTATCTCAGAAATGGGAGCCCGGACTACCAATCAAAGATAATAAAAGAGTAGGATGAAATCGAGATCAAATGGGAGATCCACGGCAAGTAATTCAAAGGGTTGTTGCTAACAACTGGATAAATAAATAAGAGAAGAACAAGGTGGGGCAATTCCTAAAATCAGACAAGATGGGTCCACCAAGACTATTTGAAGGTATTGGGTACCTGGGGAATTGTCTGCACACAGGAGCGAAACAGAAGGGGCACTGTCAAGTGGTTGAATAATCAACACCCATCCACCTTGGCAAACTCTTCTGGTGCAACAGTTCGCTGTTAGTGCTTGTGAAGGGTGAGCAGGGGCCAGACCCCTTGTAAGGTTGTGCAAGGCAATTGCCCGCTTAGTCCATGTCTTTATATGGTTTTGAAATTGAGCAAAAGCCAAACTAGAGATCTGGGTTATCCCTAAGTGTCAAGTACACATACAATCTTCAAAATATTTGGGATGTAAATTGCACAAACAAAATTTATTTATTTTTAAATTTAATTAGTGTTTCATTAACATATGGCACTGTTTTCGCCTTCATACACAATTAGATCTCAGATTGAACTGGGAACCAGTTACCTTTTGATACCTAGTGATTAATATCTACCATTCTTACACTTATTTCCACGATGAAAACCTAGGCAGAGCGAACGGTCTCTCCAAGCCCAGTTTGCTTTTTGGTCTTCTCTTCTGCTGTCTGTAGAGGCCATGTGGCACTAGCGAAGATGGTGTGCTACCCCAATGATAGTATTATTTTGCAAACCTTCCCCTGCTCATCCTTCATTCCTTCTTCAGACAGGCCACACATCTGATTTGGTCGCTGCGGCGCCATCGGGAGCTCTTTCCACTCTAAAGCTAACTGTGACTGCGGGTGGATTAGGTCTTCTGGACTTAGAATGCTATTATTCAGCTGCACAGGTCCAATGGGTGGCTCGCTGGCTTTCTGCCCACCTCCCTGCATGAGATGGGGTTTACCAGTAAAGACTTTTAAGGAAGGCTTAATGCACTGCTCATCGTTTCCTACTGACCATTCTATGGATCACCATCCGGGGTTATCATGCATGGCTTTCTCTTGCCTTGCCAGAACCTGTAAACTCACTGACACAAAGAAACCCTATGCTCCTGCACTACCTTTGCTAAGCCTTCCCACTCACACAGGATGGCTGTGCTCAGAGCAACTCTATCAGTGGCATGTTGCAGGTGTCTTAAAATTGGGGACTTTGTTTCTGAACAGTGAGCTACTAAATTTCCAAACCCTTGTGGCAGACTACCATCTTCACCCCGGTCAACTCCTTACTTACAACCACCTTAAATAATCATTAAATGCCCTATTTCATGTCTGCTACCTAGCACTAACCCTACAAGAGGTGTGCCAGAAGCTCTGTACCATAGGAAATGGTGGCAAACTGATAGAATGGGTGTACAGACCTATCCTGCAACATGGAAACCACTCCAGGTCTTCTTGTCATACTACCTGGGTGATTGATGTAGCCAAACCTCTGCAAGATATGGTCTAAAATACTGGACTTTCCCCACAAAGTATCCCACAGCTGTCACTTTAAGTAAATTCATAGTGCTTCCTTGTGAATGCATTCTGCCCGTTGCTTGCCATTGGCCTTGTTGTTTGTAACTCACAATTTGTTGCTTTCAATTTGCTGGCTTTATTTGTTTTAGGCCATGCAGCTTGAATTTGTCCCTTCCCTTGCCAAAACCTTATTTACAGTATCCTGCTGAGTGCTCCCTTTCTGTAAACAGGCCTGTAAATCTTGTTCTTATCTCATCATATTTGCTGTGCATTCAAAGAACAAAGTCAAATGTCAGGCTCTGTCTTCGGTGGGAACTTAGTGTTTACTTTCCTTCCTCTGACTTCAAAGTGAGAGGATTTATGCAACAATCTTGCTGGATACTGGGGTTAGGAAAGAGTTTTTTCTATCACATGACAACATTTAAATAGACTTCAGAATATATCAGAATTGCACCCTACTCTGTATCACTCCACTTTATGCCACTCCATGCCACTGTTCTCTTCTCCATTCGGAACCACTCTACATTATGTCACTGCTCTCTATGCTACTTCACACTATGCCTCTCTACTCTACTCTGTACTACTCTACTCTAAGCCACCGCACTTTGCGCCTCTCTACACCACTGCGCTCTGCTCGTCTGCACGCCATACCACTCCAGTCTAGGCAACACCAATATAATCCGCACAACTCCACTCTCTGCCACTCTGCAACGCTGCACTGTACGCCACTGCACTCTAAGCTAATACACTTTACTCTGTAACACTCAACTCTATGCCCCTGCACTCTACATCAATACACTGTACATCATTCTAATCTACTCTGCACCTCTGCACTCTATGCCACGGCACTCTACACTACTTTACTCTATGCCATCACACTCTATGCCACTTTATGCAACTCCACTCTAACCTGCACTTCTCCACTCTAAGCCACCTCACTCTACTGTGAAATAATCTACTTTATGCCACTGCACTCTGTGCCACTGCATTCTATGCCACTGCACTCTACCCTGAACCTCTCCACTCTATGCAACTGCACTCTACTCTGAAACAATCTATTCTACGCCACTGTACTCTATACCACTCTGACCACTGCACTCTAGTTCAATGCACTCTACACCACTGCAAGCTGACTCTCTGCAACACTGCTCTGGTTGCCACTATACTCTACACCACTCTGCCCTGTACTACTGCATTTTGCACCAATATACTCTATTCCACTGCATTCTATGCCACTCTACTCTGCCCAATGCCACTCTATGCTACTGCACTCTACACCAGTGCACTCTAAACAACTGCACTGCCCTTTACTCTGCACCACTGTACTCTATGCCACTGTTCTCTGTACCACTCTACACCACTGCACTGACACTCTACTCTGCACCTCTGCACTCTACACCACTCTACTCTATGCCACTGCACTCTAGGCACTATACTCTACACCACTCTACTCTGCACCACTCTACACCACTACACTCTATGCCACATGAGTCTACTCTGCACTCTATGACACCACTCTGCATTACTGCGCTCTCTGCTACTCTATTGTATGCCACTCTACTCCACTGCACTCTATGTAACTCTACCCCATGCCACTCTATGCCACTGCACTCTGCGCCAATGCACTCTAAACAACTGCACTGTACGCCACTGCCCTCTACTCTGTACCACTGTACTCTACGCCACTGCTCTGTGCCACTCTACTCCACTCTACATCACGGCACTGACACTCTACTCTGCAGTGTTGCACTCTCCACCACCATACTATACACCAATGTACTATGTACTACTGCATTCTATGCCACTGCACTCTATGCCATTCTACTCTGCATCACTCCACTCTACAGCACTTTGCCCTACTCTGCACCACTCTGCACTACACCACTGCACTCCCTGCAATGTGAGTCTACTCTGCAATCTAAGCCACTGCACCACTCTACACTACTGCTCTCTCTGCTACTCTGTTGTATGCCACTCTACTCCACTGCACTCTATGCCACTCTACTCTGTCCATTGCCACTCCATGCCACTGCACTCTAAACCACTGCACTCTACAATAATGCACTCTAAACAACTGCACTGTACCCCACTGCACTGTACTTTGCACCACTGGGCTCTACGCCACTGCTCCTATGCTAGTCTACTCCACTCCACACCACTATGCCACTAGCTTTAAGCCATGCTGAACAGCAGCTACTCTGGTGTATAACATGGCTAATGGCTAAAACACATTAGCAAAGCCATAAACTCTTTCGTAGATTAGACCTATTGGCTTTGCCAATGTTTGTTAGTACTATGAGGTACCGTGGTACCTGAAAGAAATGTGAAAAATACAATTACATCATAATAAAAGCTGCTACAAAATGCGCAAATACATTTCGGTTAAATAAATAAAAAGTGCTTCTCAAATACAGATTTGAATAATATACAGTTTATACCTAGTGATAAAAAAAATTATAACACTCCATTAAAGCCACACACTCCACAGCTCACCTTGGAACACCATTATAATACCTCTCTGAAAAAAAATATCTTTGCCACCAGAAAACTTCAAGTGACTCACTTTAGTAAAGTCAATGCAGGTTTTCAAGCCCCTTTGTATTTGCAGATTTAGGAGTTGCCCACATTTGCATGTGTTTAGGGAAAGAGACCCCCTGGCAAGAAGGCCTATTCTTATCTGTCTGCCCCTCCCTCCCTCCCTCAGAGCACAGGAGACCCCCTGCCTTCCAGTCCAGCTGGGGAAACTCCTCTGCCCGTAATTTCGACCTGCCTCCGTTGCCCTTTAGGTGAAAGCTAAAATTACGGACAAATGCCGTCCGTTAAAGCTTTCATCACGGACAACGGACAGCAGGGCGAAATTACGGACAGTCCGTGAAATTTACGGACGGGCGGTCACCCGAAGGGCAAGCGCTTTCTTGCGGAAGCACACAACCTCTGCCCAATCAAAACAGGTACTCTTAGCCCCTAACATGCGGAAGGGGCCAACGCCCCTCTCCCAGTGACACACAATTGTCTGCAGACAGCTGAGCTATCAAGCCAGACAATAAAAAAAAAAACAGGCGCTGGCCTGAATGATGATCATACTACAAATTTACGAGATTTCAGGAAAAGCAACAATAGTAAATATTCCTATTGTCACAAACTCGGAAAACGTTTTTACCTATCCGAAATCATATGCTTTATGGCAGCATTTTGTAACAGGTTTTAATAATTTAACAGTGGCACAGTTCTTGCACGAATACGGCTGCTACAGCTCATTTTCGTCCCTGCACTAAATTAATATTTAATGAAGCAATTTCGAATTAATGTGCCGCTAAACAAAGCGTCGGTGGGAGGGGAGACAGAGTGGATAAATGGGCTGCTGAGATTCAAAGTCGGGGAGGAGGGCGGTCAGGCTGCAGCATCGAGGGTTTCTCACTGGAAATCAGTTCCACTAGAGGGCACAGGTATGAAACGTGACGAAGGTGTTGGAACAGAACTGAGCTTAAGAACTCAGAGCTGGTGAAAATGATCATCAGGCAAAAAGGCCCTCAACCCTGGATTCCCAATCCACTCATGGATCACTTTCCAGGCTTTTTTTAAAAATGATTTAAGAAGAGATATGGAGATGGGGACAGTACGACGAGCTGCATAGGACAATGCTGATCCTTCCACATTTTCACAGCACAGACCCTATTTCTTTAATTTGAATGCTAATATCTCTTTACATGGAATGCTAATTCTCTCTGGACTGTTTATGTTTCTCGGTTCTTCGTGATCTGAGGCAATAACACATGCAATTGTTAGTAAGACACACTTTTGTGCAATTCAAGTAGAACAAAGAAGTAGATATTTTACTCTACAGCAATGCGTACAATGTAACATTTTTTTAATGGAGGGATTAATCAGTCCAATGCTCTAGTCCACTGTAAGCAATATGAAATAATTGTGTAGATCACAAACCTGAATATGCGTACAAAGGTTGACCGCACAGAGACATCTAGTACATAGAAGAGGTTTACCTGAGACTGAGAGTTGACGTTGGCCCCATTTGTTACTAAAACCGTGACCACTTGCGCTTGCCCAGCCAGAGATGCTATATGTAATGCTGTGTTCCCTTTCTGAAAGACAAGATAGTACAACAGAGAGGTCACTCACTTTCCTTTAGTCCCCCTTTCATGAGACACACATAATTATGCTCTTAGAATCGGCAATGAACCCCAATAATGCCATGAAGGGAACAGTATTAAAAAGTAGCAAGATTTTAGGCAGCATTAAGCAGTATACATACATTGTGAACATCCATGTTACAAGTTACAATGAGAATTAAGTGTGATTGAATTTACCTATTTAAAATCCAACCTCCATCAACAATGTTCTAAATTGTGATCTAATGATATCTAAGGGAAGTATCAATATATAAACACATTGGCACCTTTAGTTGAGGTTATCTGTGCACATAAATATAGTTACATTTTGAAAGTGATTTTGACGCCATTGTGTCTACATTGTGACATACAAACATAAAATGTTGCAAGAATCACTGAATAAAGGGCATTTGGGCCTACTACTAGGTGGGAGGTACATCATTATATAAAGTCATATAGTACCAGGCTTGGTTTACTGTAGGCAAAAATTCCCAACTCTCAGGAGCCTTTGTCATACACTGCTGATCTGTGGTAGGTGTCTAATTTGCAAGGTGACATTCCCATCCAAATCAGCAGAGTAATTTTAAAATACAAAGCATGGCAAATGAAACAAATACTCTGTGTTCAGGTAGGGGACATTTCTTATGTAATAGACCCAACTCTTTCAAGTCTCACAAAGTAAAAGTCAAAATATTTGGAGAACAGGTGATGAAATTAAGAGGGACTAGGGCACAACCCTATTAGGCTTTTAGTAAAATAATGAAATATGTTCCTGGCCTTTGGAGATGCAAACGGAGAACCCAACTAGACAGTGCCTCCGGGCTAACAGAAATGAAATGGCCAAATACAGGAATAAGTCAGCCAGTACTACAGAGAAGGAAAGGTTTCTGCATATCATAGGTCAATTTTGAAATACTCAGGCACCACCAAGGATGAAACCTGTCTGGAATTGAATGTTATGCCTGTTCAGAGGGGACGTGGTATTGGGGGGGAGGGGTATTTAATATGTCACCAAGAATGATTTACAAAGTTTGGATCTCGACTGGTAAGTCTCTTAACAAGTAAAATAATAATGAGCGGATTAAACACACAGTATTGACCAGTGCTTCAGATCAATTAAACATTTTCTTTTTAATATTAAGAAAATGTATTAAGGTTGCCATCTTATAAAATAATGGTCAAATAAGACATAACATTTATTCAGCATTACAATTTAAGATGTATTTTCTCTAACATTCATTACAAATAGCGCTATAAATAATGCAACATTCACATCCTCATTTTACATGCCAAATCCTATTCTAATGTTCAATTTACTGTGCCATAATGATACAACAATGGATGAACAATTTTCTGTTGCCAAGTTAGAAAAAGTGAGCAATTAATTAAAAAGTGTGTAAATTCACTTTGTGTATTCATATAACATAAACAATTCCGATTTTTATACATTTGTTACCTTGATTCATACATCGCCCACACCAGATGTAATTTCTTCTATACTTCAAAACCTCAAGACTCAGTTTTCCAATGGGTAACTTCTCCAAACAGGTAAAAACTGCACTTTCTCGCAAAAATGGAAACAGCAATTGAGGCCTTGTTTCCAAAGGTATTGAAAACCTTTGAGTTTGCTTACACTGTGAGCACAGATACTTTTTTCCTAATGTTTTTCTTGAAAGACACTGTGACATATCAAAAAACATTTTAATAAGAAGGCCACACTTTTGGCAAAGTTGTGAGAGGGAATATGCTCCCTTCAGCAGAGCTTTACAACACAAAGTATTTCTAGGTATGGCAAAGTTAAGAGAATAGAAAAAACCTTCAAATTCCAATTCCTACCAAAATATTCCATGCACTTCTCCCTAATACAACATGTATTACCTTAGTCACAGTTAGAGAAAGAAGTCTGAATATTCTTTACTCTAAAGTATTTTCTAGTCCTTGGCAATGCTTTCTCTAAGGAACAGCCAAAATGCCTGCACAATAAAGTAAAGAGAATAGCCTTCCCCTTAAAAGACTTGAGAAGTGGAGTAACTATAAAGCCAGTACTAACAGTACTCAACTGGCCCTGGCTTTAGTCAAACTAAGATGCTCAACCATGCCTATTTTTAATTGAAATTTACTCCCAGTTATTTGTAAAATTATACACATTCCAAAAAAGAGCCAGATATAATTTGGTCTTTTCTCTTTGATAAAGAAAATAATCTTTGTTTTCTCTCAATTAATTATCAGTTTATTTTATAAACAGTACTTTTCCAAAGGGGTCAATTTACGGAGTAAATCTAAAGAAGTATAAACCATTAAAACTAGGTTGTCTGTATACCATGACAATCAACGTGCTGTATCCATATTTTGCTTGGAAATTAGTAGATTACTTCCAATTCCTTTGGAAAATCTACTAAGAAAAAGACAAAACTGTGCGGGGGATAAGACACAGCCCTGCTTGAAACGATTTTTGACATGTATTAGTGGTGTCAACCTGCCATCAAGTTTACCACTATCTGAAGTTAGTTTAGAGTATTTAAAGTTTTTAGCAAAGAGAAAAAAATCATGGGGATCATCCAACTCTCCAATTTAGCCCAAAATATTGAAATGATCACAAGATCAAATTCAGATCGAAATTCTACATAAAAGCAACATTAACACAGCCCAAGTCCATAGAATGAAACTGTGTTCTGATATTCAATGATATTCAGGAAATCCGTCCTGCTCAAAGGGGATTAAGGCCCAGTCCAATGGCAAATAATCTGTAAGAAGAAGGACACTTTTGGAATAAAAAATATATCTCATGCAAAAATAATTGGTTTAAAAATCACTCCTTGCCAGGTCTGCAATGGGCAAAAACATAAATAAGGAGGCCAAAATGCTGTCCAATCCTGATTTGTCTCTAATGGAATTGTTAGGAGATTGTCTTAGTAACACTGTCCTTGGTAATATTGCTGTCTGGAATATTCTTTTGACTGGGGATGATGCTATCAAATCCAGCAACTCTGTATCAGCCACCCTAGTGTTCCATTTGAGAACATATATTAAATTCTTTTGCGCAGCCACACAACGCTGAAATATAGTGAAACCAAGCAGTCTCAGGGATTACACACTCCAAGAAGATCGAGATGTATACAAGTATAATTCAGATTCACGCAATACCAAAATGATCTACATTCCTCTTTTACATTACAAATTATAAATCCTGTCATGTAGACTCAAAATATAGCAACCCGTTGCCGCTAGTTAACTCTTATAGTCAGCCCTATATGATAAGTAATTCTCCTGAGAGACATTCAAATTATCATGTATTAAGTTACCATGAACCACCCTTAAATATCTTTGTTCTGTACTAATGTCATTACAAACCAGGAATTATGAAAACTGACTTATGTTAACAAAGCTGTTTAGATTGTTTTAAATGCAAGAATATATTTAGGCAATGGAGAGTATTTATCCAGTACCTTATAGCATTTAATAACTTTCAATACAAGGCTTGTGTCCAAGTGACCATTTTACAATGTCTTTCAGACTAATGCCATTAACGGACTCACTTCCAGAGAAAGTTTCACCAGTCGTGATTTCTCACCAGCAATGTCTGCTTATCCAACTTGATGTAATACTTAAAACAGTGTGAATAATTCAAGAATTTAAATATGGCACCTGTGTGTTGTACATGCTGCAGTAAATGGCATGGGAATACGCAGATGTCTGTGCTAAGCTCACTACGCCATGGTGACTCAAGCTGCACCACTACAATGAGCTTCAATAAGTTGAAACACAGGACTCCATTTGGCAGCTCCACTGAACTGTCTCCTCTGGGCAGTAGGTTGGGTAAAGACTGATTTTCACAAGGCTGGTCCGTCTGTAATAGCACAGACAAGCTAATCATGATGTATTGGAATGTACTCAGAATGATCCAATTTTAACACTTTCATCCTATCATCTTAAACAAGGCTGACTGACAGTGGTGCATATATCTTACTGTGCACGTTCAAAATAAGGCATGTACTTTGGTGCAATAAAACATTACGGGGGTCATTACGACCCTCACGGAAGGCGGAGAACCGGCGGTAAGACCGCCAACAGGCTGGCGGTCTTACCTTGTGGAATTATGACCATGTTGTTTACTGCCATGGTCATCCGACGGTTCTCCGTTCCGCCCGCCAGGGCGGAGACGACCGCCGAGCTGGAGACCTGGGTCTCCAGCCCGGCGGCCGTCACTATACCCCGGTGGTATTTGGACCCGGCTTACCGCCGTGGATTTCCAGCGGTTTGAACTGCCATGAAATCCATGGCGGTAAGCACTATCAGTGCCAGGGAATTCCTTCCCTGGCACTGATAGGGGTCTCCCCAACCCGAAATCCTCCCCTACACGCCCCACCACCCCTGCCACCCCCCAAAGGTGTCAGGGCCCCCCTCCCCACCCCGACCCCCAACATCACATAACTCACACACACCCGACACGCATGCAGGCACCACCAACACACACAAGCACACACACCGACATACACCGACATACATGCCAACATCCACACACACAGTCAGACACGCACACCCACATTCAAACATACACGCACACATCCATACAGACATACCCACAGACATACACACACTCATTCCCATACAGACAGCACCCCTGCAGGCATACATGCACTCACACACCCCCTCTACATACACACACGCACACCCCCATGCATGCACACAACACAAAACACCCCCCCCACCCCCCTCCCCTAACGGACGATCGACTTACCTGGTCCGTCGATCCTTCGGGAGGGGACGGGAGCCATGGGGGCAGCTCTGCCGATACCACACTGCCAACAGAACACCGCCACGGCGACTCACAGGACGTGATTCGCTGGGCGGTGTTCTGTTGGCGTGGCGGTGGAGGTGGGGCAACCTCCACTTCCCCGCCTCCCGCCAGTATGGCTGTTGGCGGCTCTCCGTCCGTAAAGGGACGGAGAGCTGCCAATGGTCATAATAGGCCGAGCAGCAAACCGCCTGCACGGGCGCTCTACTGCACGGCGGTCCCTCGGCGGTCTTTAAAAAAGACCGCAGAGGTCAAAATGACCCCCTACATGTTTTAATATCTGTTCAATAAAACAGATGTACCAAGATTAAGCAACCATCTGAAAAGCAAGGTGCCTGGGTTTGTTTTAAAAGTTTAGTTGATGCACTGCAACAGCTGTCAGGATGACAATATCACACGTCCTAATTGCACGTGAAGCTAAGAAACAATGGTTTGCCGCGAATAGCAAATGTGTGTCCTTGCTCAAGGTCCTGTCCTCCCCTGAGCAGTAGGTAATTAGTTGCTGTGAAAATGATCCACATGGAACAACTTCATCAATGTGTGGTGGCATTGGGTGGTGCAACATTCAGGTTGGTAGGGGGCCTAGGACATTTAGCCAATATAATTCGCCCAGCAGCACCACTCCATCACAGTGAAGTGGTACCAATCTATGTCAGATGCAGAAGTTGTACATTCTTCTGCTGCATTACACTATTCTAATCCAATACTGAAATCCACACACCTGTCTGTGCTATAAACTGTACTGTTACACCCTAAATCTGAGGTGGGTCCTCCGGCTATCCAAGGAGTGGTAGTGCTATGCAGCCCTGCCAATGCACCTATTGATCACCCAGCTGCACCACTGTCAGACCAATCATTATAGCCACACAGTTGTTCTAAAGCACCTGAACCCTCATGAGGTTCTAGCACCCCTACTAGTGGACCCTGTGGTAAACACAACTCTACTAATGCAATCGAACATTAACTTCCGGCAGCACTATTTCACCATTGGAAACATAAAGCTCCACAAAACCACATAACTTCTGTCCTTCAGCAACCTCATGTAGTGAAAAACACAGAGCAATGAAAAGGCAACTAAATCTTCATCTATGGCACATTGTCTCCTCTCTTCCAATACTAGCATCTATAAACAGCCTTGACTAAGAACTTTCTTACTGGCCTATGCCATCCTGCTCTGGAATTTCACAGCTGAGAACTGAACATGTGCCAGTGAACATTAGTAAACAACTTCAGCAGTACTTTTACCTAGCTCCAGTCATAAATCCTTGACTCCCTGGTACGAATTAAACTACACAGAGAATGAACTGTTATTATTATTATTATTATTTTTTTTTTTTCACCCTCTACTTCATTAATTGGGGGGAACAGGGGGTCACTGCTCCACTCAGAATGAAGTGTGGCAACATGAAAGATGAGGGGTGAGAAGGGGGATTAGGAGAAATGGGTGAGGGCAGTGGGATTGCTTTCCACAGGAGAGGAGTCAACAGTGGAAAAGCAGAAAAGGGAAGAGCACGGGGATGTACGTAAATGGCATGTGAAGCACTATACTGAGAGAAAATACAGTATGAATTAACCCAAGCACTGCTGGTACCCTTAAGTCAAGACACTAACCAATTAAGATGTTCTGGCTTCACAAAGTTTGGTATTAGACAGATAGTTGTTTACAAGGCAAGAAATAAAAGTATTTGCTGTCATAAGTTGGATATTTGTGGCATAATGTTGGGGATCCTTGGCAGAACAATAGTCTACGCAAAAGGTGGTCATCTTAGTCTTCAAAGCCCATCCCTGCACATTGTGCGAATCCCTGGCATTTGGTGGCTTCCCTTAGTTTATGGTGGACAGTAAAGCCACATAACTGGCAAGATCCGTAATGTGGGGAAACAGCACAACTGATTACAGATTTGATTTCTTGACACAAATGACATGGTAATATTTGGGAACTCTATACATTTACTAAAAATGAAAGATGTTGTCTGATGACAAAATATTGTTATTTCCCTATGATACGGTTGAACAAGTTGTATTTACCAAAAATTAAAACATAGTATGTGGCAGCAAAGTGTGTTTTCTGATTATGGCATGCTGGTGTCTGAGGATTATTTAGGTTTCATAGCAAAAAAGAAAAGTTGACATTTGAGTCAAACATATACTAAAAAATTGCACGCAGAGCTTGACTGCAATATCATGAATGCATTTCCATAATATATTTAAATTTCATATACAATCATTCATTGAGTATGCGTATTGTTGACATTGTTTCTTTACTACCAGGAAGTCCTCTTTAGGGTCGAGCCTGCGTTGCATGCGCTCGCGCATGCGTTTTGCTTGCGAGACGCTTTAGTAATTAGAAAAGGGCTCAGAGCTCCGTCCATGTCACGTCAGTGTCTTTCATTGGTTTGTGGGCTTGCCTTTCAAAATCTGCTTGCTTTCATTAGTGGAAGGCATGCATGCGTCATACCTTTTCCAGTGGTTAGCCCTCCTCGACCGCAGCAACCAAGTACTGAAAACATGGGAGGCTCGCTGTTTCCCGTCAGGTTTGTGGACTACTTTTTATCTTTTTTTCACAGAACGATCTCGCTTGGCAGAAGTCGAGCACCTTGCATAACATCGACCCTGTTACATAGTTAATTGCACTTTTGCCAGTTATGTAGATAATTGCACTTTTGCCGATAGGTTTCACTATGAGTGAGCTGTAGCAGCGCGATCATGCTGTTTTTTTTCCATTTAATGTGGCAAGAAATATCCAGTTGGGAGTTTACAACTGCTAATAGCTCTAACTCAGAGAAATGCGAGACCCTACTGCATTGCAAATGCTTGTTAATTTGGTCGTTACTTCCTGGCTGAAGCAGAAACATTTCATGACGCATTTTTTACATTACCTATATGACAGCTCTAGTGCCTCATATGTTCAACTTGCAGGATAAGACTGTGATATCTGTGTGACATTGAAATTTTTGCCCTGCCACACCCAATTCTCTATATTGCTATTCTACTGAGAATCTAACTGAAATCGGACAGGGTGGAATATAGAATTAGTATAGAAGTGCTGAAAATGCTATGTCCGTTATTAAAATTATGGGGTATTATGTCTAATTACATAACCAGATTTTTAGAACTTTCGGTGTATGTTGTTAATCATTTAAAAAAAAAAAATTAACTGAAAATGCGCATTTTCGCGAGCATACTTTTAAAGTTTTCGTTGGGGTGATTCTTTTCAAAGCCTGTGTGGTCAGTCTTGACGTGGCACTCTAGGAAGACATTTAAATATTCTAGTTTATTTTAAGCTCTACTTCTAAATCCAGCAGCTTTTAAGAAATCTATTTTAAAATAAGTTCACAGTGTGGCACAATTTCTACAAAATGTCATGAGAGAAAATCTTCCCACAGCACCGTAGGTCCTTTGGGCTTGCTTGCTTTGTTGCTCAGAGCATACCGGACAGTTGTTTATCTCCACCAGTCCCGGTAATATTCGATTTTTTTTCATTAAGAAGGATTACAATTAAGCAGAAGATCCATCTACCAACAGATTGATACATGTAAACGTAAAATAGTTGCCTTTATTACATCCCATAAAACAGTGGGGTGGACCAGTGGGCTGTATTTTGGGTACACCAAAAACTGCGTGGTGATTAATGACGTTTGCACAAATATAACTGAATTAAATGTATTCTCACTCGTCAAGTGGGTGACTTGGTGGGGCTCACTAGCTACTTACGGGAGGCACAACCGCCATATAAACTGTGGATATATATGCATGAGTGAGTGCAATAATCAGAGACCAAAGACGAATTATGGACTAGATTCCGGTCTACGTCAGGGAAGAGTTCAGACGTCCTTTGAACCAGTGATTCTGTTTTCAATTAGATGGTGTTAAGAAAAGACAAAAAACATACAAGCAGATTCAAAGATGCATAAGGTACTGTCGATAGATCCGTTCATGAAACAGGATGCCTGTAGGGAACATGAAACACAAAGGGGTTAAAACATGAGGAGGCTGTGAAGCTGGTTATAGTGATGGGATAGCGAGAGAATACTGAGACTGAACCTCAAGTATTTCCTTTACGCCCTTGTAAAAATATGTTCACTGTGTGGGGATGATTGGGTCTTGTGAGAGTTCCAGCTATACAAAGACATATTAGCGGTCAAAGGTACTTAATCATGTTCCATACCCCACAAGTCACCCCCCAACGAGCATCCCACTATGGCAGGATTCAGTCGCACACCTCAACTACCTGTAGGGGGAGTTCAGCTCCCCTTTAAAACGCAGACCAGGCTGCTGTTTGCCTGGTGAAAGGCGGAATTGCTACATTAAATTACCGGGTCGCCTTTTACAAAATCACTGTTTTCCATGTAGGCAGAGGTTTGCAGCTGACATGGGAACAGGGCATACAATTGTGATACGGTGCAGTGACCTGGTCCGCGCATCACCCCCAGTTTAAGGTATGCAGTGGCACAGCCCAGGGCAGAGTGACCTATCTGTAATATCAGCCCAGGAGGCAGCAATGATGGTGACCGATGACTGGAGTTAATGAGTCAAGAGTGGAGAGAAATAGCAAGACAGAAACAAGCAATATCCTCCCTGTCGCTGCAAGATGTCACACCCCACAAGAAGGGGTAAAAAAAAAACAAGGTCCATCAGTTTCAAACAGCATTTTATCCCTGAAAAAATGTGAACGCCCTTGGTTTTAAAATTCTGCAGCAAAGAAGAAAATTTTAATATATATAAATGCATTTTGACATAGTTTCTTATTGAAATGACAACACCGTTTTCTAGGCTGGAGGCAACCTGAAATACACATGATAGAGCGTGGGGCCCTTTCACTAATTCTGGGGTCTGATGAATCTTTACTTCTCAGTTCCAAGGGGTGAAAAGTAAGAAATTTAAATTTCATCAAACAGTTTCTTTATAACCCAAATGTCAAATATTAACATTTGGAATCAACTCATATAGTTAAATGGATTTATCACAGACTTAGTCGTTACATAAATGAGTCTCAAAACCATAGAATAAGCATATAATATCACTAAAGGAGAATTAAAGCATCACACAATGTTAAACCTAGTTAGCATATGCAAGACTAAAACTTCTACTGCAACAATACAAAAGATCCAGAAAAGCATATGATTCTTCGTCACGAGAACCAAACTCTACTGCCTAACCATTTAAACTAAACTCTAACCATCCTAATACTAAAAATATTTGAGAAAGGTCTGCAAACAGAAATTCAGTACAATATTCTGTTGAGAGACATGTAATGCCATGAAGCTACACAAAGTATGAGGTCTATACCTCAGAAGGGTCCGTTCAGCTCTAAAGATAGAAAAGGGTCTGAATCTTCACTAAGTAAACCCTTCTTAAATCACAATTTCCAACGAAGATGACATCACAGTCAAAGCTTCTCAAATAACACCCTCACTAAAAATGAATTGGAAGTTACAATTTCCAGCCCCTGACCCGTCCCATCTTGATACTCTTTGGTCTCATCAATTCAAGAGTTACGACTGTCAAGCTTCAAGAACACTCATCTCTTCGTCCTTGCATAGTTCATCCTAGGCTTTCTTATCTTTCACACACAATGAGCTTCTTGTTGACTCCATCTTCACTCCTAACACCTGCATCTCAAAAGAAACATTTAAGAACAAGCATTTGCAATGCAATAGGGTCTCGCATTTCTCCGAGTTACAGATACTAGCAGTTGTAAACTCCCAAACAGACTTTTCTTGCCACATTAAATAGAAAAAACCAGCGCGATAGCACTGCTACAGTTCACTCGTACGGACAGTTCAAGACGGCCTGCAGGTAGAAAAACTTCTTGGCAAAAGTGCAATTATGTACATAACAGGCAAAAGTGCAATTAACTATGTAACAGGGTCGATGTCATGAAAAGCACTGGACTTCTGCCAAGCGAGATCACGCTGCAAAAAAAAGATAAAAAGCAGTCCACAAACCTGACGGGAAACAGCGAGCCTCGCATGTTTTCAGTACTTGGTCGCTGCGCTCGAGGAGGGCTAACCACAGGAAAAGGAATGACGTATGCGTGCCTTCCACTAATGAAAGCAAGCGGATTTTGAAAGGCAAGCCCACGAACCAATGAAAGACACTGACGTAACATGGACGGGGCTCCGATCCCTTTTCTATCAACTAAAGTGTCTCGCAAGCGAAACACATGCGACGTAGGCTCAACGCTAAAAACAACTCCACAATGAATGTTAAGTGGAAAAAGAAAATTATATGTGAAGGTCTTCACTCCAGCCAGGTTAATAAAACATGAATATATTTTCAAATTACATAAATTATAAACACTACATACAAGAGTGGTATGTAAAATATTGGTCTTGAGAAAATAATCATAAAACGTTCATTATATGCCATAAACAAAGATGCACTCCACTCATTTGCTTTGCAGTGCATGAATGAAATGAATCGTATTAAATGTTACACAAAACGTGACCAACAAAAAAAAAATGATCATCCCTTCACATTCTTTTTCCCAGAGACGCAGTGGCACAGCCAAACTACGCTCTTTCACACACACCGATTATTTTGATGTATTTTTACGGTCGTGCTTTGACTAGTCCTGGGCTCTGCTGTCACATGGTGAAATATGCTTGCATCATAGTCCCGTGGCTGACCAGGTGGCCCAAATAACAAAGATACTGTGACTTAAATACTTGATCAGTGCTATAAATGCATCAGTAACAATTATGACTGCCCCCACCGCCCACTCTGGGCCCTTTTTATACACCTGCAGCACCTGTTCTACCTTGGAGGCCCCATAATCTTCTCACCTGGTTCTTCCTCATACTCTGCTCCAATTTTCTGTTTCATCTCCCCTCCCAGACACATCTTGCATGTAGAGTGCTGTGAAACTCCCTACCAGAGGTGTATAATACAACATGTCAATAAATAAATCATACCTTACCAAAACCCATGACTTTAGCATGGTCTTAGGAGGTTCAATCTAAGCTCAAATACAAATGCTAAATTTTGCTTTTTGGATTTGCTAATGCTCAGGGTGCAGCCACAAAGATCTTTGCTATATTTACTGCATTGTCTATTTTTTTATGCATTGCCTTACAAAGCACAAGCTCCCCACCAAACAGGCTCTAGAGTGCTGTAGAAGAATCAGAGTAGGGAAGGCAACAGTGGCACTCATACTTGTGGCTGCAGGCAGAGATACTGAGGGAACGCCAGCTCTGCAGTATGGAGGGCTAGACACCTTCTAGGATACACTGTAATAAAGGTGTATACTAGTCATAACAGGTAGCAATCACAGGGCAACAGAGAACAGTACAATCTGAACTAAAATATAAAGCATAAGCAATAGATTGAAAACAAAAGAACCCATAAATGGTAGATGGTCAAAGCTAGTTGAGAGAGTGGCCGCCTTAGAAGCCTCTGAACAGCCAGTGGCAGGTAATGTAACACAAACAATGGTCATTCTGAAAGGCTATTAAGAAATGTAGCATACAAAGAAAACAAGCACTAGCTTTCACTGAAAGAACCTTCAAACGAAGCATGGTAGGGAAGGATGGGTATGTGATTCGACAGCTGATTAATAGGACAGAGATATATTTCAACAGCATCTTTGGCTCTAGAAAATGCTAGATAGAAAACACTGCCTCTGCTACGAAAAGGAGCAGGGTAGGAAGGATGTGATTAGTATTTCCGTTTTCACTCTGAACAGACTGGGATGCAGCTTTAAAACATGCCAAGGTGCAGTGTTTTTTTAATATCAATTAAGCACGGCCTAGGATGCTTTTCATCCACAATAGTGGATCACACTATCACAGGCAGGACCAGCTGTATTCAGTGGTAAACTGCTACACTTGCATGGAGAGTACAATCACATCTGTATTTCCTTTTCAATACTTACCTGGCCTACTTGGATGCTGTTCATTAAAAAAAAAAAACTTTCAAACTGATAGAGTCCAAAAAACAATTACTTGAACGAAGTGGTGGCGGTTTTCCGCTCAGCGTATTATGACTGCTGGCAGCCCTCCGTCCTTTTCCGGACGGAGAGCCGCCAGCAGCCATACTGGCGGTCAGCGGGGAAGTGAAGATGGCTCCACCTCCACCGCTACGTCAACAGAACACCGCCCACTGAATCACGTTCTGTGATTCGGCGTGACGGTGTTCTGTTGACGGTGTGGTGGCGGCAGAGCAGCCCCCATGGATCTCGTCCCCTCCCGGAGGATCAACGGACCAGGTAAGTTGATCGTCCGTTAGGGGTGGGGGAGTGTTGTGTGCGTGCATGGGGGTGTGCGTGTGTGTATGTAGAGGGGGTGTGTGAGTGCGTGTCTGCATGCGGGGGTGTTGTGTGTTTGGAAATGAGGTCGTGTCTGTCTGTATGTATGTCTGTATGGATGTGTGCGTCTATGTCTGAATGTGGGTGTGTGCGTATGACTGTGTGTGTGGCGGTATGTGTGTTGGTGGTGCCTGCGTGCGTGTCAGGTGTGAATGTGTAATGTACTGTTGGGGGTAGGGGTGGGGAGGGGGGGTCCTGCCACCTTTGGGGGTGGCAGGGGTGGTGGGGGGTGTAGGGGAAGGACTTGGGGTGGGGGGTGGGGGAGACCCCTATCAGTGCCAGGGAAGGAATTCCCTGGCACTGATAGTGCTCACCGCCATGGATTTCATGGCAGTTCCAAACCCCATGAAATCCATGGCGGTCAGTCGGGTCATGATACCGCCGGCGGTATTGTGACGACCGCCGGGCTGGAGACCCAGGTCTCCAGCCCAGCGGTCGGATCGGAGAAGTGGCGGATGACCATGGCGGTAACCGCCATGGTCATAATTCCCAAATTTTTACCGCCAGCCTGTTGGCGGTAAGACCGCTGCTTCTACGCCGACCGGCCGGGTTGTAATGAGGGCCTATGTCTGTTGTTCCTCAATGTCACTCGCCTCAGGGGTGCACCTGTTTGCCTATAGGTTCACTTGCAACTTTTTTTGTTTACGGTTTTTAATGGTTACAATGACTCAGTAGTTATATTTTATTGATTGTAATACTTCCTATCATATTTTTACCAAACTTGGTGCAGAGCAGAGTTGCTGTCATTATGACCTGTCACAGGTGCCACAATATTTCATCCTGAACATGACGATTGTAATTTTACTTTCTGTAAAATTCTTGCCAAGGCAACGTATTTAGATAACCTCTAAGATGTAACTGTTTTTAAACCATGCAACAAAGCATCTATACATGCATTAATAAACAAAGAATAAATAGCTTTCAAACAGTGTTTAAACTTGTGAACAACAGAAGTAGGGGATGTCAGGACAGCAGCTCCATTTTGAAGGCTAAATTAGCCATCATGAAAATAACACAAGAGTATGATTTCTGAAATCTGGATGTGTTTAGCCCCCTTTCCCACCTGCACCTGTGCAGTCTCCTAAATTGTAATACAGATTACTAGAATTATGTAATTTGCTTGCCATGGTGTTTTCAGCATAATTATGGATTTGTGGAAGTTGCCAAAACCATTATCTGCTGCATAAGTTTCAGAATTTAACAAATAAAAACGTTTTGAGTTCAAACGAAACAAAAGTTACTAAAACTGTGGCGACCTGTGTTGCCCCGCAGTGGAAGGCCCTATGCAAAGGCTGACTGGTCATCCTCAATTGCTTATGACTGTTTTTGGATATTAAACTGGTACTAATGAGGTGAAACCTTTGCCAAGACTGTGTTAACATGTGAAAAATTACAACATTATTAGGTAATAGTATCACAAACTGTGCAGCCATTGTTGTAGGTTGTATAATTTGCCTCTCCTTGCCACATAATTTAGCCAACCCTGGCACATAGTTCAGTCCTCTCCTGCCACATAATTCAAGTGGCCCTGTGTTTATACAAGCAAAGTAGATCACACTATAGGGACAGTGACTAATGTTTATATAAACTGTGCTTTGGAGATGGATTGGTGGGGCTGGAGAGGTTTGCATGCTTCTCTAAATGACAGAAAATGCAAGCAGGGCTGCTTCACCAATTATCTGCTGGCTAGCAATGCAGTCCTTCTCTGGCTTCTCTGAGTCAGTTATTACAGGAGGAGGAAGATGGGCAGGGGCACCAAACCTACCTTACAGGACAGGTGTTACGGGTTTCAGCAGCACAATACACCACACAGGGCAAGGGGGGAAGCAGTGCAGTACAACAGACCATGGAAAGCAATAGGGAGGGGATAGGCCATGCACTTGGACATCAGAGAGCAGAAGGGAAAGAGGCAAGGGCAACAAGACCATACTGGACAGGCAGGAGGGACAGTTGCAGCATTATGGACCACGAAGAGCAGGAGGGATGGGGCTGGGGACATGACAGTGAACAAGACAAGGGATAACCAGCAGAAGAAAAAAGTCACAGATGTTTTCTGGTTTCAGAGGTAGGAATGTGCAGTGACTTGCAGGATGTCATTTACTGTCCCTAGACTGTTTAAAAACAGTTTTTACACAAAACACTGATATATTTTACACAAGAGCATAAAATGGTAATTTACATTACATGTAAATGTAACATGTATAGTTTCTACAGAACCTTGAAGCGAGAATCATTCAAACAAAAGTGTACTTCTGCACTGTGGAATACTCTTAGCAAAAGCCAAAAGATGACTCACTGAAAGGGTCAGACCCATGATATAGTAGAATGAAAGGAAATCTTTTTTTTTTTTTTTTTTTAAAGATATCAATTTTCATACCATCATATCAAATGTGGAACAGAGCCTCTAACCGATGGCACCTACTCCAGCATCTGTCAGGCAAAAGCTAAACAATTATACAATATACTGGCTGCACTGGACTCATATACAATATGATTCACAATTTATACAAAATCAAGCTATTGCCTATGCAGATAGAGGACTTAGGCCACAGGTTACTGATCACCTTCCAAAGTCTATTGTAAGCCATTTCTTATGTGCACTTGTCCCACTTCTGCATGTTAAAAATTTTCCCACATTAATGCTTTCTGCCCCAATTTAATACCTGGTGCCTGTAAATTTCCGCATCATACAGAGCTTCTACTGAGGTCAACTATTTACAACTCAAACAGGGCCGAGATCATACGGACGTCAAATCCTATAGACCACTGTCGCTTCTAAATACCGACTGCAAAATATTAGGCAAAATATTAGCTAATAGATTGGCCCCCCACATGCACTCAGTGATACATACGGACCAAAATGGCTTCATTCCAAAGCGTAACACCTTCCTAAATATTCGCAGACTGTTGAGTATAATGGGGGACACCCCCCGTGATGCACAGGAGGAAATGGTGCTCTCACTAGACATAGAAAAGGCCTTTGATACTCTGGAGTGGGATTTCTTGTTGGCAACGATGGCGCGCATGGGAATAGGCCCTAATTTCATTCGTTGGGTCCGGACATTGTATTCCAATCCAAGTGCGAGGGTGAAGACGGGCGGGGTGATTTCCGATAGTTTCACGATTTCCCGGGGTACACGGCAGGGCTGCCCCCTATCCCCGCTATTGTTTGCCATAGCAATGGAGCCATTAGCGGCGAGAATACGCCTCATGGAACACGAATGGGGAATAATTAGAAACGGGTTATACCACACGGTCTCATTATACGCAGATGATGCTTTAATATATATCAGAAATGGCTGTGCAGTTATTCCCTCTGTAATATCCTTATTGGCTGAATTCGGAAGCCTGTCAGGCCTTGTGGTAAACTGGGAGAAGTCCTGTGTGTTTCCCCTGGCGAAGAGGACTCCCAACAATCAGGATGCCCCTAGGCTAGGGCACCTAAAGTGGTGCCCGACAACATTTAAATATCTTGGGATAAACATATATCATAGCACAGAAGATTTGAGAGACGGGAATTTGGGGAGGGCGCTAATCTCCATAAAAGGCTCCCTGCAATTCTGGAATAAGCTCCCGCTCTCGCCACTCGGCAAGGTGGCGATTGCCAACATGTTGATCCTACCTAGACTGCTATATTATTTTGCGGCTCTGCCGATACTGATTCCCAAAAGCTTTTTTGGCAATTTAAACACAGCTCTACTGCAGCTCATCTGGGGTGGAGGCAGAGCACGGGTGGCACTAACCACGCTACAGCGCCCGCTAGATAATGGCGGCCTGGGAACCCCTAATTTTGAAAGATACTATGCAGCCGCGCAACTTCAGTGGGTCCAACATTGGATCCACAGACCAGAGCAGGCAGAACCCATGAGCTTAGAGCCTCGGCGGAACGGGACCCCTCTCATAAATTGGGTGTCATCTAAGCCCCCCAAAACGGAACAGGTCAACCCATTGCTTGCAGTTGCACACGTGTGTTGGGCTAAATATGTGCAAAAAGGAGCGGATAAGTTTCTGTACTCCCCACACATACCACTCAACTACTTATTGGTGGGGACAGCAGCCGGAATGCAAGCTGCGAGGGTGTGGAGTGAAGCAGGAATACAGACAGTAGGAGACTGCTTTGAGGATGGCAAATTAATGTTGTTTGAGGCTCTCCAGGCCCTCACGGAGATAAGCCCGGGTCAGTTCCTGACATACCACGCTGTATGCCACGAAATAAGGAAAATATGGGGGCAGGAATTTTGGAACCAGCGATTTCCCCAGTAATTCACCAGCTTTTACAATATAATGACCAAACAAAAATAATATCCAACTTATACAAAACACTTAACAAGACTCCTGAACCACAGGCGGGGAAAGCCTGGGGGAGTTGGAACGCAGTACTCCCCACACCGATCTCACAGGCAGATTGGCCAGAAGTCCTATCCCACACCCGCGGTGTGTCAAGGAATCCCAGATTTAGGTACACTCAATTCAATTTCATGCATCAAACATATCTCTCACCAGCCAGGATAAAGCGTATGTTTCCCGATTCTGAGCCAGTATGCCCAAGATGCAAAACACCGTCAGCACCATTCTACCATATGGTATGGGATTGCCCTAAAATACAAACGGCCTGGGTGGAGGTGGTAGGGGAGGTATCCGAGCTAACGGGGCTTGCATTGATAGCAGAACCCAGGTCCTGCCTACTGGGTCTGAGAAAGAGACCAAAAAAACAAAGATACCTACACAAGTTTATAGACTTAGCCTTTTTAAGGTATAAAAGACTAATAGCGATACACTGGAAAGCCCCCAAGGCTCCCCACCTGAAATCCTGGCACTCTCTAATACTACGCTGGGCTCGTACTGAACACCAGGTACTAAAACGTATGGTACGCGAGGGGAGACAACACACAGGGTGCACCACCTGGGACGATCTGGTAACAAAATTGGAGGCCAAAAACGATGAGATGCCCCCTTGAATGTGGGAACACACACTTGCAATAACTACGACACAAATTACCCTGCATCTCCCACTACAAAAATAAAACCCAGAGGACACCCAGGCTCTACAGCATATGCGCATCACCCCTATCCCCCTCTCTCATAGCAACATAACGTCAAATTCCCGTTACTGTAGTACCAACGATACACGAGGAGTAGGAAACATGGGCAACTGCCCGCATTTATTATTTTGAATGGTGCCCCCGTTAATCAGCCAGGGAACTAACGCATGCAAAACAGGGCCCACACTGGTCACGGGCGAATACCTTCATAAGATAAATAGCAAGGGTAAACTCATGGCGGGTGTAGTTAGAAATGATACTGTAAAATTGGAAGTGATCCGTCTTGTGATTATTGGGGGGGGTTCGTGATTGTTAAATGGTTTAGTTACCAGATATTGTACTGGGATATGGTGTGGTTGAAAATTGAACAATTTGTATTACATGACTGGAACATAAAATCAATAAAAATATTTAAAAAAAAAAAAAAAACTATTTACAACTCTCTTTCTAGGTCTGGTCACACAGACCAGTGGCAGAGATGGAAAAATTGGAATCTATCATGTTCAATAACTTTGAACTGTGGTTTGCGTTATTTGAGCGGGATTCCCCATTCCATAACTGGATCTAGATGTGTAAATTCCAAGTTCAACATTTCATACATATCTGACAACACAACGGAATGTGAAGTCATGATTGGTGAAAATCCAGAAAGTGGCAAAGTGGATGATGAAATTGTTTATCCCCACTTAACCTAAGCCCACTGACAGCAAGCACATTCTATTACATTAATTAAACAAATTTCTGCAGAGCTTTCGGAAGCAATCAGATTAACTTCAAAGTTACAGTGTCACATTCAGATATATTTATCTCACCCCAAAGGCATCAGTTAGTTTCTTGCTTCCACCCCATGGCTGCTATTAAGTGGCTAGTACATAATGTTCAATGTCTGGGATTCTATTCTAAAGAAAATTTAAGCATTGTATTTTTTTTTTATTCTTGGTGATTTAGAGGTGTATATATAATGTGAAAGAGTATTGTGCGCTTCTGATTACTTATCTAGACATTGTATGGGACACATAGCATGAAATACATATTTATACTATTGAGCCTGCCAACCCATAAGATGTATAGGCTAACCCATATATTTAAATCACAAAATGGAAATCCAGAGGGGAAGGCATATTTTGCTTGTGTGCATAATAAACGTTAGCGAAGCACACACTGGTAATTTTAGCAGGTCAGTCAGGGTAGTGGCGCCTCCACAACCACAGCTATATGTAGTCCTGCCTGTAAAAGTCATACTTTGCCACTGAATGGGAAACTTTTTTATCCCAAAAAACTCCACAACAGGGTTAAATACATTTAAAAAGTAAGTTTCCTATTTTAGTGCTTTAGATATTGCCTAAAGACACACTGCAGACAAGAGGGTTGGGCCTTTGAAAATACACAAAACTAGTGTCGCTCTGGCTCTGGAAGTTTTCTCTGAGCAGATGGGGATGAGAGAAGTGATGGCTCCCATGAACAGCACAGATAGCAGAGATGGCTATCTCTACAATTACAATGCAAACAGTACTAAGTCATAGAATAATTTATGACTTAAAAAAAAAAGAAAAAAGCGTCCGTTTGCAAAAGACCCAAGAAATTTACTTGAAAAATTTATCACTGTTTTAATGAGCCAGTCATTTATTTTTTAGATAAAAGTTTCTCAAATCTGCAAAAATATCACCTTTAACACAAGAATAAAACTAAGTTTAGGTAATGACATTGGAGGAGCTCAGAAAGAAGGCCATATGCTGGAGCTTCAGAAAGTAAAAGTGCTTGATACGAAGAAATGTCAGGCTACACAGGTTTAGGGGTATTATGGAAGTACTATGGTTGAAAAATCATTTTTAGTGCCACGAAAAGGAAGGTCTATTGAAACAGGCTAATCCCTGACTCTGTGTGTGTGTGTGTGTGTGTGTATATATATATATATATATATATATATATATATATATTGTCGAACAAAATGGTCTAAGAGTTGCTGGGCAGAGCACTCCACTGCCGGTGTACAGTGACAGAGAGGACCAATCTCGAAATATATAACTCCATGGGGAGTTGAAACGCGTTGGTGGTTGTTACTTAAATAAAATACACATCACTGATACTTTGTGGAGTGCAGTGAATATATATATATATATATTGGTCGCCAGTAGGTAGTTATAGTTAAGAACTAGTTTCCATACAAAAATTATTTTTTTACTTGCCTAAATCTTTGACACCATTTCATGAATCTTCATAAAATTTTCAGAAAGAAGTGCCCTCTAGGGTCTTGTTTTGTATAGAAAGTTTCAGGATGATCTATCAAGTAGGGCCTGAGAAAAAGGGTGGGGGTCAAAAAAAGTACATTTCCCATCTTAATTCCCATTGAGTCTTTAGACATGCCTGCAGCTCGATCCACTGGATGGAATTACACCAAATTTAGCAGAAAGGTAGCTCTTGGGCCAGAAAGTGCCCTTTTTGTTATTTGGTATAAATCTATTCAATAGTTTTCGAGGTATTAATTCCGTTCTCAGTAATTTTCCTTTTCTTTTTCATTAAAATATTCTGACATGCAGACTGAAACATGCACTTTTACCAACAGCAACAGACTGCCAGTTAACTCCCCGGTGATCAGCAGCTTTCAGTATTCTAATGAGCAACTAGAGTTCTAATATTCTGAATTTATGCCAAAAGTGTGACACATCTTAGCGCCATCTTAATGGAATCGAAGTTAAAAACTGAAAGCATTTTCTACTGGTGATACTGAAGTTAATGAGGAGATTTGGGAGCTTCATAACAAATAAGTCTCCAAAGACAGCCATCAGAAACAAAAGAGCCTAAATGTTGAAAATATCCCCCAAATGTAGCCCAAGTATAGCCCAATGATAATAGTGTATGAAACACTTAATTTCTTCCTTCTTTGCAGTTTTATGAAATGCAGACTTGACCTGAAGGTCCTGGAGTGTTTTACATGAGCATCAGTTACATTACACAAGGACGCATTCATTTTGGCTTTAGGCATGGGAAGATTAAGTGATTTGCCCAGAATCACAGGATGTTGAGCTGACACTGAAACTTGACCCTTGTTCTTCAGTTACAAAGTCAGCAGCTCTGGCCATATCGCCAAATCCTCTTCTCTAAGTGAAACATATAATCAAGTGATCAACTGGATAAAAAAATATAAAGATAGCATATCATTTAAAATTGCTTTGCCAGTATTTGGGAACACAGACAATATATCCTCATTTTATTTTTTAGGACACTAACCATAATTTCTATGGAAATAAGGAACTCACATTTTTATAATGTTTAAAAGAAATGCTGTATGTAGTACTCATTTTATATTTTTTAAAGACAATGCTTTATGTGTTACAGTTTTGATTATATCAAGATGACGTGAGGCGTGCCACAATTTTGTAATAAATATAGAATGTTAACAATCTAGTTGTTCATTAGAATATTGTGGTGTGGCAGAGGTCAGGAGCATGGGACTCAGATATTTGAGGGCAGCAAGGAGGGTGCAGAGGCAACAAGTGGACCCCGATGGGTAGGCGGAAGGGCAGTGGCACCACAACAGACCATGGTGGGAAGGTGAAAGGGGGCGCAGGAGCAACAAACCACCGATGCAGGATATGCAAGAGAGGCTGTGGCAACATAACAGTCCATTGAGGGTAGAAGGCAGTGGCAGTACAACTATACATACCAACAGACCCGATTCAGGCAGGAGACTCCCGATGTTGATAAGCCCAAAAGGTCTTTATTTTTTCTGCCTCCTGCCTAAAATTTCCTCGTTTTCAATGTAAGTCAAGAGGAAAATCAATTTCACAGGTTTCTTTTTCAAAATCTATCTCTTACCAAGTTCAAAATGTTGGCAAGTATGATGCATTGGATCACGAAAGGCAGGGGGAATGGGGTAAGGACATGGACTTGGATAACAGAGGACAGGAGAAAGATGGACAGCGGCACCAAACTGGCCTTACAGGGCAGGTGTCAGGGGTTTAAGCAGCACAATACACCACACAGGGCAAGCGGGACGGCAGTGCAGCATAACAGACCATGGAAAGCAATAGAGAGGGTACAGGGCTATGCACATGGACATCAGAGAGCAGAGTGGAAAGAGGCAAAGGCAGCAAGCTGACCATACAGGACAGACAGGAGAGACAGTTGCATCATAATGGATTATGAAGGGCAGGAGAGAGGGGGCAGGGGCACAACAATGAACCAGACAAGGCAGGATGGAGGGGCACTGGAAGCACAACACACCTTGGAAGGCAACAGTGAGACTATAAGGGCATACACCCAGGCAACGGAGTGAGGGTGGGAGGGATCGGTGGCAGCGAGCTGAGCACACAGGGCAAGTGGGAGGGGTTGTCGCAGCACAGAAGACCATGCGTGGCAAGTGGGAGGGGAAATGGCAGCAGAACAGCCATGGTGGGCAAGAATGAGTGGGCACGGGCATGCTCAAAGGACCATGGAAGACAGAAGGGAGGTGTACGGGCTGGACACAAAAGTGAGAGGGGAGAGGAAGGGGCTTCAAAACAAACCACCCAAGGCACACAGGAGCAGCAGTTGCAGCACAACACAGCATGGAATGCATAGGGAGTGGCAGCAAAATGGACCATGGAGGACAGGAGGGAGGGGCTAGGGGCATAGATCTCGGACAGGCGGGGTGGAGGTGGCAGGGACAGACGGCAGCCATCTGACCATGCTAGGCAGGTGGGAGCGGTAGTGGAAGCTCGTAACAACACTAAGAGTAGATGGCAGAGCAGTGACAGGTCTACAAAACATGGCAGGCAAAAATTAGGGAGCAGGGGCATTTAGACAGACATACGAGGGCAATGGAAGTAGAGTAGGGGCAGCAAGCTAAGCACAGAGCCTAAGCAGGAGGACAATGATGGGGCATATAACTGGGCAACGAAGGGCAGGAGGAGTGGTTAGGGACATCAAGCGAAAAGGAGGGCAGTAGCAGTACATCGGACTAGGCAGGGCAGGAAGAAGGGGCCTGGTACATGGACTCGGACAGCAGAGGGTAGGGAGGAGGTAGATGGGGTAGCAAGCTACCCATTCAGGGCAGGAGAGAAAGGCAGTGGCATAAATATGGCCACACAGGGCTAATAAGGGAGGAGGGGCATGAACTTGGCCAATGGATGGCATGGAGGAATGGGGGCAGGAGGAGCAAGCTTGGGTTTGGACAGCACAGTGGCAGGACAGGCCCTGCATCAAACCCCCTCTCCAACCAGGGTTTGCGATGGGCATCTTACTTAATGTTGAAAAAACCCCAAGAAATTTGCTGAAAAAAAACAAAGGTTACAGGGACTTTATAGTTAGGTTCAGATTTTACATGCATAAAACCACAGAAATTCAGCTGTTATAGCTAGAGTTATTTCAAGTAACTATAACTCGTGCCCTAGGTGCAATACAACATTTTTTTTTTAAATGTTTAAAATTTGGAATTACACTGTAAAACTCTATATTTTATTAATATAGTGTGCTAAAGTGTTTTGTTCAATGTTTTTAAAATATTTGAATATGTACATAACTTTACAGGGATAGTAATTACCAAAAATGACAAAGCTACTTTAAAACAAAAATGCACTTTACTTTACAGTGGTATAAAATGTAGAAAAAATTATAAACCAAAAGGTTTACCTTTAAAAAAATGTTTGGGGTATAACAGTAGTGCCGTCATACTCTACTTTAAAAAAAAAGAAATACAAAGGAAGTTAAAACTATTTTGCTCCACCTATTACCACTTTACTAAAGTGAAAATAATTAGGGCAAAAGTACCAAAGCTTATACTTCCCTAAATCGAAAGGCATAATGCACAACAGGGGAAAGTGTACTAAAAAACATTGTGGCTGCCTTTAATTTTTGGAAAGCCAATGATTACATAATCAGCTAATGACTTGTGATAACTACGTACTGGGCTACCAATGCTAATTATCCCCCACAGTGCTCCACAATAACCCGATAAGAAATTTCACTAACTTTAAATATCTTAAAGCTTAAACAATAATAACATTACTTGCACTATATATATAAGTATGTTTTTACACCACTTGTAAGTTTACTAATACTTACACTATTTATATATATATATATATATATATATATACCTCCAAAATTAACATTTACAGATCATAATCAGTACTTTGAAGATATAACTTTGAGAAGCTTTCATATAATTTTATGGTACCTTTAATTTACACATTCCACGTTATGTTACTCCAGTCTATAAGAGCTTACTTTATGCCACTTCACTCTACGCTATTTACAGTATTCCAGACCACTTAATGACACTCACCTATACACCACTAAATTCTACCCTAAATCATTGTTCGTTACACTACTGTACTCAACCCAACTTCACTGTATGCCACTTTAGTGTACACCACTATACTCTGCACTATTATACTGTTCACTAGTGCATTCTAGTACACTTTTCTGCATGTCACTTTATTCAATGCCCTTACACTATGCTGCTCTAAACCTGACGGAATGTACTCTATTCCAGTGTATTCTATTCCACTCTATGCCACTCATTTCTACTAGAATGCAGCATACGCAACAGCAGTGTACCACAATATACTATATGCTATTCCAGTTTAGAAATCTACATTCTGCATCACTACAGTATATTACACATCAGTGTACATTACTACGCTTTTATAATTGACCCAATTACATTCTACTTCACCCTAGGCTACTCCACTATATGCCTCTGCAATATACGTCTCAAAACTTAATGTTAGTAAACTCAATGTTATTGCAGTAAACACTACTTAACTGTACACTACTCCAAAGTTTGGCACTACACTTTGTGGTACTCCAGTATACGCCATTGCACTGAACCCTATTACACTTTACCCCACTGTAGAGTGCGGTACTCCACTCTGCACTACTGCATTGTACAGCACTGCAATATATGCCACTACATGTTACACAATTTTACTTTACAACACTACAGCATACCATAGTGGGGTTTAAGGAACCCCACTGTACACCACTCAAGGCCACTCCACTATATGACACTCCACTCTACCCCACTCCAGTGTACACTATTCCAGTTCACTGTATGCCACTCGACTGTACGCTAGTTTAGTATATAATATTACAATTAGGGCTTCAGATTTTATCGTATTAATTTTTTGAAAATATTTCTGTCTGTAATTACCCATATTTCTTTTTCGGCCATCTTAATGGTATCTATCCACTTTTATTTTGGTTTCTGAGGATAAATGGAGTAGTAAAAAGGTATATTTCCACATTTATTTAACTGATACATATGCACTCCTACTTCGATTCCTGACAAGTTTTTGCACACTAGGCTGACACATAAGGCAAAATGTTACATCCTCAGGTAAATATTAGCATTACACTACAAATGTATTTTAACATATGCTCATACGTAAGGAAATCTCAACTTGTCTTTTTTAACTCCCAATGCTTTCTATCTGCTCAGCTGTTTTCGAATTCACGAAATACTGCATGGAGAGTCACTCATAAGAAGCACAATTTTCAGTATTTTTCAGCATTTAAAACTAAATACAGACAGGAAATACATTTGTTTTCTGTCTGTATTCATCTGTAAAAATCAGAATATATGCCCCTACACTATACAACACACCACTCTATACCACTCCACTGTATACCACGACAGTCCACACAAATACACTCTACAATATTAAAAGAATGTAACTCCACTTTACCGCACTTCATTGTATACCACTACATTATATGCTACTAAACTGAATGCCACTGCAATATACAGCACTCCGTCTGATTTCAGTGTATGCCACTCCACTGTATGTGACACCACTCTATGCCACTCTGCTGTATGTCATTCGGTGTATGCTGCTCCAATATACCTTATTTCACATTATTCCAGTACCATAAACAAAAATATAGCGCACCACAGTAGACATTAAAACACTATCCACTACTATATTGTACCACACACCACTTTATAACACTCCACTCCAGAACAGTAAACTGTACCAATATTACACATTTGTTACTAACATCATGAATAATTACCATGTTATTTAAAAGAAAATACAGAAAAAGTGCAATTCTTCCTAAACTGCTGGAAAAATATATAAACAATTATTCATACATTTCTCTTTTATTACTTTTATAAAATGGTAATAAGTAGGGAACAAATATAAAACCTAATAATTATATATAAGGCCCCAACCCAGAACACAGCTAAAGTGTGCTGAAAAACTACATGGCTGTCTTTTACATGTTTTAGACAGCCATTAGCCAATCAGATACTGCATTGTATCGGCATGTATAGTGGTATAGTGCAAAGTTACCACAGTACAATATATTACTAAGTATTTGAACAATTATAACCTTAACTACTCACACCTACTACCCAAAATTCGACATTACACCACACAATCTTAATCACTAGCACATTAGATCTACATCCATTCACCCACTTTTATGCTACCTCTGTTTCAATCTATGCCACTTCACTCTATGATAATACACTGTATGCCACTCAACTCTACGTCAATAGACTATACTCCACTGCACTCTACACTAATCCACTGTATAACACTCCACTCTACCACATGCCACTATCCTCTAAACCACTCCACTGTACTCTATAACACTCTACGCCACTCCATTCTATGACCCGCAGTGTATGCCACTACATTGTTTGCCCCACCACTACGCTACTCCACTCTAAACTATTCCACTCTATGCAACTACACTCTATCACTAAACACTACACTATTCCAGACTATGCCACTCCATCCTACACAACTCCAGTGTACACAACTGCACTGTAGGCTATTCCACTGTATGCCACGCCATTCTTCGCCACACAGTGTATGGCACTCCACTGAACAGCATTAACAATCTACACCACCAAACTCTATGCCACTCCAGTGTACACCACTCCACTCTATGCTACTGCAGTCTATGCTATTACAGTGTGTAGTACTCCACTTTACGCTATTTCACTATATGGCACTCAACTCTACTTCACTCAACTTTATTTCACTACACTCAATGTTATTTTACTCTACAACACTCCACTGTATGCCACTCCACTCTATGGCACTCCACTCTACACAATGACAATCTATGCTAATCCGCTCTATGAAACTCCACTCTGCACCACTCCATTTTAGGACAATCAACTGTATGCAACTTTAGTGTAGGGACCTCTAGCATAAGCTACTCCAGTCTACGCTATTCCACTGTATGCAACTTCATTCTACAACACTATACTCTACATTTTTCCACCTTATGATTCTGCACTCTATGCCACTCCACAGCATGCAATTCCATTCTACGCCTCAACATTGCACCTCATTCCATTCTATGCCACTCCACTGTACGCCATTAGATTATACAGAATTCTACTATACGCTATTCCACCCTACGGAACTCCACTCTACACCCCTCCAATCTACCCAACTGCACTGTACACTATTCCATTGTACACCACTCCATTGCATTCTAAACCACTCCATGCTATTCCGCTCTATGCCACTCCATTGTACCCCACTCCACTCCACTGTCTGCTATTCCCCTATAAGCACTACACTCTACGCCAATCCCATATACGCTCTTCTGCAACTACACTCTATACCACAACACTTAATGCTATTCCACTGCACCACTCCCCTCTACTGAACTCCACTCTATGCCACTCTACCGTATGGTATTCTGCTGTACGCTACTGCTCTGTACACCACTGTTCTGTACGCTACTCCACTCCATTCTATATCACTCCACTCCACTATATGTCACTCCAGTCTACGTCACTACACAGTACACCACTACACTCTATGTTAATCCACTGTACGTTATTTCACTAAATAGCACTCCACTCTTCTATTGCATTGTACGCCACTCCATTGTATGCCACTGAACTCTATGCTATTCCACTCTTCACTACTCCACTTTAGTCTACTCCAGTGTATTCCACTCCGCTATACGCTATTCCACTGCATGCCACTCCAGTCTATGCCACTCCACTCTTCCATATTCCACTTTACGCCACTTCACTGCATGTCACTAAATTCAATGCTATTCCACTCTAAACCACACAACGCTATGCTACTCCACCTTATGCAACTGCACTCTATGGTACCCCACTCTGTAATCAACTGCAGTGTACAGACTCTACTCTATGGTATTCCAAATAGCGCTACTGCACTGTATGCCACTCCACTGTTCAACACTGCAGTCTACACTACTCCAGTATGTGGCACTTCACTCAACGCTACTCAACTGTATGCTATTCCACTCCTCTACACTATTCCATTGTATGCCATTCACCTCTACGCCTTCCACTTTACACCATTCCACTTAACACAAATAAGCTCTATGCTATTACACTCAACACCACTCCACTGTATGCCACTCAAGTCTCTGCCACTCCGCTGTGTGCCACTCCGCTGTCCCCACCCGACTGTACGCAATTCCAGTGTACAACTGTACTGTACGCCACTCCACTCTATGCTTTAGCACTTTATACCACTCCAGTGTGCACCACTCCAATATATGCCACTCTACTGTACCCTTTTACACTGTACGCCACTTCACTATATGCCACTCCACTGTATGCAAGATGCACCATTATACTCCACGCTATTCTGCTCTACACCATTCTATTCTATGTCACTCCACTGTAGGCCACTGCAGTCTGCCATGCTCCAATTCACACTATTCCACTTTATAGAACTACAGTATACCCCATTTTAGTCTCAGCTATTACACTGTACACCACTCCACTCAGCCACTCCAGTGTTTCCAATTCCACTGTGCGTCACTCCACAGAACGCCACTGCAGTGTACACCACTACACACTATTCCACTGTACATCACTACACTTTACCTCACACCGCTCTACGCCACTCCACTCCACTCTACACCAATCCACTCTGCGCTCCTCCACTGTATGGAATTCCACTGAATGCCACTGTATGTCACACTCCCCTTTACGCCAGGTCCACAACACTCTATTCCACTACACAACAACAGAGTTTCCCACACTAGACTTTAGAACTCTATGAAAATTTCCTCCACTATACTCGACCACACTCCACTTAACAACTCTCAACGAAATGACACTGGGCACTACGATTTGAAACATTTTTTATTAAAAAATAAATACCATTTAAAGTTAATGAAAAAAACAAAGCTTACAGCTAAGTTATAATTAGAAAAACATTATTTGTTTTTTTCTATACAAACCCAATTTAAACTCTACAAACCTCACAAATACCTTTACATACTATATAACCTATACCATGTAAAATCATAGCAGTCATAATAACACTGGTAACATGACAAATGACAAGTGCGGAGAACACAGTGCATGTTAGAGTGGTGAGTTCTAGTTATTCAAGAGTGGTGAGTGATACGACAAGACTGTGTACAACGGTGCACGAAGATTAGTAAATTGAAGGTCATACATACATTCTTCATAGATATATATGTACATATTACCCAGTGGTGGTCGCCACTGGGTATTTATAGTTAGGTCTGCTTTTCCATAGATAGAGGTTTTTTTGGTTTGCTCATAACCTTGATGTTGTTTGACAAACCTTCACAAAGGTTTCCCAAAAAAGGTACATCCACCTCAGCTCCTTCCTAGAAAGTTTCAGCGTTTCCATCAAGTGGAGAAAAAAGTGGGGTCCCAAAACGAAAACTCTTTATGCATTTTCCATAGACTTTTTTGAGGCATCGCCTCCGCAAAACCTGTTGAAAGGAATCACACCAAAGTTGGCAGGAAGCTAGATCGTGGTGCAGAAAGCAAGCTTTATGTGAATTGGTGTAAATCAGGTCAGTAGTTGGGGAGCTATTAAGCTCTTAAAATGTTTCTAGGCATGGATGGGTTGGGTTTTAGGGACTCTCATGAGAGTCCCTCAAACCCTATTTTTAAAAAATAGAACCGTCTGATTGGCCCGGAGGTATTTTTATCCTTGGGCCACCATGAACCTATCCGATTGGCTGCCAGCACCCTGCAGAAAAATGTTGCTGGCTGCCTTTACAGGACTTGGGGACGTAGTCCACCATCCTGCAATGTTTTAGAAAACAAAAAATATAAGGAGGCATGAGTAGGGATGTCCCCTCCACCACCCCTGGGCCCAATAAAAGTAACAAAAAAAATCTCCCATTTTTTCCGCTATCCGATAGGACTCCCGTGGGATCGCAGCAAAAACAATTGGCAGCCCAAAAATATTTTTTTACAATATTGGAGAGGTGGGAGTGAGTGGGGCAGCCCCCCTCATGTTGATTTGGGACCCAGGGACCCCATCCCCAGGTCAAATTATCAAAAAAGAGAAGGGGGTGCACATTTCCCATCCCTGTGCCTGGTGCAGCCCAGGGACCCCATACTCGGGAACCAAACTCTTTAATATTGAGGGTTTGTGAACCCCCTACCCTTGCCTATAGCAGCCCAAGGGCACCTCATTCCCTGGGTCCAAACAATTTAAAGGGGTCGCTGAAGCATGGCCCCCTTTCCCAAGTCCATATGAGGCTGGGGACACCCTTCCCAGGGTCAAACAATAAGTAGAGAGGAGGGTCATACACAGCCCCCATCCTTGAGTCTTACAAGGCCATGCTACCCATCACCCAGGACCGGCTCTTAACCTGTGTCCCGAGCAGCCCACCTTAGGAACACAGTACTTTTCCAAACCCACAAGACAGTGGGCAGGGAAAGAAGTGTGCTCCCATCTTGGAGGTTGGTTTGAAAATGCTCAAGCTGGGTAGGAACACACTTCCGTTTCCCTGCCTGCACTCCGCGTGCCTCCTATGCTTTAATAGCAATATGGCCCCATGGGATGGGGTCCCCGGGACCAATTTGGATTTGGGAAGGGAGAACATATGCCCCCCCGCCCCTAACAGTAAGGTATTTGGACCTGGGGGAGGGTACCTGGGCCTCTTAATGCTCGGGAGAGGGGCATGCACCTCCTCCACTATTATCAAAATACAGCTCTGGTTATAGGGTCATCAATACCCATTTGGGCACAGGGAGAGGGGCCACTGTGCCCTCTCCTCTACTAGTGAACTGTTTGGCCATGGGGGAATCGGATCTCCAGGGCCTTTTAGGGCTCGGGGGCACAATCCCCCTCCTCTTTAATTAAAATATAGCCTTGGAGGATGGGCTTCCTGGGGCCCATTTGTGCTTGGAGGGGTTGGGGGGGGGGGGTGGGGGGGAGGCATGCACACACCTCCCATAATGTTAAAGTATTTTGTTCCAGAGAATGGGGGCCTCATAAGTCTCGGGGCAGAAGCCCTCCTCCCCATAATTAAAGTATGGCCCAGGGGCATGGGTGCTCCAGGTCCCATCATTTGGACTTAAGGCGGGGCGGTAAGGGTCTCAAGGTGCTAAGGATTGTCCTCTGAGCTTCAGTTGAAGAGCCTGGTTTTATGGTCCTTCCTGAATTGAGGTACGATGGTGATTGCCTAAGGTGCAGTGGCAGGGTGTTCCAGCTCTTTGTCACAAAGTAGGCAAAGGATCTTCCACCTGCCGAGGTCTTCCGTATGTGGAGTACGATTGTTAGTGCTTGTTGAGCAGAGCAGAGAGGTCTGGTGGGGGAGTAGAAGGTAGTGGTTGAGGTAGGTGGTTTAGGTAGGTGGATCCTAGGTTGTGAAGGGCCTTGTATGCATGGACGATGAGTTTGAAATAATTATTTTCTCGATAGGAAGCCAGTGGAGGTCTTTTACGTGATTGGAGATATGTTTGCAGTGGGTAATGTCCAGGATGAGTCTGGCAGAGGCGTCTGGATGTCCTGTAGTTTCTTCATGTTTTTCTCAGTGGTGCCAGCATAGAGGACGCTGCCATAGTGGAGTCTGCTGATAACCAGAGCATGGGTTACGATTTTGCGGCAGACCTTTGGGATCCATTTGTAGATCTTCCGGAGAAGCCAGTGTGTGTGAAGGCAGGAGGATGCGACAGAGTTGACTTGGGGGGTCATGGTAAGCGATGAGTCCAAGACGAAGCCGGGGTTGCTTGCGTGGTTTGTTGGGGTGGCGGGTTGCTGAGGGTGAATGGGCACTAGGAGTCATCCCAGGATGATGTGGATGATCCCAGGATGAGGATCTCGGTCTTGTCAGAGATGAGCTTGAGGCAGCTATCCTTCATCCAGGCAGTGACGGCTTCCATTCCGTTGTGGAAATTCTTCTTGGCTGTAACGGGGTCCAGTTGATCAGCTGTGTATCGTCGGTATAGGAGACGATATTCAGCCTGTGGTTCCTGACGATGAATGCGAGCAGGTCCATGTAGATGTGGAAGAGTGTGGGGCTCAGGAAGGAACCCTGTGGTACTCCGCAGCTGATCTATGTAGGTTCTGACAGATAAGGAGGGAGTCTGACTCTCTGTGTTCTGCCAGACAGGAAGGAGCATATGGATTGAAGGGTCTTTCTGCCATCTGCATGGAGTCTGGAGAAGAGGGTAACGTGCGAGATAGTGTCGAAGGAGGCTGATAGGGCCAGTAGGATGAGGGCTACTCCACGGACACGGACGAGGAGCAAGGAGGGTGGTCTTGGCCCTGCCAAGTCCTGTAATGGCTGCCAGCAACATTTTTCTCATGCTGCTGGCAGCCAATTAGAGACGCTTGGGACTTTTTGAGATTTTTTTACCCATAATTTCTCCAAATCTACTGAACGGATTTACACCAAATCACCAAAAAAGCACAACTTCATCAAATCAGAAAAAGCACAATCTGAGGACCAAGATCTAGTTTCTTGTTCAATCTGGTGTAATTTCGCTCAGCTGTTTTTTGCTGTAGCCCATCTTAAAGAAGTGTATGGAAAATTCATGGGGATTTTGTGTTTTGGGACCCCACTTTTTCTTGCCCCCACTTTCTGGATCATCCCCAAATGTTCCAGGAAGGAGCTGAGCTAAGCAAACATATTTATTTTTATGCAAAGTTTTGTGAAGATTTGTCAAGTGGGGTGAAAATTATTAGCAAACCAAAATAAACGCTCTTTCTACCGAAAAGCAGACCTAACTATAACTACCTAGTGGCACCCACCCCTAGGTGATAATTCTATATATGTATACATATTTTTTTGTTTTTTTAAACAACTGGTTTTATATATATATATATATATATATATATATATATATATATATATATATATATATATATGGAAAATGTCACCCAGTGTACATCTGTTCGTGCAGATTCACATGCTATGCATATCTCTTCCAACATCTAGTGTTGGGCTCGGAGTGTTACAAGTTGTTTTTCTTCTAAGAAGTCTTTTCGGAGTCAAAGGATCGATTGACTCCTCCTCTCGGTTCCATTGCGCATGGGCATCGACTCCATTGTTAGATTGTTTTCCGCAGAGCGTGAAGGAAGGAGTGACAGAGTATAGAAATACAAAGAGATCCCCATGCAAATGTAAATGTATATACATATGTACAAATGTTAAAAACGTAAACGATTACAGGCTTCCGGGGATGAGGGAGGGTGCAAGTGAATCTGCAGCACTATATGCCACGAACAGATGTACACTGGGTAAGTGACATTTTCCGTTCGATGGCATGTGTAGCTGCAGATACACATACTATGCATAGACTACAAAGCAGTTAGTCCTCCCAAAAAGCGGTGGTTAGCCTGTAGGAGTTGAAGTTGTTTGAAATAATGTCTAAGAGCCTGGGCTACAGTGGCTTGTTGTTGTGAAAAAACATCAACGCAGTAGTGTTTTGTAAATGTATGGGGAGTTGACCATGTAGCTGCTTTACGCATATCAACCATTGGTATGTTGCCTAAAAATGCCATTGATGCCCCTTTCTTTCTTGTAAAATGTGCTTTAGCAATGAATAAAAGTTGTCTTTTTGCTTTGATATAGCATGCCTGTATACATCTAACAATCCAGCTTGCTAGACCTTGTTTTGATATAGGATTTCCTGTATGTGGCTGTTGGAAAGCTACGAAAAGTTGCTTTGTTTTTCTAAAATCTTTAGTTCTGTCTATATAGTACATAAGAGCTCTTTTAAGATCTGGGGTATGAAGAGCTCTTTCTTCCACAGAGCCTGGCTGTGGAAAGAAGACTGGCAATTCTACTGTTTGGTTGATGTGAAATGGAAATACAACTTTTGGTTGTAATTTTGGATTTGTTCCAAGTACAACTTTATGTTTGTGTACTGAGTGAATGCTTGTATTCCACTAACTCTTCTTAAAGAAGTAATAGCTACAAGGAAGGCGACCTTCCATGTTAAAAATTGTATTTATCAAGAGCGCATGGGTTCAAAAAGTGGTCCCATGAGTCTGGTAAGTACAATATTTAAATTCCAGGATGGAACAGGTGGTGTTGTAAGTGGAAAAATATGTTTTAATCCTTCCATGAAGGCTTTAATAACAGAAACTTTGAAAAGAGAAGTATGTTGAATAGTCTGTAAGTATTCAGATATTACAGTAAGATGTAGCTTGATGGATGAGAAAGCCAAATTTGATTTCTGCAAATGAAGTAATCAGCATACAATATCTTGTATAGATGCTGTAAGTGGATCAGTGTTTTTAGATTGACAGTAGTAGTCAAATCTTTTCCACTTGTTTGCGTAGCATTGTTTAGTAGTAGGTTTATGTGCTTGTTTAATTACTTCCATACATTCTGGTGGAAGAGCATTGGGGTTGGGATGCCTGATTTGACCTTTGTTTTGTGTTAACAAATGTGGTCTGCTTGGTAGTTTGGAATGAGGTACTACAGACAGATCTAGGAGCGTTGTGTACCAAAGCTGGCGTGCCCATGTTGGTGCTATAAATATCATGATGAGTGACGTTTGATGTAGTTTGTTGACTAGAAAGGGAAGGAGTGGGAGAGGGGGAAAAGCATAAGCAAATATCCCTGACTAATTGATCAATACAGCATTGCCCATGGATAGAGGATGTGGGTGTCTGGATAAAAAGTTTTGGCATTTTGCATTTTCGCTTGTTGCGAATAGATCTATGTGTGGTGTTTCCCACTTTTAAAAGTACTTTTGAAGTACTTGGAAGTGAATCTCCTGTTCATGTGTTTGTTGGTGATTTCTGCTGAGGAGATCTGCCAACTGATTGTCTATCCCTGGAATATATTGTGCTAGTAAATGAATTTGATTGTGAATTGCCCATTTCCAAATTGTTTGGGCTAGAAGGGACAGCTGAGATGAATGTGTCCCGCCTTGTTTGTTGAGGTAATACATGGTTGTTATGTTGTCTGTTTTTATGAGAACATTCTTCTGTTTGAGAAGAGGTTGAAACGCTTTTAGGGCAAGAAACACAGCTAATAATTCTAAGTGGTTTATGTGTAGCTGTTGCTGTTTGACATCTCATTGCCCTTGAATGGTCTGATTGTTTAGGTGAGCTCCCCAACCGATCATTGATGCATCTGTTGTAATTATGGTCTGAGGCGCAGGGTCTTGAAATGCCCGCCCCTTCATTAGATTGCTGTGATTCCACCATTGAAGGGACATGTGTGTTTAGCGGTCCATCAACACTAGATCTTGAAGTTGACCGTGTGCTTGTGACCATTGTTGTGAAAGGCACTGCTCAAAGGGCCTCCATGTTTAGTCTTGCATGTGGGACTATCGCTATGCAAGATTCATAGAATCTTCATGATGAATCTTACAGTGTATTGTTGATTTTGCTGTATGATTGGTATTAGATTTTGGAAAGCTTGTATTCTTTGTATATTTGGATAAGCTAGGGCTAGTTGAGTATTTAGGATAGCACCTAGGTATGGTTGTACTTGTGCTGGTTGAAGGTGTGACTTTTGGTAGTTTAGAGTGAACCCTAGGGTGTGCAAGGTTTCTATCACATAACAAGTGTGTTTTTGGCATTGTGTAAGATTGCTTGATTTGATTAGCCAATCGTCTACATATGGAAAGTCATAGATGTGTTGTTTCCTTAAGTAGGCTGCTACTACTGCTATAAAATTTGTGAATACTCTTGGAGCTGTTGTTATGCCAAATACTTGAACTGGTAGGGTTTTCCTGCTATGACAAACCTGAGGTATTTTCTGTGAGCTGGATGGATGGGTATGTGGAAATACGCATCTTTGCGATCTAGAGCAGTCATGTAATCTTGTTTCTTGTTTTGTAGTAGTGGATTAACATCTTGCAGAGTTACCATGTGAAAATGCTCTGACAGGATGTATAGATTGAGGGGCCTGAGGTCCAAGATGGGCCTGAGGGTGCCATCTTTTTTGGCAATTAGGAAGTATAGGGAGTATACTACTGTTCCTTGTTGAGAATGTGGAACTAATTCTATTGCTTGTTCTAAAAGTAAAGATTGTACCTCTTGTTGTAACAGAACAGATCCGAGGGCAATTTGTGATATTGTGGTGGGATGCTTGAAGGGGTGGAGATTAATTCTAGGCAATAGGCATTGCGGATAATTGATAATACCCAATTGTCTGTGGTGATATTTTGCCAATGAGAGTGGAATTCCTATAGTCTTCCCCCCACAGGAGATGTATGGAGTGGAAGAGAGGGAAGGAAGTCACTGTTTAGGTTGTGTTGTTGTCTGTTTGGAGGTTTGGAATTTACCTCTATTTCTGAAATATTGACCTCTATAGGATCCTATAAACCCACCTCGTTGATTCTGGGTTTGTTGTCCTTGCTTTGTTTGGGAGATGGAAGCCTCTGAGGATTGTGGCTTAAATCCTCCTATAAACTGTGGTGTGCAAAAGGAGCCTCTATATAGGGTGGTGTATAAAGCGCACATTGCTTTTGCAGTATCTGAATCCTTCCTCAGTTTCTCAATAGTGGTGTCTACTTCTGGGCCAAAGAGGTGCTTTTTGTCGAAAGGCATAATAAGAACTGCCTGTTGAATTTCTGGTTTAAAACCAGAGGAGCGCAGCCATGCATGTCTTCTAATTGAGATGGCAGTGTTTATATTCCTTGCAGCTGTATCAGCAGCATTGAGGGGAGATCTTACCTAATTATTGCTGATCGCTTGACCCTCTTCCACCCCTTGCTGTGCTCTTTTTTGGTGCTCCTTTAGGAGATGCTGTATAATATCTTGCATTTCGCCCCAATGGGCCCTGTCATACCTGGCTAGAAGTGCCTGAGAATTTGCAATTCTCCACTGATTTGCTGCTTGTGTAGCAACTCTTTTCCCTGCTGTGTCAAATTTTCTATTCTCCTTATCAGGAGGCCATATGTCTCCTGAAGACTGGCTATTTGCCCTCTTTCTTGCTGCACTGACTACTACTGAGTCTGGGGTGAGCTGGTGAGTAATGTAATCTGGGTCAGTAGGCGCCGGCTTACACTTCTTATCAATTCTAGGGGTGATAATACTAGCTTTTACAGGTTTGTTAAAAATTTGGTCTGCATGTTTAACCATTTCTGGTAACACTGGTACCTGGAATGTGTAGAAGACAGTGTACTAAATAAAAAATCTTCTTCTAATGGCTCAGAATGTATGGTTACTCCATGATAAGCTGCTGACCTAGATATTACTTGGGTGTATGCAGAGGTGTCTTCTGGAGGAGAAGGTTTTGATGGGTAAATGTCTGGTCATTGTCCGGGATGGGATCTGGGTCATAGAGATCTCCTGGGTCTGCCGTACCTCCCTGTGAATATAAAGAATGTGTTGGAGAAGGCAGTGGTGTTGGGCTATTTTGAGGTGAGAAAGAGAGCTGTGGAGATTGAGAAGGAGAAGTATGGAGAGGTAGTGGCTTCTCCTTTTGTTTTTGCACCTTTGCTGTTGGTTGCACAGAGTATACTTCCTCTTGGAAAGCCAGCTTTCTTTTGGTTTTTAAAGGAGGTGCAGTGATGATTCTTCCTGTCTCCTTATGAATATGGATTCTGGACTGTCTCTCATTCATAACCTGTAATACTGGTTCAATCTCAGGCTCTTCCTCAAAAGTCTTATGAGATTCCATGATTGTTCTTGTAATCTGTCTTAATTTTTCGGAAAGTCCTTGTTCTTCCGTATATAAGTTTTTTTTTGCCTCCAAAGTGTGTAGTTTTTTTCGATCCCAAAAAAGTAGTCAGAGGTCTTGGCTCCGAAGCCGATTACCGAATTTCCGACTCCGAGGAATGGGGTCTTTTACTGGAGTCTGAAACAGTGCTTTTAACAGATTTGCTCGACTCCGAAGTGGACGGAGGAGTGGCCTTTTTAGGCCTCGACCCTGAAGGACGGTCGCCAACAGTCTTTTTTTGGGCTGAACCATGGCCTTCCAGCAGTGGTGTACCCAAGGCCTTTAAATGTTTTTTGTGCAGGGGTGTAGGTGCAGACGTACTCACATGCTGGCCAGCTGTGATGGGTCTGTCGTCTTTCGATTCCTGTTCGGAGTCTGTGTCTCGAAAGGAGACTGCTGTCTGCGCCTGCTCTTCTTTCATGACGTCGAGATGTTTGCTGCTTTTCAACACCATTTCGAGTCTTCAGGCTCTGCGATCTCGGATGGTCCTCTTTGATCGAAAAGATCGACAGGCCTCACAATCTTCCTCCCGATGGTCTGGAGAAAGGCACAAATTACAAACCAAATGTTGGTCTGTATAGGGGTACTTCGCGTGGCACCGAGGGCAGAATCGGAATGGAGTCCGATCCATCAGGCTTTCCACGCAGTAGGCCCGAACAGGCCCGAGTCGGGCGCACGCTCCCCGAAGGGTGGAAAATGAAGGTTCCGACGGTACTACCAGTTCGATGCTAGATGGGAAACACGATCGAAACAATACCGTCAAATAAGAAAGTTTTCTGTGGCTTTCCGAATCGAAATCTCGGAGCGAGAGGATACACTTCCAAACCCGACCGCGGAAAGAAAACAATCTAACAATGGAGTCTATGCCCAGGCGCAATGGAACCGGGAGGAGGAGTCACTCGATCCGTGGCTCCGAAAAGACTTCCTTGAAGAAAAACAACTTGTTACAGTCCAAGCCAAACACTAGATGTAGGAAGGGAAATGCTTAGCATGTGTATCTGCAGCTACACAAGAAATCAAACATCGATTTCTGCCCAAAGTGTGGCAGAAATCTGGCAGTACCCGTGATATGGTGGGCGGGAGACCGCCATGCTCTGGCGAGTGTCTGGCGCCCACAGCTTTGGCGATCTTCATGGAAGACTGCCAATGTCATAATGACGGCCATAGTGATTTTAGAAATATTCCTACTTGAAAACTGACCACAGTGAGTTGTTGATAATAACCCTTGTAGATATTCTTTAGTTGGTTCTACTTATGATCGTAATGATCATTAAGTAAAGCAACAAGCACTCGGCCAAGCTCGCCAAATCTTTAGGTATTGTTTTATTCAAGTATAGTGTGCTGCCTATTCACTGTGACATACTTAATTTAAAAAATGTCTTGGAAAGCATAGTACAAATCTGTATTTGCTGCATGAGCGTGGTGCAACCTTATTCACTAAATCAACATTTAGTGTTGCCAGGAAATACCATCTTGTGATGGCTTGCAAGACACTGGCCTTAAAGGTGATAAACATAGCTACGCAAAGACGTTCTTGTGCCAAGAAGGGTGGCAAATCAGCAGAAAAGTTAAATATGACAAGAAGGCACCAGAAAATACCAATGTTATCAAATGACGGAAGGTCTGCTGTTGGCAAACTTTGGAATAAACCACTGACTTTCTAAAGGAGGGTACCACCACCTAGATGCTAATACTGAACATCAGCATGGAGAATTTGACAATCCAGAGAAAGCAGAATATCAGATGTAGCTGCAGAGGAGGTGGTAAATTCAGGCCTCCTGAAAAAAAACAGGATTTATGGGGTGCCCCAGGCTTTGTTTTTTTCCACAATATCCAAAAAAAAGTGAACTTATTTATATTTATCCTACAAATAAAACAGCATCCATCAGAACAATAATACACCTGGCGCTGCAGGATGTGAACTTTTATTCTTTAGATGTTTTTCCATTTTTTCTCTGTGTTTCTTACACAAAGGGCCATGGTCTACAAATGCCCTGGTCTAATTATTTTGAGTTATATTCCCCGTAAGAAATATACAATTAAAAGTCAACTAATATCTAGCGTTCAATAGACCCTCAGGAATACCTGATAAAAGTATATTGAACAGTAAACGTACTACCTCTCACTCACTTAAAGAAAATGCAGCAACTGGGACCTTCATCGGGTCTTTAAAGTGACCAAAATTGATTTCCTTTCTCTTCAGCACCATTAACAAAGGACTGCTGGTGAGAAATTAACAGAAGAGATTAACAAAAACAGTAATTCAACAATATTGCCTCCAGGATGACTTGCAATGGCTCTTCGAGTACTGTGGATTAGGCACAGGAAACGATCTTAATGACCACACGAAGTAGGGTGACAACGAATTTCATCAGAGGAGATGATAGGTGGAAATTTGGCAAATATACGTGAGGGAATTTTATCAGTTTCAGGCAGGGGCCAGAGAAGTCGCATTTCCTCCTGTAGCATAAAACAGATTCACGCATTTCTTTCTACACACACAGTACGGATCTCTTTGGGTACGCACTGATATTTGATTGAAATGTTGAAAATAGCACAGAAAGCTTTGTAAAATTTGGGCATTTAGCTGGGTGTCTGGTAAAGGATCATCCCATTGTCTCACTGTAAAATTAATACATAAAACAGCTGTATGATATTTTGAGTAAGAGCATAATCTAATCACCTAAGAAATATTTTTCATTCAAAACCAAGGTCACTAATTACAGTATCTCACCCACAAAGTGGGGACATGGCGGCAAGGAATGAAAGGACTTAGAAAGGGATGAGGCTGATTAGAATGGGGAGGAGGCATCATTCAAATGTAGGCCTTGGAGAAAAGCTCTTGTGGCTAAATTCTTTTTACCTAACAATAAGCAACAGTTAAGAAAACTATATCATTGGTTGACTTATGATCCATCTCAGAATAACCTCTCCCTGGAGCTTGGATTCTGGCATATCTTGAAAAAGTTCGGATTTTGACAGTGTGAACAAATTAAAACGTATTAAAAGAGAGACCTAAAATGCACATTTTAGGTATCTAATTTCTCGCAGGGATACATCTACATCTAAATGCGCCTAGCATCAAGATGACCAGTCTGGAGGGAAAACATCACTTGCAACATGGCAAATGCAATGAGATGCATTTACTGCAATGTCGTCACAATGCTTACCAGGACAACGACTCCCTTTTGCTCTGCCTTAACCATGCTTGTGCTTAACAACACACATGCATGGTTAAGGGAGAGAAAAAGGGAGTCAGTATCGGGAGAGGACGCAGTCAGGTAAGTGGTGCGGGTTTTTAGGGCCAGGGGTTGGGGTAATTTTGTTTTTAGGGGCGGGAGGGTGCGGGATAATTTTGCATTTAGGGCAGGTGGGGGGCCCGTTTTTTAGGGGCGGGTTGGGTGTCGGGGTAATTTTGTTTTTAGGGGCAGGGTGGGGGTGTTGGGGTAATTTTGTATTTAGGGCAGGTGGGGGACAGGTTTAAGGGGCAGGGTGGGGTAATTTTGTATTTAGGGCGGGTGAGAGGGATGGGTTTTTAGAGGTGACGGTGGGGGTAATTTTGTTTTTAGGGGCAGGGTGGGGGGTTGGAGTAATTTTGTATTTAGGGCGGGTGGGGGCAGGTTTTCAGGGGTGGTGGTGGCAGGTCAGGGTAATTTTGTTTTTTAGGGGCAGGGTCATTTTGTATTTAGGGTATGTGGGAGAGGGACCCGTTTTTTAGGAGCAGGGTGGGGGTCGGGTAATTTTGTTTTTAGGGGCAGGGTAGGGAGGTCGGGGTAATTTTGTATTTAGGGCAGATGGGAGACAGGTTTTAAGGGGTGGGCGGGATGTTGGAGTAATTTTGAATTTAGGGCGGGTGGGGAGGTCGGGTTTTAAGGGTTGGCGGGTCGGGGTAATTTTGTACTCTGGGCAGGTGAGGTGTGGGTTTTAAGGGGTGGGGTAATTTTGTTTTTAGAGGTGGAGGTCAGGGTCATTTTGTATTTAGGGGTGGGTGGGGGGTTGGGTTTTAAGGGGCAGAGGGGTCGGGATAATTTTGTGTTTAGGGCGGGTGGGGAGGTCGGGATTTTAGGGGCAGGGGTGAGGGCTTGGGGAAGGATGTGGTCAGGTAAGTGGGGCTGGGAGACGATTGAGGGTAGTTTTTAGAGGTGGTGGTTGAGTTATTTTTTTATTAGGAGGTGGGGTGGAGGGGGTCGAGGTAGTTTTGTTTTTAGGACGGGGGTTGGGGTACTATGGTTCTTTGAGCGGGCGGGGGGTTGAGGTAATTTCGTTTCTCGGGCACGTAGGGGCGGGTTTTTAGGGGCAGGGGTGGGGGGGTCTGGATAATTTTGTATTTAGGGCAGGTGGTGGGGTCGAGGTTTTAGGGGCAAAGGTGGGGGGAGTCAGGCTAATTTTGTTTTTAGTGCAGGGTAGTTTTTTTGGGGGGTGGGGGTCGGTTGTTTTTAGGGTGGGTGGGTGGGGGGTTGGATTTTAGAGCTCAGGTTGTAGTTTTTAGGGTTCCGATGGGGGTGGGGGGTCGAGGTAGTTTTCTTTTTGGGAAATGGTCTAACTAGACCAGCATCTTTCTATTTAGAGCATCCACGGATTACTAAAATGTGTTTACACAGATCTGGGTCATTATATGGGACATACATATATTCGTCCTGCAAGATATAGCTACCATAAATTCAAACAACTTTAATTCAGGGAGATGGCCTAAAGATTAAGTGCTCATTGTTGACTTCTGTGCACAACTTGCAGTCACAGTGTTAAGTGCCTCTAAATACACTCAGCCTTTTTCCACTCAGAGATTGAGAACATTAGTACCATGGAGTTGGTTGATTTTCACAACTATGACATTAAAAGCCTGTGGATTTGCCTACTAAAGATCACACAGTTCCCATGTCCACACGAAAATAGTTCATCCAGGCCAGTTTTTTGCTCAGCATTGTGGGGTGTGTAGTTCATATTTTATAGTGGAATGAACAGGACCACGAGTCATAGAATGTCAAACAAATACTTTAACCGGGTGAACTACTCATGCCTGGACTGAGGAAATCCAGCGCGACCTTTACAGTTCTACATAATTATAGACAGATTCGGTAACAGTGATATTTTTACTTACTTTTGTTGATGCATCCACATCTGCACCTCGTTGTAACAATTCTGTAACAATTTCCACATGGCCTTCTTTGGAAGCAAGATGAAGTGCGTTCAGCCCATTCTGAAGAGAAAAAAATATGATGTATTATATAAGGAAAACAATCAACAATAGCCATCCAGAGAGCATGAGTGAGTTATGTATATAAACCAAGTGTATACCCTAACACCTGAAAAATCGAGTGAGTCTACTGACCTTTAGGAATAGTGACCTATCAGTAGGGGAAGAGATTATGCCTACACTGTGGTGTGGGGACTTTACAATGCAGTGCCATGCACACAGAATTATGACATTACCATGTGAAGTGATATAATACTGCAGCTTCCCGATGCTTTATTAAGGAAGCAGTAACCACTACACTCAGTGGTTCGGCAATCTAGTCTTAGTGGTGTGGCAAGTGCAATGCGGAGCTTTAGCGAGGGGATTACTGTTTTTTTAAGGACGGCTTCCAGTGCTAGATTAATTATGTCCATCATGTTAATGAGTAAAGAACCCAAACATTAACTTGACATTTGTTGCTTTCTACTCTCAGTGGCAGTCTGGGTATACTATTTATCTTAAGCTGGCTTGTAATATCTAATTCATTTGTAATAATAGTAGTTTCTTGACAAGAATGGTGTGGAGTGCCACATGGTAGGGCTCTTGTACGTGATAGTTTAATTCTTGTATGGCTTTTTCACTAGTGACCGAAGAAAGTATAATTACGGCCTGGGGTGAAATAGATGTGATCAGTGTATAATAGGATGTTGAGCTTTTTTTAAAAATACTTTAGTGGGTACAAATAATTTATGAGAGATCTGTTTTCCTGTGATCGTAGGGAGGTATTTTTTTTTAACTATGCCACAGGTTACGGATCCAGGCACTACACCATAGTAAAGCGGGTGTAGTTACTCTTTTTCTTCAGTTTCCACACACTGAGTTAGGATAGCCTTCCCATATGTGGGACCGATAATGTTAGAAGAGGATAGGAAGCCAGTCCTGAGGAATGTCAGGAATGGTGAAGGGCTGTTACTTGGGGCAGAAACACAGACAAGACTAAGAGTTTGCATTACAACAGCTCCATGTGTTTATTTGCACAAATATGTTCTCTTTAATCTGTATTACAGAAAATGGTACTCCCCGTTTTCAGGTGCATTAACAATGGTTTCTCTCAAGTCCAAACCACCTCTACAGAGTAGCAGGAGATCCAGCCAGATGTTGGAATGCATTATTCTATGGTAGAGGAATAACCAGCCAGGTTGTGTGCTATATCTTTGTTTTCAGTTTTCTCTTGCTCCAGCTAATAGAATTTACGGCAACCATTGCTGCTACATTAGCTTTGTCTAGAAATCAATGCTTTATATTCCCAATTAGCTTTTCTATATCTCACCACATATGTCTCCCCGTTCCCATCAGTCTTGATTCACAGGAAACACTTGTCCTCTAAGTAGCCTACGTTCTCTATTGAAAAATGGTGAAACCTTTCTTTTATCACCTCTGGGGTCTTGGTCGGTAAAGCTAAAGTCTGCACGTTCCCACTCACCTTATTTGAAATAATTAGAATCTTGATGCTATCTATTCTATAAGATTATAGTAAAGTTTTCAGACATAGAAAAAAAATACCTGTTATCTCCTTTTCACAGCATTTAGAATGACGGTCTTCATACCACCAACATAGCTGGAGCATCCTATACGTATTCTAATTATCATGAGTGCTCTAAAATCTTCTTACTACAGCCAAACACAATAACACATATTGAGCCTCAACATTAAAAGTATGATATTGTAGTCAATCAAGAGGCTCCTATTCCCACCATTGTAGGTGTAGTAAACCAGTAGGTCAGAGACATAGGGCCTCATTCTGACTTTGGCGCCGCCCGTCAAAGTATTGCCGTCAGAATACCGCTGCGCGGTCAAAAGACCGCCGCAGTAATTCTGAGTTTCCCGCTGGGCTGGCGGGCGACCGCCAGAAGGCCGCCCGCCAGCCCAGCAGGAAACCCCCTTCCATGAGGATGCCGGCTCAGACTGGAGCCGGCGGAGTGGAAGGGGTGCGACGGGTGCAGTTGCACCCGTCGCGATTTTCAGTGTCTGCTTGGCAGACACTGAAAATCTTGGTGGGGCCCTGTTAGGGGGCCCCTGCAGTGCCCATGCCAGTGGCATTGCCAGTGGCATGGGCACTGCAGGGGCCCCCAGGGGCCCCACGACACCCGTTACTGCCAGCCAGGTTCTGGCGGTCAAAACCGCCAGGCTGGCGGTAAGGGGGTCGGAATCCCCATGGCGGCGCTGCCTGCAGCGCCGCCATGGAGGATTCCACAGGGCAGCGGGAAACCGGCGGGACACCGCCGGTTTTCCATTTCTGACCGTGGCGGTACCGCCGCGGTCAGAATGCCCATGGATGCACCGCCAGCCTGTTGGCGGTGCATCCGCGGTCGTTGGCCTGGCGGTAGTCTACCGCCAGGGTCAGAATGACCCCCATACTCTTGTTGGTAACCTTTAATGAATACTCTTTTAGGATTTGGTATTTCTTCTTTTGTTGTTTATTCTAATTTTGATGATCTCCCAAAAACTCTTTAATTTCTTCATCTTGTAGGTCCTAAAGTGTAATTGTGGAATTAGGATTGCCACATAAAACTACAGGATACCTAGTGCATCAGATGCTTCACGCATAACACACTAAACTTTCGCATAGTGGGGGAGCGCCTACCCTAATGTGAGCGTCAGTAGTGAACATTAAGTATATATGTTGCATTCCTTTCCTGCGTTCGATTCAGATTGCTAGCTACTATAGGCTGCTGTACTATCCGTCCTGCTGTTGCATGTTAGCCTTGATACTAAGCACCTACTGGTTGTCATGTGGACTCTTTCCTACCCTGGTGCAATGGGTATCCAAAACATCGCAGTACTGTGAAATTAAAAGCCAGGATTCTTGTAAGCAACAGATAGCAAATTGTGTGATGAAATTAACCCAAGTCCTATCATCGATTTGGACCCTCTGCCAGCTTATTGTTAATAGCATGTGGCCTCTTCTGCTTGATTGAGCAACGCATATTCTCTCTATGCTCCCTACTCTAAAAGTAAGGATGTTTACTCCATCAAATTTATTGAGGGGAAGTACCCTCTTGTTTAAGAACTCTTAAATCACATTAATCTTCATCTTGCAGATAATTATCTGCATCTACTTGATGATCCATAGCATTGATTGTTTTGTTGTTTCCTACTATCCACTTCATCCAGTGTGTCCCTAGGGGCTGGTGATTCCTGCTTCCTACGAATATTTAACAGATTATTTCCTGCTGAACTACCTACTTTATCTTCACATCAATAAGTAGTTCCATTACCCTTTCACTGTGGACACTAATTCATATTGTAATTCCTCCAACTCAATGGAGGTGAACTACGGATCTCCAAATTATTCACTCACAATGCCAGTATAGCTTTTGAGAAACAAAGTTCTACAGTATCAGTAGAATTTACCTCATTCTCATCATTTTGAGTGCCTCTTCTAACACCTACAATCAACCGTCTTGCAACTTCTCATAACTAGTGAATGCCCTTGTTTTTTAATTTCTCCTTCAAAACGGTTAACTTCTTTAATTCCCACATAAAATAAACTCCACTATTTTTGGATCTGTTTCCATATTGTCTTATTAGATGAGCAACCGGTCAGTTGGCAGTGCTGTTTTTGCTGACCCTGTGACTTTTTTCTGTTTTTCATACATCTTGCCATTTCAGCCAGGGTACATGCCTTTGCTCAAAACTGTTAATGCTTCGATTACTTACCAGTATTTGCATTACTCTAAGTCCTTCTTTTGCTTGGATTCCGCACAGTGCTGAGGCGTCTGTACCACTCCCAACCCAATCTCAAGCATAAAATATCCTCCTTACTTCCTGTTTTGTCAACAAGGATTGATAAAACACAGTTGGCCTGGACACACAGGGCTGGGAGGGAGGGAGGAATCTAAGTGAGAGAAGGACTCAAAATAATGCAATTACTCTTAAGTAATCAAAGCATTACCCCCTGAGGCCTCTTGCATAGATTCCTCACCATGATGAGATGTACCCAATCCAAAGAAAAGCTATGACAACTGAGCAAATTGCAGAAACAAAATTATTTATTGAAAATGAGCAAACTATGGCTACTTAGCCACTGACAGAACCTTAAACCCTAAACTATCCTCTAAAGCAGGACCCTGAGCTACATTGGAATGGTTGATAAAGGTAGAGGGAATCGCACAAGTGGCCACCCTGCAAATTGTGGACACTGAAGCCCCCTACTACTCAACAACAGAAGCATTTACACCTCGAGTTGCTTTAACCTGGACGTCCAAAAGGGAGGGAACACCAAACTGGGAATATGCCAAAAGAAATCAGAGACCAAATCCATCTACTTACTGTGTAGGTGATAGGTTTCTGACCTTTCCAACCAGGCCCAAAACTGACAAAGAGGAGTTCTGACTGAAGGCCTCCACCCTTTTATAGATAAATCAGAACAGCTGTTCAAATGTCCAAGGAATGCAGACTAACTTTCTCAGGAGACAAAGGATCCGGAGAGAAAACGGGCAAGGATGAGCTCACTTTGGGAATAAAACCTGTCTCTAAGCATAAAGCCACCAGACCTTCAAAGATCTTCAGGAATGGAGCTCTAATGGAAAGTGCTTCTAGTTCCCTCAACTTGCTTGCTGAGGTACTGCAAGAATACCTTTAAAGTGAGAATATGGATATAATTGGAATGGAGAGGCTCAAAGGGAGGGTAATGCAAAGTCCGTAACACCAGAAGAAGATCCCATGCAGGCAGACAGGAGATACAGAGGGCAGATATTAGCAAACCCCTTGAACAACACAGGAACCAGTCCCTGAGGATCCTCCAAATTACTCCCAAGAAGCCCAAAAAGCCCTAATAGCTACCCACTGTAGTTCCAAGTTCAAAGAACAAAGCCTCAAGGGAAATCTTGCAGAAACTGCAAAACCTGTGGCAGAGAAGCCACAAGAGGCAAAACTGCTGCCTCCCACACCATTTCTCAAAAGACACCCAACGAAAAGCATAGGATGTCCTAGTGGATAGTCTCCAAGAGGCCTCAATGGAAGCAGAGACAATGTCAGAGCAACCTTGAGAAATCAAACCTGCCCACTCAGTCTACAGACTGTCAATCTAAGACAAAGAAGAGACTCCTCCTGCAGATGGGGAAGACCAGAGGAGACAGACCTGTGGGCAACAACACTCCCTGCCCCTCCCCATTGTCACTAGAAGAGTAAACCAGGAGGAGCAGGTCCATGCCAGAGGTACCACAACCCCTTGAGCCCCCTTCCTCCTCACCTTGATCAGGAATCTCTGGATCAAAGGGAAAAGAGGGAAAGCAAACAGAAGACCCACTGGTTAAGGACAGGCCAGAGAGTCTATCTCCAAGGCTACAGCCTCCTTCATCCTGGAGTTAAAACAGGGAAAAAGAAAATTTAAGGAAGATGCAAACAGATCCACCATAGTAAACACCATCTCTGACAAATCTGCCTAAACAATCGGAGAGAGAGACCAAAATCTTGGGAGGAGGAAATCACTCATCAATCAATCTGCACAAGTGTTCAGGAGACTCGGAATATAAATAGATGTCAGAGAAAGGAGACAGGTCTGGCACCAAGAGAAGATCTGATGGTAAATGACTGTATCAAGACAGTCTTGCAAAGAATCAGAGGAGAAAGGGCCCAGAGATACGACTGGATTGCCTCACGCTCCATTCAGTTAGTAGACCGGACACTCTAAGTAATAGTCCAAAGACCCTGAAATTGGTGTGAAGACATCCAGAACCCCGTCTCTTTTTTTTGCTCGCATTCGTAGAGATCACCAAAGGATGGGGAAGACACCAAGACACCCACTTCAAGATATGCAATGTCTTGAACCTCCAAGCCAGTTCCCGTCTCATGTCCCCCAACACTGGATGAGGGAGAGACATATTCTGTGAGGCAGGGTTTCAAAAGAAGAAAGCAAATAAACTTGTTCAAATAGAACTGAGCCCTGGGAACCAAAAATATGGTGGTCACCAAGCCTCCCAGAACCCTCATCGAATCTGAAAATCTGGGAAAAGAAGCCAACAGGAGACGCAGAACATGAGTGAATCTCTTGCACCCTGCTGTCTGGGAGGGAAACCACCTCCAGATTGGTGTAGAATCTGGCCCCAATAAAAAGATTTGATCCTTCTCTGGGATCAACTGTGACTTCACTGAGTTCAGGAGAAATCGGTGATAAGTTAACATGTGGACCACCAGACTGGCATGATCTGTCTCTAGCAGGATAGATTTGGCAACCACAAGACAGTTGTTTAGATAGGGCTGAAGGCATATTCCCTGCTGATGAAGACATGCCTTTAGAGGAGCCAGAACCTTTGTGAAAACCTGTAGGGGCAGATTCCAACCCAAACAAAAGAACACAAAACTGGAAGTGGGAACCTCCCACCTCAAAGTAGGGAAACCATTGATGCCCCTGCTGGATAGGCATGTGGAAGAATGCATCCTGCAAATTGATAGTCACCAGAAAGTCTTGTACAGAGACAAGAGTAATGATGCTTTGCAGGGTTATCATGTGGAAATTAAAGTCCTGATCCACTCACTGAGTCTTCTGAGATCGAGCACTGGCCAGTAGCCTCCTGATACTACCTGCACCACAAAGAGGATGCGGTACACCTCCTACCCCTTTAGTCTGTGGGGACAGCAATACATGTATTTTTGAGCAGTAAGGCTGAAATGCCATCCCACAAAGCTGCTCTCTTCTCAGGATCCTTGGGGATGAGAGTGGGATGCACCCAGAGTCTGGAGGCAGTGAGCCAAGGTCAGTAGAGTATCCGTTCTGAACAATGTCCAGAACCCAGTGATCCATGACAGAGGATTCACAACCTTGGATAATCTCCATGAGCCTTCCACCTACCATGTCCAAGGTCGGAGGACTGAAGTACTCAAGGACACTGATTGGACAAGTCCCACCTTGTTTGACCAGTCCTGCAACCTCCCAGGTTTATGAAGGTGGTACTTGCAACAGCATGGAGAAGAATATTTAGAGTTCTTCTTACAATAGTCCCCAGCCTCCCGAGTTCAGGATTTGAAGTTCTTATCAAATGATGATCTAAAGGAACAGGGCATTTTCTTATCCTTTAATGATTATCTCATTATCTCATCCAAACCGATCCCCAAAGAGTTCTTGGCCCTCAAATGGGAACTTCAGAAGGGAGGCTATTTGCGAGAAATACACCCTCCAATCTCAGAGCCACAGATTCTTCAGTACCATCACAACTGAGCTGGAAGCTACCAATGCAGCTTTGTGATCTTCAAGGAAATATCAATCAAGAGAATAGATTGCAGCTCCATCTGTACTAAAATCTCAGGCACATTTGCCCCTTCCTGCATCTCTTTAGCTAGAGAGTTAAATTCCTTCACCAAAGGGTGAGAAGCAAGAGCCGCACAGGATCCAGCCTTAACACCAGATTCGTCACACCAAAACATCACTTTAATTCATTATCCAATTTTTATCCGCAGGATCTGCTGGAGAACAATCACCCTGGTTTAATGATGACCTGCCAATCATGGGAGGCAATACTGAATGAACCTTAATGGATTGAAGGAGCATGGAATTCATCCAGGATGAGTGAAATTTGAAGTTGATCCAGCTCCTTCCAACCCCCAAAAATAGCACCCTTAATCTTAAGGTGAAGAGGAAGAGCCACTGCAGCAGGCTCTGCATATTGTGGAAATAGTCCCCCTGCATCATCAACAGCAGGCGGAAGATCTCATCCCAGACTGTTCCTGATATGCATCAAAATGGCTACTAATTCATCTCTGGAAGTACATTTATCCACAGTTACGCTGGGTTTATCCGACAATGAGGAATTATCACCAAATCCTTATGTGCAGAGGCTTGTACCTTCAGACTATGAGGCCTGGTAGCTAAGGTCCTTGCCACTGCCTCATCAATCATGGCCTGAACCTGCAGGTCTGTCAACCTCTCAGATTCATCAGGAGGGTGACCGCCATGTCGTAAAGGCACTTCCCCTTCCTCACCCTCTGAAGGAGAGGGAGAACGTTGGCACTTCTCACTTCTTTCCCCCTCCATGAGCACAGAAAAAATGCAGGAACCCCAAAAGACTGCATCAAATACCTCCTCAAAAATTCCATAGCCGAAATTAGAAAGCTACCTACAAAGCACTCCAATAACGCTGGAAAAGAGAAATAACAAACAGACGGAACCAATCACACAAACTATAGCTCTGCCACAGATTATAAAAGTGCTCTTCTCACCACAAGGCTTCCCCTGTGGCAAAAAAGAGCAATGCTACTCCCCGCTGCACTGAAGAAAACATTTGTGGGAGAGGCATCACTCTACAATCAGGAAGAACAGTAGGAACAGCAGTCCCCCGAACCAGTGATTCATCATGCAGCCTCGCGTCGGCAGAGAAAGAGTCTCCACCTACTGTGAGTGTCCTGCAATACTGCACTTGCAGTCTCTCTCTAGTGAGTGCAAGAACCGCACTTGTCACTAATGCTACAGCAAGCGCACTGCACCCGCCCAAAGAGACAACAAATCAAAACAGGAAGTAAGGGGGGGAGTTGTTATGCTTGGGAACATAATGAGGAATCTAATGAGAGGGATGAGTTGGTAATTGCCTTGCTTATTTGTCTTTCCTGCTCATTTTGTTTTTTAGCATAGTATCATTCTATGGGCTTGCACCTTGTCCAGGGAGCTCTATTTATGTGTATATCTGGTTGGTTAGCCATATGCTACATATAGTCCTCTATCTTCCTTTCTAATTCATTCAAAGTTAAACGCAAGAAGAATATTTCACCAATTTAAGCCTTAAGTTCTCCATAATCAAAAGGATACTAAGTCCTTGCACGTTTTAACACAGGATTTAAAGCAACGTTAGCTAAAACCTGTATCTAATGAAAGGACTAATTGTCTCATTAACATTTGTTTTCGACCGCAACAGCTGTAAATTTCCATTTCTTTGCCGCCCATAATAATCTACTCAATGTTACCATCTAGTACCTCCTGAGACAATTTTAATTCATTCAACCCCCAACACACTGCTTCTTTAACCATAAACAGCATAAAAATACGTTACTACTTAAAACATCATGTACTTAGTCAAAATAGTTTATTTTGGTTAAACAAAATAAATTAAAAACAGAGACATTAAGGGCCATATTTATACTTTTTGACGCAAAACTGCGCTAACGCAGTTTTGCGTCCCAAAAATTAGCGCCGGCTAACGCCATTCTGAAGCGCCATGCGGGCGCCGTATTTATTCAATGACGTTAGCCGGCGTTAGCCGCCGGCGCTGCCTGGTGTGCGTGAAAAAAAACTACGTACACCAGGCAGCGCCGGCGTAGGGGGATATGGAGCTTGGGCGCCAAAAAATGGGGCAAGTCAGGCTGAGGCAAATTTTTCGCCTCAACCCGATTTGCGCCATTTTTTTCGACTCCCAACCCCCATAGAAATGACTCCTGTCTTAGCAAAGACAGGAGTCATTCTCCCTTGCCCAATGGCTATGCCCAGGGGACTTCTGTCCCCTGGGCATGGTCATTGGGCACAGTGGCATGTAGGGGGGCACAAATCAGGCACCCCTATGCCACAAAAAAAAACAAAAAACACTTACCTAAACTTACCTTAATGTCCCTGGGATGGGTCCCTCCATCCTTAGGCGTCCTCCTGGGGTGGGCAAGGGTGACAGGGGGGGTCCCTGGGGGCATGGGAGGGCACCTCTGGGCTCCTTCCGAGCCCACAGGTCCCTTAACGCCTGCCCTGAGCAGGCGCTAAAAAACGGCGCAAAAGCGGCCGTACGTAATTTTTTTTTGACCCGCCCACTCCCGGGCGTGAATTTTGCCCGGGAGTATAAATACGGCGCACATGCCTCGGAGTCAATTTTTTAGACGGGAACGCCTACCTTGCATTTCATTAACGCAAAGTAGGTGTCCACGCTAAAAAATTACGCAAACTCCATGGACTTTGGCGCTAGACGCGTCTAACGCCAAAGTATAATATGGAGTTAGTTTTGCGTCGGAATTGCGTAAAAAAAAACGACGCAATTCTGGCGCAAACAGAGTATAAATATGCCCCTAAATATTACTCACATTCTACAGTTCGGTTATATGTTTGATACATAAATAATGGCAAGTAAAAAATATACCATTCACATATTAATGAGTAAGTCATAAAAACATCAAATCGTTAATCAAGTTAAAATTCCAACCCCTTGCAATTCGCCTAGATTTGCACTAATCTCAGGTGCTGCAATCACAAATTTAGAGACAGTGTAGCTATTTAATGAGGTATTAAGCATTTATAAAATCTTCAATGTCAGCCTACAGTTATTATGGCCTAATGACTATAAAATCGAATTCATGGACTTCTTCCTAGAGGTTTCCAGGAGCTTAAAATAAGGAAAAAGGTGCATCCAAGATTGGAGAGAAAAAGCATTGCAGTATAGGTTTTCACCACAACACTACTTTTGGAACAGCCTAGCATTTCTCAAACAATGGAAAATCTACAACATGTTAACAGTCTTTCAATGGGAGACCCTGCTGAAATAACTACTCCAGGCCAGGGCACGATTTAAGTACAAAAAATTGGTTTTGCAGAAGGTTAGGCAAAAGGCCTATTTCCTGTTTTAACATAGCCAAGTTTCCTCTTGTAGGGTGACAATGTTGTATTAGTGTGCTTAAACATCTTCCTATAACTAATCTTTTACCACACAACCCACACATACCACAAACAGAGAACAGTACCAAAAGTGTCCATTGCAGACACAGCTAGCAGAACAGATCTGTTCAGGTCAGCAAAACAATTTGACAATGTTGAGAACCACAGCAAAAGAGGAAGTGCAAAGGTACTCTAGAGTAACAGGCCCTATGCAGTATTTGTAATTAGATCGGGTTGCAACCTCTCTCGGGCTCTGTTTTGCTTCCACCAAGTCATTTTCTTCTAATTCTCTCACATCTCCCTCCCCAGCTGTACATAGGCTGGCCAATAGATCTGGGGAATTATTCATTATTTTGCTATAGATCATGGAAATTGCATTGGTCTCAAGGAGACCCGAAAGAAGGCGACCCTCCAGCAAGGCTGACTCTGGCAATTGAGCTCCCCCCCACTACATGTCTGGGCAGGTCATGTCCCAGTTGCAGATATCGAAAGCATTCGGTTTCTGCCCTATCATATTCTTGACTGAACATCAAATGACACCATCCTCTGCTCTCTCCAAACATTTCCCAGGTAATATATGCCTAAGAGCGACTATACCCTGAATAGTTTCAGAGCCCCAACTTCACTCAGAAGATCACTATGCCGCAGGGGGGTTGCGGCCGTTAGGGTCGCCTCCTTCCAAACCTGTACTACTGTAGCAGTATGTGTCTGTAATGTCTGCTCACTCAATCACTGATACAGCACTGCCTCATAGCCCGGGATCCCAAATGCTAGACTGTCAACCTGGAACACCAGTTCCGTCTGGTCAAAGAACACCCAGTCATTGATTACCACCAATTGTGCCACACAGTAGTACTTATGAAGATCCAGCACAGTCAGTCCCCCTTCATATACACCCCTTGGGCGCTTACGCAGAGCAATGCGAGGACAACCACCGTTTCATAGTAACAGGCAAACTTCCTGTTCAATCTGCCAAAACACCTCTGGTGGGATTCTGTAGGGGGTGTTCTGGGGAACATAAAGTAGTCGCGACAGCGCCATCATTTTATAAAGGGCCACGCCTCCAATTATTGATAGTGGAAGGGTTCTCCAGTGGTCCACATCTTTGTGCAGTCTCCTTAACTGTGGGTTAAGGTTTATTCTGGTGACATAAACACCCAGATATGATAAAATATCTCCCACTATTGTTGCAGAGTACTCCCGGGGTAGTTCAGGGTGGTTCCCCCGGCAGAGGAAAGATCAGGGATTTATTGCAGTTGATTTGGTATCCTGAGTGTTCCCTAAAGCTGCAGAATATCTGCATTACCCTATCAATAGAACAATGCGGATTGGTGACATAAAGCAAAATGTCATCAGAGTACAGTGAGATATGCTACTTCCACTGCCCATCAGATCTGATAACTTAAAGGGTAGTGATCGATCCAGGCCACTTGAGGCTCCAGTGTAATCGTGAACAGTATGGGGGACAATGGGCACCCCTGTCTGGTGCCCCTATGCAGGGCAAAGGCCCTGGAGAGTGCAGCATTTACACGTACCCTGGCCATCAGTTTCTGAATCCAGCCATGGAATTGCACACCAAAGCCAAACCGCTCCAGGGCGGCGTAAATATAGGGTCACTCAAAACTATCAAAGGCCTATTTGGCGTCGAGGGCAAGGAGAGCTGCCTTGTCCATGCCCGGTGCATTCCATGCCCGGCGTATTTGGCATATGTAATATGCCACACAAGCATTGCAGGATTAGGCATGAATCCAGACTGGTCTGGGTGAATTATTTTAGTAATAATTACCTCCTGCAGTCTAATAGCCAGGGCCTTTGCCAATACCTTGACCTCCAAGTTCAGTAGGGAGATAGGCCTATGGGAGCCACACTCTATCAGGCGTTTCCCCCCTCTTCGGCATCACTACTATGGTGGCAGCCTGTTGATCCACCAGCGGGGTCCCTTCCCTCTTCGCATCATGAAACATTGTCAACATGTGCTTTGCCATTTTGTCTATCATGCACTTAACAAGCTCCTCCGGTAGACTCTTGGGTCCCACAGCCCTGCCTGATTGAAGGCTTCAGAGCACCAATGAGAACTCCTACTCAGTCAGATCCCCCTCTAAGGCCCTCCTATCATTTTCTGACGGCCCTGCCCGATTGAGGCCTTCCGAGAGCCAATGAGACCTCCTACACAGTCAGTCCCACCTCTAGTGCCTCCCTGTCATCCTATCATGTTCCAACAGCCCCAGCAGTTGAATTTCTTGGAGGAGTTCTAGGCATGCTGCCTCTGTTTCCACAGTTTCCAAAGTACTCCCCCTCATAGTTTTCACTACGACCTCCACTACAGCATCATTGAAGACATGGAATAGCCCATCTGGATATATTATCTTCCTCACCAAGGTTTGCTCCTTGTCCCTTTTATCAATCCATAAGAGTAGCTTATTAGCTTTATAACCTACGTCATAGAGCCGTTGCTGGTTTGCTAATGCATGAGCCTGGGTGTGGTGTTCTGCCAGTGCTTTTAACTGTTGGCACTTGAGAAGCAGCTGGTGTTGTAGATTTTGGTCCCCCACTGTTAAACTCCAGGCTCCCAGAGCAATGTCTCCCTTTAGAGCCTCACAGTGAAGTCAGCTCTCCTTCGTGCTTCCCCAAATAAATCCAGAGAGTACCCAAAAATAAAGACTTAAAGGCCTCCAATAGAACACAGGTCTGATGCTACTAAGCCCATGTTTTCCGTGAAATATTGTTTGACCCCTTCTCTCAGTTTTTCTCGGAAATCCCTGTCTTTCAGGTGCCAGGGGTGCAGTCTGGTGGGTAATGTGCACACTTAACAGCCTTACAGCTTCACTCCCACTGGGGAGTGGTCCGATATTCCATGTGGGTGATGGGCGATGTCTTCAAACTCCCCTACTTGGGCTCCGAAGGTAAACAGGTAATCCAGGTGAGAACAGCTTCCATGGGCTGCTGAATAATAGGTATACTGTCTCACGGGGGGGTTTATGCTCTCACCATAAATCAGTCAGCCCCATGGAATCTAAAAAGGCAGAGAGAGACTACGAGTCACTCTGAGTCTTAGCTTGTGAGTCTCTGTCCACCTTAGGATCTACCACTAAGTTCAGATCTCCAACTGTTCCAGAATCCTGGACGGCATTTCAAACAAAAGAGGCCCTATGTCAGTTGGATTCAACGCCTGTAACTTGGGTGGGACATACACTGAGCAGACATTAAGCAGCTGGCCTTCCCAGATTTATGAAACCACTACATAGCGACCTAGGGATCCCACCAAGTACGAGTCGGGATAAAAGATACCTCTTTTTCAAGAAGGATACCTGCCCTACTAGAGTACATAGTGTAGCCAGCATGCACTTGCAAAAAATATCCAAACCTGTCCATGGCTTTATAGCTGTTCCCTATAAGGCGCTTTTCCTCCATCAAGCCAAGTCTGGGGCTTGTCTATGCAGGTATTGCAGAACTATAGTGCACTTGATTTTATTACCGAGGCCGTTAAAGTTCCATGTCAACACATGTAAGGATTGTACTTGTGTGTCCACCATATAGAAGTTTATAACTCTGTGGGAGACTCCCCACCTGTCCTATGTCACCTCCCTTCCCTCTGTGCCAGCGCAGCACCCACCACTCCCTGAACCAGATCAGTTCCACCACATCGGAGCAATGGTAACAAAATATAGCAATTAAACAAGCTGAAAACTGCAGTCCTCAATAAACAATATCCCTGCTACCCTGCAAAGCAGGCTTAGAACTGCCCACCCTCTCCAAACTGCGAAGTGCCTGTCACCCAAAATCGAAACACAAATCTTGTGGCTGGGCCAAAGCCACCTCGATGTGCATGCGGCACAATAAACAGTTATCTTGAGCTCTGAAGATTCTCTTCCATTGTTATTTCCTTGCTATCTAACATCTGAATCAGATCTCTTCATTAAACTTCGCCCGCTCACCCCTACTAATATATGTAGACCACTCATTCTTCCAGGACAGGGCCCATCTGGTAATTGTCATTTGTCTTAAACCAGGCCTCCTTGTAAACCTCTTGGCTTTTAGGTTAGAAGAGGCCATTTGTCATTTAGCCCCAAAGAGTACCACACTTATGATATCTCCACAGCAGTCAGCTGTGATTGCATTAGTTGCTCTGAATCCTGTCATGGATCCTGGCTAGTGGATTGTTCACCCTCTTGACCACTCTCTCACTGCCCCCCTTTATTGTCAGGTTTTGTTTTACGACCAGCCTCTCCCACGCTTCACCCGGTATGTTGAAGAGCCATGACTTGCCATCCGCTATCACCCATAAGTGTGCTGGAAAAAGCATCATATATTTATGTTCTCACCCACGGAGTTCCTTTTTGACCTCTCATTAACTACATCTTTTCCGCTGGAGTGTGAAATCTATGAAAAAACGGATTCTGGTGTTTTCAAACTGAAGGTCATCCCGAGACCTAGCCGCTTGCAGGATTACATCCCTGTCTCTTAAGTTAAGGACCCTTGCTATGATTGCCCTTGGGGGGTGGGGGCTCATGGCTGTGGAGGAGGGGCTGGTGCTCTATGCACCCTTTCTGTTGTAAAGAAGTTAGACAGCCGCTTAGGACGAAGTGTTTTTGTGACGTGGTCTTCCAGGGAGAGCTCCACACTTGACCCCTCAGCTCCTTCCGGGATTCCCACCACTCGAATATTGTTCATACTGGTCTTCTGTTCTTGATCTTCCAGTCGAGCCATGATCTTTTCGTATTCCTTGGTGAGGAATTACAGTTCGCCCTGTAGTCTCTTGGAGGTAGCCTGAAGGTGAGCAATGTCAGACTCCAGATTGGTGACTTTTTCTGCAACTTTTTAAAGGTCTGCTCTGAAGAGCATGACATTGACAGTCACAGTGTCCAGTTTGAGCTCCAAGAAACCCCTATGGTCCTGAATAGCTGCCATTATTGCTCTCAGTGATGATTCCACCAGGGGGTTCTAACCTATTTTCAAACCTACGTCTGCAACCCAGATCAGATGCACGCAGCTATTACCACGTTTACATGGATTAATACTTTCATCCCCAACCTTTAGTGATTTGTAAATGATGCACCATGTAACTTTCAATATGCACAAACAAACTTGCTGACAGTGCTTCTGCTATTTTCATACTATGCACCAGCATGCGTACACTCAGTAACCCTATTTTGTACGTGACTGTGCTGTTATCAGTGATGTAATTTAACATGTCATGAGTGGTGTAATACGAGAGGTCTTAAGCAGTGCATGGTGGGAGTGTAAGTTATAGTTAGACTATAACGGGTGAATTTACGGGTGGACTATATCTCATATCAACACATATCAATAATGTCACATTAACATTTGTTTTTTTCAGTGAATTTTAGAGTTATCTTTTTACGTAAGCTAAGATCTTTTTACCATACCCAACTATAACATCACTGTAACCTCTGTTTTTTAGTCTAGTCTACAAACAATATTTTCTATTGCAATTTAATACTGTTTGTCATAAATCCTTAGTTTTTTTCTTTAATTCTAAAAGGTACTGCAGTACTTCCTACATAGCACTGCAGTACTCAAAAAATATATACAACAATAAAAATACTTTTCCTAACTATTCAGACTATTGTAAATAGCCTCATATCTTCTTATAGGTGAAAAACATAGTAATAATGTATATCTGACATTCAAAACCAGAACACAGCCAAAGTGTGGTGATAGACGCAGCAACAAAATGGCTGAGTTCTTGGCTTCTACGTAAGATATACCTTACTATGTTTTACCCTATAGGAAGGAATGAGACACTTCACCAAAGTTAGAATATGTAGAGAAAAATATTTTTATAGTTCTATATATTTTTATAAAAGGTAAAAAGGTACTGAGGACTATCCTGGAAGTACTGCAGTACCCACTGAAATAAAAAAATAAGGATTTATGACAAACAATAAAACTATAGTTTTTTATTGTTGTTTGCTATTTGTCATACATTATTTTTTTGGAATATCAAAAGGTACCACAGTTCTTCCTAAGTAGTACTGCAATACTCCTTCATCCTTTAAAAAAAATATATAGAACAATATAAATACTTTCCCTAACTATTATCAGTTTGGTGTAAACTATATAACTGCCTTTTACTTTTGTACGGGCAGTCAGCCAATATTATTGTGTTGTGTCAACGTCATGTATTGCTCTAAACTGTGAAATTACCGCTGTATACCACGTTGCAACATATCGCTAAGATTTTGTTTCTTATTACTACAAACCCACTGAACAAATTTTCATTGAGTTGCAAAATGGATCCTTTCCCTAACATAATCTTTATTCTTGCCAAATCTGATGAAAATCCGTTCAGCTGTTTTGCTGTTACGTCAGTCTAAAGAGTCCATTGAAAATGCATTGGTGGAAAAATTAATTTTTAGACCCACTTTTTTCTTTGCACCCTCTTACCCTTAACTAATCATCATGAGACTTCATTGGTCAATAAAGAAAAAAGAATAGGTCTGCATATTTTCGTGAAGATTCATCACACAGTGGGAAAGTTATTAGCAATCACAAATCTGAGGAATTCTTAACTCTTGGAAAACTATAACTACAGACACAAGACATTATTATATATATATATATATATATATATATATATATATATATATATATATATATATATATATATATATATATATATATATATATATATGGAAAATGTCACTTACCCAGTGTACATCTGTTCGTGGCATGAGACGCTGGAGATTCACATGCTGTGCATTATCCTGCCATCTAGTGTTGGGCTCGGAGTGTTACAAGTTGTTTTTCTTCGAAGAAGTCTTTTCGAGTCACGAGACCGAGGGACTCCTCCCTTTCGGCTCCATTACGCATGGGCGTCGACTCCATATTAGATTGTTTTCCCCGCAGAGGCTGAGGTAGGAGTTGTGTACATAGTAAAAGTGCCCATGCAATGGAGTGAGTATGTATGTACATAATGTGTATAAAAAATATTATATATTTACAAATTTACAAATGTACAAGTTTCATCAACTTATAACGGCTACAGGCTCCCAGGGAGGCGGGAGGGCACATGTGAATCTGCAGCGTCTCATGCCACGAACAGATGTACACTGGGTAAGTGACATTTTCTGTTTGATGGCATGTGTAGCTGCAGATACACATGCTGTGCATAGACTAGTAAGCAGTTATCTCCCCAAAAGCGGTGGCTTAGCCTGTAGAAGTTGAAGTTGTTTGAAATAATGTTCGTAATACAGCCTGTCCTACTGTGGCTTGTTGTGTTGTTAACACATCTACACAGTAATGTTTTGTGAATGTATGAGGCGTAGACCATGTGGCTGCCTTACAGATTTCTGTCATAGGTATATTTCCTAGAAAGGCCATTGTGGCGCCTTTCTTCCTAGTGGAGTGCGCCTTTGGCGTCACAGGCAGATCTCTTTTTGCTTTAATATAGCAGGTTTGAATACATTTCACTATCCATCTGGCAATGCCTTGTTTGGATATTGGATTTCCTGCATGAGGTTTTTGGAAGGCTACAAACACTTGTTTTGTCTTGCGAAATTGTTTTGTTCTATCAATGTAATACATTAATGCTCTTTTGATGTCTAATGTATGTAAGGCTCTTTTGGCTACTGAGTCTGGTTGTGGAAAAAAGACTGGGAGTTCCACTGTTTGGTTTAGGTGGAACGGTGATATAATTTTTGGTAAGCACTTTGGATTTGTACGGAGAACCACTTTATGTTTATGTATTTGTATAAAGGGTTCTTGTATAGTGAATGCTTGTATTTCACTTACTCTTCTAAGAGATGTGATAGCTATTAGGAAGGCTACTTTCCAGGTTAAGTATTGCATCTCACAAGAGTACATGGGTTCAAATGGTGGACCCATGAGTCGTGCTAATACAATATTGAGGTTCCACGAGGTAACTGGTGGTGTTCTTGGGGGTATGATTCTTTTTAGACCCTCCATAAATGCTTTGATGACTGGGATTCTAAAGAGTGAAGTTGAATGTGTAATCTGCAGATAGGCAGATATTGCTGTGAGATGTATTTTGATAGAAAAGGCTAGGTTTGATTTTTGTAAGTGTAATAAATAGCTTACAATGTTTTTTGCAGAAGCGTGTAGTGGTTGAATTTGATTATGATGGCAGTAATAAACAAATCTTTTCCATTTGTTTGCGTAACAATGTCTTGTAGTAGGTTTTTTAGCTTGCTTAATGACCTCCATACATTCTTGTGTAAGGTCTAAATGTCCAAACTCTAAGACTTCAGGAGCCAGATTGCTAGATTGAGCGATGCTGGATTCGGGTGTCTGATCTGCTGTTTGTGTTGAGTTAACAGATCTGGTGTGTTTGGTAGTTTGATATGAGGTACTACTGACAGGTCTAGTAATGTTGTATACCATGATTGGCGAGCCCAGGTTGGTGCTATTAGTATTAGTTTGAGTTTGTTTTGACTCAATTTTTTTACCAGATAAGGAAGGAGTGGGAGAGGGGGAAAAGCATAGGCAAATATCCCTGACCAACTCATCCATAACGCATTGCCTTTGGACTGAGGGTGTGGATACCTGGACGCGAAGTTTTGGCATTTTGCGTTTTCTTTTGTTGCGAATAGGTCTATTTCTGGTGTTCCCCAGCGTAGAAAGTAAGTTTGTAGTATCTGGGGATGAATCTCCCATTCGTGTGTTTGTTGGGGAGCTCGACTGAGATTGTCGGCCAATAGGTTTTGAATTCCTGGGATGTATTGTGCTATTAGGCGAATGTGATTGTGAATTGCCCAATGCCAAATCTTTTGTGCTAAGAGACACAGTTGTGATGAGTGTGTCCCTCCTTGTTTGTTTAAATAATACATTGTTGTCATGTTGTATGTTTTGACAAGAATGTGTTTGTGTACTATTAGAGGTTGAAATGCTTTCAATGCTAGAAACACTGCTAACAGCTCTAAATGGTTTATATGCAGTTGCCTCTGTTGAACATCCCATTGTCCCTGTATACTGTGCTGATTGAGGTGTGCTCCCCCACCCTATCATGTAAGCATCTGTTGTGATCACGTACTGAGGCACTGGGTCTTGGAATGGCCGCCCTTGGTTTAAATTTATAGGATTCCACCATTGAAGCGAGAAGTGTGTTTGGCGGTCTATCAACACTAGATCTTGAAGTTGACCCTGTGCTTGTGTCCATTGTGTTGCTAGGCACTGTTGTAAGGGTCGCATGTGTAGTCTTGCGTTTGGGACAATGGCTATGCATGAAGACATCATGCCTAGGAGTTTCATTACAAACCTCACTTGATAGTGTTGGTTTGGGTACATGTTTAGTATTACATTTTGGAAGGCTTTTACCCTTTGTGGACTTCGAGTGGCAATCCCCTTTTGTGTGTTGATTGTTGCTCCTAAGTATTGTATTTGACACGGTTGTAGATGTGATTTTTGGTAGTTTATAGAGAACCCTAGTTTGTGAAGGGTTTCTATGACATATTTTGTGTGAAGAAGACACTGTTGCTGAGTGCTGGTTTTTATTAATAATCGTCTAAGTAAGGGAATATGTGCATGTGCTGTCTCCTGACGTGAGCGGCTACTACTGCAAGGCATTTTGTGAATACCCTTGGGGCTGTTGTTATGCCGAAAGGTAACACTTATAATTGGTAATGCACGCCTTGGATTACAAACCTCAAGTATTTCCTGTGGGAAGGATGTATGGGTATGTGGAAATAAGCATCCTTGAGATCTAATGTTGACATGTAGTCTTGTTGTTTCAGCAAGGGAATCACATCGTGAAGTGTCACCATGTGAAAGTGATCTGATTTGATGTAAAGATTCAGTGTTCTGAGGTCTAATATGGGTCTCAGTGTTTTGTCCTTTTTGGAATTAGGAAATACAGGGAGTAAACCCCTGTTCCTTTTTGATGGTTGGGTACTAGTTCTATTGCTTTTTTTTGTAACAGTGCTTGGACTTCTAGTTGTAACAGGTCTAAGTGTTGTTTGGACATATTGTGTGCTCTTGGAGGCACATCTGGTGGCAAATGTAGGAATTCTATGCAATAACCATGTTGGATAATGGCTAGGACCCATGCGTCCGTAGCTATGTGTTCCCAGTTGTGGTAAAAATCTGTAAGTCTCCCTCCCACTGGTGTTGTGTGGTGGGGGTTTGTGAGATTGTAGTCACTGTTTAGTTTGTGGGGTTTTTGGGCTCTGGAATTTCCCTCTTGTTTTAGGGAACTGTCCACCCCTATATTGTCCTCGAAAGACTCCTCTCTGATATTGTCCCATATGTGGGTCTGACTTGTGAGGTGGAAGGCTCTGTGGTTTGGGCCAGAAACCCCCCCTCTAAAGTGCGGCTTCCTAAAAGTGCCTCTGCTATGTGGGGAGTAGAGCGCGCCCAGGGCTTTGGCCGTGTCCGTGTCTTTTTTAAGTTTTTCTATCGCCGTATCCACCTCCGGACCAAATAATTGTTGTTCATTGAATGGCATATTTAGCATAGCCTGCTGAATTTCGGGCTTAAATCCGGAGGTCCGTAGCCATGCGTGTCTCCGAATGGTTACCGCCGTGCTTACTGTCCTGGCCGCCGTGTCTGCTGAGTCCATAGCCGACCTTATTTGGTTATTGGAGATAGTTTGGCCCTCCTCGACAACCTGTTGGGCACGTTTCTGGAACTCTTTGGGAAGGTGTTGAATGAGATGTTGCATTTCATCCCAATGTGCCCTGTCGTATCTTGCCAGAAGAGCTTGAGAATTGGCAATTCGCCATTGATTGGCTGCCTGTGCTGCCACCCTTTTGCCTGCTGCATCGAATTTCCGACTTTCTTTGTCGGGCGGTGGTGCGTCTCCAGAAGTTTGTGAGTTCGCCCTCTTCCGGGCTGCTCCTACTACCACCGAATCAGGAGTTAACTGTTGTGTGATGTACACAGGGTCAGTAGGGGGAGGTTTATATTTCTTCTCCACCCTAGGCGTGATGGCTCTGCCTTTGACTGGGTCCTGAAACACCTGTTTGGCGTGTTTTAACATGCCTGGCAGCACTGGCAAGCTTTGGTATTGGCTGTGCGTAGATGACAGGATGTTGAACAAGAAGTCATCTTCTATGGGCTCTGCATGCAATGCTACATTATGAAATGTAGCTGCCCTGGAAACCACCTGCATGTAAGCAGTACTGTCCTCAGGTGGTGAAGGTCTTGCCGGGTAGCACTCGGGACTATTGTCAGAGACCAGTGCGTCATACAAATCCCACGCATCCGGGTCATCTTGGCTCATCCCTGTGTGTGTGGGTGAATGCATCATTGGGGGTGTTGCTACCGGGGACAGATGTGGCGACTGTATTGGCGATAGTTGTGGCGAAAACTGTGGTGGTGTTTTCTCTTTTGCCACTTTCGCCTTTGGCTGCATTTCCGCCTCTTGGAATGCGAGCTTCCGCTTCATTTTGATTGAAGGAAGAGTTCTGATTTTCCCGTGTCTTTTTGTATATGGAGCATCCTCTGGATATGGTCTGGCTCTCCCATGCCCAGCTCTTGTTCAAATCTGTGATGTTGTAATTGCGTGGAAAGGCCTTGTTCCTCTGTATAGGAGCTTTGTTTTGACTCCGAGGCTGCATGTTTCGGCACCTAAATCTTTGACAGTCTTTTTCGGCTCCGAGGAAACCTTTTTGACTTTCGGTGTGCCGAACTCTCGGTGCCGAGTCTGTTCGGAGCCAGTATCTCGACCGGAGTCGGATGTCTGTGGCTGCTGGGATGCCTTTTTCGGTGCCGATGTTTGGTCACCCTGTTTTCGGGTAAAGCCATCGCCTGTTGGCGATGGCGTCCCCTTGGCCTTGATTATTTTGGAGTGAGTTTTTGCCGGGGCTGGTTTACTCACGGTTTGCTGCGTCTTTGGCTGCTCATTCTCGGACTCGTCTGAGTCCGAATCTCGAATGGAGAATGTCTCCTCTTCTTCGACGTCGGTGTGTCCGGCCGGTGTCAACGCCATCTGAAGACTTCGAGCTCTATGATCCTGCAGTGTCTTCTTGGATCGAAATGCCTGACAGGCCTCGCAAGTATCCTCTTTGTGTTCGGGGGACAAACACAGATTACAGACCAAGTGTTGGTCTGTATAAGGATACTTAGCGTGGCAGTTGGGGCAGAAGCGAAAGGGAGTCCGGTCCATGAGGTTTGAAGATGGACGCGGTCGGGCCGACCATGCCCCGCCGAGGAGTGGAAGCCCCGAAGGGCAGCCAGAGCTCTTCTTTCTTTGGTGTCGATGTGCTAGCACTAACCCGGTACCGAGCGCAAACAATACCGTCAAATTTTCTGATGGATAACTATCTTTTCTGAACCGAAACACGGAGCGAAGAGGAACACGTCCGAACCCGATGGTGGAAAGAAAACAATCTAAGATGGAGTCGACGCCCATGCGCAATGGAGCCGAAAGGGAGGAGTCCCTCGGTCTCGTGACTCGAAAAGACTTCTTCGAAGAAAAACAACTTGTAACACTCCGAGCACAACACTAGATGGCAGGATAATGCACAGCATGTGTATCTGCAGCTACACATGTCATCGAACATATATATATACACACACACATATGGTAGTTATAGTTAGGACCTAGTTTCTATATGAAAAGCTTTTTTTTTTTTTTTAACCTTGCCTATATCTTTCGCACAGCTTGACGAATTTCCACAAAACTTTCCCAAAAACATTTCCATCCCTGTCAGCTGATGCCTGGAAAGTTTCAGGGTGATCTGTCCGCGGGGGACATGGGGGGTTCCAAAACACGTCTTCCCTATTAATTTTTCCATAGGGATTTTGAACGGAAATAGTGCAAAAACCGCTGGACAGAATTACACCAAATTTGGCTGTAAGGTATGTCCGGGTTCAGAAAGCGATCATTTTTCGTTTTGGTGTAATTCCGTTCAGTAGTTTTTGAGAAATTAAGGGAAAAACAAATCTGTATATCTAGAGTCACGAAAGAATCCCAACCTCTCCTGATTTCTTGCAGAGATCTGACTGGCTGATAACACTTCAACAACAAAAGTTGTTGAAGTGTTGTCAGCCATCTTGGGACTTGGCTGAAGCACAGGCGTTCAGGAAATCAAAAGCGGGGGACCGCATGACCCCTGCTGCCCTGAGACTGACACCTCCCCAAGGCTGTGTTTTGATATGCGGGAGGGGGGCACTCGGCCCCTTCCCACTGTCCCGAGGACCACCACCTCCCCAGGGTGAGCTTGCAACCTCGCCATGCACAGCTAATTATCCAACAAACAACGGCACTCATGACATCTTTGATAATATTATTGATTAAGTCACTGTAAGATCTGCAGTAAAATTATTGATCACATTCCTGCGCATGGTGGGGGTACGTGTTATAGTTACCTTAGGGCACGAGTTATAGTTACTTGAGTTAACTCTACCTATAACAGGTACATTTCTATGGTTTTGTATGTTTAAAAGATAAGCCTAACTATAACGTCACTGTAGCCTTTGGTTCCTTAAGCAAATATATATATATATACACACACACATCTATGCAGTACTAAAGGAGTATTACATTCAAAAAGAAAAATAATTAAAATCCCCCAACAATTCTAAAAATAGAGAAAAATGTACTAAACAAAATGAACATAACACAAAAATGACAAAAATCAAATAAGGATGATGGAGATACACATTTTTTATGTTTTAAGTAAGAATAGCACCATGAAGTAAAAAGAGCCAATGATAGTCAATAGGCACTAAAGAGCAGGACCTAGGAATAATTTGATGCTGGCTGTAATGGAGCTTGTGTCAGATACACTAACCAGGTACATCCTGTTCAAGGATTTTATCTTCTGACTTTAGTCCTTTGAGTCCACATCCACCACAGGAGTACAATTCTAAATCCTCCAGAACTCAGGGGAGGCACTCAAGGGTGTCAGGAAGATCCATGTCCAGATCCAGTGGCCACTAATCAGCTGGGCAGTTACAAGATCAGCCTGATGACCCTTGGGGTGCACTTCTTTGTCCTGGGTACAAGAGGGTACTGAGGCTCTTCTCAGGTCTCACACAGCAGGTTCAGTTGTCTTCTGACCTTCCCCGGTCCATGCCTATGCTACTGGGTGGGAATGACACCTGGGCACACAATTACCAATCAGATAAAGGCTCCTGTGGCTAATTCTACCCACTTTGAGCATTTTCATGATGGAACACTCTTCAGCCATATTAAACTTAGGCTCTGAGTAGGAGAGGCATGCATGAGGAGTTTACTACAAGAAATCTAGCGTCCTTCCACATCAAACACCAAACTCCAGTTTGAAGCACTCTACCCTCAAGCAACCCAGAGACAGACACCTGGTAGAACAAAGCAGGGTACATCAGTAACCAGACTGTGGATACCCAAGAATTGTTTTGAAGTGGCTCTCGCCCTTTGAAATGTAACCAAGTGTGATATGTGAAACCCAAGCAGAACTGCCAAGCTGTTTTCTACGATCCAGCAGGATTTGACGCTGTCAACAAGAGGCCTTCTGGTGGGAGCTGGTCTGACTGGGGGGACAAAATAAGAGGGCAGACCTGGGTATTAGCTACATCTACTTTTGAGAGGGTAGGCCTCTTTGACGTTAATCAAGTACCAGGTCCCAACCCACAGACCATCCTGTCTGGGCGACAATGCCTCTTCACACGCAAAACCTTTTCGCCCTGTCTAGGGAGCAAGTTCACACCTTGTTCACAACTATTCAAATGCTAGTTACTGGCTAGTGGAAGTGAGAGAACAAATGCAAAGGGTCTTTTAGAGGTTTTGGGCAGGGAAATGGTAACGTTCTAAATGTGCCTGTTCCTAAATAGTGATTACAAATTCGACTTTACTGTGAAAATGGTTTTGAAATAACTATTGAAAATAGTCCTTGAAATATATTTCTAGATGATTCCAAGCAGAAATTAAAAGAATAGGCAGGTTGCGACAGGGAATATAGCTTTTAGGTCCTTTTCACTGTAAGGACATGTTCAACATTAAACTATTATGTGTCCTCCTTTTTAATACCATGCACCCTGCCCTGTAAGCAGTAAAGCTTACTTAGTGGTGAGCTACTAGTATTTAAAAGAAAGTTTTTGACCCGTCAAAAGTTTTTTTTTTTGACATGTCGAATTTTCAGTTTAAAACTGCATCAGCCAGGCTACAAATTGTAGGCCGGCAGTCATGTTTGCACGGTTGCTGCAGGGGGCGGGCACAATAGGTGCTGCAACCCATTAGTGATATTTAACTTGCAGGCCCAGTTAACACTTTGTCCCATATACTATGGACTTATAAGTGCGTTTAACATGCCAATTAGGAGTATACCAATTTCATAATGTTAAAAATGGGAGCAGAGGCACTTTATGGCTGGTTAGCAAGGGTAAATACACAGAGTTCTACAGCCAGCAAAAACAGTTAAGGCATATTCAGACAAAATTCTGGAGGTAAACCCTACAAAAGATGGTCATTTGCAGCATGCCAACATAAAAATCTGCTGCCACTGAAAGTAGAAATTAGAAAGAAAAAATAAACATTGACAGAGAAGTCAGACTGAGAAAGGAAAGGATCAAATTTGAGGGGACCTATGAATTTCACTACTTTGAAATAGACTATGTTCTTTTCTGTGCAATGGAAAAAGAAGCCCCAATCTGACTTTCTTTTCAGTGCCCTTTCAGAGCCCAACTGCCTTCCTTTAGAGCTGGACACAAAATAGCTCCTAAAGACTTTCCAGATCAGCTGATAAGAGGAAGCCATGTTCACATTCAGAAATAAAGTACTTAGAATAAACAGGCTAAGATGTAATTTCTATTAGAGTGAAGTCAGAGACACAGAGAGGGCTTCAATGTGTGACCTAGGGAATCAATTGTCACCACAAGATGATGGGGAGAAGGCATGAAAAGGACCATCTGATTCAGTGTTTCCTCCTGAAGCCAGGCGAAGTAGTTCATGTTGACCATGACATCAGAAGACTTTAGGACTGGTGGGAGAACATATCATGAATAAGAGAAAAGAAAGCCTGCTGAACAGGTCCTATTCGTACTCAAGCAGACTATATTGCATAGATGGAATATGCCTTGACAACTTGGTATTTCAAAGCGTTTTGGACATAACAGGGTTATTCTTGGTCTCTCCCCTTTTTGATGAATAAGACACATTGACAGATTGGCCTCTTTCATTTTGGTCACACGAGCTGTGTGATGGCTATCTACCTTTCTGGACAGTGTGTGACATCTCTGGTCTATCACATGCCTCTCCTTTCACACCTGTTCAGCAAGTCTTCCAATGTATGATGCACGGGCCTGTGTGAGGCCCAAAACTGCTAATAGCAACTCTGGTATGCGGCATAAAATAATGCATGTAATTGAATGAGTGAATTCGAACCACTTGTAATTATGCAAGGTGCATTTAATTCTATTATTTATATCTATCGTATGGCAAAACAGATAGGAAAAGAACATACACAAATCATTTGTGGTTCTTTACCAGAGTAGGCACTTCTGATGAACTGCTAGGCAATGTTTTCTCTAAATGCCAACACAGGTAAATTCAGACATATTTGGCCTTGGAGGGCCACATCTGTAAGGTAGATCCCTATGGAAAAGGTAGTATGAGACTCACTCTGGGGCATACTCATGCCACGTCTATGACAGCTCCTTGTCTGGGTTTTTTGTGGCCAGGAAAGGGCAAAGCATTTAACCCTTCTACGCATTGCTTAAGTAAGTCACAATGTGCCTGTTCAGCTCCTCATTCCAGTCCATAGCCATCCTCATTGTAACATGATGACACTTCCACAACAGATGCAGCCCAAATCTTCTTATAATACGTTTAACACCCATCAACATGGAAAAAAGATGAACATAGTAATTTAGCTATATTACTAGTGTGTAAGACATTAGAATGTTGTCAATGGTGATTATTAATTCCAATTCCCTCCTTGGAGTTCTGACTCATGTGCCTTAATACATTTCCATTAGAAGAAGGTCGTCCAAATTTTTAGATATACATAGGCGGACCGTATGATACCTAATTAAGCTGATATGACCCCTGACAATTATTAGACCGGACGGAACTTTTTTTTAACTTTAACTCGAATATCTGCTCGTTTATGAACATAATTTATACAAGTTATTTCAGAGCTCAGATTCTAATGGGTATGACACTGAAATATATTGTTTGATATACTACCTTTGCTGCTAGGGTGGGAGATAATGTTCAGTTTAAGTGTAAATAGATTTCATTTGTTTATGTTTGTTTATATAATAGCAGTACATCTGTTTTGTTTTTAATTACAGGTCCTTGGTATAACTGATCCTAAGAGGCATGGATAGGTTACATATGAACCAAAACAAGTAACCACTCTGAGGGAAGGCTGTTTGTATGTATGTAATGGTATTTATATAGTGCAAGCCCGGCTGTGAAGCACCGGGGCGCTGTACACTATGAGGGGTTGAGAGACAAATTTGTAGGTTATCTACATTACTTGGGGTGTACAGTAATACATTGCAAACACATTATATTTCACATTTTTTGGGCACAAGGAGATTAAGTGATTTGCCTAGAATCTCACGATGCTGAGTCTAGCGTTGAGGCAGGATTTAGACCTGGGTCCTCCTATTCCAATGACAGTAGCCCGAGCTACTGAATCCCATTTACTCCGATCCTTGAACCACTGAATAATAGACTGGAAATTGCATTTTAAATGTTTAATTATTTGGTTTTATTTGTACTATAATGCTTCCATTTAGCAATTAGTACACAAGTAATTAAATTTATGTGACTTGCTGATGAATTACTTAACAGGATTCTGAAACACAGAATACGCCTTTTAATCTTCTATGGTCTATTTAATAACGATTTTGTTCTGTTAATATGAATATAAGGATTGAATAAACAAACGAGCTGACTGTGGTATTGTATCTGAATGAGTCTATTTGCTAGTACATCTACCCAGTAGTGTGATAGCACTATTTATCAACTATATCTGTGAACAGTTACATAAGAGCTGCAACGGACAGGGCTAGCTCTTCAAAGGGCTGACTGCGTATTTATAGCCAGTTAAGAATGCATTTGTACCCATGGCAACCCCAATGAAGACATACAACATTATGTGCACTAAGGAAATTGTGGGGGAATGAAATTCTAGAAAGCAATCTTTTTAAGCAAAGATGAAAGACACATGGAAATAAAAGAGTTGATCATTCAATTAAACTAAACACACAAAAATAGAATGAATTTCAAATGGATGAATAGTGAATACGGACTATGAAAGTCTGAATTCAAAAACCATGGTAAGTGAATAGGTCTGTTCAAATAACCAGATTTAGATCCTAATATGAAATGTCTATCAAAAGTGTCTCAAAAGAGTCCTTGAACCATCACAAAAACGTAAAATCTATAAAATAAATGATCATACCTTCCATATTTAATCAATGTGTGTCCAACAAATGGTTGTCCTTCAAGTAGCAACAATATTGGGCAAATGCTAGAAGTGCCAATGGAGGATGGATTGTCTTAAATTCATTGACAGACTAAAGTCTAAATTATTACAAGCAATTGATATATCCAACGCTACCTAATTTAGCAAGCCATGCGTGATTAAAACTCAAAATGGAGCTGCATGTGTTATACTTAGCATGTGATTTTTTTTTCACTAGCTATTAATGATAAAAAACGTTACCACAAGCGGAGCATCTTGTCAATAAGTTCAAGACAGTTTTATTGTGAAAAGGGATATTGCACTTAGATTTACATTTCTGAATCCCCCTACAATATTGCAGTGGCGCACAGCAATGGATTGGTGTGCTAAACAGAAAGAACACATTTACAAGGCATGGGGTTGCCCTTGTAAACACGATAGAATCTGGGGCGGATGGTGTGATAATTACAGGCTTATGGGCGAATGATGTGAATTTTATCTATGGGACGTTCAGGGTGTCACCAACGGTAGCAAAGACACAGTCTGCATTTGGTGACAATTATTACCAATATTAGGTTTCAATAAAATCAATAAAGTTGAGCTATAAAAAAAGAAAAGGGTCAAGACAGTTCCAACACAAATTTGTCTACATTTACGGCCCTTCCAAATAAACTTCTGAGTTTAGCTGTAGACTCCAATGATCACAAGACTAAATGAATCACTAATATCATTAGAAAGTTTTCCCTGCATTCCACGAGCATATTGTCGAAGAATAATTGTCCACATTTTCCTATTCCCAAAAAGCGAAGCTGTTTCCCAATTCTAGGGATATACCTCAGTGGAACCTTAGAACTCTTTGCTATTACATAATTTGGAGTGTGGTTCAGATCATCTGCTGTGTCACACAAAAGACAGTGCTATTTTGATATTCATGTGTATGTGAACAAAGCCGCACCGGAGAGGATAACTTGTTGGACATCTCAGTTGTAAATAATGTACAGATGTTGTTGTAGTAAAATTGCGATGTAGTCATAGTTACCCACTAGTCAAGCTCTTGTCAATCAAACCTCTGTAAGGTGAAACCATTTCTATCTTCCCTTTTTCTGGTACAGACAGTTGTCTGGAGTTATGCATTATACATTGTCTGAGATATGGGGATTGAATAAAGATGGTCAAAGACATAGAATTGGGTCGAGCCAAATTTCTGGCATTTGTTAACATGCAAACATTCTCCAGCATTGCTTCCTTGGCCTCTTCAGTAGCAGGCTGTTTAAGCATGGGTGTCTGGGCTTCTCCCGTTGTCTTTGCTAGGTAAGAAACCGAATCAGCCAAAAAAATTGACAAGAGCAAGCTGTGTTTGATTTTTCCACTTTTTGTCTGGCTGGTTGGGATTCCCTCACAGCAAACTCAAAGGGAGGAATCCAGACAGTGGTGCGTAACAGGCAGCTTTTCAAGAGGCTGAGCCACAGGAGAATTAAGCTTTTTTTCCTCAACATCTTCAGGTGAGAAAGCTCCTGCAGCGTTCCAGGGCCAAAGCATTCTGGACAGATGTTGGGAACTGGCAGAATGCTCCCTGTGTTGACCTGTAGCAAATGCTATGGCCAACAAGAATAGCATTCTGACTGGCTAGCCTGCTCCCAGTATACCATCCAGGGTGCAAATAAATATTTAAAAGGGAAAGGGTCATGTAAGACAAAGAGTGTTACTCCTTTCAAGGAGGTGACCAGAAAGGAAAGAGAATTCTAAATTCTCAAAAACTAAAAATTGGGAAACTGAATGTTCGAAATAGGATACAAGCAAGTGGCATAGTGCAAACCAATTAACTCAGAACTAAAATCATCTTACCTGATTACAAATATTGATGTCAACTCCCGATTTTAAGTAGTCAAGGGCCTTTTCTAAATTCCCGGCTCGGGCAGCTCGCAAGTAGCTTGCATTCGTGTCAGACTAGAAAAAACACATAAAACTGGGAGTCAGACTGACGAATTATGCTACTGACATTGATCACTATCATAAACATTATTTGGGGTTCTTTCATAGCTCCTTATGAGAATTTAAGAACATTGGATGCATAGGAATCTCACAGTATGACCACATTACTCTTATAAAATTGTACATATATACGTATTTTCTGTGTTCCATTGAGAAATATTGAGATGCAAAACAAGGAACCTAACTCAACAATAACAACAACAGAGGGTTTAATCCAAACATTAGCTGTCCACCACGTGACATTCGTCTCCCTATTAGTTAGGGGTTATACCACAAATTAGACATTACAATCTACAACAATTATCAGGCAAAACACAATAAAATAACCTGCGAATAAAAACTATCAGGCTAAACACAATTAAATAACTAACAAAGAAGTGTTTGATGCTTATTAACCTTGTGCTTTAATCAGTTGTGCTATGACACTTAGCAGTGTGGCTGCTGTTTTGTTTGGTCACTGTAAAAGCAACAGAAAGAGTGATTTTAGACTAAGGAAAATGAGTGTAAAAGTAGATGTTTTCTTCAAAAATAAAATTGAAAGAGGAAGCAAATCAAAAAGTATTAGAAAGACCATGCACACTGACCCTGCTAATAAACCTTATTTTCTGTTTAAAACTCTACCGGCGAAACCCCTCACAGAGTGCTTAAAGCAGCATTGAAAAATAGCTGGGCGCTAGAGGGGTGTGGCCTAAGAAGCTTAATGCAACCTTGTCCTGGGATAAAAGCAATAATACATTTGATACCAAGAAGTTAATCTGAACTAGTGCAATGCATTCGAATTATTAAATGTTACAGTTGGGAGCCTTCTTCATTATAAAACAAAGTGTGGGGGGTAGAATATAAGGAGAGAGAGAGTGTGTGTGTGTGTGTGTGTGTGTGTAGAATGCACAAATTACAGTGGTATAAAAAGAGTCTAGTATAATGATACAATAATGCCCACCACCCCTCCAAAACAAACATTTCACACAGAACAGATCTGTTTACTAATATTCTGGACGGATTTACCGGAGTTATTTACAATTCAGAAACAAACAAGAATGGTATGCCATCTCACCTTGAACTCTAAAATACTAATGTCGAGGCGTAATAGTTCAAACAATCCAAAACGCTTCCAGGAAGCCTCTGTTTTTAATGCTCTAATAAACTGCTTTAGGTTTGGCAAACCTCTAAGGAGCAACAAATGAGGCTTAAACAAAGTGTTGTTCTTAGTTGCACACTGCTTCTCCCTCCTGATAAAAACGTGGTAGCAGTGACACGGATATGCCCACACAGAACCATTCTTTCTACAAAGGGGTGGCTGCTTCCACTAAATCTGATATTAGAGTGATTTGCATGGTGTATTTGTGAGCTGTACTAAAATGTTGTTAACCTAAAGGATTATTTAGAAATGTCCACAGTAGGCAGAGCCTTCGTGTCGCAGCAAAAACGCATAATCTGACCTCAAACGCTGCACCTTGGGCGCGATATCTGCAAAAGGTCGTTTATTTTCAACAAACCACTTCCCAGGACTGAAGGACCAGGCTAACAGCTCTTAATTTGGTTCGGTGGCCGCAGGTAGTGGGCACTGGCACACATGTTTATTAGTTGGTGACTTGCCTTGCATCGTCAGAAGAGACAGAAAGGCAGAATAGGGAGACAGAAGGACAAAAAACAGAGGAAAACAGTGAGAGGGAGAAAGCAGGAATGGAAAGGAACCAACTCGAGCAAGATAAGGAAAAAGAAAGTGTAAACTGGTGGAAAAAAGAGGCTTGAGAGAGAATTAAGACGAGGCAGTCTATGAATTCGCCAACTGCCATACACAAGGCCTGCCAGCACCAGGCGCTCAAGAAAACCTTTTTATATATTTATTTTAAGGTAAGCGCTGGTAGTTATTAAGGAAAAACTTTATTCGTGAGAAAGAAAGGACAACAGAAGCATGCTTAATGATAAATGATAGTAAAAGATTTCACATTTAAAGGAAACGTTATTATAGATCGAGCCAACAGTACTGTGTTTTAAAATGTAATGTAGGATGAATTATCCATGGATGTTATTTAGGGGTCGCAGCTGCAACTCATGGCTTACCCTTTGCTACCCCTGACACTGTCTTTGAGACCCCTGTCTTCAGAGGTGGCAAATTCAGTGCTAGGATCACTGCGGAAGCTCGTCCTTATTGACGTCAGTTAAGGTTCCACTCTTTGCTTTCTGTCAATATTTTTTTACAATAACAATGAATATTAATAATATGTTACTTTCTATTAGTGTAATAAAAACGGAGTACAATCAGTTGGAATATGCCATTCCATGGCAGCTGAGGTACGTAAAAATGCGTTTAAGTGTATGTTGTGTGCATGCTTGCAGGGGAGAGTGTGTTTATGTGACAACGTGTGTACGTAAGTGTGTATGTAAGTATGTGTGTGAGTGAACATGAGGGTCAAATGGCATGTGATCTCACTTCCACTACCCCTGGCATTTCAGTGAATTGACGTCCATGGGCCGTACACTGTCTCTTCTCAGTATTTATTTTGAGTAAGTTATTCGTCAAACCCAAATCAAAGGATGGCAGTTCCGACAGTCGACCTACTGGACTGAATGTACGGCCTAGGTAAGTCCTATTTTTGGTCTGAGCTAGCCAAAACAGTATTTTACCACCTGCTACATACATGGTGTGTTATTTTGCAATATTCCTCTCTAGTGCGTTCAATTTTGTTTTGAGACAGCAAACTCAATGTCCATATATGTTATCAACTAGAAAATATTATTATTAATTACTGAAGCATAGTATGCCGCATAAACAAACAAAGAGCCCAACTTACTACTCTGATACAGCACATCCCTATACAAATTGGCAGACCCCAAAGACACTACCACCACCTATGGTAATTTCTGTGATTTGTCCCTTAATGCTTAAACATTTGTGGCATGAGCTCCAAAGAAATCCTAATTTATCGTGAACCCAGACTGGGTGCCGGATAGGTAAGCCTTCAGATCATAGGCGCTGGAACCAGGGGAGTGGGGAGTGTTCAGCACCCCCAAAATAACCATGTTCGGGTTCAAAAGATGAATGAGCAATAACAATGAACAGAGAGCGTGTACAGGGAATGTAAAAGGAAAGTCTGTAGGATGAAATTTTGTTAACACACAACAAAGTTTCAGTATCCGTAAATGAACTGTATAAATATTTAAAAATCTATCAGCAGTTAGGAAATAAAGCACTGTTTTTGTAATTCTAAAGTCTGATAGAAACAAATATTTTTAGAGGACCAACACAAATCAAGGCACTTGACCAGTGGCAGCTGCCAACGAACAGGGATGGCGGGCGGGAAAGGGCGTTAAGGGACATGTTCATCTTCCCTCGGCCCTCTTCCGGGCTGCACCGGCTCCCAGCCAATCACGATGCTGCTGACAGCAGTGTCATGATTGGTCTGGGCTGCCTGCTTTGCCGCTCAGACTGGGAGTGGGAGCCTCGGCATGTTCTCTACCCGGCTGTGTTATACAGCCGGGTAGAAAACATGCAAAGTGCAGATGTCTTTTTGGTTGGTCCAACACAGCCGGAAAAACAGACATGGGCACCTTGTGTACACACACACAGCCCCCTCCGGCTCCCTCCATCCAGCCCAGCCCCGCCCCGCACAACAAGGAAAAATAAAATGATAATAATGTACTGTACGTTATTCTTACTTTTCTTTTTTGCTTTTTGGGAAATCCAGGGGGCTACACTCCTTCGCCTTAGCGGAGGAAACACCCCTGCACTTGACTTAGTGAAGAACAGATGGTGAATATTCCACCCAATACTGTTTGTGTGCTACAGTGTTTTATCAGTAAACCTGCATGTTTGTGCAAACTCAGTGCCCATTTCAAAGGAAATTCTTCTGTCTGTAAACGATTGTGTGCTACCACACCATAGTTTAATAATGCATTTGCAACAGTCTGCTCCAAAGTGCACTAATGGCTACATACTATACGCCCTAACCACTAGTATGCTGAATTTTCTACTTTTGTTCATTGTGTAACGTTTGGATTTTTCCAAACTCCTATGAGTTCAGTGATGTAACAAAACTTGATGACAACTCCCCACTCTGAAAACTGTTCCAGCACCACAGCTTCATAGGTCATTCATTGACCATTATTAACCATAATTAGCTTGTAACTACACAGTGTTAAAGCTACGTCTAACAATTGCACAGCATGAAGACGTGCTTTTTATCTTTGTCTGATGCCATATTCAACAAACATACAGAAAGTTCCTATGAAAGGGGATCCCACCCCTTTGTTCAAAACATCTCCCGAAATTATGAACTGCTAACATCATTGGCAATTTTCACTTGTGACACGCAGCCACCTTTTTATATACAGTTTAGTATATATTAAGTACCCATGGTTACACATAGTTTTCTATGAAGCCACAGAGCAAATTTACCTCAGTCATTCCTGGCTGGTCCATGTGAGATGTAAATCACAGGCTGAGGCACCAAGGGTGACCGAAAATGGGTATTAGTAATTAGACACAAATGTATATCAGCCAATAGAACTAGAATAAGGGGAGGCTGGGACATTAGGCCCCTGCTATCCCAACTCCCAACAAAACAGACCATCAACATTTTCAACAATTGCAAACATTTTGGATTGTACAAGTAGGGCAACAATCAAAAAGTTTAACTTTTTTATTTTGATGTTCTACAATCTTGGATGGAGTACTTATTTAATATGTATTTTCCTTTTTGCTCGTTTCCCATTATATACTGAAATGCACCTAGCAATATTTGTAAAACCCTTGTGCTCATAGGAGTGGGCACAGTTCATTTTTTTTAGGTGTTGCCTACTAAATGCCTTTTTGCAGCCTTTCTTTTAATACCTTTTGTGAACAATGAAAGTATCTAAAGAGGGTTTTGGGTTAGTGTAATGATTAACACTGGTTGGTTTTCCCATCACTCTCATTTGCCCGCTTCCTATTCTAGTTGCAGCTCATCAATCCTGTGTTTGCCCCGTCCACGGAGCAAAGCCTCTTGAACCATCTTTTTTGACTGGCTGACTTCTGTGTTTCAGTGCTTGCTTTTCATGCACTACTTTTTTCTTTTGGGTTAATCACACAATAGGAGTGCATGTGTTTTTCAGTTGTCGCCCTTATATACTTGTCTTCTTCAGTACTCTGTGCTGCTATCTGTCACCAGTGTGCTCCCCCGCACCATGTTGCATTTATGCTAATGTACTTCGTCCCATTGATTTCTCATGCCTGTGTGCCTCTCCCCCTTCCACACCAATTATTTCTTGACCATTGCTGCTCCTCCCCATCCTCTGTGTTGCTTCCTTCTCGAGTGGCAGTTGCTTCTCCTACCCATGGCTCTCTCCATGTTGCTCCCCCCACCAAATTGCTTACCCCTACCTGCAAACTCCCTATTGCTTACCCAACCAAGCCCTCTTTGTTGCCCCCACTCTGCCTATTTTTTTCTTTTCCTCACCCTGGCTCACTGTGGTGCTTCCCCTCACCTGCACTTTAATAAAACAAATATGCTTGCATGCAATTTATTTTACTTACTGATCCAAATCAAGAAATAAAAAAAGAACTTCTGCCATTTTGTAGGCGTGCATGCGTGATATGCATGCTTACAATATGACGCAACGTCACATGATTGCATCTTCTTAAACCATGCTGCACAGCATCAGGGATAATGTATAACTAGACTAAAAACCATCGGCAAAGCCAATAAGTCCTAAAGGTGAGAACTACTGGCTTTGTCAAAGCTTGTTTCTTTTGTTATCAGCATTCCATATGGGAGTGCATTTGTTTTCTTGCTCTTTTTTCATGTGCAGATTTTCCCTGATATATCCACCCCTGATGCTTTCTATGTTGTTCCAAGCTCCCAACCACACCAAGCTTATTTGTTGAGTCTCACACCCATTTATTTTTCATTTTATGTTTCATTCTTCACACCGTAGAATTCCTTTGCTGCTCTTCCATTGTTTCCCACTCATTCTACAATGCTCTAGTAGTGGTGTTGACTTGCACCACTCCACCTCCTGCTCCCCGGCCCACAATGTGCTTGATTTAATAGACTATAATGTTGCTCTGTTATTATCTGGGCCACATACAGGGTTTACATGACAAATGTCTTAATGCTTGGTGCAATTGGTTTGTTTCAAAACTATTACTTTTACTAAGTACTTCACAGTGCAGAGCTATGATGTGACGTATTGATGTCAAAGCTCCACATGTTACAAAAATACCCATTTTTGAATTATGAAGAGACTATCTTGTTTTACTTACATGATGTTTGTTTTGTGATTTACAAACCAAAAGTTTTCAGGGCTTGGGTCGTGCACAGGCTCTAGGGTTTGAGCCAGGTCCCTGGCTCGGCTCTGCTCTCCCTGCAAATTTATTGGCTCACTCACGTCTATCTTAATTAACTAAATTAGTAGCACCTAGCATTGCAGAACACGTAACCATGGAGTCCTTTACTGGCCTAAAAAGTATCTTCCCTCAGAAAAATCATAGTTAAATAGGCCGTAATTTGCTTCGCATCCCTTAGGATTCAGCTGCAAAATCGAAGGAGCAAGCATGCTAATACAATTCTCATAAAATCAGGTGTCAGAGCCAGTCAAGCACTTGAGGAGCACCCGTAGAGTCACTCAAGTCACCAGTAAAGTTGGAAAAATCAGAGTTAGTTGGGTGCTCATTCTTGGTCGTCGCTGCTTACAAAAGAAGGTCAGTGAATGCTACTACCCAGGTCAACTCAGAGGTGGGCCCACAATGCTTAAGTTCTATGCAGGGACGTTTCATCCCAAATCCAGGTGAAGTCAGGCTGAGCAACAATCAGGAACCCGGAGCCAATGGAGTTTACTATCTGAGGCAAGGTTGGTGTGACATGTGACCTGGTCAATGCACACATCCCCGTCTTCATGCTTTCTAATCATCTCTCAATACTGGAGATGATGTATGCTGAGGGGCCGCTTTGATATCCCCCACCAACTTATTATGTGGAGTACTGCTTTTTACAGATCACTTGTCGTTCCAACTCAAGAGATTAAACAGAGTGGTGTTAGGTATAAGAAATTTTTTTAATCGAGCTAGATAGGGTTTTTCCCTTCTTATGTCCAGCTGGGCAGTCAACATAATTGGTACTCAGTGAATGACTGAGTACCACTCAAATAAGGAAGTAGAAGTTGACAACCTAGCTACTGTAGTTCTGAGTATCCCATATCACACACCACCATATTGAAGGTAGTTTTTAACTATCAAATAAATGACACAATAGCACATCTGCAAGCTCTACTAATCTCTTTTGGCTGTCAGTGTGAGAGGCAGCTAGTCTTACCTTTAAGAGACAGAATTACAAGTAAAGTACTAACCTGGGTTTATGGTGAGTCAATTTTCTTAACATCAGAAATCGTACAATTTAGTAATTAAATGCCTAACTATTTCAATCATCCTCGCATTTCCCCAATTATATTGTTTGCTAATTTACACAATTCTTTGCATTAACATTAAAATGTTAACCATGCTACCTCCTTAGATTTTTGACTATTTTAACAGCTTTAAATCATTGTAATAAATAGCCTACGGCCTTTAGGCAAACAGGCTTTACTATCGTCACGAACACCGCAAAACAACTGTGCTAATATTATTTTTCACTCCATATGTCAAATAAAAACCTAATGTTTACCTGGCATACAAACATCGTCTGAGTCCATGGCTGTCCCCAGTACCGCGGGGGTGGGAGGGGGGATTTGTTATAACATAACAGTCCTTACAGTAGCTTGTATTTTATTTGCATGAAACCTGATTCCAGTAGGACACCCTTACTTGCTCTCTGGGATTTGGAATAAGTGCCTGTTTTTACAAAACGACTACAGCTCAATTTCTGATATTTTAAAACTGTGTCTTCCCTTTTCCTAAAAAAAGTGTTTGTTTTCAATGTTCTTTTTATCGTTTCTCTTGATTTATAACAATCACGCTTCTATTTGCCTACTATAAAATGATTCTTAAGCGCTTTCACATATTGCCCTCTATTCCCTCGCACACAATAAAAAACGCCGAATTAAGTAAATCTACAATTAGAAACATGCACACATAAGTAGCGGAATTTTCATATTAACAAGGCTTAGAGCGAAAATTGAATCTTCATTTCAAAGGCTTACACATCAGAGGATCTTCCTAACTGGGAAAATACTGGGTCAAGGTTAATCCGGAGCAAACTGGAGATAAACAATTGCTCCTCACAGGGTGCAAATCACCCACTGGTAACACAAATCCTCTCTAAAGCATATTTTCCCATCCCTGCACATCTGGGTTTTAGAGATGGGTATAAAGGAAATGAAGAGTGGAGGGCAATGGAAGCGACAAACGAGGAAGGGAGAGGTTAAAAAAAATAAGGTTTTGAATGAGGAAATAGTAGGAAAAGTGAAGCAGGAGAACGAAAGGAAGGAAAGAAAAGAAAGAGGAAACACCACAGAACAAGAAAGAAAAGAGAAATGTGGAGTAAATAAGGGAAGGATTTCTGCAGGGATGCGTCTAAGCTAATGTCACAAAAAAGGGCTTAAATCAGAGAAAGGAGAGAGAAGGCAAACAGGCGGGTGAGACATACAAAGAGAGAAGAAGATCCAAAGAGGGGAGAGAGAGAATAAAAGGCAGGGAGAAAAAGAAGGAAACAATGGGATGCAAGAATTCAGGGAAGGAAAACAAGCTTACATTTTTAACATTATCTGAACTGTATTATGTACATGGATAGTTCTTTTTGAGAGCCAGATAAGTAGTTGAAGGTGTCAGATAGGTAAAAGTTTGAATAAACGTACCTTCAGGTCATGTACATCTCTAAACGAGTAGGACAGGCTCTCATCATGCCACAACTATTTAGGCTACAGTTCTATACGCCAGTAGAGGTATTTTCGGCCTGAAAGCATTTTATAAAACATATTTCTTCTCAAATAACAGATTCAAGAGCTCACATGATCTGTTAAAGGACAAATATCAGTGTGAGAAGTAAAGTACCGAAATTTGGAGGGCGGCAAGGAGATATTTGCCAGCAACCCCCTTATACTTATTTAAAAGAAACATGAGAACTATATTCAAAGTTTCATATAAATATAATCTGAAACAGTTTTCTGTGAGACATGACTGGCTGTTTAGAGTGAAGTGGAAGAAAATGTATCACTATTATTGTCCTGGGACATTCTTGTCCTATTGTTTATTATTTCTTTCCTGAGAGATTTTTGTCTTACCAAGTTGAAGATAATGCAGTAAACCAGTGAAAATATGTGGAAGCAAAACCTGTCAGACGGCCAGCAGGACTAAAGCTCACCTCAAAATTCAAGAACAGGACTGTAAATTGTATTGCCATGGTACCTAAAACCCATTAACAAGAACAGCAGGAGCGTTAAAGCTGCAATGTACAATCTATATTAAAATAATTCTTAAAATGTCCACAGAATCAGTGCAGGGATTATCATGTTCAAGTCCTAGCACCAATGAATCAATTATCAATATGTCCTGTCTGCTTTTGATGGCTCACTTTACCTATAGAACCTGCAAGCCTAATATTTTTTTTTCATTGATGTCACAGGGTTTTCTATATTTTTCTACATTTGTGTAGTGGTGTGATGCACCCATCAGGAAAGGCAAGACTGAATTTGAAGTAGAGTTTTAGTCAACCGTTGTATTAAGTGATGCCATGCTCAGCAATCAATAAGCACGCTCGTTCACCGAACACTATTTTGGTGAAGATTACTTGAGGATTAATTTGCTAAAAGGAAAGTAGTATCAATTTATTATACAAGAGCAGAAAAGATAAACAAATCACTAGAAAAAGTACAGGGAGTGCAGAATTATTAGGCAAGTTGTATTTTTGAGGATTAACTTTATTATTGAACAACAACCATGTTCTCAATGAACCCAAAAAACTCATTAATATCAAAACTGAATATTTTTGGAAGTAGTTTTTAGTTTGTTTTTAGTTTTAGCTATGTTAGGGGGATATCTGTGTGTGCAGGTGACTATCACTGTGCATAATTATTAGGCAACTTAACAAAAAAATATATATACCCATTTCAATTATTTATCATTACCAGTGAAACCAATATAACATCTCAACATTCACAAATATACATTTCTGACATTCAAAAACAAAACAAAAACAAATCAGTGACCAATATAGCCACCTATCTTTGCAAGGACACTCAAAAGCCTGCCATCCATGGATTCTGTCAGTGTTTTGATCTGTTCACCATCAACATTGCGTGCAGCAGCAACCACAGCCTCCCAGACACTGTTCAGAGAGGTGTACTGTTTTCCCTCCTTGTAAATCTCACATTTGATGATGGACCACAGGTTCTCAATGGGGTTCAGATCAGGTGAACAAGGAGGCCATGTCATTAGATTTCCTTCTTTTATACCCTTTCTTGCCAGCCACGCTGTGGAGTACTTGGACGCGTGTGATGGAGCATTGTCCTGCATGAAAATCATGTTTTTCTTGAAGGATGCAGACTTCTTCCTGTACCACTGCTTGAAGAAGGTGTCTTCCAGGAACTGGCAGTAGGACTGGGAGTTGAGCTTGACTCCATCCTCAACCCGAAAAGGCCCCACAAGCTCATCTTTGATGATACCAGCCCAAACCAGTACTCCACCTCCACCTTGCTGGCGTCTGAGTCGGACTGGAGCTCTCTGCCCTTTACCAATCCAGCCACGGACCCATCCATCTGACCCATCAAGACTCACTCTCATTTCATCAGTCCATAAAACCTTAGAAAAATCAGTCTTGAGATATTTCTTGGCCCAGTCTTGACGTTTCAGCTTGTGTGTCTTGTTCAGTGGTGGTCGTCTTTCAGCCTTTCTTACCTTGGCCATGTCTCTGAGTATTGCACACCTTGTGCTTTTGGGCACTCCAGTGATGTTGCAGCTCTGAAATATGGCCAAACTGGTGGCAAGTGGCATCTGCACGCTTGACTTTTCTCAGTTCATGGGCAGTTATTTTGCGCCTTGGTTTTTCCACACGCTTCTTGCGACCCTGTTGACTATTTTGAATGAAACGCTTGATTGTTCGATGATCACGCTTCAGAAGCTTTGCAATTTTAAGAGTTCTGCATCCCTCTGCAAGATATCTCACTATTTTTGACTTTTCTGAGCCTGTCAAGTCCTTCTTTTGACCCATTTTGCCAAAGGAAAGGAAGTTGCCTAATAATTATGCACACCTGATATAGGGTGTTGATGTCATTAGACCACACCCCTTCTCATTACAGAGATGCACATCACCTAATATGCTTAATTGGTAGTAGGCTTTCGAGCCTATACAGCTTGGAGTAAGACAACATGCATAAAGAGGATGATGTGGTCAAAATACTAATTTGCCTAATAATTCTGCACTCCCTGTAGAATTCCTTTTGAGCAACAAGCAATTCTTGAAAACATTATGGAGAACACTGTACCTCATAAAGAAGTGTTTCAAATTAAGTAGAAATGCCAAACATTGGTCAAGAGGTTCACCCGAGCCTTTGAGTTTTCAAACAGCTAATAATTTTGAGAGTGGACACATTATTAAGCAACCATAATAGGTGATAGTTATGTTTCTCAATAAATTCTATGAGAATAATCAAGATGAAAATTTGTAAAAAGCGAAATATTGAACATCAGACGGTGTACCTGTAAAATAATAGACAGTGGTGGTTGGTAGCAAATTAAATTGGAGGGGGTGCAAACACCTACACACCAATATAAATAATAATAAAAACATTTTCTTTACTAAATGTTCTGCAGCACATCCTCCGAGCACGAAGCCCACAGCCAACTCTCTCATCCAATCAAAGCGCTGTTTTCATGCTGTTAAGCAGCATGAAAAAAGTGTCTTGATTGGCTGGAGCGGGCTGGTTCCACGCTCCGAACGGCACTGTATGCCTGTGCCTGCCCTCCAACCCAGCTGTTCAAGACAGCCGGTTTGAATTGTGCATGCCAGTTTGGCCGTAGCAAGGTAGCCGGCCAAACCTACATGCGCACTTCCAAATGAAGTGGGCACTCCTCACTGCTGCCAGTCGTTGGAAGCAGCGATGCACTGGCCCAGCCCTGCCCTCACACTCTGTTTGCTGGCAGAAAGCATTAAAAATAAAATGGTACTAAGTAATTTTAATACCATTTTATTTTTGATGCTTTCTTCACAGCAGTCAGGTGGGGGTGAGGGGGGGATGCTTCACTGCTCCCACGGAGGAACAGTTGCTGATAACAGGGCAAAAATGTGATTAGTTAAGTCTTGGGTCCTATGATTTGATTTGTATTGAAAATAAGAATATGGCGGAAGAAAGATGGTGGGGCCCAATTAAACTGATCAAGATATGAGATATAAAGGGACAGCAAGCTTGGGGTCAATTAAGAGTATAAAAACCTGACAATTAAGCAAGTAGATAAGGGTGGAGCAGTGGTGTTGCTTGGTACACAGAAGTATGAAGATGAGGTATGTAAACCTATAGAATTACCTGAGAATCTATCTGAAAGAATACAACAGAAGAGCTCTGTCTTAAAATCTTCACAAGCAGAGGCCAGGCAACTAATCATTACGGACTGGGAGAATGGCTGGATCAGTAAAACAGAGGATCAGTTTTTGATGAATCAATGTCCACAAATTCCATTTATTTATGCACTAAAGAAAGTTCATAAGTGCATTATAGAACCACCCTATAAAACAACAGTGTTGGGTATTAGTCAGTTATTGGAACCTTTGAGTCCGTTTACAGATTGCTTTTTAAGACCGTTTGTACTGGAAATTAGAGCACATATTTGTGATAGTATGGAGGTAATAAACAAAATAGAAGGGTTATACTTTGAACCAGAAAGTGGTAGCTTAGTGATCTGAGAGAAGGAGGCTTTATATAGCAATATTCAACAGAATAAAGCTTTAGAAATTATGGAGAAAGTACTGAATACAAGAAACAATACAGCTTGCATGCATACTGCTTTCCTGGTGGATTCTGCAAGGACAGCACTGCAAGAGAATTATTTATGCCTAATAATGCCATATAAAAGTAAAAGCAAGGGACTAGTATGGGTGCAACATTTTCTCCTAGTATAGCATAATTGCATGTTTCAGATTTTGAGGAAAGATTAATGAAATTTTGTTTAAATGAAGAAGCCCTGGGAATGAATTTGAAGATTTGAAAGGCTGGCTGAATTATAGGGATGAGAACTTTTACAATGACTTACAGTAACATCAAGATTGCATTCCTTGATCTCTGTATTTATGTGGATAATGGCATATTGAAGACTTCACCGTGTACAAAGGAGACAAATAGGAATACACTACTTTATTATACAAGCAATTACAGATTGAGTTTAAAGAACGACTTATCCTAGAGATAGTTCCTGCATTTGCCCATGAACTGTTTGACAAGGGAAGAATATGAGAACCTTGCAGTATGTTACAGGAGAACTATTACTTATAGGATACTTTGGAGAGTCATCCAAATTGCATACAAATGGGCTAAATAACTTCAGGCAGCTTACCCTTCAGTGAAAGGAAAAAGTGACATTAAGGGTGAGAAAATGTTGGCAGTTTTCACTTACAATTATATGAGCAATGACATTCAGAGACTGGTAAATAGGAATTGGGATTAATCCCAGCCCCCTGATATACCTCTGTAAAATATTGTTGTCCAGAGATTTTCATTTTTGATTTGTGTTTTTGGATCATTAGAGAAGTAATTTAGCTTGGGTAGACATTGCTGATCCGGGCCGAATTTTTCTGGACAACATTTTTAAAAATGGCGGATGTGTTGCACTGATGATGCAATATTTCAGGAACCATGAGATCTATATACTTCATTTTGGTGCCAAAACATAGGTTTTAGGGGTCAAGTAGTCTAACAGAGACAGAAAATAACATCGCAGAGAAACCTTCCGCCATTTTCCGACATGGCGGCTATAACAGAGGAACAAGAGACATATTATGAAATGAAAAAAATAATAATGGTTTTTAATCCTTTCATGTATACACCAAACAATGTGTAAGATCTGAATATGAAAAAATATAATGTTTATCACTCCTATTTTTTACACATTTTCATAGTTCACTTTTTTTGTTTTGGTAATCGCTCGTGGTACATGTGCATAATCTTGAACATTTGAGAAGAGCATGTCGACTGGGACATCTTTTTGTAGCACAGGTTTTGCAAGAACATGTACGCGTAAGTTCTGTCGGTAGAGGCTTTAGGAATTTCATAGGTTTTAGCACCCCATCAATATCTTCCCAACCAAATTCATACGGATCTTTCTCTACATATGCATGATCCAAAACATTTACACATCTTCTGATCAAATAAAACGTTCTTTTAATGTGTCCATGCACAGAATATAACATCAGTGGAAGCAATTAGCAGAACCGATCTCATGAACTCGCTGTACCGAAGACAAATGTGTGGCATAACTTGTTTTCCAAACAGGCACAAGGTATTTTTCCACTTCTTTAAAGTCACATTCTTCTTCTGTCTCAATAAATCCTTTTAGAAACTTCACAGGTTCAGCAGTTAAAGCTTCAAGCTTTGTTCCATTTTCGCTCAGTGTGTCATCACCTGCAAGAATATGTTCCTCGATACGAACACTGGACATCTCTGGGTCAAGTTTCTTGTGCAAAATATGAAGCAGGATTGTCTTTTCTCGCCTGTTCCATAACATATCCATAACTCTGCCAACCCCTGACTTATGAACATTGCAACAAATCTAAGTAGCATAATAATATCTGTATCATTTGACAGAACAATGACTCGACTGGAACCATTTCGAACAGCACGCTCAACATGTGGCACAACAGAAAGGTGAGATTCCTCCAATTTGTTGCGGCGTTCTTGACCTTGAACTCCTCATTGACAATCATTCCACTTGCAATAACTAGAAATTCAGTGTTTACTGAAGCATCAGCAGTCTTTTGTCAAGTTAACATCTCTAAATTCATCTTGTTCGATGTTGATAACAAGAATTTATCATGTTGCACAGGTATAGGTGTTGAATGTTTTTATGCAGGCAAGGTACATTTTTCCACTTGTAGACATTAATCTGATTCTCTCACATGCTTTGACAGACAGTTCAAGATATGTGTCAAAGACAATGTGAAGTTCTTGCAAGGTGCACACTGAATTTAATATCTGTAGAACAGCCTGAACGACCTCTCTGAAGTTTTGCATGGATGAAATCTTGATCATTCGCCATTGTGACATACAGTCCACAACAACAGCAGTTGTCAATGAAGACATCTTTTCCAAATCAAATTCTTTAGGTGAAAGTTGTATTTCATGCTCATGTATGAGTTTGCGGTTCACTGGCTTGGCTGCAGCATCTCCCTCAAATAATGTGTTTGTTGGAAGAAGATCATGTGACAGGATGTCCTTGATAAATTCACACCTTTCTTTTGCTACATCCATCTCTTCATGTGTTTGTGAAAAGTGTTTATTTGTCACCTGTTCTGTAGTGGCTGGCTAGACTAAACTCTTACTATGGCAATTGAGGCGTGGAAGTTTAGCTTTAGTCATTTTGTCAAACAGCTTTTTCTCTTTCAATACAAATCTCTTCTTCTTCAGTTCTGCGTATAGTTTCGATCCATTTTCCAAGACATTAAGAAGACATGTCTTTATATCGTTATCCATATATTGTTTGGTCACGAAGTTGTGTAGTCGCACAAGCTCAGTCATTTCAAAGGGGATTCCTTACTGCTTCATGAAATGAAGAAGGCTGTCAACGTGTTTATTAAAATGTTCCCCTCTCTTTCCCACAAATTCGTGTTGAGGAACAGTTTTATGATGGTCCATTAATTTTGAGTTTATCCTTTCTCTGGATCACCTGTTCCAGTTTCATATCTGGAGCCACAGCATTGGCTCCCTATCTTTCACCACAAAATGTCTTTGGATGAATTTTCTGTAGATGTATAGTTTTTCCACTTGTAGGTTCTTCAGTCTTTCTAAATACCAGGACCCATATCTCAGGTAGTTTATACAATCAAATTCACAAAACACAGTAATCAGTGACTTCACAGTCCTCAACTGACTTTTCTTCATCCTTCAGTCTGCACTGAATAAGAAATAGGATAAATTCAGTTAAATCCGCTTTGTGGACCGCAGCATCAGGTTGAACAACATCCATGTCCTCAGCCACTTTGAAACTTTCTGCTAGATTAAGACATGTTGATGGCTTGTAGTGATTGTGCACACATTGGCCAGGCAGTTGGGTTAAATGTTTGCAGCTTCATTTGTTTATGCATACAGCTGCCACAGCTTGTTTTCCTACAGCTACTTAATTGGTACATTCTTGAAAAAACACCAGGGTAGTAGAATGTGTGCTGTATGTTCCAGACAAAGAAGAGCTGTCTTCAAAATGTAAATTATCAGGAGCAGCAATTGTACATCCTTTCCAGATAAAGTGACTTGGAAGTAGTGCACTTTTGGATTCACAAGATTTTATAGCATGAGCTGCTAACAAGTTCCTGCTCCGTACTATTTAATTATAACTTGTTGATACACCAATCCTATTCATTGAAGTGATTAGCTCTCTACTTTTGCACTTGTCATAGATTGACTAGGCAGTCATCATGTGTAGCAGAGTTTTATTTATGCCATGATGTAATTCATAAAACATGATTTGGAAAAGACAGTACATTTGTACAGCATATGCCTGTCGGTTCATAGGATTATCTTTCACTTCTTTGCTTGTACCTTCAAAGCTATCATCAACATTGTCGTATTCTGTTCAGAACTTAAGAAAATAGGTTGTAACAGTTTTGCTTTGCTGATATGAAACATTGATGTAAAACATGTTAAGACAACATCAGGCATTCTTGTTGACTCCCATGATTTGCAGAGCTCTGGGGCATGACAAAATTTGTCATTAAGTCCAAAATCTAAATCTTTCAGGATGTTTCTTAAAATGGTTCTTGCTGATTTTACTGCAGTCTGTGATCTTATTTTGGCAGCAAGAACTTCAGTAGTCAAATCAGCTGTGTACACCAAAAGTGGCTCATTGGTGTTGCTAGAATGACAAAAACGAAATCTGACACAGTACATTCTCACCAAAAAAAATCTTAATTTCATTATTATGGATCAATACAGTTTCATCAATGTTGGCCATTATTTCTCTGATCTCACTGAGGGTGAACCCATAGCCAGCACTCAAGAGTGGCATTAAAACTTCAATTGCTTTTTCAAAATGTGCAAACTTAACTGAAGGCTGGCAGTTATGCTGCTGCTGGGAACTCATTGTACATTCATATTTTCGAATGTATGCATGCATGCAGTTTGGGTGGGCATACAAATCCGCTGCAAATACATTCAACTCACTGTTTAGATCAGCTACTCAGCTGAAAACATCACTTTGGAATAGACTAGCTGCAGATAAATACATGTTTGCCCTTTGAGACTCACATACTTTATACTTGTCTCTTTCGTCAATCTCTTTGGCCCTTGTTCTGGCTAAACTACCGATAACTCATTAAAGATCCTCACTTTCTGAACAGTTGTTGGAGGTGAACAAGGGGTAGCCATGGATCTTATAAGTAGATGGGCACTGGGTTTGGTTGTGGTTGCTTTCTCAGGAAACCTGGATTCTTATTGTGATTCAGTGGTTTCTGCTATATTTTGGAGACTTTTTTCCAAGCTTTTTTTCCATTGTATACGACCTGTAGCACTTGTTGTTACAATGATAAAATATTAAATCCTCTTCAACTATCAGTTTCAGTCTACTGTGAACTTCGTCTTGCTGTATTTTTGCAGCATTTCAAACAGTTGATGTTAGCTTCTCTTTCATTTTAGTTTGGCATACAACAAATTTTTCTTTGCTGAAGGGGTCCTCCGATTTTGTAGTTAGGAACACTCTGTCAGGAGGTAAAGATCCTCTGCTACCATCTGCTTCGCTCATGTTTACGAATTTGAATCAACAAAAAATCTGAAGCAAAAACAATATAAAAAATAAATTACCAATTTGATGGCCAAAACACATCATTATAGAGCCACCATTTTGCAAAATGGAAGAAGGGTTGCTTTGAGGAGGTATTTTCTGTCTCTATAAGACTTAATGACGACCAAAACCTTTGTTTTGACACCAAAATGAATTATATAGCTCTCATGGTTCCGGAAATATTTCATCATCACTGCAACAAATACACCACTTCTACAAATGTCATCCAGAAAAAAACTGGCCCGGATTAGCACTGTCTACACAAGCTAAATTACTTCCCTAATACAAAAACACAAATCAAAAATGAAAAACTCTGGACAACATTTTTTTTATGGCAGTATATCAGGGGGCCAGGACTAGGTATGTTGAACGGGGGTAATACAAGATATATTCCAAAACCTCTGTTTACATTTAAAAAGGGAGCTTTTATCAAAGATCAATTAATACAAGGTTATGTGCCAAGTTTCCAGACACAATTATCACTCACAAAGATGTGGGGCTTGCCAAATATTAAAGGCATGCAAAAAATGTGGTACATGTGGTATCTGTAAATCTGCCATTGAAACAGATGATATTCACATGCCAAATACCACAGTGAAACTCAGGGATCAAACTAACTGTGGTCCACAGAACGTATTTTATGCAATTTGATACCTGGTTGAAGAGCTATATATTGGGGTGATCACTGGAAAACTTAGATCACCAATAAGGTTACAGAAAGAGACAGCACTGTTGGTTAAGTATTTTGTTGAGAAGAATCACTCAGGTAATGATATTAAGTAGGTGATTATTGAGAAACTGAATCCTAACCCTAGGAAGGATGATATAGTTGAGAGATTAATGTTAAAAGAACCAATATTTCTTTACCAAACTGGGGTCTATGAGAATGGTCAGAAACAAGGAGATAGATTGGAGAACAATAGCGTTGCTGTAAATAGCAGTAGAGTGTAAGCCTATGACCCGATACTTTGACATTAACAAGAAACTGTTCCTTTCTGAACCGAGTGACTATAGGATCACAGTTAGATAATATTGATCTCTTGGAATAGGTGTCACTACAGCTTTATGCTGTAAGTAGACAGAACTTTAGGTCTGGATATGAGCCAGTGCTTTTAATAGATGCTAATGCTATTGAAAACGATTAATCCAGCTTTATGAGTTTGTGAAAACACAATTGTTGACCCATCTACAAATAATAACCAAGATTTTGTGAAAGGGGTAAGCTTTCTTTTTAAACATAAATTTATGGACAACTACCCAAGAAGGTGTTGATGTGCGAGGGATGGATGTAGTGTTAGCTATCCAGATAAAATAGTGAAGCACAAGATGTATTGGTTAAGAGTGACTCCTGACAGGGAGGCACATGAGTTTAATATTCCAGGTGTACGCAGAGATTTGTCCCCTTTTCAGTTCTCTCTGCTTAGCTGTCTAGTACAGCCCTTACTTGTATTAATACTAAATGTTATTTCACTTTCTTAATGGTAACTTGGGGAAAAAAATACTTTTCATTTATGCTTGCTATGCTCACTTTGTTGGGACCTTGCTGTAAATGTAAATGTTATCCAATTTTTTAGAGCTTGAACCCTATTTCTACAATCTGCAATTCTCTGGTGTACGATATTCAGACAATAAGTCCCTTTTTGACAGTGCAGGCAACTAAAATCACATCTTCACATTAATCTTCCCAAATTATGCGGCAATGTCATGTTCATCTTGTTTTAACTCTAAAACTACAATCTTGTTCCTTTTCAAGCTCCCCCTTAAAATGTATCCAATGGGACCTCTCGGGTCTCATGAGGCGATATTGCTCAGTGGTGATCAGATTTGATTATTTGTTTCTCAGATTAAGTAGCCTTACTCCTGCTTGAACTTCCTATCCTTTTACAGTCAATGTTCCCACTCTTAACACTGCCATGTTGTGAATTAGTTGGTACAGCTGGACTGAGAAGTATGGTGGGAAGGTAGGAGTTGTGTCTGTTACAACCTGGATTGTTGCTTATCGGGGGTAATTGCAATCAGAATGCTGCACATCATGGTAAATAGTGAATTAGCTTGGTAGTTTAAGAATCTACTTAAATACACCTGTTTATCCTCCTGGTTACACATTTCAATCTGGATTCAAGCAACTCAGCAGATATGTCAATAACAGTAAATGGGAGAATGCCATGGTTGCACCATGACAGTCAAAAAGGCAAGCATGCAGAGTAAAAAAGGGGCAGAGTAGAGAAAGCATAGTATAACAGAAAACAAAAGAAAACATATGGTGGAAATAGAAAACCAAAGCAGCTGTAAACTAATGGGGAGTGAAAGGAGCAGTCACATTTCAAATAGGACACTGGATCTCCCTTCCAAGGAACCAAGCAATATGCAAAAAAGTGATGGTAATTGAAAAGTAGAAATGGAGGGAAAGCATACGCAATAGACTATATAGGGCCAAAAGAGCAATAAGGGTGTCTTTGTGCATAAGTATCAGATGACAAAAAATAACATTAATACCTTAACAAAACTAAATAGAGGATTACTGAAAAATCACGTAGGCCACTGTGAAAAAAGTGTTGGAAAATGCAAAACGATCAAATGCCAAAACAAACAATGTATTGTAATGTAATGGCAATTATATAGCACTTATGTAACCTGGCTAGGACCTGACCCATGTTAAGGCTGGGAGAACGCTACTGTGTAACCCAAAGGTAGTAGTTAATTCAGAGGTTATAAATTATTTTACCATACTGTTGGTTATTGAGTTAGTCCTGTGCTCTGAGAAAACTGTCTGAAGCAGCTCTCCAGTCTCTAGTAATGTATTAAGATAACAAGAGATAGGTGTTACTAAATGGGGTAGAGGAGGGAAGGTTTGATATCACAAGGAGAGCTTTCTCAAGGGAATTGGTGATTTATGAGAGTGGGATGGAGAGATAGGCTAGAAAAGGTTAGATATTGCAGGAGTGGTTTATAAGAAGGAGAGTTCATGATTTGTAAGGTGCTAGTTTAGTCAAGAATAGTTCAGAATAAGGCTGACAGGCAGGCATGTGACAGAATAGGGTACACTCTGAGGCACTAAAACAGGCAGAGGTTGGTACAGAAGGAGGGTATCATTCACATGGATAGAGGATAGTCTCTAGCTATAAATCAATGTCAATTTTCATGCAGGGTTTGAGGAGTATGGTGGGGAAGGATACTAAGTTAGCATGCAGAGTAAAAAGAAATACTGAAAGTTGACCATCTGTGGGCAGATGATATATGTTGCTGTCTCTTTGGCTGGTCCTTTTGGCAACTAACTGGCGACTGGCTGAATCAATAGTCTGTTCATTTTTTACATGAGCATTGACTATTACTGAAATGTCTTTAGACTTTGTACTTGTTTTTAATGATCTACTGAGTTATGTAGTATATCCAGGTAGCGGGGCATTTAGGTTTGCCTAGAAATATTTTAAAGAGTGAACAATCTCTGGGATTTCCAATGATCATTCGGTTATGTATTTGTTTGTTCTGGATATTGGTAGGGATTGTTTGCAAACAGATACTGGTGAATTATCTTTTTATTGATCTTGGAGGATCCTGAAGGGTATTTTCCTGAAACCAGAAATTTGGTTCATTTGGATTCTCTGTTGGATCACATTGGGAATAACAATTGACATTTAGTGATTATCAGTGGCTTTGATCTTTGCAGGTAGGAAGTTCCTTAGATTTGTAGTTTGAACAGACAGTAGTGCCACCATATGGTCCTCTTCCTGTAAGCAGGGAATATTATGTACTGTCCCCCTTGTTAGAGTAAAGAATAATTAATAACTAAGTTATCTGACATTTTGAAATGACGGGTCTTGGGATGTTGTCTATTATGCAGTGGTTGTTGGTTGTGATGTGCTGCTTTATGGAAGGAGAAGTAGAAAAGATTTGGTGTTTTGGATGAAAAAACAACAGTTCTGTTTTCTGTTGCTGGATGTTTAATGTAACTTTGTGTGGATGATGGGAATGTTTTGAGCTGGATTACAGGTGGAATTTGTAGCCCCAGGTTTGCAGAAATGGGACGCTGGGACTTGTGTTTTAGTGGCCAATGTTGGCACAAGATTACTGAATGAAGATGGGCTCATTAGTAAAACTGCAGCGGAGAAGGAATAGGCCAGTTTTGCACTAGATGGCCATGCATGACAGGTAATTGACATGATGCAGAGCAGAAGTGTCTCACTTGTTAAAGTAAATAAAGGTGGGAAAGTAAAATAATGTATGAGAGCATAAGTGCCTAGCTACATTTGGGTATTTGCATGTGTTTGCTTTGTTTTGGGACTCTGAGTGTTGGTTTTGCACAACCATACAGTTATAGTTAACAGGCAGCTGGCCATCTGTTTACCATCCTTAACTAACTCTACCGCCTGTCACTCATTCATGCGATACCAGGATTGAACATTTCGTTTATATTGAATGTTTATATTTATGTTCCATAAGTCAGCATATGAACCAGTGAGATCATGCATTACAGGTATATTCTTCATGCTAGACTGTAGGAAAACCTGTGACAGACCATGTCCAAGAGTTTGAAGCAATATCAAGTGAATTTAAGGAAAGTATGCCTTCTGAATTTTGAAACTACCTCTACTTGAGAGAAAGTATTGTATCTGGTCATCACAATTTATTGAAAGTGTGAGGCAGTACTTCAATAATAAATCAAATCTGCATAGTGTAAGAAGGGGCCAGTGGCTTTGAATTGATAGCCAGTGAAGGCAGAGGCCTGAGGTAGGATACACCTGGTAATAATGAGGAACAAAGGTACTGCAGAAAAATCTTTTTCCATCGCCAATCTGAATATATGGTCCAGTAGTAATGCAAGGCATAATAGCACGGAGAAGACCACCATATTCTTCTACATTCCCCAAAGCAATGGCTTTAAAAACATTACTATTCTTCAACAGATGCTATTCCAATTCTCTTCTGACATTTTAGTAAGACCAAGATTAGCTTAGACCTGAACTGGTTTAAGGCAGTGTGTCTCCATAACAATACACCACTAGGATCGGCTGAGTTGTGAACATAATTAGCAACATTCTACTTAGGATGTGGAGGGTAATATTAGGAGGCAAACAAGGAACAACATCCATTGTATAGTATGCGCCTTTCTCCATAAATCACTCTAGGAGATCGTTTATAAAGTAGATAACAAAAACTAGCAAATCTTCCCGATCATACCATTAAAAAATATTACCTTTTTAGGTTTGGCTTTATCAGCCCCACTGTCAAGCAGATCTAGTGATACAAAATTTGCAAAGTGTGGGTTTTTTAATCTGCCCCTTTCAACCACTTCCCTTGCTCAACCAACCTCGTTTTGTCATTGGCTTGAGAATAAGTCAATCACGTCTTGGCTCAGAACTGTGGAGTATTCATCTCTACCTAATGTTATTTGCTGTTTTGGTATATTCTTTCATTTTCATTCGAGCGCTTAAGTTGGTATGACTGACAGAAGAGTTCACAGCTCTAGCTCCTGCCGGTTCTCCCCCATGCAGCGCCCTCTACTGTGTTATCATTCCATGCCTTCACATATTAAACCCAGGCGTACCGGCTTTGTCTATGCTTGTTAAATATGCATTTTTTTGCCGAATCAGGATTCTGATGAAAAGCAAAAAGCCATCACAGTGGGGAGTTCACACCACCAGCATCTGTTGAGGACAGAAGCCGTTAAGCCAGATCAAAGACATGCCCTCATACGCTTTAAACTGCAGCCTTAAATACCACTAAGCACCCATTAAAAGAAGACGTATAAAATATGTTTGGACATGCACTGCTAAGATACTAAAATAGTAAGAGCAGGCCATCACTGAATCCCGAATGCCGGAAGAACAAAAATTAAATAACATTATAGATTTTGCCATTGCTGCTGCAGATACAAAATTTCAGCTCACCATCATACACACGTCAGTTGAAATGCATTAAGCAAAAATATAGCCTCACTTAAAATGTAAATGAATGCAAAGAAAACATGCACAGTTTTCTTTTACACCTCAATGCTTTATTCTGTTTTAGTGCTGTCCGTGACATCACTCACATTATCGCGGCAGGTCATGCTACTCTGCAGGGATCGCTGCTGCAACCGCTTTCCACTGTACTGCATTTTCAGCAAGCTGAACACATCAATCAAGAAGCAGAGAGCAGCCCATTGTCTCATGCTTTCTGAAGCATTCTGGGAAACCACTCGATCTGTGAACAATGACATAAGCTTTCCAGCTAACTGCTAGCAGAGCTAAATACAGCCTCTGGCCCACGCTTCTGTAAACAAGACAGAAAACGGCTCCCTAAATTAGAATGTATTAGTAACACTGAGGGAAAATTCTATGGGAATGTTCAAATACCGGCTCATCTGAAATGCTTTCTCAAATCCATTATTAGATCAAGGCATATAAAGGAGGTCTGTATTTTGCATGGGTACAGCCCTGCTTTTCCCTTTTCCCAACAAACGTGCATTTGCAGCTCACAGGGGGGAAAGGGGTGGCGTGACACGTGGTGGTGGGGGAGCGGAAAACAAACAAAATTAATAATCATTTTTTAAAAAATGTACTTCCTCTCCACTCTGCTCCGCGGTCCTCACTGCAGGCTCCCAGCCTGCGGCCAATCCTAATGCTGCTTTCATACTGCTGGCAGCACGAAAGCAGCATTAGGATTGGATGGAGCGCCCAGCCAGGGTGGTTCAAGGCAGAGTGGGAGCATCTGCCTGGTGTCTCCGACCCGACAACACAGTGCCTGGTTGGAGAGAGCCCAGTGCGTACGTGTGTTTGGCCTGCCCGAGACGGCTGGGCAAACAGACACGTGCACTGAGAGTGAGTGCTGTCCCTGTAACACCCCATAGTCATGCTCCTTTTACAATAAAACCATAATAGGATAGTTTTATTGTAAAGGTTTTGAAGCTGCTTGTGCTGGGGGGGGGGGGGTAAAGGGGCGACGTTCCCCCGTCATAGAGGAGTTTCACCACAAAGGGAAGCACCAGGGTTCTGCTTATGTTCAGGTCTGAGGTTCTATGGGAGGATGTTCTAGAGAGTAACCCACTGGACCGGAGGGGTATTTTTCTATATGGGTATGTAGATTTAGTGGTGGACCTCGAACGTCAGTCGGAAGTCGGCTTAGTTGGCTGGAAGAGCATGCAGACGTAGTCTTCGATGTTATGCACTACACAATTCCTCATATACTATATTCCTTTGTTTAGAACACAAAGAATAGTGTTTTTGATAGGTATAAAATGGCTACGGAATCTGAGATCCACCATGAATTGGGTCCTGGATTCTCAGAAAATGTGTAGCGTCTGTTAAATTAAAGCACTGTTCTGATTCTGTTCTGTAATCCAAGCATGACATTATCAGAGCTAAGTCTAACTTGGGCTTACAACACTTACACACCAGTTGATGGAATACATTTTATGTGACTTTTTAATGGGCGTTGGACAATATCCTAGGACAGATTAAAATAACCCCATTATTTATTAACATAAAACAAGGCCTAATTTGAAATGACAAGTGTAAAGCATGTAATTTTGTATCTATTTAACATTTTCTGAAGAACATAAATGGGTAAAATGTATTATACTATGAAATAGGGGATATACAGTTTGTGCATACAGTAGTTTAGATTGGTATGTGGAAGCCAATCCATAGGTTCTTACATATAGTGCATCCCACGCCACTAGTCAGGTGCCTTGCACATATAGAGGATAGGGTCTTTGTCTTTTGTGCGCGGACTCCTTAGTGTACTTCTTTGAGTGGACTAACAGTACTTTAGTGACCTAACAGTAGCCTCCTGTGTGTTGTGTGGACTCTCGCTGGTGGATTAGAAGTGCATAGAAGGAAAAGAAAGAATAATAAAGACTGAAAGAGGCATGCAATATCGATGCCTTTTCCCTTTGTTGATGTTCTCCCTCAGCATAAATTTTGTGGGATCAAGATAACAAAGGACACTCTAATACAGTAGAAAAGCATTAATCAATAAGTAATGCCTGATTTCTGAGAAAAGTTCATTCTGAGAGTCGAATTCAGAAAGTGATGTAAAGGCTGTAGGTCATAATATTGTTGGCAAAAATATTGCCTCACAGAAATATTGTGTGCTAAACATGGTTTACAAAAATGTCATCCTCTTGGGTGTCGACGTTATATTGTCAACTGTAAATGATATTTATGGAACTGTATTATTGACAGATGATATGTTTGTATACAATATTTTCATACCATACTGATATAAATCTCTGAAATGCATGGAAAGCACTAGAAAGGACAACTGAAAGTACACTATAAAAACAAATACAAATAAAAATTGGGAAATCAAACCGGTCTTCACACCTGCCATATGAAAAAGAATGAACCATTTGGTAGATTCAAATAGGGTTGGCAAATATGCAGGCCGCACACAACTTTTCATGGGGTTCGCTCATCTATTTATATATTGAAGCATAAGATCAACAGCTGTCCATTCACGGGAAAAAGATTAGAGAAACGAATTAAGAATCTCAAGTCATAAGAAACCAGCTGGCCACATGCTATAAACTGGCATAAACAAATCTGACTCTACCACATCCGCAGGAAATCTTTTAGATAAATGTTAAAGGTTTGTAGGAAATACGTAGAATATGAACAGATGGGTCACTAACATGCCTAAATACTAAATATGATTAAATGATCTAACCAAACAAAGAGGTGGATGTAAATGTCAGGCATCAAACATTTCAAGAAGAAAGGATTATCAATAGGAAAAATCAGAGAACATGAAACCTAAAGGAATATGAATCCCATATATGGTCAACAACATTTCCCAAAGGGTGTGGGTAATGCACAGCAACTTGAGGGATGAAGGATACGGGCACGAGGTATTAACTGAGTTAGTTATATCTTATTTTTTATATATGGATTACTTTATTTTTTAGGCTGAAGAAAGACAAAACATGAAGGACATCAGGGAAAGTTGGAAAAATAGCCTTTGCTCTTTCAAGTATTCTATAGATTTCCTCCCAAGCTGTCATAAATGATCAGCAATCCACTGACAAGAAATGCCACAAGTTAGCCAAGGATTTATTGGGTCACAATAAGGCTGACAATCAAAGATAAGTTCAATACTTGCACCTTTACACATCTCCTTATCATTGATTCCTGTTCCATAGGTGCCAATGCCGCCATGTTTTTGGTGCAAAGACAGGAAGGACATACAAATTAAAATGTATGTTTGTAAAAGGGGGGATTTCACTCATTTTCATATTACTAAACCGGTTCCCTTCCATGCTCATGGAACACAGAAAATTCATGTTGCAGAACATACTTTTTTGTTTGGGAAAGAGATCAGTCAGAAATTTAATAATTTTAAAGGATTCCTTTAATTATTATTCTTCAGCCCTCGAAAGGTGCAGGATATTATATGTCACCTAATAACATAATTTTTTGTTTGGGAAAGAGATCAGTCAGAAATTTAATAATTTTAAAGGATTCCTTTAATTATTATTCTTCAGCCCTCGAAAGGTGCAGGATATTATATGTCACCTAATAACAGGTGCACGTTTACTCTCAAAATTGGGAATGTAGCTGAGTCCAGAAAAGGGAATATATGGGTTATATCCTGGTACACAGTCATGTATTACATAAGAATACCTGGTCAGTGATATTCACTGTAGCCATTCAATACATTTAGTAAAAGTCTAAATTATCAAATGTGGTATTTGATAGTTCCAATACACAAGGCATATGATGTAAACTGACATGACAGCGATAGAAGCATTCATGTTACTGAAGCTGCAAGTGATGTGTTCAATACCGTTCTTCCATGTAAACATCAAGCTTAACTATTAAATGTCATTACTCCCAGTACGCATCCCAGGCCCAGAAACAGCTGGACAATGATTTACTTATCATTGTTTAATCAATATATTTCAGACAATATCAAGGGTAAAAACTGAACCTTTATTTAGCAGATTTCAAGGAAGCTTGCAAAGATGTAAATCACGGTAACCTCTGGGGAATGATGAGAAACATGGGCATTGAGTCTTCCTTGGTTGAGCTAATAAACCTGCCAAATACTCGAATAACAGAGCCTTGACTATTTGTGGCAGGGGTGAAACAAGTGGCAAAACTTCCTAACTGATGAGGGTGGTCAGCAAGAATGTACCCTAGCACCATGAAGACTATATCTTCACACAGACATACTCAAACATTCTAGTCATGTTGTAATTAAATATGCTGTAGTTGCATGTTATGCTCCAGTTTCCACACATATATGATGTAATCTCGACAGCAACAGCAGATGATAAAATACATGCATTTTTATAATATTCTGTTCACTCTAAAGTCATGACAGTACCAAATTATACATGCAAATGAAATGTATGTTTGGTGTCGTAGAGGATTAATGACTGATATCAGGCGTTGGCATTAACTCAAAGACAAGTGAGATGGCAGGCATCTAAGCAATTTAACAAATCAAGGGATTGTAGTTAGATTTATAGAGCAAATATAGATTATGAAATGTTTCAAAATGTATGATGTCTCGGAAAACAAATCTATAATATATTACCAGTGTAACAAAATAGAGGAGGCCGGCTAAAATGTTTTTAAAATATAGCGGTGTCTGGTGTTGACAGATGAATTGTGATTGCTCGGTTGAAGTTCTGAACATAATATCACTTTGGTGGTGAGAACACCTACTTTTAAAACGGCATTTAAATCAGTGATATAGAGGGGTATCTATGCTGCAGTGAGATAGCTCTGGGTTGACATGACCTTATATTAAAAAGGCAGCTAACAACGATTTGCTGGCTGCCTTAAAAGGCAAAGCCAGAAGAGTGCTGGTGTCTTCCCAGGGAGATAAAACTGATCAAGCCAATCATATATGTTTACGTATTCTGCTAGTGTACAGTTAGTGGCATCAAATAGAGTAACATGTGTAATTTGTTAGCTGCACAGTAAAGTGTTTAATGGACATGAAATTGTCAGGTTCCCTAAAACAGACTATATACAAGGTTCGGTTATACTAGTCTATCTTGTTTAAAAATATAGTTTTAATTGTGATACAGCACTTAAAGCATGAATTCAGCTGGCCTGTTTAAAAATATTTTTACCACTATTTCAAACTTCCAATATCAAAAAAGGGCGAGAAGTCCACTAGGGTATTTGGGAACATTACACTCAAGACCATATAGTCTTCCTACAAGGATGTCAAAATGTTGACGTTACGTTTCATTAAATCATCTATCATGAAGGATGAATGTTACAAATGTTTGATTTGTTGGAAAAACGTTTTTTTCAAATCTGTACATTGAGGAATACATCACTGCGGGACACCTGGAAAGTTGGGTTTCACAGAAGTGAGGAATGGGTCATTTGGTATAGAATTTTATATCTAGCCTGCATGCGCCTTTTGCAAACCAAATAGGACATGACTTTAAAATAAAAAGTCAAACATATGGGGCATCATTACAAGTCTGGCGGTCTACTGACCTTTAGACTCGCAGTGGCGGTTGGGACTGCTGCTGGTGGTCCGAGCACCACATTATGACAGAAGCAGTTGCCCCATGGTCGGACCACCAGCACCACCAGGATTAGCCGTCCCGGCGGTCAGCACTGCCCTGGGGATTACGACCCCCTTCTCCACCAATGATTTCATGGCGGTAACACCGCCATGAAAAGGCTGGTGGAGACGTAGTGCAAGGGGCCCCAGGGGGGCTCCTGCACTGCCCATACACTTGGCTTGGGCAGTTCAGCCCCCGGCCAGCACCGTCGCAATGTTCACAGTCTGCTTTGCCACCGGCTCATATGAGCCGGAGACAATGCGGTAGGACGTTTCTGCTGGTCCAGCAGGCGGAAACTGAGGTTCCACCCGCTGACCCAGCCGGAAACTTGTAATGGGCCCTGAGGGGAGGCTGCCACACTGGCGGCAATCTACCCATCGAGATTTCGGCGGACGGGCTTTTCCGTCCCCCAAAATCATAATCAGGCCCATGGGTCTTAATCAGCACATTTGGGAACCAAAACTATTACAGAAACAAGTAACTGATCTGTTTTCATGTACATGCATAATTGAAATGCACCACTTCAAAATTCATTATGATATGTAATTACACTGAAAACATTAAAATATTCTTTCAATCAGAAATTCACATTAAACATTAACCTCCAGAATTAAAGACTGGTAAAAAATTTATAACAGATGTTTTGATGGTATAAAATTAATAACAGATGTTTTTTCACAAAGGGATTTTGAGCGACATCAAACAGACAACAAAAGTGGGGAAAAAACCTTTGTTTCACATTGCTGGTGCATCATAAAAGTGAATAATCACATTTAAAATCCGATATTCCCACCAGTGGGTCTCATTAAGCGTCATATATATCCTGATGGTTAATAGTTATCAACAACAGATTAGCCTTAAACACAATGTACTAACAAGATGTATTTATAGTGCAAGATATTTAAACCTTACACTTATTACTGCTGATGCACGTACTTTACAGACAACAAAAGAAGATGAATTAATTGTATTACAGACTATACATAATATAACATAGCAGGTAGCCAACCACTTACAAGGGTGAAAACCTGCTTATGAGAGCAGAACCAAGTCCATTCGGAATGCTCTGAGTGCACTTTAAGAGCCAGTAACTCACATACTCAGATATGTCTGGTCCAGCCTACCTGTCGGGCAGTAATGTCCAGCAAACCGCAAGGATCCGAACAATGAAGGGACTTTTCCCATGCCTGGCTTATGCAAAAATATTCAATGAAAACTGAGACTGAAAATTTGTTGAGAAAAACATCCAGAGGAGCAAATCCATCTTCCTGTAACCCATCTAATAAAGCCATACAATGGAAAACAAGCTGAACACACTGTAAAACAAATGAACAGACAAAGGAATGTTACAACTTGCATAACTTTACTACTAAATGAGGATATGGGGGTTCGTAAACCAGGCTTGCACCCCCAACAATCAATATATATATATATATATATATATATATATATATATATATATATACACATACATACAGTCAGTCCTTAAGGTCCAAGTTAACACAACATCCCTTTTACGCAGTAGGGCTTCAAGCAGATCTTCAGTATAGAATTCACTCTTTTAGCAGGATCTGAACAGAGTCAATCTATTCTTCGTGAGGATGGCTCAGCCGCACTTAACCTCCTCGATCTCTCTGTGATCTTCAATACTGCCTCCCATCCCGTCCTCGTGGAATGATTTTTAGCCAGGGGATCTGGGACTCTGACTTAGTCTACCTTTCACTTTGAATGCACTCAAACCGTTTCCTCTCCCCCCCTACTATTCCACCACACACACCCTTGCACATGGGATCCTTCAAGTTGCTTCGATCAACTTCCTGGATACATCGCAGCTGTTCAAAAATCAATTCCCATAAAGCAGAACTCCTAAACGTCGATAAAGTCACCCTTTTTTGATCCTCAACCGATGGCTAGCTATACTTGATCAAGCACACAATCCTACCAAAGAAGTGTATTTAGGTCTGCCCAGTTAATTAATCTCACATCTTCAAATTATCCAAAACGCTTCAGATAACCTCATTGTAAAAATACAAAAATATCAACCTGTCTCCTGCCATCTGACAGCTCTTCACTGGTTTCCCTCCACAACAGACTTCGATGTTAAACTCTAGTTATAAAATGTACAGCTCTAGCCAAAACAGTACCCATCTTTCTACTTGTGTCTGGGACTTAGAAATAAATAAACAGAAATAAACAGTTAGCAGCTTTGCTCCACTAGAACTGCAACTTTGCAAAGAGTGTCTACATTGACCAGAATACACAGTGAGAGCAATGGAGTCTGGTTTCACTTGAAACTCACAGCTGACGGCTATTGATGAGTTGCAGTCCTGTTTTGTGTGCATGCACATGGAGGTTGTTTTGATAAAATATTTCCCGGGGACAATGTCTTGCACAAGAGGGGACTGACCTTTGCTGTTACATACTAATAGTTTAGAAAGCTGTGGTCTTTAAATGATGTGCTTCCAACAAGTTTTGCCCTCAGTATCTGCAGTGCTCTACAGAAGAGCTCATTAAGAGCAAAACACATGTCTGTGGCTAAGAAAAATGTAATATTTGAAAGAAACTAACAGGTATCAAACTTTTCTCCATTCAAAGAACTTCAGCTTTGCAATGATAGACCACGCCGGCCAGAATTCACTCGGAGGGCTATTGAGTCTCTTTTCACTTGAAATTCACAACTGAAGGCTATTGGTGAGTACCAGCCCTGCACTGAACATGGCCACATAGAGGTAAGGTGGCAAGAAATGGTTCCTGAGGCAATTGGCTCACACCAGAGACTGATCCTTGTAGTAGCATTCTGTTTCTTGGACACTTCAGAAGACAGGGATCTTTGGAAGTTATGCCACACGCAGGTTTAACATTCAATCTTTGCTCTGCTCTACTGAATAGCAAAACGCATATCTGGGGCTAAGGCAAATTAAATATTTGACAAAAACCAACAAGCTTGCTCGAGTGAAGGGATTGCAACTTTACAAAGATGAACTATGTGAACGGACAGCACAAGTGAGGCTTGTGCATAGATGTGGGTTTCTCAGTTCAGACAGCAAAACAAATCCAAAACCCAAGTAGCAAGAAACTAATTACGATTTATTGTGCCAATTTAAGCAAGGAACAAAATGTTGCCTCCATACAAGGAGCATAAGAATGTGGGCAAATTAAATATTTATGAAAGAGCAAGTGACTACTCTCCTGGGGATTACAGAAGGATAGTGGCAATACGTCCAGTGCAACACAGAAGGACTTGAATATCTAATGAAGTGGGGAAGATGCTATGATCTGTATTTTCGCCTCCCCTGGTCAACGTCAGTTACTCATGGAGGCTGCCTGATGATATGCTACTTGATGACTACACTAACCCCAGTATATATCCACAGCACTTCCTTCAAAAACAGGTAGTATACCACCAGAGTGGTTCAATTGTGACTGGGTTTTACAAACTACAAAAGTACATTTCTCTAACCATTCTGAAAATAACTTGCATATTTTTCTGATGGCTGTCAGACTATTTTTCTCGATTAACTTCTTATTGTGTTTATTTTGGAATAACTCCATAACACATCCATCAGAAAATATACATACAAAAGACATTTATAAGTAAAAAAAAAAAAAAAGTGCACTTTAACCTCTTCATTGCTATGCCCCTTTGCCTCCCCTCCCAAGTGCTAAGCCTTTTTTGGGTTATTTGGGGTGTGCACATAAGCTATCCACACCAAATTTGTGTCCTTTTCCCCCCCAACATCCTGGGGATTCTAAAGCTACACAAGGTTTGTGGATTCCCCTAGACGGGACAGCTAAAATAGCCAAAACACAGCTGCATTTTGTTTTTTGGGGGGGATAAAATGGGGATAAAGTGCTGTAGAAGAAAGCATCTGTTTTTTTCCCCTGCAAATGACATCAACAAAGGGTCTGCATGGTGCTAATACCCTGCCACTGAACTTCAGGCAGTCATCATTTCTACATCAATTCAGGAAGGACCTTAAAACCTGGCTCTTCAACTGAAGCTCAGAGGACAACACCCTCAGCACCATGAGACCCTTATGGGGGAGTAGTTGCGCTCTATAAATCCTGAATTGATTTGAAAATCACCATCTTCCCATCTTTCAGGAACAGACAGACTTGAATCAGAAAAACTAATTTTTCAACACAGTTTTGGCATTTTACTGAGACAAAGCCCATTTTTCCAATTTTTTGTGCTTTCAACCATTGCAGATATACAATATACAGTTATGTCCGCTGGAGCTTTCTGGTTGTGGGGATACGTACAGCTTGTAGGTTCACCAAGAACCTGGGGTACCCAGAGCCAATAACTGAGCTGCACCTTGCAATGGTTTTTCATTGTGTACCGGGTACAGCAATTCATTTCATAAAATATAAAGAGTGAAAAATAGGTGATGAGGAAACTATGTATTTTCGAAATGGGCACAAAAAGTAGAGTTTAGAAGTAGTGGTTATTTTCAAATCTCTGAATTTGTGGGTACCCAGACTAGCAAGTGAATGAGAGAGCATTTCTCAAAAATGACTTCTTACACTCTGTCTTACATATGGAAGGCATAAATGCAGAGAAAGACAATTAGTAATAACACTTATTCTACTAATCTGAGTTCCCCCAAGTCTCCTGCTACAAATCATACCTCACTTGTGTGGATAGGCCTAGTGCCCATGGCAGGAAACGGCCCAAAATGCAATGTGGACACATCCACATTATCATCCACTGACATTCACACAACTCTTATACACAGACACCCACATTTTCTGAGCCACTCATTCCAGCCCTGCAAACACTTATTCAAACAAACACACATTACCTCACCCATCCAGTGTCCAGCAGTTTCAGTGATAAAAGGTAGGCGTTTATTTGAGCTGCAGATTACATGTTTAATATGACATATCACGTCATTAGTCTGCAGAAGAAATAAAACAAGCATAACTAGCCATAATAAATTACTGGAACCATTACTGCCTTTGAGAGACGAAATCACCTACAGAGGCAGTGAAGGGAGAGGAGAGCTGAGAGAACACATTTTCTTCTTATTGTTTGTAAAAAAGATAGAGTTCCAACTTACTTGTGTGCAGGGTTGTCTTTGGCATATTTATGACTTGAGGTCTTCAGGTCACACTCATGTCTCCCAGAGAGCCCTGGATGGAGTTATTTATTGTATTTATTCAATTTCTCTGCCACAGACTGCTTGTAATGCAGGAAAAGGGGATTTTCTTTGCGCAATGCCACATTCTTTTAATACAATGTGACCTCTGGTAGGGAGACCCCTCTGATCACACCCCACCATTTGAGTAAATAGGAAAGGATGGATAATAATATCAGAGTGACATGAAGTTTTCAGAAACCTGGGCTGAACAAAAAACTCTCCAGGCTGTTTACTATCAGGGCTTCTGGTGGAGGAGGAGATAAGCCAGGGACATCACTGTGTTCTGAGAAACAAAACATAAGGGCTTTGTGTGGGCAAGCCCTGTCAGCCCTACCATGCAGCTTTCAGCCACATACGGACGCAGGCACAGTGTGGCTTTTCAAAGTGCACAACTTTCACTCGGAAAATGTTGTGCAGGAAATGTTTTACTTTCATCATGTAATTAAATATATGCTTCACTAGAGAAGCCAGAAAAGGCTAGGGGTGCAGCCCCTTAGCCCTTGAACACCAGCCGCCCCTGAAACTGACTTGTTTTTTGCAATGCGCCTAGCTGTGGATTGTTGACCCCAGCAAAGCCGGCATCTAGGGAAACCTGGCAAACCTGTACATTGTTGTAAATTAGACACCCAGGGATAGGTGACTTGTGTATGTCTCATCAGATTATGTTACCCAGAATCCCTTGCAAACCTCAAAATAGTCTTAAAAACACATATGTTCCTCATATTTCTGTGATGAAAAGTTCTGAGATCTGAAGGGAGCTACAAACTTCCTTCCACCCAGCATTCCCCCAGATCTCCAGATAAAAATGGTTCCTCACTTGTGTGAGAATGCCTAGAGCCTGCGACAGGAAACATCTCAAAACGCATCATGCATACATCAAATTTTTCCACCCAAAACTGACCTGTTTTTAGCAAAGTGCCTAGCTGTGGATTTTGGGCTCTAGCTCAGCTGGCACCTAGGGAAGCCTAGCAAACCTGTACATTTTTTAAAACTAGACAACTAGGGGAATCCAGGATGTGGTGGCTTGTGTGACTCTCACTAGGGTCTGTTACACAGAATCCCATGCAAAAATTAACATTTGTCTAAAACAACACATGTTCCTCACATTTCTGTGATGTAAAGTTCTAGAATGTGCACAGAGCCATCACTTCCTTCCACCAAGCTTTCATGTGAGTCTCCCATAAAAATGGTACCTTACTTGTGTGGTTGGGACTAGTGCAGGTGACAGGAATTTATCAAACCAAGCGCTATGTGAGCCCTTGCTTGGGGACTCCTAAAGGCATTGGTTGGATACCTTTCTATCTGTTCCACGAGGCCCAACCACACAAGTGGCACAGCATTTTTTATCTGCAGAAGTGGGGCAATGCTGACTGGTAGGAATATGGTGGATTTGTGCAGATTCCGAAAGTTTCCATCACAGAAATGTGAGGAATAATGTGTGTTTTCAGTCAACACTTGAGGTTTGCAGGGGACTGTGGGTAAGAAAATGTTGCGGGATCGATGTGAAGCATGCCACCCTGGACTCCCCAGATGTCTGTTTTTCAGAAATGTGTAGGTCTGGTAGGTTTTTCCAGGAGGCAGCCTTCACAAGCCCAAAAAGTGCAGCTGTCCACCATTGCAAGTGGGATGGCACTGGCACCCACAGGAGTTCAATACCGTACCGTTTGCCATTGGGATGAGAAGCTTAAGTCTGCAGGGTAGCAGAAAGACTGTTTCCCCATTTTTGAGGGGGTGGGACCATGGCCATGCCGGGCAGCCCTCAAGCTACAAAAAAAAGTAATCCCTGTTGTCTAGTGGGCTTTCTGCCACCTACCCCCCCCCGCGATGGGGATATTGGCCTCCTTCTGACCTCCCCTCACTCGAGGGTGGCAGAAAGACTTTCCCTTTTTTGGGGGAGGGGGCATGGCCATGTACATGATGGGCAGGTGCCACTGATACACATATAAAAAAATCCCTGGTGTCTGGTAGGCTTTCTGCCCTTCTGCTTCACCCATGGGGCAGATGGGGGTAATAGGTTGGGCAGAAAGACTGTTTCCCCATTTTGGTGGGAGGTTGGGACATGCCTGTGCTGGGTAATCCCTGGTGCACAGTGGGATTTGTGCCCTCCCTCCCAGCAGGGGCGGATGGGATAATTGCCCCCACCCAATGGGAGCAGAAAGAATGTTTCTATTTTTTTTGGGGGGGGGGTGGCCATGTCTGTACTGAGCAGCCCCCACAATACAAATAAAAAATTAAGTAATCCTTGGTGTCTAGTGGGTTTCTAAACCCCTCCCAAGGGGACAGATGTGGGTACTTGGCCCCATCTGTAGCCTCCCTTGGGGAGAGCGGAAAGACTGTTTCCCTGTTTTGGGGGGTTGGGGGCATGCCCATGTCCATGTTGGGCAGCCCCCATCAATACAAATAAAAACAATAAGTCATCACTGGTGTCCAGTGGGATTTCTGCCCCCGGTTGGGGGGGGGGGGAGGGCAGATAGAGTAATTGCCTCTATCTGCCCTCCCCCAGGTGGGGGGGACAGAAAGACTGTATTTTTTTGGTGAGGAGCGGGGAGCAAATAACAGAAAAGTAATCCCGGGTGCCTAGTGGTTTTCTGCCACTCCCCCAGGGTAGACTGGGCAGATTGACTTAAAAACAAAGTTAATCTGACCCCGGGGGCCCAGAAATTGGCCAAAATAAATAATCACCCCATAATAGGGAGCGGGCCTTGCCCAAGGGGCCACTCCGCAACACTTTTTTTTTAAATCCCTGGAGTCTAGTCATAGTCTCTAAGGGCCTGTTCCCCCCAAATAAATCCCTGGTATCTAGTAGGGTGGATCCCCGATTGGGGTAATCCGCAAGTAGGGATCCCCTTTCCAACAATACCTCTTGGGTGTGCTTTGGAGCTCTGGGGGATAAGATTTCCCCCGCAAGTACCCACGCAGCGAAAGTGAAGTGAGCCAATTGGCTCATTTCACTTTCAATGTGCACCGTGCACACGATCGTCATTACATTGGGAAAAAAATGCAGTGGGCGGCTGGGGAATCTTCTCCAGCTTTCGCTGCAAAAAATGAAAAAGGAAATTCCTCTGCTGTTTACAGCAGAAGGATTTCACGCTCGTGTTTTGAGGATGGAATGGTTCCGCCTTTCCACACACAAGTTCCTGTGCGCATGAGGGAACCATTCAGTCATGTGCACTGAAGGGGTTAATATTAAAATGAGGAATACAATGTACAAGTCAATTAGGGTGAACAAATACAAGATACACAATTGATTGCCGTAAATATCACGCAATGCCTTAAAACTAGCTCATGGCACAGACAATAAAATTTGATGTTTCCATTTTAAAAATCCTATGAGAGAGTGAATACTAGCTAATGCCCAATGTCTTACAAACAGGGCGCAATCTCCTATGTTGAGCATCTTGATAGGCTGGATCAACAAAAAAAAAATGTGCTACAGTTTATGGAGAAGGAGAACAAGCAGGACAGGAAACTGAGGGACAGATTATTGAAATGTATGGATGCCCAGGTGAAAAATAATTTTTAGGTCCATATCCAGAAACAATGGCAGCATCAGGAAACTCTCTGGGACATTTACCAAAGGTTGTCCAAAAGTAAGGTATCAATATCATATGTGGCCCATAACTCAGCCCTATACAGTGCTGCACTTCGACTTTTAGCCCTATAAACAGAAAGGGCCAGAGTTACCAATCTAGAACTTGTTGCTCTAAATAAGTGTAAGATTGCCATGGTTCTGTGTTAATGAGGTTACTCTTCTTAACTTGCGGGCCCCACGCAAGATTGTCAGCAATCTTTACACCCAAGTAATCAAAATTACTAACTTGGTCTAAAACATCACCCTCCACACTCAGCCTGCTTTTATGGATGAACTTTGAGCACCATATATTTAGTTTTGGTGGTATTCAGCTCTAAGCCTTTCTATGTAGAAAAATACTAAAACCTTACTAATGAGAGATTGCAGCCTTTTTGGAATTTTGGATATATGAAGGGTATTGTCAGTAAATAAAAGGTATGGGATTTTGGTGCCATTTAATATTGGGGAATCCTTAGTACAATCTAACAAAAAACATGTATGACAAAAAGAGTGTCGCAGCTAGCACACAACCTTACCTTACTTCTCTCTTGATTGGAATTCTATCAGTCAGTACCCTGCTGGCTCCCCAACGCACCTGTGAATACATCCCTTTATACAGTATGACAGTAATAGAAACTAGATATTCTGGCACTTGCATATTCCTCAATACCTTCCAGAGTAAATCCCTAGGGAGCAGGGTGAATGCAGCTCTTAGATCTATGAGTGCCATTTATACGTTTTTTTTAACAACACATATCTCTCAAATAATAAGGAAAATTGAAAACCCTGATAGTGGTAAATTTTGAACAGAAGCCTGCTTGAAGAGGGGATAAGATCTGGTGTGACACCATCCTATCATGCAATTGTCCAGTACCGGTCTATTGAAGACCTCCTGTACATTGTCTAATAGACTAATAGGCCTGCACTTGGATGGATTATCTCCATTCCCCTTCTTGAAGATGGGGATAAGCTTCGCTCCCTTCCACATGTTTGGGATTAAGGCTTCGGCTAAGATAGCAAGGTAATATATGGTACCCAAATAACAAGTTAACCACAACATAAATCACCTCGTATGTTATCCGGCCCAGGGGCCTTTCCCCTCTTTAGTGTTTTGATGGCTTTCATCATATCTTGGAAAGAAAAGTTCTGATCCCACCCCCTGTTCTGATCCCACTTGAAGCTTTAACATCATCCAGCCCTTTAAGCCCTCTGGAAGTATTCCGACAGGCGAGGCTGGGAATAAAGATTAGTAAAATGCTGGCCCGATTTTCCAGATGGATATAATGTACCACACTAGCAGTACTGTCTTTACTTTGATGTTCCACAATGTGCCAAAAGGTAAGTTGTGGTGTCATTAAGAGTAGCAGCTGTTAAAAGACCTTCCTAATTTCCATCTTCCCACCTTCGCCTACTCTTCTCTAGTGTTCGTTTATACTGAGCACCTGCTTTCCAAACAGACAAGTGGATCCAGTAGTTCCTCTTAGCTGCCCTATGATTCTTGTTGTACCAAGGTGAAATCTTAGGCTAAGTTTGGTGTTTGTGGTTAGTAGCCCTGAGGAAAAAACTCTCAGTGAATTGAACAGAGAGTTATGCACGTCAATGATAGGTACATTTCTTGCAAGGGTATTAGTTTAAACAGTGAAGGCAGCTACAAATGCAGGTGAAGTCTTGCCACTAGCACAGAATTGAACTCAAAGCATTGTAACTTAACAGATATAAAACGGTCTTGGACTACTGGCACAGGTACTTTAGTACCAACTTGCTCATCTGGATTCATGAAATTAATATCTTTCAGTATTAACAGCAAAAGATTATGACCATCATCTGGTTGAGGCAGGACTGCCATATCAACTAAATGGGGCCACATTTTTACATCGAGAATAATATAATCCATCTTGAGCTTTCCCTCTTGAAGGTATGTTCTCCACTCACGTCTGACTTTGTTCGTCCATTGCATGCCTGCAAACCCAAACAACAGTCACTGAGATCATCTGAAGAGCTGCCTTTGAACTTCCCTTGAGCATCTTAGTTTCCTGACTGGGAATTCTGCAATACTCATTGTCTGCTGCTGTAAAGGAGCATACACATTCAAAGGGTTCAAAGGTCACATTAAAATCAACGGCTACTATCACTGGCTGACTATCAAAAAAATTATTCAATTAATTTCTCCAACAGCTTTAGTGTGTCAGATTCTTTGCCCTTTGGTATGGAGCGGTTATAAACATTGATATTTTTACTTCAAAACCTTCTATGAATTCAACAGATATTGCTAGAATAGCAAAATAATCTACCGTCAAACTTCCACATTTACATATGATACTGTTTTTAATATAGAGGGTAGCTTATATGTAAAAAGAAAATCCATTTAAATAAATAGTGTAGCAGTCCATGTTTCTTGAAATAAGCATATGTCTTGACAATCAATGAAAGAACCCCAACCCGGATCAATGTGTTTAGTTGCGATACCCACAATATTCCAGGATAGTAATTTCAGGGGAGAGGGAAACATGGTCAAGTTAACTTCTTTATCCTTGCTTACATCCTTACACAGCTTCACCAGAACAATAGTTGTGCCAATAGGCTCACTGGGCACTAGACAGAACTTGTGATGCCACTGGGAGTAAAGACTAGTCAGACAGGGCAAAGCCAGTGGTCTTGTGTACATCTGAATTGTATACAAGACTTATGCCTACTTGTATGGTCCATAGGGTTCGTTAATCTAAGGAAATGAGACCTTCAACTAAACTTCTGTCTTCAATATCAGCTTAACATAATAATGGTGCTGTAATGATATTTGTGTTTTGACCACTGACTCCACGTTGCACTTAGCCTAGCAGCACACTGTCACATTAGTGACCACCATATTAATTTTGCCGATTGACTTTATTTTAGCTTTAGCCACCGCCACGTTAAAAGCTGCAAGTATTTTTCCATGGCCACATTATACAATGTGCTTTTTGCTCATGTTTTTATTCTACGTGTCTGCGTGTTCTTTCTCTCCAAGGGCTTAGGCTGATAAGAAGGTACTAGGATGATGTTTATGGTGCAGCAGGGAACGGTTTTGTTTTGAGAGAGGGCACCTTGGGATCTTAGCCTATTCTGACATGTTCCTTTCAAAACTAACCTGAAGTAGCCAGAATTTCTGAATAACAAGGACGGAGCGGGGGAGGTTTTCTAGAACTCTCCCCTCTGGCTTGTTTAAAGTATATAAGAGACCCAGGATTGACAGTGGGAGATTCAAAGACTTCAGTCAGGATTGAGACGTCAAAATGCCTGACATCCCATGAGGACAGAATCTCTCTTTCTCTTCCACAGCTGATATTTGGAGTCTACAGCTTTTTGCTACTGAAAGATGAAGGAGCAGCTGGGCCGCATGTTGATGAATTTTTACTAATTATTTGCTTTGCATTGTGTATATATATATATATATATATATATATATATATATATATATATATATATATATATATGTTACACCGCAGCGCTCGCTGCGGCCGCGGGCTCAGGTTGCCGCGGCGCGGCACGTTAATTTTGCCGCGGCCGACGCCCGGGCCGCGGTAGACGCCGAGGCAGACACCCAGGTCGCGGGGGTCGCCGCGGCTCCGGCGAGGGCCATAAAGGCTCCAGGGACCCGGTCTGGGGGTCACGGCGCTCGCCGCTCCCCCTTTTTCAAGTTCTGCCTTAAAGGCAGACGCGGCAGAGCCTGAAACCCCGAGGGGGTTTCAGGCATGGCCGCACACAGCGCATTATGCGCTTAACATTTATTTCTCTTGCATGTATTCACCTGCCCACCACCACTTACCGATGTTCCTAGGACAAACTGAACCCTTACACTGGGGGTTCTTTATACTTGCCTTTTTTCTCTTCCCAGCATGCTTACCACTCCCTCTCTACCCAGCATGCATTGTCTAACACACATACCTAATTCATTACTGTTTTCTTTTCCCCAATCCAAGATGGCGGTGTTCTACTTCCTGTTTCCTGCTTCCTGTCCAGGGGTATTTAAGGGGATTCCAACTGCCTGTTCATTGCGTTGCAACACTCCTTGGTGATAGTCACGCTCCTATTTGATATCCTTCTGCGAATCCTGTCTGTTCCTGATTTGCTTTGTTTTCCTGCCTTCCTGAACTGCGGTCCTAATACCCTGGTGTCCTCCTTTCGTTTCAGGGAGTTCCTGTGGAGGTTTTTTACCCTACTGGGGTTTTTCCTCTGGGACTCCTTCTGGAGGGCACGGACTGTAGTGGTTCGCTCATACCAAACAGCACCGTGGCTTCCGGAAGGGGTCGCCCCTACCTCGGCCAGAGCAGAACCCGTCGGAACAAGGACCGTTCCCCTACGCCTCTCCGCTGCGAGGGTAAGACCGTTGAGAACCGCGACAGATTGCAACGCCCACAATTCCTGTTGCAGTCCGGAACTATGGATAACCCAGTGGTAAACACGGAACCTACTAACCAGGACCTGCTGGCGACGATACAACAACAGGCTCAAGAACTCCAGCAATTACGTACTGAGAATACTGTTTATCGACAAACCTTTGCCTCCAGGACCACAGATGTCCCTGCAGTAGCCGCCTCTACACCTCGATTTTCCGGGGATCCCACCACATTAAAAGAATTCCTGGATGCCTTAACGGTGTACTTTGCCTTTCGCCCCTCGCAATTTGTACAAGATAAGACCAAGGTGGGGTATTTGATTAGTGCCTTATCAGGACCAGCCTTGGCCTGGGCCACACCTCTAGTAACCAGAAACGATCCCTGTCTATCTAATTATTCCACCTTTATCACTACTTTTAAACAGATGTTTGAACGCCCTGGACTCGAGGCGTCAGCAGAAGAGGCTCTTTGCGAAGTCCAACAAGGGAGTCAGGATGTATTACAATACATCACCCGTTTCAGACAATTAGCTGCAGAAACAACCTGGGTGGAACGTACCTTGGTGACACTCTTCCGTAGAGGTCTAAGAGAGGACATCAAAGATGAACTAGTACATTCTGCCAGGATAGAAAACCTCAAAGGGTTGATGGACCAAGCACTAACTATAGAGTATCGGTTAAATGAACGACGAATGGAGAAAAAGAAGAGTCGTTTGCCTTTTCACTCAGTACCATCTCGTCCCTTCGCCCATCGTTCCGAGGAAGCCCGCCCTGAATCCAAAGGGAATACCGAGGAAGAGCCCATGCAGATTGACACAGCTCGCGGACCTCTATCCGCCAGCGAAAGGGAACATAGACGAAGGAAGGGGCTTTGCCTATATTGTGGTGCAGCTGGTCACCTAATTCGCGCCTGCCCCATTCGTCCAACCAAGCCCTTGGGAAACGCCAACTCCCGTCCCCAGTAAGAAGGGTGAGGACGGGATATCGTGATATACCTTCTATTTGCTCTTCCAGGGAGGAAGGAACTGCTCTTTTTCTCTTACCAGTTATCCTCCATTTAACTGATGGCCGCGAAGCAAGAACTTTGGCTTTATTGGATTGCGGAGCCAGTGGCCTATATTTAGATGAAACCTGGGCCAAAGAACAACAAATAACACAAATACCCAAAGAAATACCAGAACAGGTACATACTGTTGATGGGTCACTCTTGGCCTCTGGACCGGTACAATACACCACCCCTACTTTCTGTTTACAGTTCGGTAAACATCAGGAAATTCTCTCGTTTGACTTAATCTCATCACCACACCATGTCATGATCCTGGGAATTCCATGGCTTACACGGCACAATCCTTACATCAACTGGGAAACAAAAACCATTTCGTTATCCTCTCATTTTTGTCAACACCATTGCTATCCGGCCGGGGATTATTGGTCCCCAAAAAGTCTCTCAACAGCACCTGCCCAGGTGGGAGGATCCATTAATGTTCTACAGGGAGTTCCCAGACAGTATCAGGACTATATCGATGTATTCCAGAAGCCAGAAAGACCTGAATTGCCACCCCACAGAGAATACGACTGTGCCATTTCTTTAGAGCCAGACACTGTAGTTCCTTTTGGGCGGATGTACTCCCTCACCGAACCAGAGAAACAAATTCTGAAGGAGTACCTAGATGAGAATCTACAAAGTGGGTTAATAACTCCCTCCTCTTCACCCGCCGGGGCTCCTCTTTTCTTTGTACCAAAGAAAACCAAAGACCTGCGTCCCTGTATCGACTTCAGAGGGTTAAACAGGATCACTATCAAAGACCGGTATCCGCTACCCCTCATCAAAGACATCTTAGAAGCAGTCAGAGGAGCCAAGAGGTTCACTAAGCTGGATCTCCGAGGAGCCTATCATCTGCTAAGAGTCAGAGAAGGTGATGAGTGGAAGACCGCCTTTAGAACACCTTTTGGTCACTACGAATATAGAGTAATGCCCTTCGGACTCACTAATGCCCCGTCCATCTTTCAAAGATTCATGGATTCTATCTTTTCTGATCTTTTGCAACAAACAGTGGTAGTGTATCTTGACGATATCCTAATTTATTCGGTTCATCCAGAGGAACATTCCAAACACGTCCGCCAAGTCTTAGAAAGACTCCGACAACATCATTTGTTCTGTAAGCCTGAAAAATGCGAATTTGATCAGATAGAAGTGAAATATTTGGGATACTGTATAGACCAAACCGGAATTGCCATGGACTCAGACAAAGTACAGGCTATATTGAACTGGCCATCTCCTTCTTCCATCAAGGAGACTCAATGTTTTCTGGGACTAGCCAACTTCTACCGGCAGTTCATAGCAGACTTTGCCCAGAGAACCAGCTTCATTACTCAAACCCTCAAAAAGGAACACCTAAAGAAAGGTTTTTGTTGGACACCAGGCGCTGAGTCAGCTTTTCAGGACTTAAAGAAAGCCTTTAGTCAAGCCCCTATTCTTCGACACCCAGACACTAGCAAACAATTCATTGTTGTCACAGACGCCTCAGAAAGAGCCATTGGGGCTGCCTTGTTACAAAGACAAGACGATGATGACCTAGAACACCCTGTATTCTATCTATCCCACATTCTATCTGATTCTGAGCGAAACTATTCCGTGCTAGAACGCGAATTACTCGCCTTAAAGGTCGCGTGCACTGAATGGAGACACTTTTTGATGGGATCAAAGGAGCCCTTCGAAGCCCGGACCGATCATAGAAATCTACAGTGTTTAAGAAATTTCCAGTGCCAAAATAGCCGGCAAGCTCGATGGGCCTTCTTCTTCAGCCAGTATGATTTCTATATCACCTACATCCCTGGTTCTCAGAACATCCTGGCGGATGCCCTGTCCCGACGTTATCCTGGGTGCGGTGATTCCGCGATTCAAAACTTATTCGACAACAATAAAATCATAGGGGTAGCACAGACCTTTTTAGATCAAGTTAAGTCTGAATATGCCCGTCTACACGAAACAGAACTAAAGAGGTTACGTCCACAGCTGCACATAGATCATGACTACTATTATCATGATAAGGCCCTGTTTTTACCCACTAAAACAGTGCAAATCGAAGCCTTACACATGTGCCATGATTCTCCTATTGCGGGTCATCGAGGAGTGAAAGCGACTCAAGATCTTTTGCTTCGCTCTTTCTGGTGGCCAACTCTCAAGGCTGACACTGAGGCATATGTGTTATCCTGTCCTACATGTGCTCAAGCCAAGACACCCCGAACCAGACCTGTGGGCTTACTCCGCCCATTACCTGTTCCCCCAGGCCCATGGCTTACCATATCCACCGATTTTATGTGCGCCTTACCTTCCTCAATGGGAAACCACGTCATAATGGTAACTGTGGACTCCTTCACCAAGATGGCCCACTTCACGGCCTTGAGAAAGTTACCCACGGCAAAGGAGTTAAGTCAGGTCTTTACTCAAGAAATGTTCAGGCTACATGGGCTACCCCAAGTTATTATATCAGACAGAGGTCCCCAATATATCTCCCGTTTCTGGAACCAATTCTGCAAGATCTTGGGGATCCAGGTGGCCTTGTCATCCGGGTTCCACCCTCAAACCAATGGACAAACAGAACGACTCAATCAGGGTCTCGAGCAGTACTTACGTAGCTTCTGTAACGCTACACAAAGTAATTGGGCTCCCTACTTACCGCTTGCCGAATTCTCCTATAATAACTCTCTACACAGTGCCTCTAAAGTCTCTCCTTTCTATGGCTCCTATGGTTTCCATCCCAGGGCCTTCCCAACTCCCCTGAGAGACAACTCCAACCTTCCCGCCATCTCCTCTTTCGTTCGACAGCTACGGGGTATACAGCGAATTATCCATTCTAACCTTGTGTCCACCAAGTCCCGCATGAAGACAATAGCAGATAGGAGACGCTGTGCGGCTCCTCTATATCAAGTCCATGATAAGGTCTGGCTCTCCTCTAGATTCCTACCTCTCCGACTCACCCAAAACAAATTCAAGCCCCGCTTTTATGGTCCCTTTCTCATTCTCAAGAAGATCAACCCAGTGTCCATGCGTCTTCGCCTACCTCGGACATGGAAGATCCACCCAGTATTCCATGTCTCGCAACTGAAACCTTACCGTCCTGATCTCTTTCATAGGCAGTTGCCCTGTCCCCCTCCTTTGTTGGTTGACAATGTGCCTGAATACGAAGTGCAGGAGGTCTGTGACTCTCGATTTTTCCATGGGCGCCTCCAATACCTTATTCATTGGAAGGGGTACCCTTTGAGTGAGTGTTCCTGGGAGGATGCCTCTTCAGTCCATGCTCCTCTTTTAATCCGCCGCTTTTTTCGGCTCTTCCCTCACAAACCCGGGGCCTCGGGGAGGGGCATACTGTTACACCGCAGCGCTCGCTGCGGCCGCGGGCTCAGGTTGCCGCGGCGCGGCACGTTAATTTTGCCGCGGCCGACGCCCGGGCCGCGGTAGACGCCGAGGCAGACACCCAGGTCGCGGGGGTCGCCGCGGCTCCGGCGAGGGCCATAAAGGCTCCAGGGAGCCGGTCTGGGGGTCACGGCGCTCGCCGCTCCCCCTTTTTCAAGTTCTGCCTTAAAGGCAGACGCGGCAGAGCCTGAAACCCCGAGGGGGTTTCAGGCATGGCCGCACACAGCGCATTATGCGCTTAACATTTATTTCTCTTGCATGTATTCACCTGCCCACCACCACTTACCGATGTTCCTAGGACAAACCGAACCCTTACACTGGGGGTTCTTTATACTTGCCTTTTTTCTCTTCCCAGCATGCTTACCACTCCCTCTCTACCCAGCATGCATTGTCTAACACACATACCTAATTCATTACTGTTTTCTTTTCCCCAATCCAAGATGGCGGTGTTCTACTTCCTGTTTCCTGTTTCCTGTCCAGGGGTATTTAAGGGGATTCCAACTGCCTGTTCATTGCGTTGCAACACTCCTTGGTGATAGTCACGCTCCTATTTGATATCCTTCTGCGAATCCTGTCTGTTCCTGATTTGCTTTGTTTTCCTGCCTTCCTGAACTGCGGTCCTAATACCCTGGTGTCCTCCTTTCGTTTCAGGGAGTTCCTGTGGAGGTTTTTTACCCTACTGGGGTTTTTCCTCTGGGACTCCTTCTGGAGGGCACGGACTGTAGTGGTTCGCTCATACCAAACAGCACCGTGGCTACCGGAAGGGGTCGCCCCTACCTCGGCCAGAGCAGAACCCGTCGGAACAAGGACCGTTCCCCTACGCCTCTCCGCTGCGAGGGTAAGACCGTTGAGAACCGCGACAATATATATATGTGTATATATATATATATATATATATATATATATATATCTCTGTACCTTTGTATGTATATATTTGCCGTTTATAGATTGAAGATTTTTTCAACATGTTTTCATTTTATTGTTGAGCACATTTTAAACATGCACTTTCAGTTCTACTGACCTTCCTTTACAAGCCTTGCGAAGTGATTCAATAAATGTCTTCTTAAGATTAAGAGATACATTCCACAGATTCTTTTTGACTCTTTTCAGTGTGTGTATTTTGGCTCAGTAAGCAGTAAAGCAAAACAGGTGCTCAATTCGGGAAGACTGCCATTGCACACTAATAATATCAAATCATACGATATGACATTGGCATTGATGCGTATATCTGATCCAGTGGGTTACTTTATTCTTAAGTGACTCTGCGTCTTCCCTAGAATCAGGTTTCAGTTTAGGAAACTTAGCCATGGACACCATACACTGGTTGTCAGAACCCCTGCCCCCTTTCATTGCTACAGTAATTACTGCTATGTGACTGGGTTTGTATGCAATGCTAATTAACAATGGGATACCTTCAGCTAAGGGTTTGTTACAGTGAGCTACCAAAACATTGCAAAAGTGAAAGGAACTGAGCAGGGTACGGGGGTATTAGAAGTGCTATTCTGTTTGCACCTATGGAGGAAGGAACCATTTCTTGATCTCTTACTGCCATTTTACTCCAAACTTGGTCTTGCATGTTGGAATAAGAAGATGGATTGCTAGCTATTGTAGGCATTTCTGTTTTAATACAAACATCTAGTCTGAGCAACAATGCTAAGGCTAAGTCTTTTATTTCTTTTAGCTCAGCTCTCAAGAGCTCCAGCTCACCCCCATCGTCATGTTACCTTCCCCTTCCCCTTCCGACCAGTTTGAGCTGCGACAACTAAAAATTTTGAACCAAACTCTGGATTGGTGTCTTTGGGGTTATATTGCCAGCATCTCATAGGAGCTGAAGACGGTTCTTACATGTAACAATTGATTCTACAATGATTTTAGGGGATAACGGTTGGCTAATAAAACTGGTTACAGGAGAATTACAAATATCAGGGCAAGTCTGCAAGAGCAGCACAGTGGTGCTAGAGCCAGGGGCAAATTTGATGTTAGTTCTTCTCTTACAAAACTTAATAATTCTATCAGGAGTGTTCTTTTGACTAAACAATCCTTCCTGACTTATATTGGACTCAACGTCCTCAGACAGGAGGTCGATTTAAACTATAATTATCAGCTGCATCTTTTTGAATTTTATAAGACTTATCTCTTCCCTTAGCTCCCTCTAGTACTTTCCGTTTCCCCATTGATCCTATTAAATGGGCAAGGGGAAAACATGCACAAGTTCTAAAACAAAGCTATGCAAATAGTTGTAAAACATAATAACATTTCCACCCAGTCATGCAAGAGTTCCACCAAATATCACAGAGTTTGCGTCTCATAACACAGCAAGTGAAGTACCTCATGGGCCGAGTGCCAAATGTTATGAATAATCTCCTGGGTTTGAAGATGAAAGGGGGAAGGCCCTGCCCTGCCTTGTCCAGGAGGTAACGGATGAAGATGAGTTTGCCCTTGGTGCAGAGGGAGTTGGTAGAGTTAAATACTGCTAGCAAAGAAAAGGTCCTTCTACTAGCCTCTCTAACCTAGTGACAGCTGCTTGTGGGACAGGTAGTCCCCGCCAGAAGTTCAGGGTTCTTTGATTAACCTTTTCCTTCTGTCTGTAACACTCACTCCTCTCATTTAGGCCTTAAAAAATTAAATATTTGTACTTAAAACGGGTCCCACCTGTGACTCGGCCACAACAAGAGCATATTTTTAAAGTAAGCTGTCAAGGAAGATCTTCCCAGGTAGCATACTTGGAGTTTGACATTGTCAGCTCAGTGCATAGCTTTACCCCGGAGCTTTGGTCCAACAGAAAGACGGGAGAAGCATAAAGAAAGTGGTAACAAAGAGCAAAAAAGCAGGCAAAATATGCATTGCCTAGAAATAATCCTGAAGAAGAACCAGAACAAAGGAAGGCAACCCATCAGTCTGTAGCAAATCTACCCACATCACAAGAGGGGACCTACCAGAACCCCCTCTGCTCGGTTCTCTAGAGAATTTGTTCTAAACCTGTGGTCCAGGGTTCCTTTGGGGGCCATTGAAGTTTACTCAGAAGGTCTGCAAATGCTTAGAAAATTTAACATTATCAGATTAAAAAGTGTAAATAAATAAAGAATTAAATGTAAAATTGAAACTGTTAAAGCTTCCTGTAAGCTTGAAGAAATTCGGAACTGGCGGCTAAAAATGATGTAACCTCAGACTGATTTGCAGGAGTACTGCACGTGCATCAAACAGGATATATTATGGATCATGAGTAACGTGAATTGAATTTAGAAAAGCTCTTTTTTATATTTGCTTGAGAATTAAAAAATATTTAATCATCTGTGTATTTGTTTGGTGAATGCTTGTTTCTGTATTTGTTGTGTATTATTTTGGGGGTTCAAATCATCGAAAATGCTTAGGCCGGGTCCCTCGGCTTACGGTAATGACTCAATGGGGGGAGAGGGAGGCCCCAGATTCCAATAATGTTTCAGTGCGGGGTCTCCAGGTTTCATTAATGATTAAGAAGGCGTCCACACATATCAAAATGTTTAGACCTACTGCTCTAGACCAAAGAAATGGAATGAAATACTAAATTATACCAGACCTACACTTGGAGAAACAGCTAGTGAGAATTGGGCTTCATTATACTGCGATTAGGGATCCAGGAGCGGTTTTTAGTGTTTCTCTGACAGAGCCCCGTGACCCCATTTGTGTGGTAAACGGGAGGTGTTATTTTCATGTCAATAGGTGTATGTTTACTTTCCATGTTCTCACTTTAAGTATGTTTCTACATTTTCGATATTATAAGGTTTTCTACCATTTTATCATTGCACTGTCTCTTATGAAAAGAAGCCTAGTGCTCGGTCACTGCCACCAAACAGAGCACCCTGGTAACATAGAGAAGCAACTATTTCCTTTGTGTCTGACCTACCAAAGCCTAATTTGGGAACGAGTCGGGCAATGGGCTAACCAAGAAACACTGAAGCATCCTCCCTGTGGGTCAAGAGTGAAAATAACATCATTGGGCAGACTACCTTATCATGAAATTGTAATGATGCACATAGATAAGCTTTTATTTTCACCCAGCAATCTCTCCCTAAAGAGGGCCTGATTCTAGAACGGATATATACACATGAGCACAACTTTACGGTTCAATCCTATAAATAATTGGTTGTGTACGCATTTATTATTATTATGACAAGAATGCAGTGAGGTTGAAATTCACACTACATAATATTCCTCAAAACGTAATGCTTTATTTCCTGTCTTCCAGACTTTGGCATAGATATTCCACGTCAAAAAACTATTGCAAAAAATACACTGAAGCACTGAATATTATTTGATAATTGGACTGGTTTCAGTAACTAATGTCCACAGTGAGGAATCAAAAAGGGAAGCTATGCTGAACTTGCAATATGCGGCTGCTAAAAACAGAAATCTTCTGTTGTTTATCTCTCCAGTAATGAGTTCAAACTCTTACCTATAGTTACCTATCCTAATGTAAGCACCGGTGAGAAGGAAAATTAGGTTGGAAGGCACCCATATAATTTTAAATCATAGTTTGTTTAGCCTCATTAAAACACATCCAAATACACACTTTCTCACTGATCCCAACTAGGCTTGATGGAAATTCGAATTACACAGACAATCTTCGCGAAATTCCCAAATTCTGCATTACACCTTACTCAAAATTTCACAGTATCACAATTTTTGTCTGTGGAAACTGCTGTGACAGAAAATCTTAAAGTCAGAGATATTTTGTGCAGAGACCAGTCTCCTGCAGATATCTTCCGAGACCTTGTAATTGAAGTGCGCACTTGCCTAAAAAGAAAATCATGCGAGATACCAGAAAACTACATTTCGCACTGAAAGAGCACTTGCGCAGAATTGCCGTAGAATTTCAGAGTAACAGTTACGCAGCTTTGAACAACCTTCGTCCTAACTAATTTTTCCTCCATGTTGCCAAATAGTCAATAACACTTTTCGTGCTGTTAGTGAGCCTTCTATGCATGTGAATCAAGTGAAATACATTGTGAAATGTGTGACAAAACTGTATTACGGGGGGAATGGTTGAAATAACACACCCTGCACACATCTGCCTCCACAAAGGTTCCCTATGTCATTAGGTATCTGGCTAAAGCAAAGACTTGTCCCTGTACAGCAATTCTCCAGGGAAGAGCAAATCTTGGCGAGGCTCCTCATTACCACTGGCAAGGGCAGCCGTTAACAAGGTCACTGAGCTCATCCTTTTTCTACTGTAATAAGCAGGGGCATGTATAGAAGACACATATACATATTTAAGTTTTGTTTTAGCAGAAAAGGTATACCACAGAGCATGGTGCGTGTATTTGAAGGGGCAGCAAACAACAAACAACATTTATAAATTGACACCAGGTACACTTTTTTGTATGGTAACATACACTGGCATGTAAACACTGAAAGTGACAGACAAAGATCAGCTTATTCTACATTCCCAAAGATTTGCTGCTGCGGTTGGCACATAGCATTGCTTGCTACACATATATATTTAGGTCTAGGTCGCACCACCTTGTAGGTAAACTAACCGTAATCAAAGAACACCATTGATTAATAATGACGCTGGACTGCGGGCTACCACTAGTGCAAGCCTACACTTCACAAAATGGTATCCATCTTTAACCTTTGCATAGAGCCCAGACAATGAAAGCTTCATGGAGTTAAGCAGAACTAATTCAGCCCGCAGTACATTGAGCCGACAAGAGATCAGCTCCTCCTCTCCCTGACGCAGCACTCAGCAGCAGCAGCAGCGGACAAAGCTATTCCACAGCAAAAATGAGGGCATTTATTTTGAGTGTCAGCACACTACCAAAGTCCCCAGTCACAATTCCAGCACCAGCCCTGAGATACACAATACATTTGCAGCATGCAGGAGGATTACATTAAATAGTAAACAACAGTAAGTAGCACAACATCCACAGGGGTCAAATAGGGCATGCAAATGAATGTACTAACCATTCTAAACAGCCGCAACAAGAGGTGCTCATTGCACCAGTGACGGAAACAAACCACCTCACCCGGCATTTCTATAAAGAATACAAGTAAAATTCTGCAAATCTGTTCAGCCGGCTTCCTCTTGTGAGCTGCATTATCATGCAGCAGCCTATCAAATGTCACCACCACATGCTAGCAATCCTGTGCACTGCAGGATGATGTAAATGCCCGGTCCACATAGGTAGAGCAGCAACGGTATCCGGTGACTGCGGCTTCTGCTTTCAATTTGCCATCTGCAACAATCCCATTTTGATTGCTATTATCAATATCCATAAAAAATAAAGTATTTGGTTGATAAAATATTGGACAAAAATATCTTAAATAATGAGCATCTGTTAAAAAGGTAAAATCGTGAATCTTTAGTGATATACCCCACACAGCTCCTAAGAATCTGGCGTCAGGTGATTCACATTAAAATAAGAGATAATCTGTATCTTCATTCTACAAATGTTATAGGTGTTGGAGAGTAATATAGAAGGCAACATGTGGAGGATGCAACACTAGGTATGTTAATTAGAATTTAAGAAACATTGATATCTGAAGAACAGATTGCCTAAAAATCTCCACAATAACAGAATGAAGAAAATGTATGAACAAAAGCACTTTAATGAGCACTATTCACTCTGATCTCCCACAAATAACTGAGTGGTTAATGTTATGGAAAATGCATTACATACATATATGAATGATCAGGGGAAATAGGGGCAAGTAGCCCTTATTTTTTTTTTTTAGAGGAAAACCTATACTAACTCTGTAGATAAAATCTGTGATCCTCAGCCTAAATGTCTGCCAGGACTCAAACACCTTCCAAATCAGGAAAGAACTCAAGAGACTGACCTACAAGCAATTCATCACAAGTGTATAAACGTCCATTGTTTCTGGACCTTAGAACACCTTCTCTGTCCCTTTACCCGAAGCATTAACAAGGACTCAAGCCACAAGCTATCTTCAGCCTACTGACCCCTTGTGGGTTCTGCTCCGCAAACTGTAGCCGAGCCCTCGTGCTCTACTGTGCAAAACTCTGTTGCTTTGTAGATATACTTCCAGTATATGAAAACACATACATAATTATTCCATTTTCAAAACAATAATGAATCAAATAGTTAAGAAATCAGGAAACTGGAATTCAAATTAACTTATTAATTTAGACCTGCACCATGAATGTATAGCAGTGGAAGCAGAGAAACAAAGTTCGGTAAAATGAAAGATATGAGCTCATTTGTCTGTTGGGAAAGGCAAGAGTCCCACGTCATTAGCGCTGCCACCTCTGGTTCACAGGGTAAGGAATTGGTGACGTCTCAAGTTGGAGGGTGGAAATACTCCTTCAATATCTGTATGCCCTAACTTCTCTGGTGATGTACAAATCATTCGATTTCTGGAAGTGCACACTGGAGGAAGGTTTTTATTGGTGCAGTTCTATTAACTCTCTCAAAAGTATAGCACATGCACTGGAATCTTAGCAAAGACCACCATCCTCATTTCACATATTTGGTGAAATCATCTCAGGTACCTAAACCTATTTACCTAGAGGAGAAATACTTATAAAATGTAATCGACCTGTTTTCATATTTATTGCATCTCTTCGACGTTCAAATTGTTATGCATGTTTGACTTTTCTTTCATATCCGCTGGCCCAATTAGAGTGCATGCACATTTTGTACATAAGTGACAAAGCTGCTGTTTAAGGCTGCTACTTGACCTTCGTTTACAAATATCAGTCATCGGTGAAAATCTAAGTGACTTTACGGTCACCACTAACGAGTTATGTGATTTGCACATAATATATTCAAATGTTGGCAAGGCCAATACAGTCTTAAGTTAGTAAATTGATTAGCAGTAAGTGGGAAACAGTAATACTTGGACAGTAAGTTTCAAACAATACAAGTTATGTAAGAAGAACAATACTTAAATAAAGCTTATTTTCATTCAATGAAAAGATTATGCACTGCATCATCTTAGTATTTTACTATCGGTTTGGTCTCTAGAATATCATAATATGGGATTTTTATATTGTTCTAACATCACATTCAACCATTCTTTGTAAATTTGGGGTGAAAGACAGCAATAGAGAAAAGGCAATATTTGCCTCACTTGACAGTGGTCAAACACCATAATGAGAAATCAAAGAACCTGGTTTATGATTTCTTTAAAAGAATTTGGATAAACAAGGCACTGACATTTAAACTGCTACCAAGGCAAACACACTTCATCAACGATTATAATTTGGAAAATAAAGAAAATTAAGTCAAAGAGCAAGGTATGTTAAGATGTATCTCTTCCGGGGAAACAGTGATGGAGCCTCAAGCCAGTTTAGAACGGTGCTTAACTTGAGCCTCTGGTTTCCCGTGTTCTGCACCGGTACCTAATTGTCACTCTCGCACTTATGACAGTTTGCCACAGGGGTGAGCACAACCACAGTTTATTTTTGTAACATACATTAAAATGACCAACGTGGGAGCCTTCAATAGTCTGAACAGTTACACTTGCAGGCGTGTGATGGTTAGTGGTTGGATGGAACAGTCCTTGGCGGCGCAGGAAGGGCCAGTGGGTGAAGCAAACTGCAGCGGCCTCCAGACAAGGGCCCTGGCACTTATGTTTTTTTTTCAAACTAAGCACTGGTTTAGAACCATTCTATAAATGTAAAGTCTGTAATGTTTAAAAGCATATTGGTGAACTAAATGCAAAGATTCAAATTTCAGCATAAAAGTACTAATGTTCTTTGAGTCTTGCCGGGAGCTTAATGACATCGATTTCAAAGATTTTGAATAGATTTTTAAGTACTCAATTTTTAATTGATAAATGTTTATGCTATCTATCTGCGTAATGTATAACACTAAAGTAAGTGAAAGAGGCAGGCAGGCAGGGGTATGTGACTACTCTAGCCCATGCACTCTTCCTCCCACCTTCACAAATCAATAAGAACCTTACCACTTGTTACGTGTGTTCAGAGTTAAACAAACTGCATATTCTAAATTTGGTTTGATTATAGTTTGGTTTTTCACCATTAGATCAGTGAAATGATTTGAAGCTGTCGACCTTTTAACAACACGTTTAAAAAACAATCTGTTTGTTCTTTTAATGGAAACATTGGTAACGGAACGATATCAAGAGATGAACATATGATTTATAAAAATTAAACTACATCTCTGTTGACTTAAATATAACAAACGTTAATTCATCTAAAAGGGGCTTTGCAAGCCAGAAGCATTATAAAACAATTAAAAACCTATCTGTATTGATTTGCTCTTACATTAAACAATTTATATAATAATGAATACAAAGACAAAATCAGTAAACACATAACTAAAATTGAGTAGCAATCATGACAATAGCTTGCGGAAACAGCAACAAGTGGACTCTTTCCATTGTATATCTTGAACATATCTAAAAAGAATAAATCATATTCTTTTGAAAGTCTTTATATTTATTCATTAACTTATAACAAAATGAGAAAAGAGGAAATATATAATGTCTACAAGAGAGCACAGAGAACCTCTGCACAACCACAATGATGATTAAGCTGAATGGTTTCCATGTTGGTGTAAGGGGTAGGCAAAGGTTCCTTCCTGTAGTGAATCATGTAAGTTTGCATCCGAGTAACTCCTTAATGAACAACTCTCCGCTACTCGTGCCTACTGCAGCACACCCTTTCAATGTGTTGCCTCATCTTTCACTTTCAACCGCATTCAAATATAGTGGTTGGTCAAATAATTCTCTGTCATATAAGCTTTACTGCTGATAATCGCAAACAATGAATCGGTCAAGTATAATTTTTACAACTCTGCTAAATGGCTGCTCAAATGTATCAATTATAATTTTTTACCAGAATCTGTCCTTGACTGTCCTCTTGCGTTGCATGGTTTTACCAACTCTTCAGAAAGGTCTCAAAGTCAGGTACAGTTATGTACTGATTGCATAAAATACACTCTCTAAATTCCTGTGATCCTGAAACCATAGAGAAATCTATAGGACATTGGAAGAACTAAATTCCCAGAAGTCACAGGGACTTGGTTCTCTTTCACTTTCAAGACAGAGGAGGAGGAAAGAGATCGTTATCACATTATTATACTATGTGGCACTCTAGGGACACGTTACAAACATGGCCCCATGCAAATGAGGAGACACTTTGCCTCTGTCCATAATTGACCATTAATCTTGCTCTAGACCCAAACTCCAGTTTATCCAGTACATTATCATTGGGGGCCCATGCAGCTGCGTTTTGTCCTGTTATCACTTGTGCTATACATACACCCTTTATTCAGACCTTGGTTGATGGCAGTCTCTCCCCCTTCTGGGTTACTGTGTGTACTCTTATTGGTAACAATGTACTGGTTGCTATTTTCAAGAAATGACTCTTCCTCTTGGCTGCATGTGGTGGTTGCAGTCTTGTGAGTATTGTTTCTGCTTTAGGATTAAAACATAGAAGCCTGCTACTTAAGCTCTTTTCTACAACCTAGATGATTGGACTATTTTAACCGCAACTTGCTTAGATGTGGGACTTTTGAGGGGCTTTTTTTTTTTTAACCTTTGACCATCAGAAATCCAGACTTTTCAGTGTGCACCTCAGGGGGAAGCCCGCATTGTCTGCCTTAGCAGCGCTTCTGTGCTTTTTTTCTATTCACTTGTTTGATTGCCATTTCCATATGGAGCATTACCACTTGTACCTGCAGAGCTTTCTCTCTCCGACCTCTGACGGTTTCCTACACAGGCTTTGGCGACCCTTACCTTGACCCACAATCAAAAGTACAGCTAATTTGTACCTCAACTCTTATTTTGGGGCCCTTGTAATTACATTCTTATAAAATCCTCATTGGTAATCTCCAAGTGCAATATGCAGGCCAGTGATAGCGCTCTTATTCTTTCGCAATCATTATGCCCTTGGGAACAGACAGTACGGAGCCTATGCTACTGCATGGTATGGAGTGGTAAGATAGCATATGGGAAAATAAATCTTTGCTCTCGAAAGCTTGCACACCTACACATATATTGCAGCCCCTAAACAGGTGGACTTAAACAGGGGTCATTCATTTGAAAATGCTTTGGAATTAAATGACAATCATACTTTGCATATTGGGTAACACATTAACTACCCAGTGGGAGAGGGCCAAAGGTGTAAGGGAGAAGGAGGAGTGGTTAAAAACTAAGTTGCAGGCGTATGTCATTTTGAAAAGTGCGCCAGGGATGGAGCCTTTACCTCAGGTTAGTGAGATCTCTCCACCAATGCTTTTTTATTAATAAGATTTTTACTAAATGTTTTGCCAAATCTTTTAGTTGCCCCATTGAAAGTCCATAAAGACGTTATTTTGCCTCCCTGTCACTGTGATAACTTTTCAAACCAGAATACTCTGCATTTTCTTTTTTTTGTGATCATTATTTTGCCCTGAGATGGCGCTATATTTTACCCTTGCTGCGAGGGGAAGGCTTTATTCAGGCCAAGCCTACATTCATTTACCTACAGTTACTGCATACTAATTTGATCTGTTTTAGTGTAGCTCGGTTTTTGGCAGGTGCTTCACGTCGGAGAATAGCAGAATGCCAACTCAGAGGGCTGATTTGGATTAACTAGTATTTTTAGGTTGTTACCTTTTTATTACATAAACTGTATTTATGGTTTTTAGTTGTTAGACCTTTTGTAGGTTTTTTAAATGGGGTGTGTTATATTTTAAATTTTGTACGGAATGGACAAGTCTGTTTTTGTATTTATATGAACTGATGTATATGAACAATTTAACTATTATATTCTGACTTGTGTACGTCTTTAATAGATTGTTTTTAATCCAAATAAAGAATACTGAATTGAATTGCATTGAACTGAACTACGCAGTGGGCCATATATTCAAAATACTCAAACATCTAAAGATAAATAGACATATGATTGTGTATCCTAAAGATGTTATCACTGCACACTTGCTCCACCAAAAAATATAAGATTTTAAAAAAGGGAAATTCACAATAAGAGCATATTCCTTAGCAAACAGATGTTTTTTCTAACCACATTTGTGCAGAATGTTTGCTTTGCAGCAAATACACACCAATAAAATTAGGAAAAGTATTCATCTTGGAATGCTTTCTCTTGTATAGTCTTCTCCATCACCATCTTTGCATCCCACCACTTATGCTTGGGTTCACTCAGGAATATGTCAAAAGTACAGAAAGCGTTGAAAAAGCATTGAAAATGGCAATTGCCAAGTATACCTTCGAAATCACTCCCCATGAAATGCCCACACATTACTTTCTGAAATGTCCATACTCTTCACATGTACACAAGCAATGGACAGCTTCAAACTTTTCTTTATCCAAGTCTGATATGTGTGTGCTCTGGGTTCTGGGAACCTGGCTTATGTGTGGAGAAATACATGTGGAAGGGCAAAGAGGAGGCACCAGCCAAAACAACTATGACCCAGGTGAACATATTTAACATTCCACATGGAACAATCTATGCCTCATATAAATTCCCACATGTATTCTTCCTCAAACTGTTCAGGCTTTGAGGAATATGTAATAGCAGCAACTTCCAGAAAGATATCATAACACCTGCCAATGCAGCTTACTATGATAATCCATATCCCCGGTTTGTAGGGTTGTCAAAACAGAACTATGTATGCTTTAGTCACTAAAGCTCTTGAAGTAAGATAGTACAACACACGAACATGAGTACAGCTACCAGAGAATGTGCACAGCAGAGTCTAGCAATAATCACCTTGGCCCTATTTTAATGGCTATTCCCAATAGTGCTTTGAAACAGCATTGAAGCATATGAAAGACTGATTTATATTATTGCTCTGTTAAGCACTATTGTTGCACCATTGATCACAATCAAGGCTCCTACGATAAAGAATTGAACCAGACAAGCACGTAAACCATCAATTGCCTAAAGACACTGCAATGAACCAACAAAATTACAAATTTAACGACAAGAACACTTGGCCCCAAGTGATAGGGAGATCTTGCAAAGATCATGCATCAAGTAGAAGCCTAATATAGATGTCTATGAACTGTCCTCAGTAGTGAGTAAGTGATGGTTAAGAGCAAGACACGGCACACATCTGAAAACCTTAGATGTACAACCATCACCCTTGATAGATGGTGAGCAGATGGTCAGCCAATGTAAATGAGCTGAGATGAGCATCTGTTGTTTCCATTACAAGTTCGTTATTGCTATATAACAGAACATAAAAAGTCTACATTTTCAGTTATCTAAGCCAAGTGGGGCTGTCTATATGGTCTGCAATGGTTTTACATTCCAGCTGAAGATTCTGCTTTGCTTCATACTGAAATACTTCTGCATACAGGTGTAAATGAAGGATTACCTGTCTAAGATATAACACTGTTGGTACATGTTTGCATTACTTGTTGAAAGAGAAGTGTCTAGACCGACCCAGAACATGTTAAATGGCCATATTTAGCAGATGTGCAACTACACTGATATTCCTGCTAGATGGAACCTTTTGGCTATGGTCCAGGAGCATGCTATGGTCATTTGGAACGATGTTAATAATAATATTTTTTAATTTATTAAGCACAAACAGGTACCCTGAGGGGCATGCTGGCGAGACACAGAAAAAGCAAAGAAAAAGTAACTTAACCTAACATAAGTAAGCGAACAAATTACACATTTTGAGTAAAAAGCAAGACTTCAACAGCTGTCTGAATTTCAGACTGGAGACTGCTTCCTTAACATGCTGGGTAGGCAATTCTAGCACTTTGTTGTATAGAGAGAGAAAGCTTTGGCACCGTAAAACAAATAACTGAGCTTTCAAAATTTATAGAAGCTTTGTGGATCTGAGATTACATGAATGAACGTATTTATGTTTGTTTTGCAAAACAACAGGTCCTACACCATAAATGTGTGATGCACAATGCAGACAAATTTAAAAATGATACATTTTTAATAGTAAATTAGTCAACTTTACAAAGAATGGTGGCTAAGTGAATCTCGCCTCAAAAGGCCCAGAAAAAGGCTGGCAACAATAGTCAGCACAGTCAGGAGCCTAGCTAAGAGATGTTTAGAAATCTCTACGTACACACAATTTCCATAATACAAGCGACGCATGATTGCATCGTGAACCATTGTTTGCTTGTAGAAGGTGGGCATAGGACTAAGATGTTTTTCAGGGTCTTTAAAATCAAAAAGAAAGATGCCATTCATTCGGTAGTCTGACTGGAAAGCACAAATTTGGAATCAAAGATGACACTTAGATTCCCTCCCATTTCTAAAGGTTTGGTTATTGGCCCTATATTGTTGGGCCACTAATAGTTGATCCTGCTGTCCAGTTAATTGCCCACAACTAGCTCTTCGGTCTTAGTAATGATGAACTAGAACTTGTTGTGAATCAACCACTTTGCCACTGCTGACAAACATCTTTGAAGGTTGCCAAAGATTGGCATCTCCTTTTAACTTTGCCAGCAACTAAACGTTGCCCACAAATAAATAAAATGTGAATCTGAATGAATGCATCAGCGAAGCAAGTGGTCTCACATATATGTTAAATAAAGTGGGGCTGATGGAAGACCACTGTGGCATCTCATAGGACATTATTTTGGCAGGATTGAAATCTACAAAGTACTACCAATTGTTATTTGTCTTGCAAGAAAGATCTAAACCAACCCAAGACACGCCCCCCAAAGCCAGCTTTACCAACCCAAGCAGCAACAGAAGGTGAGGATATCATTAACAGTGGTGGATAGGCCAGATAGAATGCCCCTGTGAGTAGGCAGATAAAGATTGCCCAAAACAGCCATCAAGATAGATTCAGTGGGTGGCCTGGTTGAAACCTTCATTGTGCTGGATCCAGAATATTGTTTTTCGTTTTTTTAAAGTAAAGAAAATTGTGGCTTGTTTCCATGTCAGAGGAACCGGACATTATTGACCTTTCTCACACATTTTTTGAAGGCTTTGGGTTTAAGCCACAACCTACTTTGAAACATGCCTCTGCAGCTAACAGCAGGTGCACTTAGCCTTTATCTGGTGTAACATGGAGCAATACTAAACTTTAGTGATTTGGAAACGGTGCACCATATAACTTTCACCACGCACAACTACGCTTACCAGCAGGACTTATGATATTTCTATGCTATGCACCCAAACATGTTCATAGAGTAAATATGTGACTATGGTGCTATCATTAACCTGTCATTTGGGATGTCATCAATGATCTCACAATATATAAAGTGATAAACGGTGCATGGTGGAAGCACTAGTTATAGTTAACTCAGTAACCTATAACTGGTAAATGTCAGTTGTTTTTTTTTTGTTTTTTTAAACATTAGTGTTAGGTTATTTCAACACCTAACTAAATTTGTCACTTTCACCTTTGTTGTTTTCAGTGAATTTCTTTAATTGTCTTTTAACTTGAGGTAAGATCTTATTATCCTGCCAAAGTATATTGTTATGTTAACATTCTCTTTTTTCAGTGATTTATAGAGTGTTTGTGATCATATTCAGCGAACTTCCCTTCTTTGGCTGTGCACAGCGGAGGCTGGACACAGGACTTGGCCGTCCCTCCAACCCTGAAGCTGTTAGCCAACATCCCTCTGTGCACTGAAAAAGGCAATATGCAGTGGGGTTGGTGGCGAGGAGGTGGGGGGGGGGGGGGGGGGTGTTTGCTGGGCCTAGCTCCTGGCAAGGCCCTGTGCCCAACCCCTGTGAGAGGTCCACCCCACCAGACAATCAAACTACATAAAAAATTTAAAAAAAGAATTTGGTACCACGAACTTCAGCGGTACTGGTGCTCGCGCTTCCACCGCATTGTACTGCTTGTAGCATGTAAGTGTCTCCTAGTGAAGCTTGCACAGTACCATTACCATGGAGTGGAAGCTTCAGAGATGGCTCAGATCATGCAGTACTGCAGATAGGTATAATTCTTGCAGTACCAAAAGGGCACACAGGAGAAAAACCACTCTTAATCAGAGAGGGCACTAATTTTCCTATGGAAATTAAAATGGGAAACCTGTGTTTTAGAATTCCCACTTTTTATTGTCCCCTGTTTGACATATCACCCTGAAACTTTACCAGAAAGTGCTAAGGTGAATGAGCTTTTTTGGGGGGTGAGAGGGGGAGCAATGCAAACTCAAAGGACGTCAAAGCTATTAGTAAAACAAAAAAGCTCATACTTTGGAAACTCTGACCGAACTATAACTACACAGAGGTGGCAGCCACTGTGTAATATAATATACACACACATTTTTTACACATACCAATTTACAATTAGATAAAATAAACTATTATAAAACATCTTTGGAATATGATCAAAAAGTAGACTCTCGCTCTTTTGAAGAAAATGTATCTACGCAGAAACGTCATAGCTCATACATCATTCACAGCTCACCGTTCGTTAGAGGCATCTAAACTACCTGTAGTAGTGTACAAAACGTAATTACCAAAACTGGGAAACTGTAATCTTAGTTAAGTGCCACCTCTGAATTGTATGCCCAACTTTTTTTAATGTCTTCATAAAGTGATCCTTTTTAGTCAGGCGTAAACAGACGATTAGCAGCAGTTCTTACATTTTCAGACAAAAAGGAACTGCTCAAGGCTACTGCTCCATATTTTCTGTACAGCAACTCACAGGTCATGACCCGAGGCAACAATGAATGAAAGTCTCACGGGAGTGTGTCAAACTACCTTAAAAACTGAATTCCGGGCGAAGTTCACAAACCTTATTGTACATGTGCTGATAAAAACGGGGTTAGTACAAAAAAAAAACTGAACAGAAGCGAAATATTAAGATGACCTTTTGACCTTCACGACAAATCTTCTAAGGCATACATTTCACACAAACAGTAGATAACCAAGCATCACCTTGCAGTAAGATGCCGTTGTATATATTAATTGCAAAAAAGTGCACCGAACGTCCGAGCTTCAAGAATTGTTATCGTGCAAATTATGCTGCACATGCAAGGCTTGTTCTCGAGATGCGAAATGCTTAGTCCATGGTAAACAAATATCCCTTTTCAGTATTTCAGCACACATCCCATGCAAAATGTACCGGTCACAAAAAGGCTAGTTTAATACGGCTTTCAGATGACAGTACGTACGGTAAACATTTCTGCTGCCTCACGGGAACACAAAAACAAGAGACAAGGGCAAGCTAGCATAAAAAACGCACACCTCAGTACACGCCCGTAGGTTGTCCCAAATAAACAAGGTTTGGTCAGAAGAATGCACGCGAAAAACATCACTTTTAACATCAGCGGGGGCTTACGTGTTCGGAGAAATGCTCTTCTTCCTCCACTGCCATTTTCTGGGCCAAGAGTGAAACTTGATAAGTCAGTCAGCTAACGCGCATCGGTCACAGCATCCCAGCTAAAAACGCTGCTCAATGGGAATGCGAGGCTGTTCAGGGCAGCCAGCTAGAGGCGAAGGCGAGGACCCCCTTAACCGTGGAAAACAAAGGCAGAGCGGAGTGTAGCCCGATAGCCCTGCAGCCCTTCCTCGCCACACCGTGCGCGTGCCCCAAGATTCCAGGCTCACTTACCATACTTGTGCGCTCCAATCATTCTCTCAGTGTGTCCGTGATATGTGGAATACCAAAAATAGCAGCGCAATCGGCCGCTGGTGCGGGGCAGGCGCTCGGAGCCCCTCACGAAACCAGCTTTTGTCATTCTGCTTATCAGCTCTTTCCTCTGTGGAGCAGGGCCCTGTGATTGCCGCGCACCATTTCACGCCTGCCTTTCGAGCTCCGTGGCAGCCGAATTTACTTCGTCTTCATATTTCCCAGTTAGTGAGTATTTATAATTTTTGCACCTATACCTGCTTTTCCTCATCTCCACAACGTGCCCGCCCTTTTTTTTTTAATATCATGCTAAGATAAACAGTGTGCAGTGAGTAACTGGTCAACTGCTGCATATATATATATATAACACAGGCTAAAAATAGAAAACCACACGAGGGATTGCTGAGTGCTCCCAGACAAAATTCCAGGGCTGCTATGCACAACACCAATATTTTTTTCTGCCCTGCCACATGGAACAAGGTTGAACCAGGCCGGGCAAATGTCTGAAGGAGACATTCGAGCACAGTAGTGTTTATAAGGTGGCTAACAGGGTTTTTGGGCACGCTGTACAACGAGGCCTCTCATGCGTGTGCCACACCCTCCCTCCACAGCTGTTCCTCGAGGCACTGGCACGTTTCTGGAAGACAGCACTATCCAACTGGAGAAAAGCCAACCCATAAACCACACACTGGCTTCACTGAACACACCGACCAGTGGGCTGTATGCACGTAATGCAAGCCTCCGATTATTCTCTCAGCAGCAACTGGTGCAGCTACTCGGCTCCCCTTCAGCTCCGATGTATTTACAGCCAGAGTTCGTTGAAACCATTCACAATGTGCAGATTCATGAAAAAGCGGATTACATCATCTAAAACCGCTGCTGGAAAAAACAAGCTGCTGGACCTCGCTTACAAAGAAACCTAAAAAAAACGCTAATCAGGGACACTGGTCGTAGGATCATATGGTGGGTTATCTGTATATAGCTCCCTTTTAAAAAAAAAAACAAGCATTTGCAATGCAATTGGTCTCGACTTTGCAAGAGTTAGAGCTATTGCCATTGTTAATGCATTATTGGACTCTTCTTGCCACATAAATTAGTCAACCCCGCCGCATAATTGGGTCCTCTCCTGTCCCATAATTCCAGTGTCCCTGCATATAACTAAAGCACTTCCATTTACCTTCTTACTCTTTCTGCAGCAAAAAATGAAAATGTTGCCATTTAGCATCCTAATTTAAAACTGACATGCTAATTACAATAGAATGCCACTTTTACTGTCCCATCATCAGAGTTGCTGGCTGATTAACACAATTCCAAAAATAAAAGACACAAGACAGCCCCAGAGGAGTAATGAAAATGCAGGTGCACTGATGGGGCTGGAAAGTGTCAAGAGAATGGATGGACTACAGTGGTCAGATATTGACTGAGAGAGCTTAACCCGCCGAACAAGCTTCATACTACACTCCAGAGCACTGTAAATAACAGTTATTATGCAATCCTAATGGTACTCAATTTGTCTGCTTTCGCACAGATGAAGTATGAAGGATGAAGTCAAACTTGAGACGTGGAATTCACTGCATGTTTCAGCGGTGAGCATACAGCACATCGAGCCAGTCTGCAGTCTAGCACATGCACCTCTATGTAGGATGTTTTGTAATGCCAAACTTGGCTGTTCGAGGGTCCTCACAGCACAAATATATTATCATTGTCCATTGCTTCCTGTTAAAGGCACAACATCGACACCTATATAATCGTTTAGTGTATAGTTAATTAGAATCGTGATTGTATAGCGCTCATTATAAATATCATTATTGCATTACCATGGTTGTTATTTCTCTTTGCAGGGTCCACGTGATATGTGGATTTGCTCATGGAGGTGTGTTTGCCTGAAGCTTCACATGTTGAGGTCTAGTGCCTCACTGCCTCATGGGGCCTCCCTTCCCTGCCCCCTCTGAGGTGAGCCTCCCATATGGCCTCATCATATGGGGCTGTGAATTCACATTCTGCAAGTGCCCCTGAATGGATTTTTTTTAATTATGTATGTTTTGTCAAGCCTGAAAGGGAAAGCTTAAAAGATTTCGTCTGTTACACAACATCACTATATTCATGCCACTGTGTGTTTGTGAAGATACGTTTTTCAGTCTGAATAGGAAAACTAAGAGACTTTTTCATCCCACATTTAAAATGAGAACAAAACTAAACATCCCTCTTGGCACGCTCGAGTGACAAGTAATGCTTACCTTATAAGTTACAGGAGGCAAAACTAATGATGAGAACACATTTTACACGTGGAAAATTTTGTTAAAAAAATGAGAGGCATCGCTCTCGAAATTGGAGGAGAGGTTGGGAAATTCTAAGCCCGCCCCCTACCTTCTGGAATCTGTGATAAATTGAGATACAGTCCTGGGTGACTACTAGGGAGGCGTGGTTCTTAATGCAACAGTACAACTCTTTGCAAGCAATCCGGAATTACAAACCATGCTCGTGTCGATGTATAAACATTTGAAACAGAACACAATGATGCAGCAGAAAAATAAAAAGTACACAGGCCACAATCACAAAGTAAGAGTTGTGTGATGTAGCGTAGACCAGTGGCATCCCCCGTGCGGGCCATGGTCAGATTGGTGGTCCCCGTCGTGGGCGGCCGATTGACACGGGCCGCTTTTTGGGCCACAACCTGCTTTTTTGGGTAGCAGCGTGGTCTGGAGGTCCTTTTTGATGCTGATACACAAGGTACGTGCACGCAACTCTTGAAACACAAGGCGATTGTTGCCTTCTGTTGTGGAGGGGTGCGACATCCCTCAGAGGGTTTAAGAGACCAGGGTAGAAAGAAGGAAGGTAAACAATGCCAGAAGCAGCAGTGTGAGGCTGGAGGAAAAGGGGTGTGATGTGCCTACACACTCTGCTGATAATCTGTCCGACCCTTGGTTTATAAGGCTTCATACACAACAAGCCCTGGTTTAGAGGCTGTGATTGAAAAGCCCGGGTCAAGAGGAGAGACATTCAGTTCGGAGGTGAAAGGGGCTGCGGGCATCGTGCAAAAAAAAAAAAAAAGAAAGAAAGTGCATGCCCGCCATGCTTTGTGATGAAGAACGGTGGCCCGTTTACACTGAGCATGAAAACAAAACATGGGCACTGATGAGAAGTGCTTGCAGTGGCCATGAAACAAGGGCTGGGCACAATGGTGAAACCCAATGAAATGCTGATCAAAAACACAAACACAGCGACTGAAAACACATGTGGGGGTGTACAGGTACATGCCAATCCTAAACAAAACACATAGGCCCTCATTACAACCCTGGCGGTCAAAAACCGCCAGGGCTGTTTTGGAGTTTGCACCGCCAACAGGCTGGCGGTACAAACTAGGGCATTAAGACTACGGTGGAAGCGCTGGGGTCGCACCGCCGGAACCAGGGGTTTTCTGCCACTTTTGTCCCGGTGGTTGTAATCCCCCAGGGCAGCGCTGCTTGCAGCGCTGCCCAGGGGATTACGAGTCCTCCTCCTGCCAGCCTTTTCATGGCGGTATGAACCGCCATGAAAATGCTGGCGGAAAGGGGAGTTGTGGGCCCCTGGGGGCCCCATGGAGCTTTTCACTGTCTGCACAGCAGACAGTGAAGAGCGCGATGGGTGCAACTGCACCCATCGCACAGCCGCAACACTGCAGGCTCCATTTGGAGACGGCGCCCGTGTTGCGGCCCAGCGGGGATCTCAAAATACACCCCGCGGGAATGCGCCCGCATTGGCGGCCACCCAGCGGTTTCGATTTGGCAGGCAGCGGGTTGCCGTCTGCCAAGGTTGAAATGAGGGCCAAAAAATGTTCACTGAAATAAATGCGTAATGGGACGGGAAGTTAGGTGCTACTCTGTGGGAGGAAACAAATGCCAACAAGGCTGGACAAAGAAGAAGGACTGACCAGTAGGGAGGAAACCTTTTTGAAGGACAATCAAAATGGGAAGGAAAATGCATGGGCGCGATGTAAGCCCACAGAGTACATTACAGCATGTCTCAAAAGACAGCGCATGCGCTGCCTCAGCTCAACCTAACGACATGCAACCATGACCAAGTGCCCCTTTGACCCTGTCACCAGGCAGGTCACTCCCCCCATCTGCCACGCAGCCCCCTGTGGGTTGAACCTCCGTTGCCACTTTTGCCGCCTGACTACTCGCTCCCTTTTTTCTATTCCCCTGAGCTTGTGCTTCTGTGCCACTTGTTTTTTCCATTCTCTGCCCCTGTGTTTTGCTTTCTGTACCCCTGTGCTCTGTTGTCCCTCTTCCGCCGTCTTTTCCCGCCGTTTTTTCCCCGGGTTTTCCCCTGGGTTTTTCCCCGGGTTTTTCCCTTGCTGCTGAGCCCCTGCTGCCCCGCCCCCTTCACTCCCATTGGCTGCCCCGCTCCCACCTCCCAGCTGCTCCTCCCTCCCTCTGCCCTCATATGGAGGCCGCGAAGCGGTGGTAGAGAGCGACCTTTGACCCTGTCACCAGGCAGCTCGCTCCCCCCATCTGCCATGCAGCCCCCTGTGGGTTGAACCTTCGTTGCCACTTTTGCCGCCTGACTACTCGCTCCCTTTTTTCTATTCCCCTGAGCTTGTGCTTCTGTGCCACTTGTTTTTTCCATTCTGTGCCCCTGTGTTTTGCTTTCTGTACCTCTGTGCTCTGTTGTCCCTCTCCCGCCGTCTTTTCCCGCCGTTTTTTCCCCGGGTTTTCCCCTGGGTTTTTCCCCGGGTTTTTCCCTTGCTGCTGAGCCCCTGCTGCCCCGCCCCCTTCACTCCCATTGGCCGCCCGCTCCCACCTCCCAGCTGCTCCTCCCTCCCTCTGCCCTCATATGGAGGCCGCGAAGCGGGCGCGCCGCTGGCGCGCCGAAGGCGCGTCTAAGGCAAGCCCGTCTGCGCCCATCCGCGCCTGGACCGCACCCAGCACCAGAACCCCTGGAACCCGCATCCCCGCAACGCCAGACTGCACTACGACGCAAGCACCCTCCACGCACTCAACACCAGACGAGACCACCCCTGCTACCGGGCCACCCCGAAACGCACCCAGGGGCCTTTCACCTGCCGGAACTGCAGATTCACCAGCATCCAACCCTCCACACCACCAGCCAGAGAACCCAACCACCTCCGCTGCATCCTCCTCAACACCTGCTCTGCTCGCAAGCACGCCATCGAACTTTGGGACCACCTAGACTCCACTGCCCCTGATGTCGCCTTCCTGACGGAGACCTGGCTGAACGCCACCTCAGCACCAGACATTGCCATAGCCATCCCACAGGGCTACAAGATCTCCCGCAGAGACCGCACCAACGGAGTGGGAGGAGGAATCGCCATCATCCACAAAGACTCCATCAAAATCTCAACGAACACCGATGACACCCTCACCACCGCCGAGCACATGCACTTCCAGATCCACACCGACCCCAATACCACCCTCAGAGGAACTCTCATCTACAGACCTCCCAGACCCCGCCCACAGTTCAGTGACACCATTGCTGACCTCATCAGCACCCACGCCCTCGCTTCCACGGACTACGTCCTCCTCGGGGACCTGAACTTCCACCTCGAGAACAACAACGACGCCAACTCCCCCGCCCTGATCGACAACCTCGCCAACCTCGGACTCAAACAGCTAGTAACGACACCCACTCACGCCGCTGGACACACGCTTGACCCCATCTTCTCCGCAAGCCCCCACGTCTCCTTCAACCACACCACCGAACCACACTGGACCGACCACAGATGCGTCCACTTCACCTTCAGAAAACCCACCACACACCACCGCACCCAACAGCTACCACGCCGCTGCTGGGGCAAGGTCACCGGGGACCAACTGACTACCGCCCTCGCCCTGAGACCACCCACCGACCCCACCGACCCAGACACTGCTGCGACCAATCTCACACAGTGGATCAACGACTGCGCCAACACCCTCGCCCCTCTCAAGACCTTTACAACCAACCACACCAACAAGAAAGCCGCCTGGTTCACCGCCGAGGACCTCCGGATCTCCAAGCACACCTGTCGGAAGCTGGAGAAGAAATGGCTCCACAACCGAACACCAGACAACCACACAGCCCTCAAGAGCGCCACCCGCAGACATCACCAACTCATCAGGACCGCCAAGAAGACCGCCTTCAAGGACCGCCTAGACAACAACGCACACAACACCAAAGAGCTCTTCAGCATCGTGAAAGAACTCTCCAACCCCAGCTCCATCACCAACGACATCCCGCCATCTCAAGACCTGTGCAACTCCCTGGCTACCTTCTTCCACCGCAAGATCACCGACATCCACGACAGCTTCAACCCCGACCCCCCCGCACCCACCACCGAGTCCACCACCCCTGCAACTACCACTCGCACCAGTCACCTGACCGTCTGGTCCAGCGTCAGCGACGAGGACACCATCAAAACCATGAACTCCATCCACTCCGGATCCCCATCGGACCCCTGCCCTCACCACGTCTTCAACAAAGCCAGCGCAGCCATCGCGCCCCACCTCCGGAAAACAATCAACTGTTCCTTCGAGACAGCAACCTTCCAAGAAAGCTGGAAGCACGCCGAGATCAACGCCCTTCTGAAGAAGCCCAAGGCGGACCACTAGGACCTCAAGAACTTCCGTCCCATCTCCCTGCTCCCTTTCCCGGCAAAAGTGACCGAGAAGATTGTCAACAAACAGCTGACCCGCTACCTCGAAGTCAACAACATCCTGGACCCGTCCCAATCTGGTTTTCGCAGTAACCACAGCACCGAGACCGTCCTCATCGCCGCCACTGACGACATCCGGACCCTGATGGACAAAGGAGAAACAGCTGCCCTCATTCTCCTGGACCTATCAGCAGCCTTTGACACGGTCTGCCACCGCACCCTATCAGCACGCCTCCATGACGCCGGTATCCAAGAGAAGGCCCTGGCCTGGACCACATCCTTCCTCTCCGGCAGAACCCAGAGCGTCCGCCTCCCACCCTTCCGCTCCAAAACCACTGAGATCATCTGCGGCGTCCCACAGGGATCCTCCCTCAGCCCAACACTGTTCAATATCTACATGGCCCCTCTCGCCCACGTCGCACGACAACACAACCTCAACATCATCTCCTATGCCGACGACACCCAGCTGATCATATCCCTCACTGAAGATCCCCACACCGCCAAAGCTAACCTCCACCGAGGAATGAAGGCCATAGCCGACTGGATGAAGGACAGCAGACTGAAGCTGAACTCAGACAAGACGGAGGTCCTCATTCTCGGACCCACCCCATCAGCCTGGGACGACTCTTGGTGGCCCACGTCACTAGGCACAGCCCCGGAACCCACGGACCACGCACGCAACCTGGGGGTCATCCTCGACTCCACTCTCTCCATGACCAGGCAAGTCAACGCTGTCTCCGTGTCCTGCTTCAACACCCTCCGTATGCTCCGCAGGATCTTCAAATGGATCCCCCTCGACACGAGAAAAACCGTTACCCAGGCCCTCATCACCAACAGACTCGACTACGGGAACGCCCTCTACTCAGGAACTACAAACAAGCTCCTGAGACGACTCCAACGCATCCAGAACGCCTCGGCCCGACTCATCCTCGATGTCCCCCGCCGCAGCCACATCACACTCCACCTGAGAGGCCTGCACTGGCTCCCCGTCAACAAAAGGATCACCTTCAAGCTCCTGATCCACGCACACAAAGCACTGCACAACATCGGACCCACCTACCTCAACAACCGACTCAGCTTCCACACCCCCACCCGAAGCCTCCGCTCAGCCAACCTCGCCCTCGCCACAGTCCCCCGCATCCGAAAAACCACCGCCGGCGGCAGATCCTTCTCCTACCTCGCCGCCAAGACCTGGAACACTCTCCCCACCATCCTACGACAGACCCAGGACCTGCTGGCCTTCAGAAGACTCCTCAAGACCTGGCTCTTCGACCAGTAGCACCCCCCCTCCCCAGCGCCTTGAGACCCTTGCAGGTATGTAGCGCGCTTTACAAATGCAGTGATTGATTGATTGATTGATTGATATGTCCTGTGTGATACCTATCGCCAACTGTGGCTTTTTAGCCAGTCACTTTCTGAAATGTGCAGCCAGCCAAGGATCCTGCATCTCCCGTGTTTCCTGGAATGGCACATATGAGAGTCAATGACCAAAATTAAATGTGTTGGATAAAATGTCTGCATTGATGCTAGCCACTGGCACTGTGCCAGGCAGCAATCTTTTCCACTGTTCATCTCTTCCACTTTAAGGGGAGTGCGCCACTTCATAAATTCATCAGGTTGAGCATATGCCGGATTCTCATGCTCTCAAGACACTATGATTTATGTGCTATTGTTAATTTCCTGACTTTCTATAAAGCTTTGTCCTAGTAATCAGCCCAATAGCTTGCCGTATTGGCTAGTAGAGACGTTTCACTTCTTTTCATGCCATAAACACAACTCCTTTTATATCCGGTACACAAGATGTGGGTCACTCAAATACTGACCAATGTGCTTGCTAGCTTCATGACACAGAAGAATTAGTACTAGGAGTCACAGGGACCTTCTGAAAGCTTGAAAATGGTACCAGGTGCAGCAGGGGTGCTCCAGCCTCACATCAAAATGGGACTTTAAGTACACACTTTTCTGGAGATGGAAGAATTACACATGCATTAACACTGTATACAGTAAAGTTCGTTACCAATGTTCCCTGACAGCTAGTGTCTGATCTTTAATGTAATAGCATCAGTAGTGTTGAATGCCCAGGGTCAGGCACTAGGTCAGTCAGGAACTATACTCATTTTTATCAAACACACTACGACCTGTATGGTCACATGCTACGAATGATACACTATTCTATCCTACAGAACATACTATCACATATTGTATGATGCTGCTTAAGATTTTCAGGATACACGTAAAGGTGAATGCAGCAGAGTTTAAACAGACAAGTTGGGAGTATTCAGTAAGGAGCTTCATTGCATTGGATGGTTTGGGGCATTCTTGAGGTAGCTTGGTAATGTGTTCTAGAGTTTGGATGTCTACAAAGTCCAGGAATGTCTAAAATTTTCTGAGAATGTCTGAACTACTACCACAGTGTTTCTTGTAAACAATACACAGTGTTTTAAAATAAATACACTTTGGCCTGCATTATCAATGGCCAGGCGAAGAGGTCAGATTTGATCCACACCAAAGTTATCGATACCAGGGGTACTGGTAACTCTGGTGGGTAGGGAAAATCCAGCCCATGACAAGTTGGACCTTGAAATGCAGATTTTATAGGGTAATCAGTAATGCTGGGACTGTTTCCCATTGCAATTCCTACTTTCCCCCAGTATTTTTACACTAAGAATCTATTAAGCTGGCCAAGGAGCGTTTGAACACCATGGGACACCCAATGCATCGTATTTTAACTCTTGCAAGAATGTTAACTCTGTCATTGAGAAGTTCCTATCACAACCTCAGTTGTCCAAGAGGTTTTCCAAGTTTAAGCCCTCATTTCTGGGTGCAATCCTTTTCCGAGAGTTCCCCCAGGAGATTTAGCCCCTTGCCACCCTGCTGTCTTGCTTTAGCTACTCACAGAATAAACTGGACATCATGTGAGCGAAGACAGATATCTTCATTTAACTTTAAACAAGAGCAATTGGGCTAGGAATACCAAGAGCAATTTTACCAGTCAAATCCTTCCACTCGCATTTTATTCGTGCCTTTGATCACAAAATAACATGACTGGAGTGGACACACAAAGATATACACATCGTTATACTAAGACTATATAGTTTAAACTGCAGGGACTGTAAATCAAGGCCTACATTAAATCACAATCTTCGAATCTACCAGGAACGCAAAGTCTTGAGCCACCAGCACATTCATCAATATCTGATTCCCTTCAAGGGCCTCAGGACTCTCCTAGCTTTACTCAGGCCCTCTGGCCATACATTCCAAATTCCAATATTGTCCATTAGCTAACATGTTATCATGCCCTTCTCACCACCACCATTTTTATCTCATATCTCTCCACACCATTTCTTACCTTTTGATCAGATCTCATATTCTGTGCCACATCTCTTCGTACATTTACTCTGTGCCTCCTGTGTTTACTCCTTTACTTTTTCCCCAGCCAAGCAGAAGAAAACCGCTTCTAAAAACACTTTCACTCATGCCGGTGTCACCAAGTCCTGAACTTCCGGTCCTCTCAGAACCCGGAATAGCACTCCTCCAGTGCTGGTATGTGGAGTATTGTGGTAGGGCCACACGTGGGGTTCTTGGTGGACCTCTTCTGTCTGCCGCTCAGCAGACAAAGGTTCATAAGGAACTTGGGAGGGTGAGTGAGTAAAAGGAAGGATGGGTGGAAGGATGAATGAAATGGTGGCTGGATATATGTATGGATGAATGAGTGAAAAATGAATAGGCGAATGGAAGATTGAAAGGGACAGAGGGGGTATGAGTGAAAAGGAGGATGTATGGATTGATGGATAGGTGAAAGGGTGAATGGAAAGAGGAATGAAAGGATGGATCCAAGGATGATGAGGGAAAGGATGGATGGAATAATGAGTGAAAGGATGGATGGGTGAGTGGAAGTGTAAAAGGATGGATAGGTTGATGAAAGGATGGAGGGAAAATATAGATGGAAAAGCAAAAAGATGGATGAGTGAAAGGATGTATGTAAGGATGGATGAGCAAAACAATAGATGGATGAGTGGAAAGGAGGGTGGGTGGACGGATGAGTAAAAGCGCAAATTAATGAACAGATGGATGGGTGAGTAAAAGGATGGATCGTTGAGTGAAAGGGTAAATGGAAGGATGATGGATAGGACGAAGGGTAGATGATGGATGGAGTGATAGGATGGATAGAGAGAGTGAAAGGGTGGAAGGATGAGCGAAAGAATGGATGACGGAAAGGACAGATGAATGGATGGATGAAAGGGGAGTGGATAAGTGAAAGGATGGATGATTGAGTGGATGGATGGGTTCGATGGATAGGTGTCCCTGGATCAGTGGCGGTTCTACTTTATGGGCTCCACAGCTACACTACACCCTAATTGTTTTGTGGTCCATTTTATATTATATCAAGAGGGAAAAAGTATTCACTCTTAGTATAGTAGCATAAAATGCAGGCCCGCTTCAAGTCCAGTAACAAACTGATGCAGCTAGTGACATTGTTTGTCAGGTGCATGAAGGTGCCTGTGCCAGCCATCAGTGATACTGTTCAGAGCTGTTTAAATTCCAGCATTTTGGCCATGTCTGTGTGACTATGTGCGTGAGTTAAAGTGAGAGTCAGTGAAGGAGTGACTAATTGAGAATGAGTGACAGTAAGGACGAGTATGTATGAGAATGAATGTGCATGAGTGAGAGAGAATGGCATTCAGTGTAAATGAGTGTTAATGTGTGTGAGACACAGTAAAACTGAGTAATTTAGAATGACTGAGAATGAGTGGGACTGAGTGAGACAGAGTGGAGCAGAGTAGAATGAATTAGTGAGAAAGTGATACTGAGTGAGTCCGAGTGCAATAGTAAACTTTGGGGGCTATTTACAAGAGGTCTGAGCCACGGGAGCATCACTTTTTTAGATGCTCTGGTGACGCAGACCTCTCAATCATGGATCTGCATGGCCTCACAGATATGAAGTAATGCAAGGTAGTGCAAAGCACGGATTTGTCTCACTCTGTGTCAGGTAGGAGTTCCTTGGGCGCTGTGGTAGGTGTTCCAACTAACACCCATGGATTTTGATGCTGCTGCAGATTTACAAAGTCACGTAAACTTGGGCAGCACCAAAACTTTATGCCTCCCCAGAGCAGGCCTAATGAGGAGAAATGTTTTTGTTTCTCCTAGTTTTTTCCTTTTTTCTTGTGTGCCGCATTCTGCAGCAAACATAGAAAAAAGGAAAATACCTCCATGGCTTGTTTCTGTGCAGGAAGGTGTCCCTTCCTACAAAAAAAACATCCTGCCAACAATGCAGACACCCTTACACCATGGTGCAAGGGTGCATGCACTGGCACTAGGTAACAAATTGTGCGCAGGTGCTGGCTGAAAACACAGGAATGTAGCATGTCTCGTAGATACAGTGCTTTCCTGACCGTTCTATTTGATGTAGGGCAGCGCAACAAAAAGACTTGCGGAACTTGCCTACGCCAAATCTTTGCAAATGATGCCCTTCGTGCAAGAAAGTATGAGAGAACCCTTCCAGAAAAAGCTTATTGGAATTCGAACCAATTATTACGCCCCACCACTTTTAAAGGTCACCAGCCACCACTGTACACAGTACAGGAAGTTGTCAGAAGAATCAAAGTCTTTCTGTAAGACTCAACTCAGAGAGACTAAATAGGCACGAGGCTGGGACTAATGATCTGTGCTGTCGGGCAACTCTTCAAGCAACTAAGGTTTAAAAGCTCTGGAGTGCAGAAGACCCAGGTATTTGCTAATTCCACTACTCCTCATACATTTGTATGTATGTACATATGCATTACATTTTTCTTCTTTGTACTCTATTAGACTTTTTAGAACTCAGCAAAGGTTTTAAAGATTTTCTTTTATGATTTCAATAATGTTACTTTAGCTCATAAGGCCCAAGGATGAACATGTCCTCCTGTAAACAAAGACAAATCTATCATGAACCCTGGGGAGACCCCAACAGTAAAACACATGGCAAGTGAAACAGCACTAATGAGGCCTCCGGATTTACTGCTGCATTTTTCCAAATTATAATAAATATTTTCAAAAGCAGTGAGACGTTTATAATTTTACACAATGCTGTAGCTAATAACTTTATGTTTAAAAAATAATGGCTCAGTAGGGATCTTAATGTCTCTTTGTGAAGTGTCATTTTCAAAATTCGTAAATTTTCCACACACACCAGTTCCCTGCCCCTCCAGATCGGAAATAGAACGTATAAGAATAAATTCCATCTTTTATCGGATTACATAAAATGGAGACCAACAAACCACTGGAACCCAACGCCCGGTCTGGTTTTCAGAATGACCAATGTGTAGGAAAATAACCTCCATATTCTCTGTGCTTATCTTAAAAACCTGACTGAATTATGCTAATCAAGGCTTCTCATCTTACCTAAGAGAGACAAACACCAAAGACTATCCTGCAGAGATGACACTTTAGGATAGATCTGTGGGAAATATCTATATTGACACAAACTCCATATTCCATCTATAGACTGAAAATCAAGAGTAATGAGCTAACCCTTTGGGCAACCACTCAAAACTCCAGAGAAATGGGGGAGACCTGGAGGCTTCAGTCTGGAATATTGAGCTCTAAAGCCACAAAAGTAGTCTACTGCTCGTGAACAGAAGAACTCACACTGCGGACTGAAAGAGGGATAGTTGTGCCCAATGCTTCAAGCTGCACACCCACACTGGGGCCAGCAAGGTCCATCAAGTTTATTATGTCATTCGCTACCAAAATTAGTCTGTTTCAGTGCTATTTTGTGTTAAAAAAAACAGTCTGATAATAAAATAGATGATGGCACGCACGCAGGGGCAGGGCCCAGAATAGGGTAGTAGCAATATTCAATGGCTGGAAACCTGGAGAACACATACAGACTGGTGTATGGCTCTGAAGATATCAATGTAGGACAGGGATGTCCTATGAAACAGGACACATTATAGGGTGAATGGAGGGATCATTAATGGGTACTCATAATGTTTGTAATCAGCAAACATCATCTGGGACTGATTTTTATGTTAACAGAGAGTAGCATGTTGATGTCTTCCGATGAAGCCAAAAGAAAAAGGTGCATATTTTACATACTTGTAACAAATTTATGAAACAATAAAAATAATATTAAAAAACTAAAACGGCCCAGTGGGTTGGGGACACTCTATCCTTTATAGCAACAATGAAGCCAATTTTATTGACTAAAGGAATTTTGGTGAGGAATGGTCCACTTTTATACACCCACCGGGCAAAACCACAATTCTATCACAAAGCAGGAGAAAATAAGATATTGAGGTGATTTAAGTACTCCAGAAATGAAAATCGTCTTTCCTGATTAAAGTAACATCTATGTAACGTACATCTGGTAAATGTTTCAATATGTGAAGGGAAATTCAACTTGACCCTCAAGGAATCAAGTTAAATATGACTGATATTTGGAAATATTTGGGTAGACGGGAAAGCAGAATTAAATTTTACAGACAGTTGAATAAAGTAGAGCTCAATGGTACATTTTTTTTCTTGACATAGGTAACAGTTATGGTGGAGACGGTTAAGACAACTGGTACTGCCTGGCCCCATTGTTCTACTTTGGAATCACTCTGGAGGCACACAAAGCATGAAGGAGGATATGTGCATGATGTGGCTGTCCAGAAAAAAAAATGTGACACAAAGCGTGACAGTAAACGCTAAGACCATACATAAGAAATCGAGGATAAAAAATTTCAAAGGTAGATATAAGGATCTTCGACTCTTTGACCCGGGTTTCCATACCACAAAGTCTTCAAGTGTTCTGAGGCCACTGTGCAGTTTATTTAAGTGGTACAAGCTTTTGCTCCATACCCCAGAATACATTTTGGACCGGACTTTGATAACAATTCACAAAATCCATAGTTAAAGATGCTACACCAAAAATGCAACCTCCACTTAAGCATTATTGCACATTATCCAAGTACAAAAACACTGATGATGTTCTGTGAGGATAACCTCTGCTACTCTGAGAAGCCATTCAACTTAGAACTCTTTCACAATAAGTGACTACAATTAGATAAGCAGATGCACATCTAAGTTTGTCCCATACTAGCTCTAGATTCACAGAATGTGACACTGTAAAACTAGGCCTCCTACTCTTCACTAGGGAGATGGTTGACAAACAATGAGCTTATTTTGGCTTGGGTGTTGATTTTGCTTAGCTTTCCAAGTAGTTTATTTTTCCCACATAAAAAATATTTATTGTTTAGAGAAAACTCTTACTCTGTACCCCATAAGGGGAGTTCCCTACATTTCTACCCTGTAATGTTCTGTAAAAGCCAGTAAGGATCTGAATTTGTGAGTGTTAGACCTGACAGCCTTAGGGTGGTCACCCCTAACTTTTTGCCTGCGTCCCTCCACTTTTGAGATACTGTTTTTTAGACTCTGCGCACTTTACCACTGCTAACCAGTGCTAAAGTGCATATGCTCTCTCCCTTTAAACATGGTAACACTGGTTCACACCCAATTGTGCTATTTAATTTACTTATAAGTCCCTAGTAGAGTGCACTATATGTGCCCAGGGCCTGTAGATTAAAAGCTACTAGTGGGCATGCAGCACTGATTGTGCCACCCACTTCAGTAGCCCCTTAACCTTGTCTCAGGCCTGCCATTGCAAGGCCTGTGTGTGCAGTTTCACTGCCAATACAACTTGGCATTTAACAGTACTTGCCAAGCCTAAAACTTCCCTTTTTCTACATATAAGTCACCCCTAAGGTGTGCCCTAGGTAACCCCTAGCGCAGGGTGCTGTGTAGGAAAAAGGCAGGACATGTACCTGTGTAGTTTATGTGTCCTGGTAGTGTAAAACTCCTAAATTCGTTTTTACACTACTGTGAGGTCTGCTCCCTTCATAGACTAACATTGGGGCTGCCCTCATACATTGTTTGAGTGGTAGCTGCTGATCTGAAAGGAGTAGGAAGGTCATATATAGTATGGCCAGAATGGTAATATAAAATCCTGCTGACTGATGAAGTTGGATTTAATATTACTATTTTAGAAATGCCACTTTTAGAAAGTGAGCATTTCTCTTCACTTAAATCTTTCTGTGCCTTACAATCCACGTCTGGCTGTGTTTAGTTGGCAGCTCCTTGTGCATTCACTCAGACACACCCCAAACACAGGATACGCAGCCTCACTTGCATACATCTGCATTTTGAATGGGTCATCCTGGGCTAGGAGGGTGGAGGGCCTGCTCTCACACAAAGGACTGCCACACCCCCTACTGGGACCCTGGCAGACAGGATTGAATTGAAAGGGGACCTGGTGCACTTCTAAGCCACTCTTTGAAGTCTCCCCCACTTCAAAGGCACATTTGGGTATAAAAACAGGACCTCTGCCCTACCACCTCAGACACTTCCGGGAGAAGATACCTGAACCAGAACCTGCATCCTGACAAGAAGAACTGCCTGGCTGCCTAAAGGACTTACCTGACTACTTTCGGAAGAGGACTGCTGCCTTGCTGTTGCCCTGCTGTCTTGCTGCTCTCTTGCTTTGCTGTAAAAGTGCTCTCGAAGGGCTTGGATAGAGCTTTCCCCCTGTTCCCTAAAGTCTCAGGACCAAAAAGACGTCTATCCTGCAGCTGAAATCCCCGTGCGGCGAAAATTTTACGCACCTACTGCCAAGAACGACGCACAGCCTGCTCGCGGTGAACATTTCACCGCACGCCGAGTCTGGAACGACACAGCCCGACTTCGCAATAGAAGATCGACGCAGCGCCAGCGATGCAACCGGAACTTCAACGCACAGCCCTACTAGATTAATGCAAGCCAACTCAGAATTACGCTGCCCGACTTCCTGAGAGGAATCGATGCAGCACCTGCCATGCGGAAGAAAATTCCACGCATCGCCTACCGGAATCGATGCAGCCGCTATGACTTTGCTCTGCAAACCCAGGATTCCACGCATCGTCCCTGGGGCGTCTGAAAACCCCGCAACCTGAAGAGGATCCAAGTCCGCGCGCCAGAAATCGATGCAACGTCTTCCCCACGTGGAAAATAACGACGTATGTCTGCGTGCGAAGGGGCGAAACCGACGCACACTCACCGTTTTCCACGCATCTCCTCCTCTGCGGTCCCTTGCAAGGATTTTTCAATGCAAACCAGGTACTTTGCTCTGCAAGAGACACTTTTTGTTTCTAGGAGAAACTAAGACACTTTTTATTGCTTTTACAGTAATCTTTTAACTCTAAAGACACTTGATACCACTTTCAGTGATATCCCTACATTTGCTTATTTCATCTTTAATCGTTTTGACCTGCATTCATTCAGATAAATATTATATATTTTTCTAAACACTGTGTGGTATATTTTTGTGGTGTTATATTGTGGTATTGTATGATTTATTGCACAAATACTTAACACATTGCCTTCTAAGCTAAGCCTGACTGCTCAGTGCCAAACTACCAGAGGGTGGGCACAGAATAATTTGGATTGTGTGTGATTTACCCTGACTAGAGTGAGGGTCCTTGCTTGGACAGGGGGTAACCTGACTGCCAACCAAAGACCCCATTTCTAACAGTGAGTATGTAGACGATTTTGCATGGCCACCCCAATTATCATATTCTTATTCCCCCCCTCTATTTTTACTTGCCCCTGACCCAGACTTAATCATGCAGAAAAGACAGACCGGCATTGAGCAGCAAGTTGGAATTCTGCACGGAACATAGGATTACATGAGTCAAGATTTAGATTTTGAATGTGGAAAAATAGTTTTTAGCGTGCATGGCTAACATGAAAATTTCAAAATATTGTGAGCTGGGGTGTTCAATTACATGCATAACAAGTTAACAATAATAATAACGTTAAGTATGGCTTCCAATGGAAGCCCTTAACGTGAATGCTAGATCCTAAGTCTGGTAATTCATGCTATGACACAGCAACAGTTGTTAACAAAAGCTGTTACCCACTACTGCTATGTAATACATGAATGCCAGGTTGCTCAGGCCGTGCTCTCACACAGCCTGTCAGAGCAGCGCTGGAAAGCAGGGAGCACAGTGTCTATAATCTAAGGAAGGAAATCACAGACAACTCAAGCTTTGCTCTCGTTGTCTACCTGATGTCACAAAGAACCTGTGGTGAAAAACATCCACATAATTCACTGTAATCCAGTCATATCACTCTGGTAGAGAGCGACAAGTGTGAATAACTAGATTCAAATCTAATAACCCACTACTATGAGGTTACAAAAGCTGCTCATTGACTGTTGCTACATCATATTTCCAGGCTGCTCTGGTTGGGCTCCAGAGAGCACAGATTCTGGAGGAGAGTGGTGGGGTTAGGTGGCAGAAGGCCATAATTTATTTTTTACATTTTGGACGTGGATGAGAGGACTTGTTTTGTATGGCTCACCCTTTACTCTTCTTCCCTTGCGTAGTAATTGAAAGCAGCTGCAAATAATTTTGGGGCCATACATAAGGTAAAGTTATAGATGGGTAAATAGTGAATTACGGGGACGGTGTTCAGCTCGGGGTACTGCCTGACACCATAGACAATTTATGCTTCGCTCTCATTGTCTATTTGTCAGTCAGAACCCTTCTGTGAAAAACATCTGCGAAATTAAATGTTACACATCTATAATTCTATATTTCTATTTTCACATAGAGTTTGCTAGCACAGAGTTTTGCTGTTTCAGAGCATTGCACATAACAAGTATTGTCATTAATAAACTTAATGGTATCTATCCTTTTTAAAGAAGAGTAGAATGGGTGTATGAAACAGACCTGCTGAGCATCAAATTCCTGACCATCAAGTACAACATAGACCTCAGCGCAGTAATCCAAAGTTGATGTACTTTTTTGAACTTTAAAATCTGAACAATCTGCTTTTATGAATACACGTTTTATTAATTCCATGTTTTGATGGTTCTTTATAGCGTTTTAGAGAGAACTCTAAACAATATGTACTTTCTATTGTTATCATCTTATTCATGCATGATCAATTACATTTTAAAAGAGCTATACATTTTTTTTTTTGATGTGCAAAAATACTGCAGTTTGTATAAGGCTTAGTTACCGCAGTTTATTTGCAGCTAAGTTTGTTATGACTACTTACATATTGGAGGCATAGATACACGCAATTAAATGGCTCATGCACAAACTGGTCGTAAACGAGACACCCATCAAAAATTGGGGATGTCCCTTCAGCCAAGTTAATGGTTCCCCTGCTTCATCTAAACCAATGCCCGTAACAAAGTAAACACTCCATACTTAGTTGTAAACAATTGAAAATAACTGGAGCTCAACAAAAAAACAAGCACTGGCACAGTCAATAGGTTTGGCTTTGACCGTGTCTTTTAAATAGCAATATTGAATCTATTGTACACTTAATAAAAGAATGAGAATGTATGCATGTTTTAGTTTTCATATGTAATAGTGCTTGCACCATTTTAGAAAATATATTCTATTCATTACATACTCCGTACATACAGAAAAAGGCTTCAGGATGGCTTTCTTCCACTACCGACTTGAGACACTACCTAACACAACTTGGATCATCCTGCAGTAACATTATATTTTCACATCTTTCTATCAGCATAAATGCGTCCTTTTGCTTTTGTGGAATGCATAAGAAACTATTTGATATCTGAAAAGCAAACTGTTTTTGTTTTGCACTGCAGTAGACATTTTTTATTTCGTTTTTTCATTGGCGCACTAAGAGACATGAGTCTCCAGGTGACCCAAAGATGTAAAAGATTGGTCTTTCATTTACAAGGAAATCATGAGGTTGCTACTGGCAACCAAGCTAGGAATAGGAAAGCTGCTGTTTTACTTTACAACCCACATATGTCCGTAAAGGAGAATATTATTGCTTGAAAGCTGAAGTTGGACTATATAGCCAAAATATCTCCTGACTTGAAGAACACAATGGAGATGGAAAGCTGCATGCTACCGACACATATCCTCACAGATGTAGTTTAGGACTGCTGTTCTACTCAAGGGAAGACAGGTATGCTCACACAAAATCATAATTTAGATGGAAAAGAGAACTGGAGCTGTGCTAAGTAGTCTCTTATAAAAGATTAATGCCTGAAGAGAGGGCCGACTTGATCTTTGGTGGCGCCTGTTGCAAAAATCTTTGTTATTGCTCCACAATGACATTCTTCTCCACGGACTCCCTCACTACCACCCGCCAATGGGTGCCCTTCATCTCTCCCTAGCCCCTTTTTCAAATGCATTTAATCTCTTTTATATTGCTACTCATATTAATATAGGGTGTCAGAGCAATGTATAGCACACAAGCATTATACAGAGACAAGGAATCATATGAGTTTGAATCAATGTACAGAAAACGTTACTTAAGACAACGAGGATTAGAAGGTTTAGGAGTAACATGCCATTCATATTGGTAGGCAGTATATTTTAAGAGTGCTTGGTCTGGAGACATACAAACTCAGGATTTAAAATGCAATACAGTAGTTGGGGCTGACTTTACTAATAGGATTTATTTTTGCCAATATAAACCCTTTTTAGCAACAAAAGACAGGGGAAAAACATATGGGTCTAAACCTACGCCTTGTAGTTTTTATGCAGCTTTCCGATGCTATATAGCGCTGTTTGCAATAGTAGAAGGATTGTAATTATGAGCTGCAAGTAACAAAAGGATCTCTGTGACAAAAGCTGTAACACACTGAGCTAGCTAACTAGATAATGTACAATTCTGTGATCTGCCTGTTACCCGTGCTTTGCAGCTGGCACATTAACCCTCTATGCTACTTTTTGATGAGTCAAAACAGGAACAATACAAGAATGAGATCTCTCCAAAGGAGACAATAATCACCTGAGTATCCTTGACATTTTTAATCACTGTATGAAAATGTTAGGCACACAAAAACTCTGCAGCAGGTGCTTGTAATCCCATAAATGTATCACCCGTCAAACTCGCAACTGGTGCAATTGCAGCGGTCACACTGCCCTGAAGCGAGGCGTGCCTGAAGAGGGCAGGAGGGGGCATATAGTTCAGACAGTGGCAGCACTTTCTAAGTTTCACAGCTCTTCCTGGGTGAAAACTTAATGGTCCATCCAGTTCACATTTTTTTTCCTGCATTCTGTCATTTACAATCTTAATAATAACTACACACAGGAATACCAGTACTAGACCAAAAAGAAAATAAATCTGGGCATCTTGCACTATTCATACATAGGCTTCAGAAAAGTGAGTTATGCAACCTCCAGATTTATTCGGTATAAATGGGAAACAATAGTTGCACCACACAGAGAGGACACTATAATGTTGACATCTTGAGAAAGCTACAAGTGTGCTATACTACCAACAGCGGTCCTTACAGAATAGTACATGGAAAGCTACAGTTGTGCTACTCTACCAACAGAGGTCCTCAAAGAACACCACAATGGCCTCATATGCCTTTCTTGATGCATACTGTGGAAGAGTGTGTTATGCAACAGGTGCACAATGGCGTCATCTTCAGATAATAAACACAGTGCTACTTTGCACCTAGGACCATATTTTCCTCAACCAACATGTGCAATAAACAAACATTAACTTCTTCAAGTTCACATTTTCCATGGACTGACTTCCCCATTAAACTTTTCCTTTCTTCTAGAAATTAAGAAATACACGCCAACAGAAAATGACAACTGCACAACTGTCCTAGTATGCCTCTAACGTCCTGGATTTTTGCACACAATGAATACATGTACCTGCAACAGGAGAGCACTGGAAACTTGTGCAAATGCTGCAAAACTGATGAAGTTCCTCAAGTCGTTACTAGAGCTTACTCTCAAGTCAGATACAATTGCTTGAAAAGTCAGTCATGAAGCTGAGGGAGAGGGGTTGCCTCCAACCTAGTAATTTGCATAAACATTCTTGCTACTCTTATGCCTTGAACTCGTTTTCACTAAAGGACAAATAAATATACCAAAGCTTGATAATGATGAGTCAATATTGCAACTTACAAGAAACGTCTTGAGTATTATGGGAATAGTTGATGACACCTTTCTATGCATAGAGGATAGCAGTCACCAGTCACTGGGAAGTACAAGTGTCTAAAAAGTTCTGTTCTTGGAGAAAATATTTTTTTTGTGTATATACACATTTTTAAGAGCAAAATGCTGTCACTCAAAGTGAAAGCATCCAATGTCTGAAGTGAGCTGGGCCACTGACCTGTACGTTGTGCTGGGGCGGAAGGGGGCAGTGTTTGAATGAATTTTGACCAGGCCAATGGTGAAAGAGTGTTGATTGAGCGCCTCTATACATGTATGTATTTTTGTACGATCATTTTTGGAAAACATCAGGTTGGCACAACAACTAAAACCGCCTTCAGGCCAAACGTAAAACAAAATGTAAAAATAGATAATGTTGAAGGGTTTTCAGGGATGAAGAGTTTGATGATTTCTGGGTACTAAAAGGTTGGATGATAGCTATCAGTGAACAAGTTAGGAGATTATCCTAATTTATGGCCCGTCCTCTTTGGATTCCCCAAAGCGTCCATGATGAGTAAGATCTTTTCTGAGCTGAGGAGGTCATGCCCACAGGAGCTGTGACATCCACCCTTAGTCCGGCTCATGCAGCAAGGAACCTGCACATTTAGCGCGTCTAGCTTCAGGCTGCCTGACCTTAAAATGAAGGGTGACCGTAAGGCTGCCCTTTGCTCAGCCTGACAGGCACTCCTCTTGAAAGGAAAAAGGTGAGGGGATGTGGCCGGTAAGCCACTATGAAAGGGCCACAGATGACTAAAACTGACTGTTATTTATATTTGTTGTAATTTCATATATACTCGGATCAAAGGGTACAATACCATTACTATGACACTTAACACATGGGGACATGGTCATTATAAGTAAGGCTGCACTGTTACAACATTATCCATTCAAGTATAATACAATAAGTCTGCTCTTTGATTATATTAGGTTATTCAGATTTGAGTGCAACATCTTAAGAACAATTTGTAAGATGTGTTAACCATACTCAAAAATATTATGCCACATCTGCGGTTCCATTTAAGTACTAAAGGAATGTATGAACAATGAGACAGTATTTTCGGTGCATATGATACCATATGTATTATGTAAAGGTCATTAACATATTAACATCTGCAAAAAAATCCTAAAATGTTTATGTGTACTGTGTTTTTTTTTATCGCTAACAATTGCAAATAATTCTAATAAACTTAGTGGTACTAAAACTTGTCTTACTTTAAAATCTTTTAGAAAGCATCTGTTTCATAACCACTTTAAGTGTGTGAGGACACCCATTATTAGTCCATGTCACTGTTGTTATGTATCTTGATTAAAGCATAAGTTTTGGACAGCAAGGTTTTAAGTCTATAATGTCCCCAGTCATATATGGTTGTTTGGTTACAGAAACCAACATGACTTGCGGTCTGGTCTATGTGCTTATGTAGTAGGTGCAACACATGCACTTGTCAACTGGGCATTGTTGAAATGTTGCATCTGATGACTGTGAACATTGCAGATTGTTTGTTTCCCAATCAAACGCAGCATGCGAGGTATGCCTATGTGGTGTTTCCACAGCTAGGACCACCAGGGCATGGTCTTCCCATACACCAAGGTTTGTTCAAATATTTTATATGTTGTTCACAAATATTGGTATGCTTTTAGATAAAACCCAACATAACTCCTAGTTTGTGTATTAATGTGGCTGGTATGACATTTGAGACTATCAAGGCGTGGACAACTTGGCTGTGAGCTTTGCCCATGCCTTTCTCATTTAAATATTTTAATCAAAGTTTGTGAAGTATGGCATTTTTCAAATCCCACATAACTCTGTATGTTGTTGTGCTATGATGAAGGTTTGGACTGCCACGGCGTGACTTTGCTAAGATCAATATTTCCCAGAAGTGTAGATTCTCTGATGTTCAGAATTTTTGATATTATCAATATTCAATGTTTCCAAATAATTTCTGCAAGAACAAAAGAGCACATGCGCCAATACTGGTTATGTACAACGTGACAGCTTTCCATTGTTCGAGAATTTTGACTGTCTGTCATGAACATAAACAATGAAAGTTCTTTAATGGCCAAGGACCACTGGGCCTTCAACATTTGGTAGACCTCTATTCATTGGTGTTTGAGTTGCTCATAAGGAAACTTGCCAATGGTTATTACAACGTTAAATGGAAAAGTGACTTCTTTTTGGACTATCCCCTAAATACCTTGCAACAGTCTGACCAATCTGGTTCAAATTATTCATGGGGAGGATCATTAATAGTGCAAATATGGCACTTTCTTTGGAGTGAGGTGGTAACCCTAGCTACAGAAGCACAACTTTAACCTGAAAAGATTGTTAAATAGCATTTAGTAATATTCAATTTGACCTCTGCACTGTATTGGTAAATCTGTTACTATAACACAGTTCTTTCCAAAAATATGTCTTTAAGGAGATCTTTTTCATGTGGACGGCATAAATTCACCTATATCTACGTATCTATTTATATACATACATGTACACACACATTCTGGTACACAATCTTACAAAAAATAAGATGTAGAAAGCAATGAAGGGCCATAATGAATCAAGCGATTAGATACATGCCTAAACTGAAGCAATTGCATCCAGAAGAATATAATTACTATGTGAATTCACATAACTGATGACTCATAAGAAACACCAGATAAAGCGAAAATGTTGTATTTAGAATGAAACTAAGTACCTGACATTACGCAAATGCATCTCATTTATGATTAAAGACACACACAACTGTAATGCGATGCAAAAGGAGATACAGTGTATGCAAATCAAATGCGTGGGTCTTATAATATATATGAGCTGTATCCAATTATCTAAAAAAAAAAATCAGATGCAAAATTGAATTTCCACAGCTCAACAATGCCAAGAAAAAGGTGTCTGCCATTGAAAATGTGTCACTGGAGTTTTGTTTATTTAAATCCATTTTAATAGCTGGCAACTGTTTTAATGGAACATTGTTTTCACTGGATGAAAGGCATGATTCATCGAAGGGTTGTAAGGAAATCTTCGTTGAATCTCTTCGCAAGACCAGTAAAGCAAAGTCTAATACAATTAATTTATAATTTTTCCTTAACAAAGTTTGTCAATTAAAAATGACCTTAGTAAAAAGTGTATTAGAACGCCAACTATCTCTACACAGCATTTTGCTAATCTGGTATCCTGTCATTTTAATTCTGAACTAACAGGATCTTCTCCTCCCGATTCCATGTGGCTCTTAATTTTATGGGGAACGTTTTCCTCTTCACCGCCAGATCACATGATCTCAGTCATTTCAGCATGCAACGAATACTGCACTGATCTACATTTCTACCTCCCAGCACTGCGGTGATACAGCTGCAGCACGTTCAGTACTCTGCAGTTGAGAAGATTGTAGCTTTGAAAAAATTGATCGTGTTTCTTCAGCTAGGAGAGAGCAGCATTTTTTATCTGTTGTTTAATATATACATTTCATGGTGGTCTGTTACATGCGCAAGGTATAGCAAGGTCTGGCTAATTCTTACCGTAGTGATAGTTTCTTCAAACATGCCTCTGACCGTTCTCTTCGCTCACATCTTGCCTTTGTTTAGCATGTCCTTGGGATAAGGCTCGTCTGGATGGGGAGCGAAGGGGCAAAGCTATCAGACATCTAGCAAGGCTAGTCTGGCCATACTGTCACTCTGACACTTTTTCTGGTGAGCTGATGGGTTATGGGCTGCTTTCAGAGCCAGATGATATGACCCCAAAATGACCAGACTACAACATTCTATATCATAGTTTTATGCAGCCTGGGCCAGGTCTGAATATTTATGCCAGGGCTGATTTTAGTTTCCCTTGTGTATGGATCCAAAAGTATGGTTGCTTGTCTATTCATTTAACACGTGACCTTCAGAAAAGCTATCAAAATAGTCCTATTTTGATAACTTGCTCTTCTGGAACTTTGTCTGTCCTTTCTTGTACTTTTTTGAATTTCAGTTGCTATCACTAAAGTGACCTTCTGTCTGGATGTGAGCTCAATAAATAAATAAATAATATTATTAGCCTTACTTTTGATGATGATAATGATGATAAAACATTTTAGAAAGAACCCATTTCAGTAAAAATGGTTCACTGTAAAAGACAAGACAAGAGAGTCTCTCAATGATTCATAGCTCTCTCTAAAACATTATCACAGTCCCCTTGAACACTCAGTTCCCAAGTGCTTGAAGGGCCATTCCATCACCACTCATTGGGAAAGGCTGCAGTCCTTTAGCGGAGGGTTCGTTTCACAGTTTTTGTAGATGGAATACGCCCTCTAGGTATTCATCTTGCTACAGCCACTACTGAGTGCAGGGCACCTCCAGGGTGCTGTGCCACCTGGAGTCTTTATTCTGCTCTCCCCCATCCCAAGGAATGCCTTCAGGCACTTTATGCCATGTCAGGGTCAAACTGGAACCGCCTTGCTAATAATATGGTCCACATGTGGAAGGGGGCAGCCTCAATATCTTCAGAGTGGGCACAGGCTCCTATCCATGAAGATGGCCCGACCTGACCACCCCTTTAGCCAGTGAGGCCCACTCATCTCTAGCACTGCACTAAGCAATGGAGAGCCCTGGTGACTGCAGCCACGCTGCAGCTTCCAAGAAGGGCAGCCTTGTTTGGCCACACAAGTTTAGGTTTTTGTTATGATTTATGCTCAGGATCAGGTTAGTGTTATGAGGGTAAGAGTAGGAGTAGAGGTTAGGGTGAGGATCTGGGTTACTGCTTGGTTGAGGGTAATAATTAAAAACAAGTTTATATTAAGCGTTTAAAACAATGTTTGAGACAGGTTACAGTTATGAAAAGGTAAACGTTTAGACAAGGGCCACAGGCAAGGGCTAGTGCAAGGTTTGGTAAGGCTAAGTTTGAAAATACATTTCTCAAACGTCTTAGAAGAGGCTGTTTTATTGAAGATTTAAAATGTTTTCAATTAGAATTTAGCAATTAACAGTTTAATTATATTGTGCATGTCAATGCAAAGAACAGCAGATTTCGATTTTTCTTTGACATTTTTTTAAATGGAAAATTGTCTCTAAAACTGTATTCCTATGATATGCACTGGAACTAAATTAAATTAAGAGTATCCTTTGATATACTTAACATTGCAAGTGATACATTCGCCCTTTTCCTATAACAGAGATGTTTTACTCTCACTCCTTACCACGTATGTGGACATTAGTTGAACTCTGAGAGCAACATTTTGATGCTCAACCTTCACAAGTGTCAGCTGCAAGGGCTAATGCCCTATACAATGCAGTCACACCGATGCCAATACTGAAGCCCTAGATGTAGAGGCCTCTCATATTCTGTAGTAGTAGTTCTCTTTATATATCTTGCATGAAAAAGTTGCTTACATAATTAACATGGAGCAATCACATCAGTCCAGCTAAAGCGGTAAGATTTGGCCAGTATGACAATGCCTCCGGGTGCTCTTCTCCCACATGACGTGTCAGCATGAGGCTCAATGATCATGCCTCATTACTAATCACGAAGTAACGTCACGCTAAGGGGATCAATTAAGATGAAGCAGATTTGGAGGATCTGTCTAAATTTATGATTGACTATGTCCAGCAAACCTGCGGATCCACCATCTTTTCCAGAGAGATTAGTCAGAACCATCTTTGTTCTGATGGAGAGGCCGCAGCAGGTCCCACAATTGAAAACCGTTAGCCGACAGCCATCCACTGCAGGGCTGCCAGCTAAAGGGTATCAGAAGGCTCTCTGTATTCATCTGTAAGGGCAGCTTCTTAGACTCTTTTTCCAATTTGGAAGAAACAATTTAAACCTGCCAGCTACACAAAGGAAAAAAAAAAGATACGTCCCTCACATGATCTGAGAAAACTTCCTGTGTTTCCAAGAACGTTATGAGAATAATATTACTTAATAGCTCATATTGTGAGATACTGTGAAAAGCAGACTATACTTATTTTTTGGTTCATCAAAAGATATAAACATTTTACCTTGATATATAAAAACAAGCAACTTCAATGCAGGTGTTCCAAATCTAAATCTAGTATTATTATTGGGTGTCAGCAATGGATTATACTATACAAATATAAAACTTTATGCATATATGTATATATACATATATATATAAATAGTTGTGATAAAACTATTGAGGTCTAGTTCAGTTTAAAGAGTCCAGTAAACCTTAGTGGCTAGTTCCTTAAACTACTGTGCTCAGAGCACTGGAGGAACTGAACATTGGGAATTATCTTGCTAGTGCAAGGACTACTGCTATGCAAATCTTCCATTATTTGGTGGTAAAATCTGAAAAATGTTTAGGTATTGACAGTCTAATAAAAGGTGCCAAGATCTACAAAAATCAAGAAAACACCTAACTGCATATACATGCATGATTTAATTTTCATAGGTCAGACCTGGAGAGACTTTAGTGCCAATATGAGGAGGTTGGGCCTTTCTCTGCTTTTGGCAGCACTAGCTTCAACTTAGTAGAATCTGCTTTTGGTACAGAATGTGATCAACCCTACTATGATCAACTAAGATATGAGAAAAATAAATAGTATGATAACATTTCATGCCAGGACACACCACCACAAATATCCACAGTCCATTGTCTGCCCACTGATTTGCAGTCTACTAGGGCGTCCCATAAAGGCTCCTAGAAGATTAGAAGATTTTCTTACTTTTTTTAATTTCTTTCTATCGGCTTACGTCAGCCATACTGAAAAGTACTGCTAAAAAAGTATATTTTTCTGTGTTGGTTGTCTGCTTTTTACCACTGGCCACATAGCTGCAATCAGTTAATACATTTTTTTATTTTCATTTCAACAATGGTTTGGATGCTTACTTCTTTATGCATTATAATACTGGTTTTACAACGTTTTGAGTTCGAGGTGTGCTTAATAATGTGCGATAACAACAGTTAAAGCAATATTTTGACTACCTCTGAGACCACTTCAATTGTGTTGTGTAACAGCCGATCTAAGGAGTGTCAGGCCTCCTAGTCATTTTCCCGCGTAGTCCCAGTTTTCTCTGATGCTTATATGTACTATTTGCAGAGGTTATGTCGTAAGGGAAAGAATTGGTGATGTTACTGGTAATGGGTTGCATGTTGTCAACAGCAACTTATACATGATTTTCATGAATTCAACCCACACGGGAATAAGAATCAAGATTTGATCTTTAGCCTGCTCTTGATTCCTACAATTAATTTTTGTTGCATTAACATCCCAGAAAATTGTTTGTACCATGAATCTAAAGCAGTGGTTTATTTGAGACAAAAATACACGGTGACGTATTTAAAATATGGCTCGGTGAAGAATGGGTTTAAAACGTACTTCAACACAGAAAAATATTTTGAGAACGAGGTTTATAAGACAGATGCCCATGAATAGACGACGCTTTATGACATATTAAACAGGTGTAATGTAAACAATAGGTTTATAATAACGTTATTGATAGGGTGACCAGATTTGGAGGAGAAAAAAACGGGACAGGTCAGACATAAAAGAAGAACTAAATACATTACTCTCACTTTTAAATCTGGCCTGTCCCGTTTTTTTTTTTTTTGCGTAGCTTTGTGAATGTGTGCCTATACGTACGAGTGTGTGTGTGTGTCACACATACACACACACATTTATAAAATTAGCTATGGCTTGAACTCCCATCCTGCACCCCGAACCCGCCCCACCCACCTATCTCTGCTCCCCACTGTCTGTCTGCTGGGAGCAGACAGGGGACTGTGTTGCCTGACAGTAACAGATAAATTACTTTAATTATTTCATACTTTGTAAGCCTCTTTAATCTACGCTTCCCTAGATGATCTAACCTGTGTCCTGAAAACAGGGACATTTATTTATTAATATGACCTTTGTCCCGAAAACCGGGACATTTATTTATTAATATAACCTTTGTCCCAAAAACCGGGACATTTATTTACAATTGGAGAAGCGTCGGGACACCGGGACAGTCCTCTAAAAACAGGGACTGTCCAGGGAAATCGGAACGCCTGGTCACCCTAGTTTTTGAGGCTCGTTTAATATGTACACGTCATTTGTCCAGATACGTGTACATGGTATATTCCCACAGCACCGAGCATATTTTTTTGTCATGAATATTTGCTTTTAGGCGAGCGTTTGTGGTTTTATCTGCAAACGCTCACAAAGCGTGCCGCATGATAGCACATGACATGTGCGTCACGTGTGTTCCTTTGATGCCTGTGATGTGTTGCTTCGGCTTGTTTAAAGTGCCCATCCACGTGACTCTGTGCTTTATGTGAGAGGATTAGCTGTGACTGTATCACAAAAATCACTAAGCTGTGAAAGAAAGATAATTGCACACAAAGGCCTGCCCACAAGACAAAGAGCGCGGGAGCCACACTTCACAGTAGTCCTAATAACGGAGCATTCAAATTCTCGTTTCACCGGTGGAACCAGAAAAAGTGCTTTCTGACAGAATGCTGGAAAACACTATTCTCTTGAAAATAAATTCATACGGTCCATCAGAGTAACAAGCTACAGAACCAACATTTTGGTAAACATTATTCTTTGATTGTTAAATGCCATTTTATTGCTGTATGGCGTTTGGCCCACGCAAATAAAATATAATTTTCGACAGATTATTGTTAATCCCCAAGGACTGGTGCAGACCATGTCAGCCTGGTATCCGCGGAGATTCTTTTTATTGATGTATAAATAACAAGCATTGGAAAAGCCAATAGGTTGCGAGAGCTATTGGCTTTGCAATGTGTTTAGCCATGTTGTACACTAGCGTGCTGTTCAGCATAGCTAAAAGTTGGTGGCATGGAGGTGGGGCAGATCGGGGTAGAGTGGAATGGATAGATTGGTATAGTGGAATGGGGTTAGAGTTGGATACAACGGCGTGGGGTACACTGGATTGTGGTAGGTTGGAGTCAGGGCCGGCTTTAGGACTAGTGGCGCCCTGTGTGACAGTTTATTGTGGCACCCCCCACCCCATGACCACCTCCTCGGTTTCACGCACTACCACCAGGCAAATGTGCCCCTCTTCTCTCCACCGCCCCCCTTCCACATACATTCATGTGTTTTAAAGCACTTGGAAAGGCTGGCTTTACTAATCCCCTCAGCTGGCCACATAAAATGTAGGGGCATATTTACGAGCCCCTAGCGCCATTCTAACACCACGTTGGCATAATTCTTTTATGCTCATGTGGCATTAGAAGGCCCAAAACACTGTGCCATATTTACAAAGTGGCGCAATACATGCATTGCACCTCTTTGTATCCCATTGCGCCCCTTTGTATCCCTTTGCACTACATTGTGCCTACACCAGGCTTTAAGTATGCAAAGGTGGCCTTCCCCTGTTAGGAAGGGCCAAAAAAATGGTGCAAAGAAATCAGAAATAATTATTTGCGTCATTTTGTTCCGGCACTTTTAATGCCTGCTCAGAACAGGCGTTAAAAGGAGGTGTCTGTTGGTTACAATGGGCATAAGGGTGCTTTGCAGGATTAGCATCAACATTTTTTAAGCTAATCCTGCAAAGCGCCAGACTAGTGTAAAAAATTCTGACACTAGGCCCCTAACTACCGCCATGTTGCGCCATATTTTAAATACAGCGCTCACATGGTGTCGTTAGAGGAGCACTAAGGGGTGCAAGAAAAATGGTGCAGCTCTGTGTGCAGCACCACCTTTTTCGAAAATGCCCCATAGGGGCATATTTAAGAGCCCCCAGTGCCAATCTAACGCCACATTAGTGTAATTTGTTTTAAGCTAAGATGGCTTTGGAAGGCCAAAAATGCTGCGCCATATTGACCTGCATGCATTGCGCCACTTTGTAACCCTTTGCGCTACATTATGCCTGCGCCAGGCATACTGTATGCAAAGGGGGCATCCCCCATTAGGGAGGAGAAAAAAAATGTTGCAAAGAAATCTCACAGATTTCTTTGCGTAATTTTTTTCCGGCATTTTTAACACCTGCTCAGAGCAGGCATTAAACGGGCTTCCATTGTTTACAATGGGCCTCTGGGTGCTTTGCAGGATTAGTGTCAACATTTTGTATGCTAATCCTGCAAAGCAGCGGACCAGCATAAACATTTCTGACGCTAGTCCCCTAACTACCGCTGTGGTGTGCCGAATTTTAAATATGACGCACATATGGTGGCGTCGGGGGGGTGCTAAAGGGCGCAAGAAGTGGCGCAGCACTGTGTGCAGTGCCACTTTTTTCAAATATGCCCCATAGGGAAGTGCTTAATTTGTAAATAAAAAGGTGCCGGTGCCCAAAGCCCTCCTCTTAAACACGCGGCTGCTGCAATTAAATGTGTGAAAACGGAATACAGAGCCAGCGTAATCCTGAAGCCATCTCGGGCCTCTTCAATCCATTTACAGGCACTCACTGACCCTTCAGCTCACTCTTGCGGATTTCTGATTTTTCCCATTGTGATTCTTTGTCCATTTTCTCTCCCTCTGTCTTTCCCATATGTGTCTTTTTTCTCGCAGTAAATGCTTGAGGCAGAAAAATAAGCGCAGGCCATCAAAAATAAGTGCTGGTGCTCTGCACCAGAAACATCAAGCACAAATTAAGCACTGCCATAGGGGCATGTTTAAGAGCCCCTTGTGCCATTCTAACACCACATTAGTGTGATTCTTTTTAAGCTAATGTGGCGTTTGAAGACCAAAAATGATGCACCTTATTTACAAAGTGGTGCAATGGATGCATTGCGGAACTTTGTTACCCTTTGTGCTACATTATGCCTGCGCCAGGCATAATGTATGCAAAGTGGGCATACCCCCGTTAGGGAGGACAAAAAATAATGCAAAGAAGTCTGTTAGATTTCTTTGTGTCATTTTTTTCCGGCATTTTTAAGGCATGCTCAGAGCAGGCATTAAAAGCGGGCTTCCATTGGTTACAATGGGCCTCTGGGTGCTTTGCAAGGTTAGTGTCAACATTTTGACGTTAATCCTGCAAAGCGTCGGACTAGCGTAAAAAATTCTGATGCTAGTTCCCTAACTACTGCCATGGTGCACTGTATTTTATATATGAAGCACACATGGTGGCATTAAGTGGGCGCTAAGGGGTGCAACAAACTTTTCTTAAATATGCCCCATAGTTCGGTTTTTGCAGCAGGCATATTAACCCTCTATGCTACTTTATGTTGAGTCAAAGCTGCCACTAGGCAAAACTCCCAACTCTCTCTCGAGAGAGAGAGCAGGAACATTAATCACAAGAGGTATTTTGCCATTAAAATTTTTTCTTGAAGGCTAAACGCACAAGGAACTTTTCAGCAGGTGATTTTAAATCGCACGTTTCAGAAGTTATTGCTAAACTAGTCCTTTTTTATGTTGTGTGGGAGAAGAAAAAATCCTACACCTTCAACTCTTACATGAGTACTCATCAGGATTGTCACATACCTTCTCTCACTTTGAAGTTCGAGAAAGAAAAATAAACACTAAGCTCCTTAGAAGAAAGAGACTGAGATTTGACCTCTGTCTTTGAATGTACAACAAATGTGACAAGGTAAAAACAAGATTTAAAGGTCTGTTTACAGAAAATGAGTTTGTGGAAGAATACAGAAAACAAGGGTTGGGCAACGGCAGGGAAAACTCAACTTGGTCAGCCTAAAGCAAATAAAGCTAGAAAAAAAAAAAAAAAAAAAATGTGATTTACATACGAAAAAGCCAATGGTAAGCAATGGGCAGAATGCATTCCTATGTTAGCTTGTCCCCAAGATGTCTTTAGCAAACCTGACAGCTGAGCTGTCTGGTAGGCTTCGACCTAAAAACAAATAGGTAGCGAAAATATACTGAATTTTATTACTGTTCTATGTATCTTTGAAAAGATGATTTTGTAGGGCTCTAGTGGGTAGTATCAAGTTAAGTGTGCCCAAACTAAATCTAACAAATAGGGATTTTGTCTGAAAAGCAGCATACAAACAATAACAACAAATATACATTAATAGTCTAAGACAATGGGCAAAAATAAGAATTCAGACAAAGCTAATCTAACTATACATTTATGATAAAACTTGAAACACTGTTTGTGCGGTACATAATTCTCTTAAACCCCAAGAGCGGACACATATAGATAGAACACACTCCTTTTACCTGGTACTACACAGAACTTATAAATCATCAAATCAATGAGGAAAACTGACCCACGCATCAAGAAGAGATGAGCTAACTTATTAGGAAAGTCCAGACTAAGCTACCAGACAGTGAACAGTTACTCAGGGTGGAGCCACAACCAAGGACCCTTTCAAATGCAAGTTATGTTTTTAAGATTTTGCAGAGAACAGAAGTGAGTTCCAGCTGATGAAAACCTGCACGGAAAATGCAGAGCCTCCATTCATTTTCCATGAGGTAACAGGGACCACATTCAATTTTCAAGTCGGAATCTCAGGTGTTGAGACCGGTCACTGTGCTGATGATGTACATTCATAGGAACAAGGCAAGGGCCAACCCCTTTAAAGACACTGGCAGGATAAGACTCCTTGATCATAGTCTATGGATGTGCATTAGTTGTGCTGGACTTTTTGATCACTCATGCAAAGGTGGCTGCTACCGTGCAACAGAATGCACTACGCTGACCGCTCTGGCATAGAAGCACGGTGATACAAGATCTTCCTCAGGAACTGTTACGGGAAAACATTTCAACTGCTCCTGGGAAACATCTGGGAGTTGTGCACTAGCCTTTCATTGACTGCATAAGTGGCTGTATGGTAGAACCATTGTCAGAACAGTGTCATAAAAATCAGCGAGTTGTGCGTCACAGAGTACTTCTGATGTGGAGAAATTGGGGAGTTAAATCCCAGCGGAATACGCACCATAATAGCTGTTTACCCGAGGGCGCTTCATGTGACCTCTAAAACCCAAAGAGGATATCCACTGTGATGGGGCAGCGATTCTCTCTTCGCTATTGCTCTGTCGTCCAATTCAATATTCTGTGCACGTCTGCTCTGCGGCACTGTGATGACCTGAAGTTAAAAGGCTTGCTTGAGTTCTCACTGACAAGCTACTTATACATCACCATCTTCCACTACACTGTTAGGACCAACAAGAATTTACAAATCCAACTCTGCTGGGTTTAGGCATCTATCAGACAGAATATATTGCTCAGTTTATCTCCTCTGTGGGCACCCTGTCCTCGTCAATAAGCACATGCCACAGTACTTCTTTTCTGACTTCCAGCTCCACTGTCAATTCTTCTGTCACTTTGAAAACTCTGATCTTGGGCAATAACTTATGACATTAAAAAGTATTCAATTCCCCTCAGTTAGAAAACACTGGTTTGCTGTGCGGCTCTGTGCTCAGCTTCTAGCTAACTCTGTTTCTTTTATACATATATTTATTCTGAGGAGTACAAAGACTGCTTAGCTTTAAAGCTAACGGAAAGCAAATGGCGGTTGTGTTATTCGGGAAGGGGTTAGTGCACCTCAACCTTCTTCCTCTGTGCACTAGAAGCCACAATGAAGAATTTCACCATTAAATCACATGCACCCACTCCTCACAAGTCCCAACAATGTAAAGTGTGGTGCACACTCCCTACAGAATTGTTGAGCCATTTACTACCCCCAGAGACTTGAGTACATCATCCACCATTTGAGATGGATTACAACTAAAGCTTCACTGTAGTTATTCACATACGTATATCATATTACGTTTATGTTTACTTGTTTACCTCTCACGTCAGGGTCTGACATGCTTAATATATACACATTGCCAGGCTACCCAGTATTATCTGTTAGTTTTGGTTTCGATTGTTATTTTTTTACATTTATGTCTGTATTTATCTGTATTTTTTACTAATTTATCTCTGTTTATTCCTATTTATTTTGTGATTAGCCTAACAATTAAGCTGCAACGTCTATATTTGCACATTTATTTAGCCAATGTATGTACCATCCTGTTTAAATGCCTAATGCGTTTTAGACTATAAGCAGCCATATAGAATACCATATAAAACAATTACATATTAGAACAAGTTAAACAAATAAAAACCTTATTATGCTTTAGGTTTTACCTCCTAGATAGCTTTTAGCTGTCTGTAGTAGTAAGCCTAAAGCTAATCTTACCTGTCCAAGTGATTGCAGTTGGTCAGAAAGGATATGAACGATATAAGTACATTGCATCTTTTGTCCATGCCTGCTTCCAGGCACTCAGGAAGCCAGAAGAGCTGTGGTGAGGAGATCGAATCATCATCATCCAACATTTGAGGAAATGTTATACATGACCATATATATGGATTTTTCAGTACTGCAACTGCTGTGAAAGCCCAAATAATGCGGATCTAGAAGATTTTGAGCCTATTCACAAACTACATTTTGTAGTACATTTTAGTTTGACCAATAGTACTACTAATGTACTATAAAATGCATTCACCTCTCAAATCTTGTATGTGCAGATCTCCACACACATACATAGATGTTTTAGTGGCAAAAGTTAGTGGGATGGTGAAGGAACTGTAAAATGGGGAGTACTTACGGCTAAATAGGAGGGGCTAAGGGAGAAGTAAAGAGGGGTTAGTAAGGAGCTAGGAAGGGCTTTAGAGACTGATATGGACCCACTCACAAAAGAATAAAGAAGTTGTTATTCACAAACTGCCCTTCTACAGTTACTACAGTCAAAGTGGACCCAAATTTATAGTAAAAGCAGTCCAGCTCAGAGCTCGGCTCAGACCTGGAGTAAGTCCTGCACCACTTATGGACAATCACCTGTACTACAACACCCTCCCATAGGAAATGAAGGAGGGGGCTTGAAATAAAAGCCCACAGGAAATAATGTTAAAATAAAGTAAATTATTCAAAAATATACATCTATTTCATATTTAGAAAAACTACAAACAAAACAATTATTTTATTTGAAAACATTGTATTACTTTTTTCGATTTTGATGCAGTACTGATAATTATTAAAATACCTACATTACTTTTAATTAAATTTAGACATCACATTTCTTAATTTTAATACGTTATATAAAATATTTTTTTTTTAAACAATAGGTGGAGATTTCCTAGTTTATACTTCAGAACTTTAAAATTTTAGGATGCGCAAAGTAATATTTTTCATTTGAAATGAAGTTAATACCGCTGTAACTTTATTGCTCTACATTTAAAATAAATATATAAAATGAATTAATATTATTGTTTAAGAAAGAAAAAAAAATCTGATTTAAAAAAAAAAAGTTACTAAACTTTTAAAAAGTTACCTATACTTTACCATAAAGAGATCTCTGCCCCACTTTTAGAGATACTTTCCAAACATCAAATACAGTCATAAAGGCACTACTAGTAGTAACTTTTGCATTTGTCATTTTTACTGACTCCACCTCCTATTTCAGGGGGTGAGTAACCTTATAATTGGTGAATAGCCAAAAGTAGTTAAGTTACTCAACTGTGAAAGAGTAAACGTACTTGTAGTAAATTTACACATGTAGATTTACCTTTGTGAATAGGCCACTATGTGTTTCAGTGTGATTGACGAGTTGAATAGCAATACAGTTTTTTAGATCCTTACCCACGCATGGCAAATAGGTGACAATACTATGGTTGGTCATGTTGTTGGGATCTGCCTAAGGCATATTCAGTACATACGTAATGGGACCTGTCTTGAGGGAATCAGGGAAAACACCCTCTTGTAGGGAAGCTTTAATCAGGTTGCAATATAGGCCGCTGGACCAACTGCAGTTACTTTGAATGAATGAATCAGGACAGTGGGTCCATAATAGAATGGAGGCTTCGTATTTCCTATTATCTTCAAATGATTCTACTCAGTAATCTTTTACAAGCGTATGTGTTCTCTTTGATGTCTCAGCACATTAATCCTATCATCTCATCCTCAATTGTGGGTTAGATGTGTACAAATATCACTGGTCAGGCACCCGTCTTGCCCTCAACTGCTACACCAGTCAAGACCTTTTTTCTCCTAACTCTTAAGAAAGAGGACGACCCTCTAAAAAGAGTGACTATTCCATGCCAAACTAATGTATTGGAGGCACTGAAATGTATCTGTGCAGGAATCGCCCTAATGTTAACAAACTCCTCTCATGCTAGTATTTACCCTACAGAGATGTAATGGGTTATTGTTACTTGTTTATTCAGGAATTCTGTTATGCACTAAGTGTAACCTTTCAGTTACTTCAAAAACAGAGGTGATATGAGCCTGTCCAATCTGAAGAAAAGTGACATAGGGCAGAATGTATGCAGTCTGGTCGGGTACATGTCCAACACTGATGTCCTGTGGCTCTGCCCCTGAGAATCGGATAGGCCCACAAGGGAAGCAAGTCTAAACATTCCGTTTTTCAGTTCCCTGATGTGACTGGTTTGGATCCCAGGGAGGGGCCCATGCCAAACTTCCTCCCAGCCACATAAAATCTAGGTACTGTATCTTTAATCAAGATAATACACTTGTCTCAAACATCCCTGGGTGAGCGTGGGAAATCTAAGGATTAAGGGGCATATTTATACTCCGTTTGCGCCGAAATTGCGTCGTTTTTTTTGACGCAATTTCGACGCAAAACTAACGCCAACTAACGCCATATTTATACTATGGCGTTAGAGGCGAATAGCGCCAAAGTTCCCGGAATGTGCGTCATTTTTTAGCGTGAACCCCTTCCTTGCGTTAATGATATGCAAGGGAGGCGTTCCCGTCTAAAAAATGACTCCCAGGCCTTTACGTGGTATTTATACTCCCGGGCAAAAGAGACGCCCGGGAGTGGGCGTGGCTAAAAACTGCGCATTTGCGCCGCTTTTTAACGCCTGGGTCAGGCATGGCGTTAAGGGACAAGTGGGCTCAAAATGAGCCCAGAGTGCCCTCCCCTGCCCCCAGGGACCCCCCCTGCCACCCTTGCCCACCCCAGGAGGACACCCAAGGCTGGAGGGACCCACCCCAGGGACATTCAGGTAAGTATTTTTTTTATTTTTTTTAAATAATTTTTTGTGGCATAGGGGGGCCTGATTTGTGCCCCCCTACATGCCACTATGCCCAATGACCATGCCCAGGGGACAGAAGTCCCCTGGGCATGGCCATTGGGCAAGGGGGCATGACTCCTATCTTTACAATGATAGGAGTCATGTTGATGGGGGATGGGCGTCGTTAAAAAATGGCGCAAGTCGGGTTAAGACGATTTTTTCGACGTAACCTGACTTGCCCCATTTTAAGACGCCCATGCGCCATTTTCCCCCTACGCCGGCGCTGCCTGGTGTACGTGGTTTTTCTCGCGCACACCAGGCAGCGCCGGTCTGCTTGCGCCGGCTAACGCCATTCAATAAATACGGCGCCCGCATGGCGCTTCAGAATGGCGTTAGCCGGCGCAAAACTTTTTGACGCTAAACTGCGTTAGCGCAGTTTAGCGTCAAAAAGTATAAATATGGGCCTAAATATAAAACACAATCAGAGAGATTCCTACCTCCACATGGATAAGAAGGTGCTGCTGATTTTCGAAAACTGCAAACATCCCCGATGTTGACATGCTCACCATTAAGGTCTGTTGCCTGGGGACTTTAGATCGACTACTATGTTTGAGCAGTTGCTTAATGCAGTAGACAGGCTGATTACTGCTTGTTTCAGCATCTTTAATCCCAATGCCAGTCTCAAGGGAGCAGCACTGTCAAAGGGGTCAGTTGAAAAATACGTTTGAAGTCCACGTCAAAAACTGCTAAAAAATGCCCACATAAAAAAAGGCTTCTTCAAATCCAAACAACAGAGGGTACATGTCACACGTTTCAATATTTTTGTTGCCATGGTAATGGTATTTGTTGCTAAACCCATTAAAATATTTAGTTGGGTCATTATAAGTGTTACCAATAAATAGGGGCCTTCAGTTTCATACAGCCCTTTGACACACATGACCAAACGTGCACTTCACAATATCAGCCAACTGCAGAAATGCACAATTGTGAAGCCAAAAGGGCTGGTTTCATGCCAGTTTTTTTGATAGTGACATAAGATCGATTTGCATACAATGAATCTCAATCTACATATTCAGGAGTATCCTGAAATTCTGTTATGGATCTGGCAAGGCACGACCGGCATTGGTTGGCAAAAAGGTTAGTCACAGTTAATATTTAGTCTGACTTCCTAATACTCCGCCAGTCAGTTTCCCTACTGTGTCACAATGCACAAGTGAATCCCGCACTCTTTAAATGTGCTTGTTACCCATAAGTCAAATGATCAGTATGTGGTTGAATACATTTGTGAGTTTCCAACAACCCCTGAGATGGGAACTGCTGCGAAATGTCTTCTTAGCCAGAAATATGGGATCACTTGAACGTGTTAGTTGTTGAATATATGAAGCACATGCACTTTTTCGAACTCCCCTGAATGAAACAACAAATTGTAATACTAGGAAGGAAAGATAAAAATATAATGATGGCTCCTTGACTTCAGTTATTTCTAGCACATTTATGTTCCAAAGCAGTGGTTCCCAACCTTTCGACTTCTGTGGACCCCCACTTTATCATTATTGGAACCCAGTGACCCCCACTGAAACATTTTTGGAATCCGGGGACCACCCAGTGAGTCATTCCTGGAAGTCGGTCACCCAGGTCTAAGCATTGTCCATGATTTGAACTGCACAACAATACACAAAAAAATACAGAAACAAGAGATTCTATCAAACACACGCACAAATGATACACATTTTATTTACCTTGCAAACAAATAAAATTAAAAAATTAAAAAATGTTATTTAATAGGCAGGTTGGAGCTTTTCTAATTTCAACTGAAGCCACACATCGTCCATAATATATTCTGTTTGATGAACCTGCACTGTTCCTACGAATCAGAGAATACTAATTTAAATTTTAGCCTCCAATTTCAAATTTCTTGATATTTACAGTATGCTTTAAAATTTTCACTTGTATATTTAGCCAGATTATTTATGTAGACTTTATTAATCTTTTAATATTAGTTAATTTTCTGGGCAGTCACGGACTCTCTGAGGAGGCTTCGCGGACACCTAGGGGTCCCCGGACCACAGGTTGGGAACCAATGTTCCAAAGGATTAGTCCAACCACAAAGAAAGGCCTGCCTCCTGTATTGGATCTATTAAACCTATGGATCCAAGGATTGATCAGTAATTGTTTCTTTTAAGAAGAAGAGTGTAATTTATAGATTTTCTGTGATGAAAACGTGATAATCACCTGTGTGCAGGTTTATCTACTGATGTGAAGATTTAGAATTGTGCTCTAACTTCCACTAGGAGGATGCAATGGGTGTTTAAGAAGAGGATCAAAGATGTGTTTTTCATTAGTAACGAGTTGGAAAGATGCTATTATGAAACAAGCCAATTATAAGCCAAACTACACAGGGTCTTTGACCCCTCTTTGTACTCACTCACAAAGATAGAAATTTCCAAGTTTCAATACAACAGTGGCATGCTAAGAACAGCTCCTGAAATAACAACACATGATCTATGGCCCAGCAGTAACATCACAGGAGATCACATGAAATTACATTATATCTAGAGCAGAGGACTTGATCATATGATGTCTTACGTAGATGGTGTCCTAAGATAAATTATATTACAAGGGACTGAGCTTTAACCATGGTGCTTGACCTAAAACCCAGTAACACTGATAAGTTAGGAACTCCAGCATCAGGAGTGAAGAACACATTTCAAAACAATTTGAACCCTTGTGGAGATGTCTGTCACTCACTTTCTGCTTGTGGGCAGCAGGTGTGGCCAAAAGCATAGCTCCCACAAAACAAATAGGTGATGCAGATTAATAAGTGTGCCATGTGGTTACAAGATTTAATGACAGCCTACTGTTGCCTAACTCCACGTCAATAGGGGGTACTGGCATAGGGGTGTCCGACTACTGAGAAAACGTCATGAATCCCAAAGGGTACTTCCCATGATGCATACAGCATCCTTGCATATGTGTAGTTTCATGGTACTGGAGAGCATTAGCAGATGGGCAGGAAGGCTACACAGCAGTGATGGTTTGTGCACAGCCATCCATTAAATATTATTCTTAGAGCCCTTCCAAGAGTGAGTGGAAGAGCTCGTAGCCACGTACAGAAGTGCCATAGTGGCTCATGTCTTTTAGGCGCTATTCCAGAGTGACAGAGGTGCGACGCACCAATGTATGCTGGTTAAATGTAGCCATTGTGTTCCTCCAAGGCCATGCACACATCATCCCAATCAGGTAGAAGTTAGCCTTACAGGAATTGAAAAGCAACTTACACATGCATTATGTTCAAGAAGCCTGCAAGAATGTGCTGTAAGATCCACACAGTGACGAGGGAGCAGCACACTGCAGACTCGTTGTAGAAGCACCCTGCATAAATGACCTGCCAGGGCAGTTTTAAATTGCTCTGACGTATTCCACCAGGAGCAACAAGATAGCACTCATGCATGCCACCTTCATAGTGATCTACAGTAAGTTCAGAAGCGATTAAACAGGCCTAATTATTGCCACTGACCATGGACAGAGGACTACCATAACAGCACAAACTGACAGAAAAACTACAGAGGTAAATTGCTAGGATGCATATGATTACATATAAGAAAGAAAAAATAATCTTTTGAGTGCCTGTTCAATTTGCTACATTTCAGGACATTTTGACCAGTCAATGGAAGGCAAAATGGAGAAGTACCATGTCACACACTGGAGACTCATCCCACACATACTGCAATTCTGTTCACGTTTGAAAGGCCACTGCTCTTAAGAGTTTAGGTTTTGCACTGCCAGAGTTCTAAGGATCTGGGAGTTCGCTGTGGATCTGTGTAGAACCTACATCATGGTTTCATGTCCTGGGCAGTGTGGGGCAGCAAATTGCAACAGGCGAGAAGGTGGGTAACAGCCTAATGGTCAAGTCCAATGATCGAGTTAGGTTCATAATTACAACATATTTTATTTGGTGTTCTAAGAAGTCCATTGTGCCCTAGGATTGATCCATTCTTACACATTTTGTGCTTTAAAAATCTCAGGCTTATAGCGTATAAGGGTGAAAGACAGGTTAGAAAAAAAGGCAAAACCAGAACGTGCAAAATAAAATTTGGAAATAAATTAAATGAAATTGAATGGATATTCTTTCACTGTAATTTCTGCTTGCATATGAGGGACAGTGGATTTATCAGGGGTCCCGTCTATTATTTCGGAATAACTTGACATGGGTTCTGATGTCACTCTCAGCAAGGGCAACCAACACACACCACCTAAATCACAACTGAAATAGAAAGCACCACAACAAGGAAGTAGTGAATGCTACTGTCCCATGTAAATCAAAGCCTAAATAAATCCACTGTGCTCTCTTTTACAGGCTGCTGGTTATGCTCTTTGTGGTGGTCTTCATAATGTATCCGATACAGATTTTGACAGATCACCGTAGCTAACTCTTCTTTATGTTTCTCCATCTCAAAGTGTGACATCACTAATTATATGAATCTCAACTACATTTATCAAACATCTCACGCCCAAATCTCAACTTAAAATTTACCCTGTGATCTTAAGTACATGTCCAACATGTTAGGTGTTCTGGAAGTATGCTTTATAGTTATGGTATGAGGTTGCCAGGAATTCAGAGACTATACGAAATGAATTGCAATAAACATCTTGGAAACGACTGAGAAATCTGATCTTGATAATCCTAAAGTAAGTCTATTCGACCTAAAAGATTGAAAGTGGAGTGTAAATTCATAGATGTTGCTATGCTTGAAGTTAAGAGAAAAATAGCACAAGCCTGAAAATCTAAATATCCACCCATTATAATGTAATGGAAAGCTGAAGTTCAAATGGACGGATACTGAAATTGCAACATTAAATCCCCAAAACAAATAATGAGGAACCACAAATCAGCGATGTAAAGGAACAACTTACTCCTACAACAGAAAATGAGAGATTAACAAACACCATCAATTATTATTATAACGAAAAGCAATATTATTGCTACTATGGAATTGACACAAGAAAAGTGAATAGAAATTATTTATACATACATGACAGACAAATAGGTCAAATGTAGAATTTCCATTTGAGTTAAAAAAATGGTTATATCATAACTGAATCCACAGACGTCATCTGAACATTTGAATGTATGTATGAGTTCAGCCAAATAAAAACAATATATTGCACAGGCTAAGAAAATATACATGCTAACCAGTGATGCTACACTGTTTTTAGGATCATAGGTACAAACCAATACAATTATATAAAGACATGACGTCAAGAACACAATATTTAAACCTTGATAATGCCTGGAACACAAATATGGATTTCCCCATATTTAAAAAAATAATCAATTAGGCTTCAAACATTCAGTCTCTAATCATTAATAAGGCAGAGATGGCGCAGAAACTGCATGCTTGGGTAGTTCTCCTCTGACAACTTACATTGCAGCGTCTACACAACACTCGTTATTATTCTCATTGGGTGCTTTCCCTTCAAAGGACTTAGGGCCATATGTACAAACACATTTTCCCATAGACACAGAATGGGCAAAACTGCTTGCTACATCTGGCCCTAAGTTCTCACTTGGAAGCAATGCTAGTAAGACAGCCAATTCCGCTTGTGTGGCTATTTCCAGGAAAGCTTTCTTCACCTTCTGTGCATGTGTCCCGCCATCCTTCCCCTTAGACGGAAACTGCTGCATCCAGCTTTAAGGGCCCTTCAGATCAGGACATGGTGACCTGCAGTCATGGCTCTTTTGAAGGGTCTCAGTATACAGCTATCCTGCAAGGCTAATAGGTTTTTTTAACTCATGTAGCAAGGCTGCTCACACAGCAACCAGCTCCTTCACTCCAAAACTGAAGAACGCTTTAGCCGGTTCCACCTTTGTCCTACTGAGAGCATTTGCAATGAGTATTTTGTATCTAACTTTAACGTAATCAATTAATCTTATCTTAATGCTGCTACCCACTTTTTGGGGGTTTCATATATGTATATTGTACTTTATTTTAATAACAACTCGATTAAGACGTGTTTACATTGTAATGATTTTTCTTCATTGGCAATAAAGATTTCATTTCTACCCTCTGTTAAACCAGTGGTGGTGGGGGGGTGTGGTCTTTCGAATCCTTTATGAATGACGTGGACACACAGATCTAACTTTGATTTTCTTAACTTAGTGGCTTTTCGCAACATTTTACATTGAATTTTTTGTATCTTCTCAGAATGTCTTGCAATTGAATGCCCCAGGCTTAAGTGGTACAAAAGTGCAACAGATTGACCGGTTTTGAAAGTGTGTATATAAAATAAGGAAGCCATTTAATGTTAATACATTTACAAAGTTGACAAAAGATAATAAAAAATATATATGATTTGACAATGTTCCTACTTCAGTGTATTCAAAGTATAAGCAAAGGGGACAGTGTGCAATAAGTCGGCAAGGTACATAATACGTCTATCCTTTATGACATTAAAAGACTATGAACACCAAGGACAAAGGTGTATATTAATAGTTTACATATGGTTTGGGCTTCTTCTCTGTAAAGTGATCTATATCCTACTTTCCTGTAAACACTTGCAGTATGAAAAGTCCCATTCAATCATTCCACCACTCATAGCCATGTTCCCTGGTTGGTATCAAGCAAGAAATTGCATAATTGGTTGGAAGGTTCTTACATACTCATCATGTTACTCAAGCTTCCGATTGCAAAGTGCTTTCATTAAATTTGGCGTGATCCAACAAGAACTTCGCAAATGTTTTCATCTTAGATACCCAGCTGGAAAGGGTGTGCTTTCCATCACAAAAAGAAACACGTTATCAACATAATAGGCTCAAAAAATGGGTGTGCGCGGCATCAAAAATTGGATGTTCCTAGACTATGCCTCCTCTTTTCCAACCTAACTGTGTGTGTGCTTTTCTGACAAGACTACTCTCTTTTCCACCAGAACTGTGCTCATGTTTCCAACAGAAGATGTTCTCATACGTCCTATAACGGCTGCCACAACCTATTGTTCAGGTTGTGGCAAGCCACCCAGGACTGGCTGGATCACTCTAAAAAGGTCAATTAGGGCATATCTGGATACCAACATTCCAGGTATAACTACTCTTTTAATCCCTTCAAGAGCACCTTCAGCACCTCTTAAATTGCAGATTTCTCAAAAACGACAATGGATTTTACACCAAATAATGAAAAGCGCACTGAGTACAGTTCTAATTTTTTGCCAAATTTGGTGTAATTCAGTTCAGCTATTGTTTTTCTGAATCACTTCCCAAAATTTCCATAAACAATTTACATGGGAAATCAATGTTTTGGGACCTTCCTCCTCCTTCTCGATTCCCGCTTGACCGCATTTCAGGAAGGAGCTGAGGTGTCTGAACTCTTTATGTTTTGGGAAGATTTGTCAAACTGCACCAAAGTTATTAGCAAAACAAAAAAGACACATCCTTTGGAAACGTTGCCTAACTATAGCTACACAGTGGTGATATAAATATATAAGCACATACTTACCACTGGACATCCAAATTAGGGCTTAATGTAGTCTATTCTAAAGGTAATTCGTGCTAGTGGTAATTTCAAAAGTATTGAACCTAAGTAATTGTATGGCAAATTAACGAATCGGACCAAAAGAGGGCACACGCTGAACTTCATTCCCCTTCCACTGGTTCGTGGTCAGCCTTATCAGTAGGAATTAATGGCATGTCCCCTTATCTATGTAGATTCCTAGGCATCATTTCAGTTCTCTTCAGAACCTAGTTAAGATATGTAATTTCCCCAAACACCTTCAATGGCAAGCTCCTATCTAGTTGAGACCGAAGGGAGTAGCACACGTTTACGTTCGTCTAGCTCCAAGATGTCTGCACTGGGCGAATGGTGCCTCGCTATAACATAACACAGAACGCACAACCAAGCCGTTGTTCATTTTAGGATGCCCCAGCCCTTGGTTGAATGTGGCTATGTGTAGCGCCACTGGACAGGGCCTCAAAGATAGCACGCGTTCATGATGGTAGGTGAGGTGGCAGCTCAAACATTATGGGAGGTCCTCCTTATTTCCGCCCCAGCAGAGTCTGAGAGCTAGGAATAGTGTTGCTGTTGTCAGTCAACCTCCTGCCCCCACAAGTCACTGTGACTCTCAAAACCACTGTTCTGATGTGTGAGAGCGACAGAGAGACAAGCAAAGCAGATTGAATAATTCGTAGTGGTAGGCAGAGCGCGGACTCACTTTGTCCCCCTGCAAAGTGTTGCTATGATGAAAGCTTAAGAAAAAACAATTTTAAGTGGAAAACTGGCACACCGACATGTTTATGAACGTTTCCTCTTGAGAACTGTTTTAAAACAGAGTAGAACACGCACACAGATAGAAGCAACAAATTAAAAATATTATATTGCCGAAGCAATAAACATTTTCTCGAATGTGTCTTTAAAGAAGCATTTAATATGTGTTTCTATAGAAGAAAAGTGTTTCGATATTTAGCTTTATTTACTACATCGGTATAGCTGAAATCATCCCTTTATGAATTATTTGGACGTCTATTTTTCATTATTCCTATTTTTCAGTGAATACCATGTAAATGATGCCAAGCTGTGACTTGTTCTGCTCAAATTAATGTACTAACGCAGTTTGTCATTCTAAATCCGAGTTCATTTCCAGCCTACAAATGTCTGGGGGCGCATTTCTCTTCAGCCTCGGATATGAATGTCATTGCAATAACTTTGTCCTGCTGCTTGTCCTTTTCAAGGGGGATCTGAAATGAAGAACGCCCCCTTGCTGCGTGCTCGCAAACACTCGGGGTGTCGGCGCTTCCCGGTACCCTGAAACTAGGCCTCGGAGCGCAGAGTCGCAGGCCGGAGAGGATCCTCCTGTCATAAGGAAAAGGCAGAAAGGCCATCCACTGAAACCCATCAGCGTCGAGCAAATGCATCCCCGGATGCACTCATGGCGGCCATCCAGGAAGTGCATCTGCCGAGTTTATTAGATCTGCTTCTACGCAGAACTGCCAAATATAGAAAATTATTCGCGTCGCTACGCTCGCGTGCTGTGCCACGGATCTGCAAAAACCCAAGTCCTTTGACCCCTATATATTTATTTTAAATAATCCAGAAATGTGGCTCGGTGGTTTTAGCGCTAGCCGTCGACATCTGTGTTCCACCTGCTAGACATAGCTGGGAAACCCGGGACGGGCGACTGGGCTCCCATCCTTCTTAGACCAATAAAATGAACAGTATTAAGTTGTGTCATGGCAATGCTGCTTATTTACAGCGACACACAACTGCAAGACCCTAGCTGCTCGCATCACTTTATAAAGTAGGTATTACATCTCTATACAGCAAACTGTTTCAAATCCTATGTAGGTTCGTAATTGAGGTTCCATAGACGCTAAACAGAGCGGGGATCTGCAAAGCTCGGAATACATCCTTGTACTTTTTTTTTAATCTTCATTTTTTAACCAAAGTGCACTGCATGCATTCTCATGCGGGAAGCTAGACTTTTCCATATTTCGGTCCAATGACATGAGGTGTGGAAACCTAAACTCAAGCTAGAAAATTAAACTGTGCGGTGGGCAGCATCACTTTTCAAAGGTTCGGCGTTAAAGTACTGCTAGTTATGGCAAAGTATCGGGCAAATAAAGTTCCCAAGTATCACACAAATACAACTCCACATGGGCTTGTAATGCACACGTTTGAGATTGCTTTGCTGGTCAAAAACCCTTGTAGGATACACATGTCTTGAGGATAAGTAGTGATGGAGGATAAGTAGTGATGGGGGAAAGGTTGCCACCTTGTGGCCGCAGAAAGGCATGGAAGAAACATTTTAATTTATCGTGATTGTAATATACAAACAAAAAAAACGCGGATTTTGAAAGAGAACGCTGAGAGTGGGGGCAAGCGGTGTGAGGACAACTGGGAGGGGAAGGGAGAGTAAATATTAATGAATATTAATTGCTATACCACTCCCATAAGTACTGTGCTGGTGTACATAAGCGCCTCTGAGTCATCCTTCATAAAGAATAAGTTCAAAACAATAGTAAAGCATGCGCAGGGGGTGTGGTTAGCACTTCTAGGCATTCATTTGGAGCGGTGGATTGAAGTATAGTTGACAAATTCTACCGCCTAAAAATGGGGGGAGGGGCTAGGATGAGGGGAGCACATTATAAACACGGCTTCAAGAAAACAGCGTGTTCACCCCGGGCTGTTCCTGTTCGCCAGGGTGGATATCGAAGGATCACATTATCAAACCATCCCCAAGAGAGCGCCCTGCATCTCAGCCTACGGGACGGAGGGAGGCTAGGAGGGTGTTCCTGCTTCCAACATTACCAGTCCACCCCTCTTTACTCGAGGGGCATTCTGAAATAAAAAATATATAATCAATTACGGGTGACAAAATAAATATTTATATAGTATACGCCAGGATGTAATCCGACCTCTTTCATTTGATGTGCAACACTGCATTGACATTTTAGGACATTTCCCCAAAACGTGCATGAAAAGGGACCCTTGAAGTAGTATGGAAACTCCAAGGTGCTGCGGAGGGAAAATGATGGGGACATGACGTGAAGGGTCACGTGGGGCCCTGCTATTGAGCAAATAAAGTTCCTACAGGATCCCATCTTTAAGGCCCCACCAACCCGACACGTACCACCAAAAGATTTATCACCTTTACTGGTTTTCTAGGCCACTGACGTCATGGATTCTGAGGAGATGTGGGCATCTATTGAGATGTTACAGATATAAAGATTACCCTAGGAACATAAAAAAGAAGGCCTGTGCTTTTACAATAGAAGTGGCCGTAGAAATAAATCGAACGGAAAGCCCGAGAAATGTAATTACAAGGGTTTCCTCTGGATTTCACGGTGCAGACATCAGACTGCTCGCGACCTCCAGTTCTTAGAGGCATCCCTCCATTGTGTCAACATTTTAAAGACGTCACCATTAGTAGCCCTTTCAAAGCTGCGCCAACAACCCCTCCTTCAGATCAACATCAATTATGTCCACATTGTAGGTTGAGAGTAATTCTTTCCATACCACGTTCCTCTCCTCTTTTACACTCTGGATGTAATGCCTCTTTGCCCACTCTCTGGCTGTCCTAACCACGGTAAACAGGTCAGTGCGTTCTGCAAGTCACTGGTGTTTTCACCAGTGGTGGCTGGTGACATTTGAAAGTAGTGGGGCGTAGAAGTTGGCTATGACTTATGTAGCAAGTGAAACGAGCAAGCCTAATGGACAAACATGGGGTCCAGGATGGATCCTCCTCCAAGGAATTTTTTTTAAAAAAAGATGGATAAATGGTGCATTTGAAAGCAAAATAAGTTAGTGAGAAAGCTAGTTTTTTAAAACAATGCATATTATTTTAAACAAATTAAAACTGCGCCACATTTTACTGCAATATTAAGTTCAACAGTTATTTTATTGTGCAAATTGTACAGCGCAGCAACTTCAGGCCCTTTGCAGTGTGTGCTTGCCCAGTCTCTTGCACTGTATGCGGCCTCAACTTTGGAAGAAAATGTTCTAACCAGGCAACAGGAAGCACCCACAGCTGCTGGCTGCAACCAGTCATACAGAAATATGTGCAGACAGGTGTTTAAGTGGGATGAATAAAGTGGGAGCTCTCTAAAAGGGAACATGTAAAATACATTTCTGTGATTCCCTTAGTGTGCCACCGGCCTGTATTTTGGTATCTCTGTGAGATGATACTGCATCCAGAAATATAACACAACAACTGACATGCACCTAAAACTGATCAGTCATATTGGCTTTGTTAATGGTTATCAGTTTAAGATAAATGAGTAACAACGATTTGTTATTAATAATTAACACTGGAAATGTTTCAATTCTGAAATTATGAGACTATAAATTAAATATTATTGAGGTCTGTGGAAGCAGTATGACCTTCAGTTATGTGTACTTTATGTTAGATACGTATGCCCTTTTTCTCTGCACATCTCATCCATCTGCACATTTTCAACCCTCTCTCTTTCCTCTTCAGAACCCTCTTTTCACTCTCCTGAGTGCACATCCTCGCATCTCCCTCATTTTAAACATACACTGCACTCATTCACATTTAAGCACTTTATTTCCTTTGGTTTTCACCTTCTAAATATTCTGAGCTCTTTGCACAAGCTTTGCACACATTTACACTGAATTTCAATTGTAACTGGAACACATGACCATTGTTCTGTTTGCTCTGCAGAGGTGCCAACCCACTGACAGGGACTGTGCTTTGCCGGCTTCAGCCTCAGTGCACTCAACCAAAGCACTTCATAAACACCTGGTACATGTCAAAGTATTCAGTGTTGAAGAGTAATACAATGCACACAAAAAATACAGAATCACAGCAAGATGAAACAGTTAATTCTCCTGGGGAATGCCAAATTGAGCAAAACGTGAAAAAAGAGAGGAATAAAATTACTGACACACGTTAACATTTTTAACATTCACTATTTGCAAATCAATCCATGTTTCTGGCATTAATGTTAATGACATGAAGATAGGGCCAGTTTTAACACCATACAGCAGATAACTACCTTTCCTGTAAGCACATCTTTCTCACTTTGAACTTGACTCAAATATTTGGAAAAACTGTGCAAGGAAAATCAGAACCCTGCTCGTCTTTTGGAACAACGTATCGTGGGAACAAATAGAGCAGCTCCACTTCTGAAGGGGCCAGCAATTTGCAGCAAGGGCTTGGGGTGTCACAGTGGGGTAGGTTAAGGTGACGAAGCTTCACAGCTCAATATAAATAACTCAGGATTGGCATTATAACCCTTAACATTACCAAAGACAAGGTACCAAGTTACACATGCTTGCATTCACACCTACTTTGACACAAATGGGAACGGATGGGATCTCTTCCTGTGAATGATGGATCAATCAATCAATCATTAAATTTATAAAGCGCGCTATGTACCCGTTAGGGTTTTGAGGTGCTTGGGGGGGGGGGGGGGGTGGTCGCTGCTATCGTTGGAAGAGCCATGTCTTGAGGAGTCTCCTGAAGGTGAGGAGGTCCTGGGTCTGGCGTAGTGAGGTCGGGAGTGCGTTCCAGGTCTTGGCGGCGAGGTGGGAGAAGGATCTGCCGCCAGAGGTCTTTCGCTGGATTCGGGGGACGATGGCGAGGGCAAGGTTGGCAGAGCGTAGTTGGCGTGAGGGAACGTAGAAGCTGAGTCTGGTGTTCAGGTAGGTGGGTCCGGTGTCGTGTAGTGCCTTGTGTGCGTGGGTGAGGAGTTTAAAGGTGATCCTTTTGTCCACGGGGAGCCAGTGGAGGTCCTTCAGGTGGTGGGAGATGTGACATCGGCGGGGTATGTCGAGGATCAGGCGGGCGGATGCGTTCTGGATGCGTTGGAGTCGTTTGATGTCTTTTGTTGGGATGCCTGTGTAGAGTGCGTTGCCGTAGTCGAGTCTGCTACTGACGAGGGCTTGGGTCACCATCTTTCTGGTTCCTGTTGGAATCCACTTGAAGATCCTGCGGAGCATGCGGAGGGTGTTAAAACAGGAAGAGGAGACAGCGTTGACCTGTTTGGACATGGTGAGAGCAGAGTCGAGGATGAAGCCGAGGTTTCGTGCGTGGCTGGCTGGGGTGGGTGGGGGGCCCAGGGCGGTGGGCCACCAAGAGTCGTTCCAGGCCGAGAGGGTGCGACCAAGGATGAGGACTTCCGTCTTGTCGGAGTTAAGTTTCAGGCGGCTGTTGCTCATCCATTCGGCGATGGATTTCAGTCCCTCGTGGAGGTTGGCTTTGGCCGTGAGAGGATCTTTGGTCAGGGAGAGGATGAGCTGGGTGTCGTCGGCGTAGGAGAGGATGCTGAGGTTGTGCTGGCGGGCCAGTTGTGCGAGGGGGGCCATGTAGACGTTGAACAGCGTTGGGCTTAGTGAGGAGCCTTGGGGGACGCCGCAGATGAGGTTGGTGGCTTCGGAGCAGAAGGGTGAGAGTCGGACTCTCTGGGTTCTGCCGGAGAGAAAAGAGGAGATCCAGTTGAGGGCTTTGTCTTGGATACCGGCTTCGTAGAGGCGATTTAGTAGGGTGCGGTGGCAGACCGTGTCTAAGGCAGCGGGGAGGTCTAGGAGGATGAGGGCTGAGGTTTCGCCGTTGTCCATTTGTTGTCTGATGTCATCTGTGGCGGCGAGGAGTGCAGTCTCTGTGCTGTGGTTGCGTCTGAAACCGGATTGGGAAGGGTCTAGGATGGAGTTGTCTTCGAGGTAGTGGGAGAGCTGTGCGTTGACGATCTTCTCAATGACTTTTGCTGGGAAAGGGAGGAAGTTTTTGAGGTCGTTGAGGTCAGCCTTAGGTTTTTTGAGGAGGGGTTGGATTTCTGCGTGCTTCCAGCTGTCCGGGAAGGTAGCGGTGTTGAAGGAAAGATTGATGATCTTGCGGAGTTTGGGGGCGATGGTGACGTCGGCTTTGTTGAAAACGTGATGTGGGCAGGGGTCAGAGTGAGATCCTGAGTGGATGGAGTTCATGGTCTTTAGGGTTTCGGCGTCGTCTACTTGGGTCCAGGTGGTGATGCGGTCGGCGTGGGAGGAGTTATTGGGGGTGGGGTCTGGCGGAGGTGTGGTGTTGAAGCTGTCATGGATGGCTGCGATTTTCTGGTAGAAGAAGGTGGAGAGGTCGTCGCAGAGTTTCTGGGATGGAGGGACGTCGTTGACATTGGCGTTGGGGTTGGAGAGTTCCTTCACGATGCAGAAGAGTTCCTTGCAGTCGTGAGCGTTGTTGTTAAGGCGTTCTGTGAAGTGGGAGCGTTTGGCGAGTCGGATCAGTTGGTGGTGTTCGCGCTTGGCTTCCTTGAGGGTAGCAAGGTTGTCGGGTGTGCGCTCGAGGATCCATTTCTTCTTGAGTTTCTGGCAGGTGCGTTTGGAGGTGGTCAGTTCATCTGTGAACCAGGCTGTTTTTTTCTTTTCTTGGTTGAGGGTGGGTCTCTTGAGTGGTGCTAGGATGTTGGCGCAGTTGAGGATCCATTGTTGGAGGCTGCTCGCATGGAGGGATGACGACTCCAACGCCCGAAACCGTGACGCTAAAAGTGTCACTGGCCTACCATGGATACCAACATGCATCACAATGGAAACGAAGGGCTTTAGAAAGCTAAGCCCTGCGTCATGAGTCACAGTGCAGAAAAGTTGATTTACTGCCTGGCTTCCGTCTCCTACTTCAAAGCAAGAAGGGGCAGGCAGGCAGCCTAGGAATGGCAGCCTAGAGTTGAATACATTGATTTATTTCCAAACAAATCTATCTATTTCATATTTTGTAATCTATATGTGCAGGAATTTCAAAAGCCCCTGGTTTCCACCGATGTAAATATTTCAGTGACTGTCTTAAAATGAGAGGCACTGTTCTTCTCCTTGCCATTCATTCTGTATATCAGGTGTAAAGCAAGTCACTGCTCTATCCTGACCAGGGCCTCCCAAAAACCATTACATAATACAAGTTAAAGCTAGAAAAAAACTGATGCTTTCGAGTGGAATTTGTGTTGTATGTAATTGACTAGTACCTGACAAATCCCATTTCCTTTAAACCACTGTAAGAAACTCCTTTCAAAGAACAAAAACATGATTAAAATGTAAATGGCTGGTGTCTCAAAATCACTTTACTGGGTTCAGCAGGCTGCTCACCAGAGCATCCTTTCAACTCCGTCACCGGCTGCACAAATGAAAGGCTACACGTTACATAAGTTGCATACTTCCATTTAACTTCTTTTAAAAATTATTATTTTTAATTTAAAATATATTCTAGGATTTACATTTAATTTTGGAATGGTTTTTATTTATGTACTGCATTTACACTGCAATTGGATCCGGATTTGAGACAATTTCTCCTCCAAGGTACTGCGTTTTAAACATGTACCTAAACAGAGGAACGAAACTGGTATTCCAGAACAAGCATTTCACTATTCATCTTTTTAAAGTTTTAATAATAATATGCAATTTATTGTTAATATTTATACATTGGTATATTTAAAAAAACAAAAACAAACTGTGCTTGAGTTTTGTGTCTTTTTATTTTTTCAACTAATAAAAACAAACTATAAAGGGTTTACCTCGTCTAGTCGAAATGGGTTTAGTCAAAATTATATCTTATTATAATACAGTTTAAGTGTTGCAGTATAATTAGTCAAAATAGTATTTTCTTACAGTGGAGTTTAGAAATGTTGGTTTCAATGAAATGGGGTGAGATGAGTGGATTTTTTGTCAACATAGAGTACTTAGCTTCCAAACTCCCTGGTCTCCACCAAAACCCTAATGTTCTCATTGGAAAGACAGCTCACTCTGAAAGGTAGGCAGAGAGGAATTTTCTGAAAGGGATATTTCTAGCATTATTTTTCCAATACTAATGTTCATAAATCTTGTGACTGGAAAGCACCAAGCCAAAAAAAGCAGCAGGTGTCCGTGACATAGCACATACCACAGGGATCAAGGTGGCCACAGTCGCTACATCACACAGGGCCATGAAGGCACCAAATTGTGATGAGCTATACAAACTGATTGGAAGACTCTCAGTTGTAATCAATACAGCCGACAAGCATGATCTTCCTAAACCAGAGAAGCAAAAAAATAGAAAACAATGACTTTAACTGGGTAGGTCCCAACATAGGGTTACCTTAAAGAATACTAGCAATCAAGGCAGGTTTAACTCTGACTGAATGTCAGGTCTACAGATAATTTGCTGTCATATGTGTGGCACAGGAGCAAGCCTGAAGGCCTGATGAAAGTGGAATGGGCCTTAAGGCTTTGGGAGCAAGCAAATATCAGGTGTCTACTGACATGGGTCATGATTCCAGGATGATTGACCCAGAACCAAAGACACCCACTACCACCACAAAATCAAAGACATACATGTAGAAGGTTTGTGACTAACCTCCTAGAGTACACCCTTGGATAATCTGAAAGACCACTGTTCAGGAGATTCACACATACAAGAAATAAAGTATAACCACCTTAAAAGACCAAGGCATAGTGGGTAAAAAAAGTAAAAACATGTCATATGGCAAAACGGTCACTGAGGTTTTCAGTGATATGTAGGATAAAATACCCCCTACGGAACATTATAAGGACATTATAATTCACTGAGGATGATAAAAAAAAGGAATAAGGCCAGAAGTCTTATTCCTATATAAGGTCATTTAAGTCCAAGGTGACTTGCAATATCCTCATAATGTAGAGCAGAGGTATTTTATTAATTATGACAGTTGGCCACACCACCATCTTTCCTATAAATTGCTAAAACCCTTGGTATCTAGCTTTTACATCCTCCCTTCGGACAGGACGAATAAAAGCAGGATTTGTAATAAGAAATTATACATATCCGAAATGCATTCTTTGCAAAAAGATATTAGATTCAATTTAACGTAACTCAGATTTTTTTAAAAAGCAGTGCCTCATATTATGTAGAAGCATGCCTAGATTATTTATTTCCTGCAAGAACTTACAGTAGGGAAAACAATAAAAAGTGTGCCATAAATATGTTCTTTCTGCTCATAACCTTTTTTTTTGTTTTTTTTTTTAGAAATTGACCACGAGAAGGAAAAGCCAGTTCCAGATTTCTTTGAAAAAACTGCAGCTGTAATTATCCTCTGTGACCTACCATTCGTTCTGGCTACTGGCTCAAGCATAAGGCATTGTGGAGTCAGCACTCAACTGCAGGAGCAGCGCACAGTGCTTAGTAGGGGCAGAGTGGGGTGGCATGCTGGGGGGAGAGGGGAAGGGGAGTTAATTAAAAGAAATAAAACACTTACGTACATTGTCGCTGCCAACACTGCACCGCTCCTCTGTTGCAAGCACAGGCTCCCAGCCTGCCCTGCAGCCAATCCTGATGCTGCTCAGAGCAGCGTTAGGATTGGCTGGGAGCACTCAGCCAGGGCACTTCCAGGCAGACTGGGAGCCTGTGCCTGCTCTCTCCAGCCAGGTAAGACAGTGCAGGGCTGGAGAGAACACTGTGTGCATGTGTGTTTGGCCGGCCCGAGACAGCCGGCTAAACATACATGCGCACTGACATGGCCCCACCCCTTTTACTACAAAACGATGCTGCTCATAATACACAATGTAGGAACTTTAGAGTGTCTTTGAAAACTTCAGAGGTATTGTGCCCTTTAAATATCCCACATAATAAAACAGGACGAAAAAGAAAAGGTCTCAAAGTACTGGGGTACCACACATGACAGTCTGTGTTTCAATGCTTTTCTCTCTCCCACCATTAAGGTAGCTCGGCGCTAGTCATCTTAAAATGGCTCCACAGAAAGAAAGAGGTGAAATAACTTGGCTGGAGGATGTAAGAACCGTCTGGATGGGGCAAGATGCCGATGGTGCAAAAGTGAGCAACCAGCTAACGCCCCCTCTCACCACACAGTGGGGGGCGTTAGACAGAGGGGAGTTGAGAAGTTTTGGATGCTTATGTTTTGGGAAAATTTAGTGGAGGGAAATAGCTCAATCACAAATTCAGAAATAAGAACTTTCATCTGACAACTGTTTAATGATTTTGTTTATTATTATGTACATCCCTTCTTAGGCCATTCCGTGTTCGTTCCAAATTCTGCACTGGTAGGATTAACAAAGACAACTTCAAAAAACTTGGAAATTGGGTAATCTCACTTCTGGATTAAAACGAAATTATTTACCTCTGGATGAAGAATAGTGACTGTGTTTAGTTCTGCTTACCAAGCGCAGCTTCATGCCACATAACTCATGGTAGAATACAATCTAATAGACAACTGCCATTTTTTTCTTCAGCAAAAGAGAGAAAGCTCAATCTAGTGATCAGTGGCATGTCAAAAACAATGCCAACGTCATTTTTATTCCTCCCAAAGTGTAATCGGAAGCACAGGTGAAATATACCAACCCTCTTCGCACCCAACAAGCTGTTAGGGCTCTGCCACTTCTAACCTGGCTGTGAAAGAGCAGCGAAAAGCATAGCCCAGGAATGCACTATTGTTTCACACTCAAACCACTGGTTCTATAACCAATGCATAAACATTTTTAGTCCATGTAATGCTGTGGGGGCTGCATTTGGCACGGATCACAGTTGCACCGGCACAAACAACACTTAAAACTTTAAAGAGCATGAATGTACTTTTCAAGTTTGAGAAGCGTACAGGTTTCTGAAGGTAGAGGTTCGAGATCTCGTAGAAAAGTTCTAATATGAAAATTTAAAAACAAGCTGACACAGCCCATATTTACAAAATCCGTAATATACATTTAAGCACCAACCCTAAAATATACATAATCACTGCCTGCTGCTCGGGACCAAATTGCCCTTCGCACAACATCCTGCCCAGTCAGAAAAACCTGAGTCTGCGAAGCGTCAATTCATCCATCCTTTGCTGGCCTAATGGTCTTGGTGAAGCACAGTTTGTGCTCTTAGGAGTAGACATGTTTTAACAGAGGTTACTCTGAATACTAAAGTGCTGTTGTTTACTTCTGAAATGGAAGCCTCCAATCAATTCTGGAGCACCCAACCACTTAGGACTGCTGCCTTAACGGAAGGCGTGGGAAGGTGCCCGACTGTACGGTGCGCTTCAGTGAATATTTCATGAAAATGCATCTATAAAGTAAATAAATGCACCACTTTCCCTCACACTCATTCTGCGTTCAAGAGAGGATCCATGGTGTAAATACTTATCCGATAAGGTCAAATAGACTCACCTTCCAGAGCCGGGAACATAACCTTAGTGAGGGCGCATATAATTACTCAATGCTTCTGTGCCTAGAGGAATCGCAGAAGGACACAAGGCGGGAATTTTAATTTTCACAGACTTTGAGAAATCAAAATGAAAATGATTAAATTACTTAAGGAGTGTTACAAAAAGCAGGGAACCATAGATTTCAAAATTTCTTCTGTACACATTACTTGTTTAATTCTCATTTTCCCAAGCAACCTCTGAGTGACAATTTTTCAAGTACACTAAATACACTACATGATTCTCAGTAAATAAAAAGATGCAGCAAGGAACCAGCTTTATTTGCCAGATAAGATGAAGCAAGTGCTAAAGTCATCAGCTTCAAGTGTTTCCTGCGATCTATCATCTATCGCCAAACTATTTCAAAGAAATGCAGAGCTTGACAGAGATTCTCATGTTTGTTGTTTCAATTAAATATCAATGCCTCGTATTAATTCTTCAGACTCAATTGACAACAAAGCATTAACTAAAACTATGTTCCATTTAAGGGAACTTGCAATCGTGTTAATTTCTGGTTCACTGGCTTGGGAGATCAGCCACACAGGAATCACAACTTTTAGAAGGCGCTAAAGTCTCCTGGCAATTGAAAAAACTAGGCAAAGCAGAACCACACTTAAAGGATACAGTTGTAACAAAACAGAGTTGGCGGTACAAGAGAGGGGTGGATAAGGCTCGATACAGGGCTGAGAAAGATCGTTAATTCGGATGTTTTTCAAACACTAGTTGTTCTTGGGGAACACTGGCAGTTGCTGCCAACCTAAAGTGGTGGTGGAGGAGGTGTGGGGGATTTGGGGATTAAGAATAAAAAACATAAAAACTTATCTGCCACTCCGGTCCCAGCTGCTTCAGTGCTCCTCGTCCTCCGGGCAGTCACTGGGACACAAAGAACAGACTCCCAATCCAGATGTAGCTCACATGCTACACCATGGATGAGAGCAGCACCGGAATTGGCCTTAGTGGGCTGGTCTGACGCTCGCTCAGGCACAGGGAGCCTGTGCATTTCCCAACTGGCTGTGTAACACAGCTGGGTTGGAGAAATGTACATGCCCACCACTCCTCCTGCCTTTGTCCCGCCCCAACCCTAGATTCCATGGCTGTCAGAGAGACAGTGACAAGTAAAATTATAATAAAATTGTTTTATTATCATTTCATTTGTCAATGCCTGACTCTGACCAAGGGGGCGACGCGCCTCTGCTATTACGAAGGAGCCGCCCCTGTTGGGGAAGGTACTAGAACAACAACATTGTTTTCCACTACCCTGTTAAATGACATTTAGGTGCAACTAAAAATGAGAAACTCAAAGACACGGCTCACCAGAGATCCAGTTGAGCTCACCATCTGTAGATGGAGAAAACCATCCATGTTTGTCTAAGACGGTGTTGCTGATTTTTAAATTTAAATCTGACTTGTTTTAATAACTTTCACAGAATGTAGTTCATGCTGATGCTTCCATGTGAAACTGATTCTAATATTCTGACTATGTTTTCCAGCCTGAAGCATGACCTCTTCTACAAAAAAGCAAGAAAATAAAACGTATAAACCCTTGTTCATAGAGCACCTAAAATAACCTTAACACCGGTTTCTGCAAGTCAAAAGCAGCCTAGCATAATTTAAAAACATCAGATTTTGTACTATGTTTGAAACACCCATGCTCTGAATACCTCCAAACAATCTTCGATGTTAAGAAAAATTATTTCTCTAACAAAGTACTAGAGGCAGAGAATTGCCCAACAAGAGTTTTTCAAGGTAGTGTATACAGACTCATCTATGGCCCAAACTCGGAAGCTGTGCAACTCACTGCCTACCTTTTTAATTAAACGGTCCAGTAAATCAAGACTCATTACCACTACTGTCATGCACCATTCAACCTCACACAACAGGGCACTGCTAAAAAGGGGGACGCTATGCCACAAATCTCCTACACTGTGCACCCTCTTAAGTACCTCAGACTTGGAGAGCCCCTCAGATGAAGCCTGACGTGCCACTACTGCATCTGTCCACAGTAACTTACTAGCCAACCAATTGATCAGATAACACCAGCCTCCCTGATGGAAAAGCTCCTATGTTCTTCAACAATTCAACATTCGCCTCTCAAAAAACTATCCCAGACCTTACAACTCTAACAAACGCTGTTCTATAGCATGCCTCCCATCAGTCTTAAAACAACGAAAAAAACAGTGAATTGTCAAATCTTACAACATCTTTGCAATGGACCAATTTGGAGTTAGACCCAAAAAGATGGCACTGGTGAACAGGAAAGGTTACCTACTCGAACAACAGGGTGAGGGTTACTGAATATGCTGATCATACAAGATCTCTCTGTATAATTTAACACTTTAGAAAATAAATAAGTACTTCATAGACTACAAACCTTGGGCAATAATTCAACTAGATGGTTTATTTCATTTCATAAAGATCACAGACAAAGTGTGAGGATTAGAGAAATCTTTACCACACAGATGAGGTTTCCAGTGGAGTCCCCACAAGGGACAACCTTTATCTTCCCCATTTTCAATACTTGCAAAAGGTCTCTTACCGGCCTCCTCACCACCCACCACCCACCACCTCCATGTTCCCTTCTGCGAGGACGAGATGTATTTGTACCTCATTGTCACCAACTTCCCCATCAAATTTGAAGCACAAACAAATGTCTTAAAACTGCACTATAGATTAGGTAAAACAGCCAGCTCTAAAAGAGTAATTGAGGTCCAGCAGACACTCTCACAAACACTGACATCCTGTGACTACGCCCTACCTTCTTTGTGGAGCAAACCATCATCAATACTAAAATACTAATCCTAGAAGAGGTATGGGATGCTGACCTCAGCCTGAAGACCTAAGGACGGGCAAGCATCAAAGTATCCTTTCGCCAAATCCAACTCCTGCGTAAAACCCTCCTTTTCATACCCACTCCACCACCTCACAGTTGTTAATTCAAAATATGACTATTGGAATTACCTGTACATTGGGTTGCCAACCTACATAATTGAAAGTCTGCAAAAAGTTCAACAAGCAGTAGGAAAACTGTTTTGGGCATAAAAAAAACGGATCTAACAGCAGCCTACCTAAGAAACATATCCTGGCTTACAGAGAAAGTCCAAACCACATTCAAGGATTTCTGCCTCATACACAAATGCATCCAAGGTCAAGTGCACAAATACCTACAAGAAAATAACTGTCCAATGTGTCCCCTGCTCATCCCGAGCTAGATGCAAACATAGACATGATAACTCTTCCCGGTGGCAGCCCTTCACATCTGTGATAAACTGCCAAAGGAAATGCTCTATGTTTAATCAATGATGCAGTTCAGTCCAAAACACCTGATCTAATCCCACACGCTACCATGCTGGTTTTCAATGCTAATGTGCCTCAAGAACACCTACTGGATTTTGTAAACACAAAAGCCCAGCCGTGAATCCAGACAAACAAGGGTAAGACTCTTTAAGCACTCTTCGACCTATCAACATATATGACCTGTCTTGCTGACAGGACACAGTCAACATAATCAAAGAAGAATCTGCCATGAATCAAATGAAACCGCCTTATATATCCAGAGTCCACACACCAGCGCTTCCAAGCAATCTTGTTTTCTAGCCTGCCAGTACAAGCAAAATAAATATCAAAATTAAGATGACACTAAGCTTTCAGGTTTACAATCCGGAAGTTTAAGCAATAGGTCTCCTAAGGGATCGATGAGCAGGGGGAGGTCTCCAGTGCTCCAGGAGAACCCCAGGTTCTGCAAGTGTCGAGGCAGTCAAGCAGAGCATCTCACAAGATGGCTGATGAACAAGCGGAGGCTGCGTAGGAAGAAGTGGACTGTGGGTAGGTGGCATCCTCTCGTAGCTTCTAGACTTTTGGCAGTTTCAAGACTACTCTCCCAAGTCTTTTTCTTTGCAGTGATTAGGCCTCTAACTTTCCAAAACTGTAGTCTGTCACTCTATATTGACCAGTGTTGAATCGGTGAGTCACGGAGTGTGAAACTTGTAACCTGGGTTTTTTCGCTTTCTTTTGGTACGCACAGGAAAGTGGAGAGCCTTGACTAAATAAGATTCAGAGTTGTACTTATAAAAGCAGACAATAAGAAATCAAAACTGTAAAAGCTGTGTAAAGCCCTAAAATCTACAATAAATCTGCTTCTACCGCGTCTCATCACATACACAAAAAGAATGGAGGAATCCTTCATACATCCACAGATAACCACATCCAGAAAAGAGGAACCGGTCTCTGCGATTTTCTACCATTTTATATCACACTAAAGAATGAGTGATTAAAAACTGGAGTGGGGAGTTAGTTATCTGCCAACATGTCTGATTAAAGGTACTTCTGAAACAATGTTACCTAATGTTACACTGTGTCACTGCAATATGTTTAAAGGCGTACTGGGGCATAAAACATGATGTGGATCTTTTCTAATGTGTGTTTAAATTGAGATGAAGCAGCACTACAATTCCAATAATGCACCGGGTTGTTAAATGCAAGCCCAGAAGTAGAACGTTACCCCTGGTTACAAGGAGGCATCTGATAATCCTATGGTTGAAGCCTCTGATAAATGAGCCCCTGTAACTGGACTTTTGTTGAAAGTAGAGGACGGGGGGGGGGGGGGGGGGGGGGGGGGTACGAACTGCAATTTTAAAATGTATTTAAATAAATAAATAAATAGTACTACACGCTAATAAAATGTAATTGCAATACAATCGTTTACAGTGCAATGGCTACAATTCCAGAATGCAAACAAAGTCTTCTAAACCACGTCATCTGGAGGTTGTGTCAAACACACAGCTGTGTGTCTGTATATGTGTGGGAGAACTACAAAAAAATGCAATTTACAAAGGTATTTAGATACGTAAATTATAATGCTCCACTGTTTATAGTGACTTTGCTGCAATGCAAAAGCTAAATGAACCATTCCTTTTGGAGACGAAACTTGCAAAACGTGAGATGCTGGAAACGTCCAATGGTTCACAGAACTGTCTACAATGGCAACATGAGATAGCTTCTGGGGAGAGAGGAAGGAGGCTACCATCTGGAAAACGTGTGTTTACTGCGTAGGAGCATGACTGCGGCTGTCACCTCCTTTCCTAGAATGACACCAAAGGAGTGTGGGATGAGGGTGGGCTGGGGGAAGATGGGGGTGAGATGTTTTTGTGTACTTGAGTAACATCCGAGAATTCCATCTAGATCTCAACCCATCCATCTAATTTCTCTGCTTTGTAAGTAAATAAATAAATGAAAACCTGGCTTTTACATCTACTTAACCAATGCTCATATACTCTCATCGCACCTCCTCGTACTTACTGTGGCACCAGGATGCTCCTAGCTTTGACCTTTGCGGGCTAACTGCTCATTCTTTCGTTCCTTATAGGATTACCACATGGGTCCAAATCACAACATTCCCAACCCAGCATTAATTTTAAAAAACGACGGCAGGTGTTGCAATCTCGAGTCAGTGTAATTGAATCTGTGGTGCAGCTATGGTTAGTGCAGCAGGAACAGTGACACCAGGGCCTGTGGATAGGGGGCCCACTGCACTCCAAATATGGCTGTCGACCATCCAGTAGGAGGTTAAGGGGACTATTTGCTTGCATTCGGGAAAAGGACACCCTTGAACCTGAATATAATCATTTGTAAGGAAAAAGGCCAGGATTGCAAAAATTGCTTCACTGACATGTGGTCACTTGATATCACCGAACGTACGGCTCTTCCCTCACCTGTCCTCTTCGACACAAACAGTCGAACATGCAGCTGCAAAATGCACTCTCCTTGTCCAAAACATCGAAATCTGTGGTAAACTATTCCACATAAAAACGACCACAATGCAGAGCCGAGCTATTATAGCAAGTTACTCGTCTCACACAAAGGTCCCGACATGTTTTCTAGATTTCAAAACGGTGATAAAAGGATTGTTAATGGCCGCAGAAGAAGCACAATTACCAAGCAGAGCATCGATTCACCACAGAGTGCTGCACTGCAGTTCTAACTCCACTCCCTGTTTATCTGCAAGAAGACTGAACGAGAAAAAATAGCATCGGTGAGTCCTTTTCAGGACCAGCATCAAGTAAAAGGATTTAAACCATCTTTGCTGTGCAAAACCAAGGTTCATGGGAATGTCGCTGTTACCTCAGAACAGTACATTTAATAAAAAACAAGGGTTTTTATGTGGGTTAAATGGACTCAGGTTTCTGTGGTTATCCTATAGCATAAACTACAAAAAGGTGATTGACAGAAAGCCCGTAAAAGTCTCAGCCTCTGTCAACTGCTAGGGACTTGATACCAGCCTATTGTATTTTTTGCCCAATGCACCATTCCAGTCGGGGAGCCAGCCCGAATAGATAGGCCGGGCCCCTCCACAAGGGAACAGAATCAAAGCCAGGCACCTTTTACTATAGCAGCTTGAATGCAGGTGTGGCACCTCCGCTTTGGCGGAGAAGCGTTGCCTCCCCCCGCCAGCAGCAGCAGCCGCAAACCTTTTACCAAAAAACAATAATAAACTATGTTCATTATCGCTCTTTGGTAAAAGTGGCGGGGCCACAGGCTGTGACAAGCACTGAGGAGGAGTGCACAGTGCTCCCCCCTGCACATGTATATTTGGCCAGCCATATCTGGTCGGCCAAACACACATGCACAGTAGGCTCTCTCCAGCCCGGCACTGTGTTGCCGGGCTGGAGAGAGCAGGCACAGGCTCCCAGTCTGCCTGGGAGCACCCTGGAGGGGGGGCTCCCAGCCAATCCTAACTCTGCTCTGAGCAGCATCAGGACCGGCTACAGGGCAGGCCCGGAGCCTGTGCCACAGCCTGTCTGTAGCCTAGAAGAGGAGCAGCGCGGTGGTGATGGTGGCGGCACAGGCACTTTTTTAAAAAAATGACTGCCCCCCCCCCATTGCCCCAATGCCCCTATTTACAGCCGCGAGCCGCACCTGCTTGAATGCCCATATGCGATACCATGATCTCACAAAGTCTGGTGGGTTTTGAGGAACAATTGTCACCATCTAACCTACAATGTGGTCAGTGCTATATTAGCTCTTTGGGCCTCTCAGTCACATAACCAAATTTCAGCCTAGTTTAAAAATAAAAATGTTTCACATTAAAGCAGTGAACTCTAGGAGACAACTGCCCCCATGTTCACACAGTCCTTCCTGTTAATCCATCTGCACAATGGACGCCAACCATTTTAACTTCTATCGCACTGCACAGGATCCAGTATGGAGTAGCTGAGAAACAATACACAGTTTAGTAAATAATCAACCAGGGAATCCATTTAAAGGAAGACAAATGAATTACGTATATTTGGGATTTAGTGCCTCAAAGCAGATGAAGCCCCAGAACCCATAATTTGCAGACTTTTGTTAATTGTCAATCACCCTAAGCATCAGGTGGAAAAGGTTATCAAACAGCTTTGCATTACAATATTGTGTAATTTCACCACACTAATAAAAAGATGAAAGATGGCAGAGTAAAACAAGAGAGCTAGTTTTTCCATTATTAAATATATTATCTAAGCTGCATTCTACAAATATTTGAAGCTTAGTGGATGGTGGAACTTATTTTTGAAAAAAACGAGGTTTCTTGATCCTTCCTAGAAAGAGGTATAATAACGCTTATTTTATCTTCGTTGCCTACCTGCTGGTGATTCTGTTCTAAAAGGGGAAGCTGTTCTGCTAAATACAGAGCGCGTAAATATAGATCCTCACATGTGACTTTACACAAGACTCTGCATTGCACTGGGAGCTACAGAAAGGGCCGTAACATGGTCACACCTGCCTGGCCTACTCATGTCGAGAGGATGAATTATGAACTACCTGCCCAGCAATGTCGGTAGACCTGACCCAAAATGTTTTTGTTACTATGGACATTACATGAATCCCGCAGTACTGTGAGCATGTGAGTTGTGGTGGTTGACACTGAACGGGGGTGGCTGGGAGGGAATAAAAAAGAAAATAATATTAAAAACAACTTACCTGTTTCCTCCGGAGACGGGTTTGTATCCTCAGTTCTCCTCATCCGGAAAATGCACAGGCTCCCAGACTCCCCTCAGCCAATCACGAAGCTGATGGCACCAGCATGACAGCACAGCAATGTCATGATTGGTGTGAGCGGCCTGTTTATGTGCTGACAAAGAGAGTGAAGGCCTGCGCACTTTCTCCTCTCGGCTGTGCAATACAGCCGGAAGCAGAAATGCAAAGTGAACATGTGTGTTTAGCCGGCCCAAATTGCTCAAGCTTGAAGATGATCAAAAACCCAGAAATCCATTGCAAGAAAAGAAAGGTTACGGTACTGTTATAGTGTGGTGTGGTAATAATATATTAGCTTATTTACAAAAAAAAAAAAACACCCAGAAAGTCAATGAAAAACCCAAAGGTTAAAGTGACATTCAAGTTAGGTCTAGAAATGAAATAAAAACTACTGTTTAAGAACCAAAAGAAAACACTGCAATTCACCAGTTATATTTTAATGAGTTAACTAAAACTTGTGTGCACACTATCCATTGCTTATGACCTCGCATTTTATATAACTCATGAAACTTTATGAAAGCAATTTATAGGGTTTGTGGACTTGAAGTAATTAAACATAATACACCGGTGGCCAATTTTCTATGACATAACCATGGACATAACATCCGACAATATGCTGGACACATTACAAATCTGTCAAGTCACCCACATTTGGTGGATGTTGCCCACTATTTATTGATATTCACCAAAATAACGCCCAATATGCCTCTAGACGGTTTAAATTGGTCACCACTTTTTTAGGCAGTGAACATCCTCCAAAAAAGAGGTTTCACACTATTCAGCTTAACGTGATCACCCTTTTTAAGACTTCACATGACCTGCATTTTGAAATTAAAAGGTTGATAGGTATGCATTAAGCACTGAACTTCTGCCAGGCCTCATGGACAACAGTCTGTAGTTTGCTAAAATACGACACACACATTCCTGAAATGAGCACAATGGCACAGAACTTTAAAGCCAAGCATAAAACCCATGTGTGAGTTAAACCACCTGTAGGTGGCCCACAGTTACATTCAACATTAATCAACAATCCCCAAAGCCTCAAAATCAAATGAACTTCCACACCTTATACACACCCTTGTTACTTCAGGGGCATATCTAACAGCAGTGCAGCTGGTGCAATGCACCGGGCCCAAAGGTGGAAGAGGGGTCAACTACAACAGCCCCTTGAGCCCTGAAATGGCACCTACTAGCGTAGGTGCTAGAGGTATGAGTACTGGTCATGCTGCAGCACCCCCAAAATAACCATGCTGGAGTTCTGAAGGAGAATAAGTATTAAAGACGAATTAGAATCTTGTGTTTTTATCTTGTCACGTTTGCTGTGCATTCAAAGGCAGAGGTCAAATGTCAGTCTATTATTCTAACTAACTATAGCTAATTCTTTTAACATGGAGACTATGTTTACTTTTCTTTTACTTACTGCAAAGAGTCAGGATTTTGTAAGGTGAACTATGTGAAAATCTTGCTGGTCTGAAAGAAACACCTGTAGGATGTTGTTTTCCTCTAACACACAACAAAATTTAAATATCTATACATTAACTGTACAAATATTTAAAAATAAAGAAAGAGTTCTGTAAGTACATGTTAAGTGCTTTTTCTCTAATTCATTTTTTAAATGGAAACAAAGATTTTAATAGGATTAAAACATGTCAAGGCATTTTACTGAGAGGTGTGCGGATGACAAATATTCACTGAAACGCAATTTCCTCACATTATTTTTTGTGCACTGTATAGTTTAGCAGTAAAACTATATGTCTGTGTAAATGAAGTTGTCATTGTAAATGAAGTGGACATTCCAATGGAAAACAAGCTGTCTGTAAATGACAGTGTACTGTCACACTGTGCTTTAGTAATATATTTCTGACAGTGTGCTCCTAAATGCAACACCAGCAACATGCTACACCTTATCTACTTCAATGCTGAATGGGTGTGGCTCATTGGTGACACTTGTTCATAATGTGATGCTTGGGTTTTTCAGAATCCCTGAGTTCAGTGCTAAAAGATTGATGGCAGGCACTCCCAGTCTGAAAATGTATCCAGTAAGACTGTCCACTAGGGCCACAAGAGCTCTTACAGAACTGGGGGCTTGCTGTTAAGCTTCATCTGGTTTCCTCAGTTGCTGGACTCAGACTCTGGGCAGCAGAATCCACTGATGCACCTGTGTGGGTACCGCAAAGGCCTCATTGCACGTACATTGAATGACCAACCAATGCATATGATCGCTTTTGTAAATGCAGAGTGCTGCCGCTAGCCGAGGTCAAAGAAGTTGTGCCTATGCTGCTACATGGCTTCCGAAGACACAGCAGTCACAGTAACCACTTTTTTCAACCTGACGGGTGCTGGGCAGATGATGAGTTATTAAAAGAACACTGATTTATGTAGAACAGACAGCTGGAACAGGGAACATTAACTGGGTGTTGTTTGTTTCATTTTATACAAAAAATTGAATGGTAACTTCAAAACAACTTTTTGAGGTCACTGATGCACAATCCTTCCTTATGAAAAAAACATAAGTAGGGATAGTTATCCTTCTGAGACCCGTGGAAACTGGCCAGAATCTCAAAAAACAAGATGTTGCTCCCCAAAGCGAGATACTGAGAGAAGGGGAACTTGAGTAACTGTTGTACACAGTACTGTAATAAACATCGGTGAGCCAACAAATTAAAAGGGAGAGCCGAGCCAAAGGTCTGTCTTGGAACTAAGAGACCACTTTGGCTCTAAGAGCCAGGCACGAGCTGAGCCATGACAACATTTGACATGGAAATTGTGCTAAACATATTATGTAAAAATATGCTAAACTGTCTTCAAATTTCAAAAAAGTGTATCTCTTTAATAAGTGTTCACCTTAGTACATCAGATTGCATCACTGTATTGAGAGGCACTTATTAAAAGTGATAATTATAAACACGAACTTAGAAATATTCATGCCCCACTACCTCAAACCAATGACAATACTATTAGTGAACAAAGATTCAAGTCATTTGTCATGCCCGCCCTATATTGTGAGCTATACTCGTATTTAAAAAATAACACTGTTACAGTTGGTTAAGTCAAACACAAGAGAGATTTTTGTAAAGTACACATTCTCGCATATTACAAGGTTTTCTCATATGCATTAGTAAAAAAAAAATAATAAGGCACAAAAAAATAAATATTTGCCTAGGATCACACAATTTGGTCAAGTGGCCAAGCCGAGATTGATCCAGGTTTTCTGTTCACACTGTAATTCAGCCACTAGATTAACATCTATTTCTAGCTCCTGTTTGACATTAAAGTGTAATACTTTGTCTTTCATTCTTAGTGTATGAGGTTAGAGTGTAGGTACCAGGCAAAAAACACATGAAGGCTCAGCTCATTTTGGGCTCAAGCGGACCTCAGATTATTCAGGGCCTGGCATCTGACTTGAGCCTTCCTTGACACACCCACCTCTACACTTTACTCTGGGTATTCTGTGTCTCCACTAAGCTTAGGACACTGCTGCCAGTGTAATACTGGTTTTGTGAGGGTATGTTAGCTTGCGTTGCTGCTGACCATGTTGTATCCGTGCTGCTTGCTAGGGGACCTTACACTGCTGCCAAATACTGCATATTATGTCTGTGTTCACACACAGCCTTGGACAGCTGCTGCAGATGCTGGCCATGTTATGTGCATATGAGGAAAGCTTGTTTTGTTATTGGCCAGATCAGTATGTGTTCTATGGGTGTGAGAGAAGAGTGTGCTTAAGCTCTGTGCGATATCTGTTTTGTTTGTGGAAATATTGCTATCCATGTGAGTCAAGCTTGCACTCATACACCATGCTGTTGTTCTTTACACTGGTACCAAATCTGAAATGATGCTAATTTGTTGTATCTAAGAGGGGCATTAACTGCTGCTGCCCTATGTTACATCCCATCCATGTCTTTGAAGGAAGCTTGCAGTGGCCCTGCAGTACCACACTTGCTCCATGTCTTTCAGGGAAGATTGTGATATTTTTGACCAATGCTGTTGTCTTATGCATATCAACCAAAGACCAGCTGTGCTCCAGCCACCTGTGTTCTATCTATTTCTGCGTATTTTATGTATGAACAAGCCTCATGTTTTCTCAAGCATAATACATAATCTTGCTTATAGAAAGTGGGAGTTGGGTAAGCCCAACACAGGTATTTAATAGTCCGGATATAATTCACATATTGGTTCAGCCCTTCAGAACACCACACGTACAAATGGGCAGTGGGTCAGCCCTTTGCAGTCACTGGCTTTGTTGCCAATATTTGTAGAGACTAGGCAGAGGCCTAGTAAACAGCTGCTGGTCTTTAGGATGTCAGATATTCTGATTAACATTATTTTGCCTGCTTACTCTGTGTTATATCAGCATCTAGAGGAGTCCAACCTGAGGAGATATTTCATTTAGTTCATCCCTTAGATGCTCACCTCCATTGCAGATTAGTGCTAACTGAATCATTGAGTAATGCGAGTACTCCATTGCTACTGGATCTCAACTTTCTTATGCAGAGTGCCAAGCATCACTGCTGCAAGCTTCAAAGCCATGTCACCCCCTTGACTCTACACGGGTCCCATGGCACGGGTTCGCGCTGACAGAATTGTATCTGAACCTTACGATGTGGGGTGCGGAACTAGGCAAAGGTGTCCAATCTCCCCTTTATTATTCACCATCGCAAAGGAGCTCCTGGCCAGCTGCGCTCACGCAGGGAGGTTTTACCCTGGGTTGGAGATCCGTGGGCAATCCCATTATGCACCATTATATGCTGACGATATGCTACTTTTTCTCCGGTATGTCGGAGTGGACTTACCAGGAGCAATAGGCTTACTGAAATGCTTTTTTGCAGTCTCGGGCCTGCAACTTAATTGGTAGAAATCCCATTTGTTCCCACTCTGTGAAGATGCCCCCCCCTCCTCTGAACCTGCACTGACTTGCCTGGAGCCCTTCATGTCTTCAATATTAAGTGTGTTAAAATATACCATAACCAGCAGGATCTACAACATGGTAATGTTGGGGCAGCCATCATAGTGCTTCAAACTAGTATAAAGTTTTTGGACAACATTGCCATTATCTGCGGCTGAAGGAACAGTGGTGGATAAGATGGTGGCGCTACTGAAATTGCTTTATTTCTTCAGCATGCTGTCATTGCTGGTACCTTGTCGGGTGTTCAGGGACCTGGAATCCCACCTTTTAGAATTGATTAGGGGGACAGGTAAGTGCATGTTGGCACTAACAAACTGCAGCGCCCTGTGGAGGAAGGAGGCCAGGCAGCGCCCGACCTAGAGTCTTACTACTTAGCGACTCAACTGCAATGGTTGAACCAGTGGTTTTAATGTAGAATGAATCCAGAAGAGGGTATCCTTGGCTTGCCACCTGAACTGTGGGATTTATTGCGGGTCCTCTTAGTTCCTTGGCGACGTTTACCTGTGGTCTCTCGGGAGCTCCCAGTAATACGGCCATGCTGGTGATATTGTCTACAGCGGACTCGTGTTCAGGTGCCTTATTTGCCTGATTTGCTACTAAAGTAGTTGAGAATAGTGGCTCTAGTAGGAAGCTTGGGGGGGATAAAGGGGTTGGCTGATTATGGGGTTTCTCGTGTAGGAAATTTTTACTGGGATCGAGTATTGCTCATGCTTTAAGACTTTGCTGAATAATTCGGTATAGCAGGAGGCCACATCCTGTTGCACAGGGCAGTGGTTGCCACAATTTGCAATCACTGGGGGAATGAAGGTGCTGAACATGTAACACACCAAGTGTGTGAGATGCTCTGTAGAATGCTGGGTAAAAGCAGTCACATGTCTATATCGTGCTATTCGTGCTAGTGTTTCTACTTCCCTCACTGATCTGAAAAAAGAAATGGGAGAGGGATCTAGAGCTTCAGATCCCTGATATAGACTGGGAGAGAATCTCAGCACATATACCTTTTTCCCATTATCCTAGGTTTTAAATAAATTAATTTCATATTCTGCACAGACCTTACCTTACGCCTGGGAAGATCAATAGGTTTTATGCGACTACTTATACGAAATGTCCAAGATCTAGGGAGTAAGAGGCAGAAATGTTTCAAATAGTATGGTCCTTGGCCGAGTTCTGGGAAGGAGCAATGAACTGTGTCCATGAGATAACTTTATGAGCGATCCCTTGAACACTCTTGGCCTGCACACTTGGGGGATACCCTTGCCCCAAAAAGAGGAAAACCACTATCAGGTTTATTGACTTTACATTGATTCTGCCAAAAAAGAATTGACAATGAATTGGAAGTCCCCTTGAGGCCTTCAAATGATTAAATGGTGAGAACTGGTTAAAAGGGCTGGTCTTCAGAGTGCAGTGTTATTTTGAGAGCCGAAATGAGGGTAGGAAACTGCTGAAAGGGATAAAGCATGGGAACACCTTATGGACTGCTTGGTGGCCCCCAATGATGATATGGACACGTGATTTCTCAGGAGGATCTGGAGGGTGGTAATAACTGACCTTTTATGAATCGTCTTGGAGGGGGAATTAGAACTGCTATGGTGAGCTTTAAAGATGTTGACCACTGTGACGCACTACATATGACACCTTGGCAAGGGGTAGCTGTAGGTGAGGGAGTTAGTTGTTGTTACCTACTAGTTAGAAGCGCTAGTCGACTAATGATACAATTTATATGTTCTGCACTCAGACTGTACTTGCATGCTTGTTATTTTTAACTTATTTATTATATGTGCATGCTTGCTTGTATTTGCACTCAGACTGTACTTGCTTGCTTGACATTTTAACCTATTTATTTTACATTCTTGCTTGTCATTTTTTAACGTATGTATTACATGCATTTGCTTGCTTGCCATTTTTTATCTATTTACTTTGTACTGTCGTTGTGCATTATTATTTGTAATGTATGGTAGCAGCTATTGCTTTATGCTTTTAATTGAAAACAATAATTTCTGTTTAACTCATGGACCAATGCATCAGATAGCGATTTCCTTCATAACCACCTTTTTCAAACAACTATGAACTGCATATGCCTGTGTGGATAAATATTTTTTCAGATTATATGTATATTTCTATTTATTTATATATAGTTTCTTTGGAAAATATGTATTGCTACTGTCATAACAATAAAATACACACACGCTCTTTAAACCTGTCTAAGTATTTTTTTTTACCCATTATTCTAATTATGTATTGTATGTGCATATGTGTGTGTATTCATGTGTTTGTGTGTGTGTGTATATATATATATATATATATATATATATATATATATGTGTATGTATCTGTATATGTTGTTTCTGTGCTTGGCATGTTCGTGGATCATTGCATGGCTCCTGGTTTTTGGGTTGTTATACTAGATATCTATGAATTCCTGCTCTCATCTTATCACACTTATCTACTCATCACTCTTATGTCATGTCTCTATCAAACTATCCTCCATTCTCACTCTGACTCATCCCAAATCCCTTCTACTACTTTCATCTCCTAAATATCTCTGCCTAAGCTCTTCCCTCTACCTCCACATCTAACTCACTAAACCTCACTCTACCTCTGTGACCTCCCACACAACCCTACTAAATTCTCCTGCATTCATCTCAACCTGCTACTATGCTCTCCCTAACCCTTCCACATCCTCTTCCCCCTCCACCCCCTTTATTCATCCCAAGCCTTTGGATTGAGTAAATGAAGGATATACTCCCAATTAACACTTCTGGATTTCTTTCCTCCTCCACCCCTCCATTACTCCAGTCAATCTAACTAACAAACTCTCATATCCGCGGCTCAAATTAACTCCTAATAATACTAAAACTGTACTCATTATTAAATGATACTAATCCATCACTAATTCTTGTTGGGTTCCGGAGTAGCGTGCTACTCATCGAAAAGCGCTTCGACGCCTCGTCAGGGGTAGTAAGCGCTATATAAATACGATTACAATACAATACAATACAATAATCAAACTGTGTCTCCTAAGCCACCATCTGTGCCAACTCTGCTCCTTCCTAATAAGTAGTGTACTTGTGTGTGAGCAGTGTGATTGTGTCAGTGCAGGATAGTAACCATGTTTTTTGAGTGCACTGTGAGTGGTGCACTCAAATGTAGGATTAACCCTGTCTTTTGTGAGTACAGGGTGAGTAATCTACAGGTTGAAAGTTGTGCCTGTGTGAATGCACAGTGAGCGTTTGTGTGTGCAACGTGAGGGTAGTGCCTTACTGAGGGCAGCAGGGAGATCCGTTCATGTTATGGCTTTATGCATGCACTTTGCAAGGGCCAAACCTGCTGGATTTGGTAATGATTTTTAGGGTTATGACTTTGACCCGCAGAAATGCAGTGCAGGGATAGGAAATACAACAGTAAGTGTCTGAGAATAGTAGTAAGTTTTTATATCTAAGATGCAGACTATGTCAGATGAGGAAGCGTTGGGGCAGCTGACAGAGTGAGATGTCACCCTAATGAGTGGTCCACGTTACTTGGCTTGAACTAGGACCCATGGCAACATAGCTAAGCCACTGTGTTGCATACAATTTGTCTATTGCACTGTACTACAACTAATGCTACTAGTGGGCCTACAGCACTGATGGTGCCACCCACATGAGTAGCCCTGCAAACATGTCTCAGGCCTGCCACTGCAGTGTTTATGTGTGCAGACTTGCACTGCCAAATAGACTTGGCAAGTGTACCACTTGCCAGGCCTAAACCTCCCATTTTTATACATGTAAGGCATCCCTATGGTAGGCCCTAGGTAGCCCCATGGGCAGGGTGCAGTGTATGTTAAAGGTGGGACATGTACTTATGTGTTTTACATGTTCAAACAGTGAAATACTGCCAAATTTGGTTTTCACGATTGCAAGGCCTATCTCTCTCATAGGATAACATGGGGGCTGCCTCTAAATGTTATTAAAGTGCAGATTCCCTTTGGGAGCAGATAGAAATGTGGTGTTTAGGGTCTTCGCACTTACAATTTAAAAATACATCTTTTAGTGAAGTTGTTTTTTAGATTGTATGTTTGAAAATGCCACTTTTAGAAAGTAGGCATTTTCTTGCTTAAACTATTCTGTGACCCTGCCTGTTTGTGGATTCCTTGTCTGGGTCAGTTTGACAGTTGGGCTGTTTCAAACAGTGACACAAAGGGGGCTGGGGTGTAGCCCACATATTCTGGTGAGTCATCTGTGCTGGAGAGGAGGGGAGGAGTGGTCACTCACACCTGAATGGGCTGTGCCTACCCTCACACAATGCAGTCTCCAACCTCCTGATGTGTGGCTGGGGGCCTGGCCTGGCCAAGAAAGGATATTAGAGACACTTGAGACTTTACTTTGAAGTTTGCCAACGTCAAAGCCAGAAAGGTGTATAAGCAGTGGACCCCAAACCCAAGACTTTAGATTACTTCAAGGATTCAAAAGGAACCTTTGCCTGGGGAAGAGCTGAAGAAAAGTGATGCCCTGGCCTGTGACTGTGCTGTGTTGGGCTATCCTGCAGTTGCTGCTTCTGCCTGTTCAAGGGGACCGAGACTGGACTTTGTTGCATTCCTGCTTGACAAGTGACTCCAAGAGCTTGGAGTAGAGCTTGCCCCCTGTTTTGAAGCCTCAGGGACAGCAAAAGCTTCACCAACCAGATCTGAGTCTACTGGTTGTGGACTCTAGCTTGCCAAAAGGTGCCATTCCAGTTCCTGGACCCTGGAAAGTGAATTTCTGTAGAAAAAACAGAAAAACCAGTCTAACGATGCGGGACGATGTCATGCGACTTCGCAAAGGCTGCTGCTGCCTAGAACCGCAACGCTGCTTGTCCCGAGGCCGTGGACCTCGCTGAGTGCGACGAATTCGACAACCCTGTGAGCTGACGCTGCTACCCTGGAACCACGATGCCGACTGCCCCGAGGCAGTGGACCTTGTAGAAGTCTGATGACCCTGTAGGTCTAGTGTCGTTGCAGGTGCTGATCCCGCCCAACTTCGCTGACACCGGGGTGTCAAGTCCAACGTCTGTAACGATCCGACGCTATCACAGCGCCTGCAGCCCTGTGACATCATAGCGACCCCGTGAGGTTGCATTGGGACTCTGACGGATTTCGCATCTGCCAGAACCAAGGGACCGACTTCGCATCTGCTGCTGCTTCACCTCCACCTCCCTGACAAGAGGACCGCTCTCCCTGACTCCGTGCACCGGCCTGTTTTCTACTTGTTACTTAAGGTACTGTACCTGAGGGTCAAACGGATCCATAAACAGCACCACTGGCGTCCCACTGTAGAAAATGACTCCGTCACGACACCGCATAATACCAACTTGCAGTATTTGTGCCTCAAGGCACTGGTTTAATGCTTCTAAATGCTAAATTCATATTTTAACTGTATATTGTGGATCTTTATCATATTTGGTCTTATTTATTTAGATAAAATAATTACTATTTTTCTAAACCTGTGTCGTGTCATTTTGTAGTGGATCACTCTATCACTGTGTGTGCTTGTACAAATACTTAACACATTGACTCTGAATAAAGCCTGCCTGCTTGTGCCAAGCTACTAAGGGGGGTGAGTGGAGGTTAACTGAGTGTGATTCTCCTTTACACTGACTAGAAGGAGGGTCCTTGCTCGGACAGGGGGTAACCTGACTGCCAACCCGATTTCTAACAGACACCATCTGTGGGGTCCTAAGGACAGGCACGCGTAGTTCAGTGAAATTCACTGCACACGTTCCTGAGATGGGCAAAGTTTTAGCAGCATGCTTAGAATACCTGTGCGACATAAACCACATTGGAGTGGCACCCCTGTACAATCTATATTATTCTACAATCTGAAATGCCCCAAAATCTTCATAAAAGTTTTAAAAATAAACATCCACATCTTATAAATGTTCTTGTTACACAGAATTTGTGTATATCACTGTATTGCAACTATTTAATATGGGTACATGGCCAGATATCCACTGGTGGATAATCTATTGTCAACAGAAGCTTTAGCCTTTTTCACAGACATTTTTGGAACAAGCTTTGGTTTTAAGCCACAACCTGTTTTCAATCACAACTCTACAACCTGTATCAGGAGCACTCAGCCTTTATCTTGTTTAGCTTGAAGCACTACATTCGTCCAAAACAATAACTGATTTGCAAATGTGCATCCAAGGCTTGCGCTATATCCATGTTGTGGATACACACATAGTAACTCTATGCTGTAAATCACTATTGTGTTATCAGTGATACCATCAGTGATGCCATCAGTTTTGTTATTTGAAATGTCATTAATGATGTCATCAATTATGTTACTTAACATGTCATAACCTTGGCTTGCTGAGGAGCAGTTGTAAGTAATGTGACATAAAATGTAAATTTGTTGTGAAGTATTACATTACCGTAAGAATATGCCTCTTTTTGCAGGATCACCCTCAAGTTTCTGGACTGATGCTTTTTGTAATGTGAAGGTGCACAGAGGCCTACTTAAACAGACCTCAGTGCCAGTGCTCTGACCCTAAAGGTTATATGTCTAGTTAGCCATAAGTTAACTTCCTTATAAGTCCCTAGTATATGGTACCAGGGAAACCCAGGGTCTCTCATGGACTGCAGCACTTATTGTGCAACCATGAGATTCACACAGCCAAGTATGACCCTCACCCCACCATAGCTAGCTGACAAAGCAGTTTCCAACTGCTAATTCGACTTTGACATTTAAAGTCATGGCAAAGCCCAAACCTTCCTTTTCAACATGTACAAGTTACCCCTAAGGAAAGCTTATCGAGCCCTGTGGCAGGGCACAATATATTAAAAAGCTGGAAATGCGTTTTTTTAACTTTACATGTTCTGACACTATAAATACCGCATTATTGTTTTAACTGTGGAAAAACTAGTAGCCCAAATTGGCTAATACAGAGTTATACAACAACAACTCAGCAGTGCTGCCTTCTGAATGGAATTACTAAATATCATACTTCAAGGTATCAAAAGCTGAAAAGTGGTAACTTTAGCAAGTAGCCGCTTTGTTGCCCAAAGCTTCCAAGTGGCAGTATACAGTTGCTGGCCACGAGACAGACTTCTGCTGTCCTGGAGGCAGGTGTGAATGACTCTCAGGAAGGAACACAAAGGGCCTTCCATTGGGAGAAGAGTGACTTTTCACGGACCGAAGGCCAAACAGTGTGAGCCCAAATGGCATGCTTCAAAGGGGAACCCACCTTTAAAGGACAAATGGTGGACACAGATGAGGGGCTACTCAGAGAGGGAAGCCATTTGTCAAACCAATTTTCCCGTGGAGTGGGCTGAATAGTGTATTCTATGATAGGTAGATGCCACATTTTACAGGAAGTTGTCACAAGGTGGGAGGGGTAATGGTAGCCTATTGGCTAGGAGTCGCTACATCCTCCAAGGGCACCAACTGAGCATAAAAGTGGCACTCCTGGCACCCAGATCTCTGACTACGTCTGTTCTGAGGAGAGGGCATAGAAGTAGTGCCCTGCTGTTCCCTGGACCCATCGAAGAGAGGTTACACCATGACTGCTGACACTGTTGCTCCTTGGGCTAGCAAAGAAAGAATTATGCCTGTGGTGGCCTGCTTGTGGGAAAGTCATCCTCAAGCCTCAAACAGAAGAGGTGGCTCCAAGAGTCATTTTGCTGACTTCCTGTTACAGCTACAGGGCCCCAAATGCTGAAGAAGCCTGGCGAATTTGCAGTCAAGAAGGCCTGACTGTCACTGACCCCCAACATGCAGCCTGGAAGTCCTAACCCAACAACAGCATCTGCTGGGAAAGTCCTTGAAGTGCAATCACCCAAGATGGACGTTATCACAAATTAAAGGAAACCTTTTGGTTTGCTGTAACCTGGAGCCAGTAGACCTGTGGCAACTGCTTTTTGGATGACTTCAACAGAACTTTGAGGGACCAAAACTGCCACACTGTGAATGTGTGCTGAGGAGTAGCCCCAGGAAGACCCCTGTCACTGGATGAGTATCCTTCAGCATCTTCAGCATCCTGTGTTCCTTGCATCAGGACCACTCTCCTGAAGTCTATGGCTGTTTGCCCATATAGCCTGAAACTGGACTGAAGAATGTTTTCCAAAGTTCACACAGTTTGACAGAGAGCACAGTCCAATACAATGTTTTATTGCGTTGAAAGAAAAAACTGTGATTTATTGATATTTTACAACTCATACTTCTGGTGGATGTTTGTCACTGAGGTGTCATTTTCAAGATAAAAATAGAACCTATTTATATAAACTGATGTCAGATTTTTATTGCATCTCGGTTCTTTCTTTTTCAACTGTTTTGGTACTTTGTAAAGCTTTACAGTTGCTCCTTTCATAAAGACTAACTGCTCAGAACCACAGTTACCCAGAAATCAGCTAAGGTTTTTCTAACAAATCTGACTGGACCCAGTACAGGTAGTGAGTTTAGTACAACAACACCATATAATAAACCGCTTTCCTCACAATTACATATATGTTCTACTATTCTGTTAATCTGAGATCCAGTGGTTTGGCACAGCCACATATGTAAGCGGTGACAGCTGGTGGAAATTCCCCATGGGAGGCGTGGAGGCCACTGGACAATATCTTCACAATGTTAGTGCCCTTGACATGGAAGGTGAGGTGAGTGGTCATCACAAACTGGTGAGGCATTTGGGCTGGGACAGTACCGCACAGAAGACAACAAAGTAGGGAGTAGTATAGAACATTGAGGGGCAATACTGTTTTTATTAACCACAGATTTATGAGAGAGAATAGTATTTTGGCCAATGCAGAGCTTGTGTAAAAACAATAGAACAATAAATACAATAAAAAACAGATTGTTCCAGAACTAGACACTGCAAGACATTTTACCACATGCACAGACATCAGCTTTTCTCCATTTGTTTTGTTATATGAGGTTCTTTGAGCCTGACTAAAAGTGGTTAGAGAAATCCCCAGTTCTAGCGAAGATGTATTAAATTATCAGATAAGTTAATTATTTTTACGGAGTTTTCATCACAAGGAGAGGGCAAAATTGCCAAAAATATTCTGTTTGAAGAGACTTGATACCCACTTGATGACTCTGCCAATAAGCAAGGCACATTCCAATTTTCAGTTTAACAATGATTTGCAAACATCAACTCTTTCAAAAAACCTATATTACCACCTTTGTAATCTATCCATTTGAAATTGATTCAATAAATTTATAAACCTATATTTCAAAATAATTTGGATACAGTACTGTATCCTTCCACATTTTAGGAGCTGTTACATGAGGAATATAATTAACTTTAATTAAAAAGAGTGAAATTAACAAAAACGCTCTATTTAACAAAGAAAGTTTATCTATTATTCATTTTGTCAATACTGCCAGGACTACGAAACAAAAAGCCACAAATTATGTCTGAAGAAGATCACAAAACAAAAAAATAGATAAATGATTAAGCAGTGTTGGAATGAAAGTGCATCTCAGCAGAGAAGTTAGGTTTGACTCTCAAAGGACACTTACCTCTGATGGCTAGCATATGGACAAAGCCTGCCTTCATAAGGCAGCAAGAAATCACTCGTCTCTAAGACGTTCAACAACTCATGTCATTGCCGCCACAATAACAGCAAATCAGAATGATGTGAAAATAGAAGGATGATGATTTAGATAACAGGACAGGCAATACGAGTGCCTCAGTGACTTCAATAAACACATAGATGGTCCACTCACCAAAGAGGCTAAACAACTTTTGCATATTATGAGTGCATGGTATTTACCTAAATCTATCAAAGAATTCACGGCCTGATGTATTCCCATGAAGGTATCCTGGCAGTGAGCAGGTGTGTGTGTAGCCTCGGCTGGGATGGGTGGCGGGGTTTCCGAGAAAGGAGGAGCTTCTTGCGGAACTCAAGTAGAAAGGATAATACACATATGGCCCTTCTGTTTAGGTATATACCACTTCCACATTCTCCCTGACGAGCCTAGACAGGCGTAGACAAGGGGTGAATCAGAAATTTAATGTATGCACACCCACGCAACCCACCATACAATAAAAATGCTGATGAAATCTCTATTGTTCTAGGAAAGCCCTGAGGTATTTTCAATCTCTAACTTCTGCGATGGATAGAGGCACTGTAGATGAATACCGAGACCAAATGAACTGCTGGACTAAGCACTCATTTTTATCTTGTCTATTAAGTCAATGTGCTTGACAGTACGAATGCACTCCATGTCACAACCAAAGAGGATGAGCAGGACTCACTCACTTTTTTCCAGCCTGTATCACATAACGAGACACAGTGTACACAAAATACTCATACATCATCATCATACACAGCTTTATTTGGTTATATTCAACCATCAAAGCAATAACATCATAAAAATACAGAGATAAAATCAATTTCAAAAAGAGAGGACACAACTATCATGCTATCAGAAATAACTTAGGAGGAGAAAAAAAGCATACTCATACATGTTTTGAATACCAGAGAAATTTAGTGTCATATAAAACTAAACTGTAGACACATAAAACAGAATACTCTTTAACACGCTAGATAATCACACGACTGCCAAACGGAGGATTTCTTCTATTTTATGTTCTGGTAGCAGAGTACAGTTTGTCTGTTAAAGATGGCTGAGATCTCCTAGATATTATTCTTAGCAAAATAACCCTTGGTTCAGCGAGAATGAATCTTCAGCTACAAGTTTATATTTATCCCATCTAAAAAATGTTGTTTTGGTACTTAAGTCAAGTCAATCAAAAAGGATTCTGTAAAAAGGCAAGGGAAGTTTTATTTGGTATATAAGGAGTCTCTTGGCAAAACATTTTTTTCTCTGACGCGTCTTCACCAATTCATTATATCACGTGAGAAGCAGCAGCACAAGCAAACATCCAGTCTACTCACTTCGTACCAGAGGTGCCTCATGTCCTGAATTGCTGCCCTCGATGCCCAGAGTAAGTTAACTGCCCAGTAAATGTATTCACTTATTCCAAAACCCACCCTTCTTCAAATTACCAAGGGTTCAAAATAGGAAACCTAAGAAGGGGTGAGCAGACCTCTTACTTGAAGTGTTACTCGACAACCAGCTACTATTCATCTGAAATTAAATTTCTTTTTGGGAAAAGTTTTTAGGCAAAGCTTTTTTTTTTAACAATATTTTCTAACTTTTATTGAGTTACAACGTAAATTCATGGCAATAAGAACAACATTTAACCATTGCCAGCATGCTTCGTCCTAAAGTCTTTTCTATAGTCACAATTGTACTACACACAACTCACTTCTTGACAGGTGTTCAATGGCCTTCGTATACTGCCATATTCTAAATAACCCTTGTAAAATTTCAGAACACTAACAACTTTAGGAATCTCAGTGCTGTCTACTCAGCACTCATTTTTCCTCTAAGTGTCACTGCATGGTGCTCTGGCTGCACTCCAGTTTGGCTCCTTCCATTCCCAGCTCGATCGTGGGTTTTGTTCTGTACATGGTGATGCCCTAGAGATGAACTGATATCAGTCCTCTGCCATCTCGGTGTCTGTGATGATAGCTAAGATGCTATCCTATGATCTTGCAAAGTCTTGAGGGATTTGAGGCAAAGGTGTCACAAACAAATCTGTAATGTGTTCAGATGTACTTTGGTGATTTGACATTAGCCACTGTCATTCATGGATGTAAATGAAAAAAATGATTCTCAATCTATATGGTTGGAGGTGGTCTACTGACCATTCACAGAGGCTATAAGGGCTTTGCTGAATGTGGTAGGAGATTTTTGCAAAGATTTACAACATATTTTTGTGGCCATGAGGAGGATCGACAGAATATAGGCCCTATTGCAAAGCAGATTTCCCCATTTTATAGGATAATGCATGGACGTAAGTACCGGATCAGCCTCACCCTCAAAGTGCTGCACTCAGCACTTATTTATTTTGTTGTTAGGCTACAAGACGGCATCACTCAAGGGTGGCAATTGATGAAACAATATGCTGGTAACGGAGAGAACTACGTCTTCCTTTTCTCCAAGCATAACAGGCACCTATTGCTCTAACTATCAAATATTCTAATTAAGTCTGCATGAAGATAGAGGAGCATTAAGAGCAGCTAAAGGAGTTTACGGCTAACAAGACGAGGGATATGATTTAGAGTTTCTACATTTATGCACATCAAATCACAAGTGCCTCTTCTTGTGATATAAACCTGCGGGCTTGATATAAACTTACATGTTTGGCACAGATACTGGTAAGGGGCTTTTTGCCACTGGATAATTGACTATTAGGAGATTCTGCTGACTTCAGATTTTGAGCCAATCAACTGGTAGATAATAAAGGTCACGTACATTGCTCCAAGTGCATTCCACTTTCCTTTTTCTACTGTGTCTCCTGGTGATATTCCAGAACGGTTTTAACACAGCCTCAACACACTTTACAGCACTCCATGGCTTAAGATGGCAAAAACAACCCGCTCTTCAAAAATCTGGCCAGTCCACACCGATGTCTTTCTGGAACATTCAGTTTGAGGTGGAGTAGGTACCTCTTGGTTTATTTAGCAACTGGACATTGTCACTGTTAACATTCAAACAACATAAGTCCTGCAGGTTGTCATATACATTTTCTAAATGATCCCTGGTCCCTTAGATGTGGTTCAGTGTTACTGGTTGCTTGACTGAGATCGTATCTACGTATTGTATAATAATGTTCCTATTAGGTTTGAGGTAACAATTCTAAAACAACAGGAAACTAAAAAACATTCATTTGAACTCCTCATGTCTTTGTGTGATAATGAGTATGGTGGTTCCTATCTGTTGTCGCAATGGGTATGAACGTATATATAGAGTCAACCTGCCTCAGCAGGCTGACGATGGTTATTTAAAACGCATGTGTAGAGCTGAGAGTTGAAAACATTACCTAGCATCAGTATTACAGCAATATCATGTTGTCCTTAAATATATTCTCTCCTATGAAATTTTTACAATACGTTTCAGACCTCCACAATAATGTAATACATTAACAAAATGGAATCACTTCAATGTTCATCAGTTATGGTGAATCCGTTAACTAAGAGAGAAAACAGATTCAACAAAAAATATTTGAAACCTAGCGCTTTATTTAGAACCTAAAACACGCTGGAAATTGTCCAAAAGCAGCACACTTCCAGTCTGCTATAATTGAAGTATATATGTTCTTCGCACACTCTAAATTAGGCATCACGATATTTTGGTGGATAGCCCACATCTGCCAAACTCTAAATAAGGCCCCATCATCTACCCTGGAGAACGCAGTTAACCAATGGAAACTTCACCCTACAGCAATTATGACAAAACAGTAATTCTACATCTTTCCTATTTGAAAAATACATAAATAGCTGTCGGTACCCAACATTTTTCTTATAAGAGTGCCATCCTCTGCTACTGCTGGAGTGGCCCACTTACAGCACTGGCACTGCCCACAGCACCCCACTATTTGTGGTGCTAGCACCACATTCACCTGCCAAAGTGAACAGCTGGTGAACACCAAGTGGTTGGAAATAAATATCTGCGTAAAATAGAACTTTACAAGCGAGCGAAGAAAGCCCAGCTTTCTTAGGGAAGAAGTGTTGCAAGAATTATTGTCAAATGATGCATTTAAAGCATAGTGTTCACATAGATGAACTAAAAATTCAGAGACCCTGAAGGTGAACGGACACTAATAACATTCTACTACTTCTGTTGTGAGCCAGGTAAGCCTAATCATTTTCAGACATTTTTGAAAAATGGTGGAAAACTGTATTTTTGACTAATTGTTTCCTAACAAATAAGCTAATGCATTATAGCTAGAAATTCTGATATTTCACATGGCTATCATTTAGTAAAATGCATATACCATTTCCATTATTTTTCCACCCTCCTCCGAACAGGTAGATTCTGAGTTTCTGCTTAGAAGGGCAGATTAAATTTGTTTTAAATTATGCTAATTTTGCCTTCACATGCCATAGACAGCAGCGCCAGAACAATCGTTCAGGCTTATAAGTAACAATACTGCTGAAGTATAAAGAGCTCACAGCATCAAAGAGCAGACAATGTTACACCATTCTTGCATGCTCATGCCTCTGTTATAAGTAGTGAATTAATTATGCTCTTGCACAGTGGGTGCCATCTCAGTGAGGCTATGGGACAGGAAACCTGTGAGGAAGGAGGTTGTCTGCATTTGGGACACATAAGAGGATCTAAGGCACATGACTAGTAAATATTTACATTTAAGCCAAGAGGAATCCCCATTTGGCATTTTCAGACCTAAAGGTGTGCACTTAGGGCCCGATTTATAGGTTGGCGATAAGGATGCTCTGTTGCAAAGGTGACATACTCTTACTGCCAACATATCGGTCTGCCAGCCTGATTTAGAAGCGGGTGAACTACAGGATTGGCTATGGTAGCAATCTACCTTTTCCCAGTCCACTGCTAAAAGAACCTTCATAATGTCTTTTAGGCGCTGTATCTGCCTGGTTTTCAGAAGCCATTGAGGACTGCCTACCGTTATTTCCACTATGAAGGTGAGCAGTGGATATGTAAAGTATACCATCTATCAGTATATTACCAAAGACAGCTATGTTTAAACTCTTCACAATTAGACAAGCCCCATACATAGTAAATATGTGATGCAAGTCTTTGTCACTATGAAGCAACAATATGTTCCATTGATTGCAGGACCATCTGAAAAGTTGCTGCCTCCCAGAAAACATTTCTCGGTCTGTTTGGAAGTCCAGCAAATGTTGTGTAATAGATGCAGTCCTGATAAGTCTACAATTCACTATTTCCCTTTGAGGGTGATACTAAGTCAATCTGCCAGACATTACACCTCATCATTCCCAGACGACCAAGTTCGCCTGGGCAGCAACCCCTCCGGACAATCAAGAAGCTGTAGATATTTTTATTTATTTACACTGAGGATCAGAACTGGCGCCTACTATACCATTCATTGAGTTAGGTTCCCCAGTAATAAGTGCTGTTGGGGCACCCAGCACCCACCGGTTCAAATTAAGTACTGCAGAATAATCATGTATTCCTTTAATCGCTGTTGTATTTGTTGCTTCAAGACAAAATATGTACTGGATAACTGATGAAAACTTTGGTGGTATTTGGTTCAAATATTTCCTAGCCCACTGTATTGAAAGCTGAGACTGGCCATGCAAGGCATACTGGTTAAAATGCTGTGCACTTTGCCAGCATCTGAAGTTCAGTGATAGTGTAAAGAAGAGTAATGAATCAGATATGTAAGGCGGGAATGTTTATCTACTTCAGTTGGGTGAGGTTGTTAGGGTAGATTCTAATATCCTTATTGCCCCCATGCTGGTAGTCATTACGAACTGATGATTTCCTGTTGCTCTTATTAAGCACCACTGTCTTCCACTCAAGTTCATAATTGTTAAGCGGGCAAATATCAGTTGTTAATGCCATCAGCAGTGCACTAGAAAAGGATAGTGAGGCTTAATTAAGTCACTTAGATGACCACTTTGTCATTGACAAAGAGTTTTTAAACTCTGCAAAGAATCTAACAAACAAACATATAAGACAACTCAACCTTTAACCCGCACAAAAGAGCAATACAACAATAATTAACTTACACTGATCAGTGTATTAAACATGTGTGAGTCATGAAACCGATCAGACCACCCAGACATCCTCAGGACCAGTCTCAAATGTACTTATTTTCAGAAGATTTGTCTGTTTTGCCAAAAACTACACAGTTTACATTTTTCAGGATCAGAAGCCAGGCAGTGGCACCCATGGTTATGGGGAACAGATCACATCATGATTTCCTAAAGCTGAGTCTAGATCTCCGGCCGTTCCCTTCGTTTGCAGCAAAGGTGCAGCACATCAAACTCCTCATGTAGGATTCGATCTTTGCTTTGTGACCCACTGGTTTCTCCCCTTCATGACTGAAATATCACTTTTATGAACATGGCTAATCGGTCCCTGGCAAGGCAGTGCACATCCCCAGTCCAGAGGGAATAAATCTGCATAAGTGAACATTTTATCAATTGGAGTAAAGTAAGTTGGTGCTCTGAGATTAAGGGCCTGATTTAGATCTTGGCGGCAGTGTTACTCCGTTGCAACGGTGATGGATATCCCGACCGCAGAAATCTAAGTATTGTTATTTTCTATGAGATTTAGATTCCGGTGGATGGGATATCCGTCACTGTTGCGATGGAGCATTCTCTCTGCCGAGATCTAAATCAAGGCCTAAGTCTTAAGTTTGATTAAAGACTGAGGGCCTGATTTAGAGTTTAGCAGCGGGTTGCCTGTCACAAACGTGACGGATATCTTCCCACCTTATTACAAGTATAATGCACATGCAACAAGGCGGATGGGATATCCATAATGTTGTGACAGAGTACTTATCAACCAAACTCTAAATCAGTCCCAAAGGCGGAGTGAAATAATCAGTGCATGGAAAACAAGAAATTCCAGGTTAGTCTATTTGAACTAGTTCTGCATTAAATTGTCAGTTACTTAAGTGCTATTCCATCCTGGTGTGTGCAGATATGGTTATAGTCCTCCAAATTCCATACATATATGGCTCTGCGGCAGCCCAGAACTACCTCATAGTGGTCACACACATGCAAAGGACTGTTGAATTTGGTGAATTCAGCCATTCTTCCCAAGTCATTCTGCAAAATATGTCTGCATCATTCAGAGACTTGCAAGACTTCTGGAGGTCAGTTCACAAAAGGGTTTTTGACAATTCTCCACACGCTTAGTGAATTGATACACAACAAATACCACTTACTGAGGGTGTCTTTCGAAAAATGTTATTATTAAATTATTTGGTATCAACTAAGGAATTATAGATATTTTGATTACAAAGTACTGTAATAAACTGCAGTCAATGAAGGCTATGTGGGCTGGTAAACAATTAATTAGTGAACCTATGTTTGTAGGCTACTTTTCTCACTAACCCTCTCAAAACATACAGTTTATTATTTTGCACAATGCTAATTACAGTATGAAAAGTACCGCCAATTTAACAAGATGCGTTAAAAGATTGTGTCCTTGCACTATAACACCAACTTTAAATCAAACTGCATGCAAATAAAGTAATGAGTTGATACAGTCCTGCCCTACTAAAGTTTTTCATTACGAATCAAACTGAAAAATGCTATAGCACAAAAACTCAACTACACTACACAAAGAACCCCCCAAAACAAGACAAGTATATAAGAAAAATTGAAACAGTTTGTAAAGAGGGGAACCGACAACTCACGTCATCGGAATAACAGCAGAGGCGTAGCTACAGGGGGGTGTTTGAGGTGTTACACCCCCCCCCAATATATGTATTTCTGATAAATTGTTGGGTACGGGTGTGTTCAGTCAGGTATTGTGAGATGTCAGTCGGATTATTATTTTTTTTTTACACACACAAAGGCAAAAACGCATACCCACTCCTTCTCTGTTTTGAAAATCCTAAAAAATATTGGTTACTTCACAAAATATTTTTTCTGTCTTAGTATTCCTACCAGTCTGCATTCCTTTCCCTTTCCACTGCCCCTTTAGCCCCTTTCATGCACCTCGCTGGTGGTATGATGTATTTAAACATTATATGCCAGCCTGATTGTCAGAAAATCTGATGCTCACATCCCCCCCCCCAACTAACTGACCAAGCTATGCACCTTGAAAAACAGACACAACAGTTAAACATCTGGCATAAGGACGTGGAGCCTACAAAGAGATAGATGTGAATATGCTTAAAATTGCATTTAAAGTTAATAAAGTTAACCGCAAAATAAGAATATTCCTATGTTGAGCAGTTACTATTTAAATAAGGCTAATGAGGCACCACCATCACCTCAGTATATCTTGGCCATAATACTAAACATTGCCATGGGCACTCATTAAAGCTTTACATTTTTTATGTCCATTCTTAATGGATGTGCTAGCAATGATTCCAATTTTGTTTTGATAAACCATTTTTATTAGTTTTATATAGAAACGCTTAAAAGCCCATGATTCCCAAATTTTTACTGCTCGAAAAAGAAAAAGTATCAGCTGGAAATGCCTCATTTTGCTGCGAATATACGTATTTCCAAGAATACATTATCACTGAAATTACAGATTCTGCACTCATCGTAATTGTGTTCTCAGACTGTCTGTTTAAACAAAAGGTGTGCCACGAAGACACTGGTGCTTTGACCATCGAAAACCGAAAACTGACCTTCGTGTGTCATTCATGTTAATTAAAATGTAAAGCTGAAAGATAATGCGCAAAACTTTACAAGTGTTTCTTTTTAATCAGTATTTCTTAAATCTTACATAATATGTGAAAATTGCATTTTTCGCTCCATAAGCTGGAGGGTAAGTTTGCGATGGCTGCTGGCAGCCTGAATCACAAAGAAAACTGACTGGCATCTAGAAATCTGTATTATTGTGTGGAATACACACATTCAAACATACACACACACACACACACATATATACATGCAGATGCGAGGAGTGTAAAAACTATTGTACTTTGCACTTCTGCATATATGGTTTATCCTATGGTATTTGTTATGCATCCTTGTTTTAATAAGATATTTAACAACAACATGATGTAAGGGGTTAAAGTTGTGTAGCAAAGTGAGCTCACACTGAAAACATGTTGTGACTATTAGGAGAGTTGTTTTTTCTGTGAAATGTCACTCTTAGAATCAATTTATAAGGCACTTAAGTGTTCTTCTCTTGTTAGATTTGCTGTAGTGAGGTAATAAACTTGAATTTGACCTTTGCACTTCAGTAAAGTGTGTATGTGGATTTAGTAGTACAGTTACTCTAAATACTGTGCCATTGAGCCACAACTGTCATGGCATAACATACATACACACACACACGAACACACACATTCTCTCTCTCTCTCTCTCTCTCTCTCGCTCAAAACAAAGGTTACAGGGATGTTATAGTTAGGTTCTGAATTTACTCGCACAAAACCACAGACATTCAGCAGTTTTAGTTTGAGTTATTTCAGGTAACTATAACTCCCGCCCTGAGGTAACTATAACTTGCCCACCCACCATGCACAGTTTTTAATTCAATAATTTGACTGCTAATATTTCATTTATATTTTTAATGAAGTTATAGAAGTTGTCATGAGTGCTGTAATATCTCGGATAATTAGCAGTGCGTGGCAAGGGCAGAAGTCATAGTTACCTGAGGGCATGAGTTATAAGTACTTGAAATCACCTTAAATATGACAGTTGAATTTCTATGGTTTTGTAGGAGTAAATTCAGAACCTAACTGTAACGTCCCTGTAACCTTTGTTTTTCAGTGGATTTCTATGTTTTTTTTAACATAAAGTAACTTTAATTACTATACGGTAATCCAACCACGCTGTGCATGGCCTTTGGCCGTGCGCGGTGAGGGTTGGCCACAGGGCCTGCAGCCAACCGATGATAACCACTCAGTCCAGTGCCGCACACAGTCTTTGGCCATCTGCGGCGGGGTTGGCTGCAGGGCCTGACCTGCAGCCAGGCACTGTAGCAAACCGCCATAACCATACCCAACCCCGCACCATGCACAGCCGACTGGTCTGTCTTTCTGGATGTGACAACAGGTGTGAGAGGGTGCCTCTGTGTGTGAGAGTGTCTGTCAGGGTGTGAGAGTGAGTGCGTGAGGATCTGAGTGGTTCTGTGAGTGGAAGTCTGACGGTCGGAGTGGGTCTGTGAGTGGGTGTCCCAGTGTGTTAGTGGGTCTCAAATAGGGTGCATGAGGGTGTGAGTGGGTGCATGAGTGTCTGAGTGGGTCTCTGAATGGGTGCATGAGTGTCTGAGTGGGTCTGTGAGTGGGAGCGTCAGTGTCTGAGTGAGTCTCTGAATGGGGATACAAGGATCAGGGTGAGTCTGTGAGTTGTTGTGTGAGTGTCTGAGTGGGTCTCTAAGTGGGTGCGTGAGGGTGTGAGTGGTGCATGAGTGTCTGAGTAGGTCTCTGAGTGGGTGCATGAGGGTCTGTGAGTGGGAGCGTGAGGGTCTGAGTGGGTCTGTGAGTGGGTGCTTCAGTGTCTGAGTGGGTCTGTGAGTGGGTGTGTCAGTGTCTGAGTGGATGTGAGAGTGCTACTATGAGTGATTGAATTGTGTATGAATGACTGATTTTTTGTTGTTGTTGCCGATTTTTGCGAATTTGTTCAAAGTTACATGGGTGCGAGCTGAGATGCGCAATGTATTGGCAAATATCACGCGGCATGAAAAATAATATTTTTAAGGACATAATTTCACCCTCACAGACTCCTCCTTCATAGCTATACGGTCAGGGTACCTCCATCCTGACCCCCCTACGCCACTTTTCATTTTATTTTTCAGCCCCGGGGACTGTGCCCCTTTACCTAAAATGGCATCCGCAACTTTCTGGTCAGGCTGCGGCCAGCCAATCTCAGCATTTCTTTTGGTGTGTGCATTTGTGAATACGGCATGATCGTCGCAAAATTGTCACAAATGATCCACGGTCCTAGATTTACAAATTTATTTCCCTTTAAGTTCTCAAAAACTAATTAACAGATTTAAAACAAATATTCAAAAGTGAAATCTGCGTACCAAAACCTACTTTTCTGGTAAATTTGGTGTAATTCTGTCCAGTGGTTCAGGTTGTAGTTGTGTTCAAATCTCGTATGGAGACAAAACATTTTTAACCCCTCTTTTTTCTCGGCCTCCGCTTGATGCATCACCCTGAAAAGAGTCACCGGGGCACTTTTTTGGGGAAAATTTCGGAAAGATTCCTCAAACAGTGCCAAAGATATAGGCAAGTCAAAAAACGCTTTTTCTATGGAGACGTGGGCCTAACTATAACTACCTACTGGTGACTGCCAGTAGGTGTTATTTATATATACTGCTAACCAGTGTTAACATGCATGTGCTTCTCCCTTAAACCTAGTAACATTGGGTATCCACAACTGACAATAGTTAATTTACATGGAAGTCCCTTGTAAAGTGGTATATCATATACCCAGGACATGTACATTGAATGCTACTACTGGGCTTGCAGTACTGGTTGTGCCACCCACTTCAGTAGCCCTGCAACCATGTCTCATGCCTGCCACTGCAGAGCCTGTGGGTGCAGCTCTTGCCAAGCCTTAAACTCCCTTTTTCATAAATATACGTCACCCCTAAAGTAGGCCCTAGGTAGCCAATAGGGGCAGGTGGCCATGTAAGTGAAAGGCAGAACATGTACTTTTAAGTTTTTCATGTCCTGGTAATGAAAAACTCCCAAAGTCTTTGTTCATTACTGTAAAACCTGCCCCTCTCATAGGCCGGCATTGGGAGTTCCTTGTAATACTTTTAAGCTGTAATTCCTGATCTGAGAGGAGTAGCTGCATCATGTTTAGTACCATTGGAATGGTAATGACAAATCCTCTTTACTGGTAAAGTAAAATTTATTATTACTATTTTAGAAATGCCACTTTAAGAGTGTGGGCATTTATCTGCACTCTCTGCCCTGTGTGCCTACAGCCAATCTCGAATGCATGTCTGACCTGGGCTAGTTGATAATTACACGTGTGCATTCCCTCCAAACACCCACAACACAGGATACTTAGCGGCATCTGCATTCATATATAAACTGGTGGGTCTTCCTGGGGCGGAGGGTGGTTAGAGCTCAAACTTACATATCAAAGGATAGAGACCACAGTCCGCACAAAGGGGATGATTCTCTCCCACTGACAGTCTGGAGCCGTGGCTGACATGAAAGGGGGACCTGAGCACTTAACAGAAATCCTTTGGAGTCATCCCCGACATCAAAGGCACTTCCTAGCATAAGTACTGGGCCCCTGACTCAATCAAATTAGTACACTTCTGGACTCAAGGAAACGCTGCTGGATTAAAGACTGCTGTGGGCCAGGATTGCTAGTCTGCAAGGATTGACTGTTCCCAAGAACTGCTGCCCTGCCCTGCTGCCTGCTGATCTCTGCCCGGTAGCTTTGGACTCCACCAAGCCCAGAGTGACTCAGAGCAGCTTCTGCTTTACTTTGACGTTCATTTCCTTTAATCATCCTAAGCGGCATTGCAGGACTTCGCCACTGCTTTCTTCAAACACCCTGAGTGGCTCTACTAAGCTTCGCCGTCCGCTTTCTTCAACCACTCCGAACAGGCTTTTTAGAATTTGTTGCAGGATTGCATCCACAAACCCCATCGGCTTTGCTCAACTTGCTGCCAACTTTGACCAAAGGTTCAAAGCAGCTGCACATGCTTTGCTGTCAGCTCATTCCCGAGGCCCGTGGCCGCAGCATTGAATTCTCCCCTGGTGCCACTGGCTTCCACCTCACAGCTCTCTGCAGCCCCTCACCTGTTTAGCCACTCTCTAAGAAGGACCCACCCCGGACATTACTGTAATCTGTGGCAATAACGCACACTCATGCCAAGGAGTCCCCAGTACCACCTCTTCTAACCTATAATCATTTATCAGTCTTGATTTATTTAATTCTATTAATAATTTACTAATTGGATCTCTGTCATTCTTATCTCGGTTTATACAGATAAACAAGCTTCATTTTTCTACATTTGTTTGGAGTCTTTTTGTGGTGTACCTCCTAATGTATGTGTGTTGCAGAAATGCTTTACACATTGCCTTTTAAGTTAACCTATCTGCTCTGCACCAAGCTACCAGTGGATTAATTTAGGTTGTGTATTTTGACTGACCATGACTAGGATTGTGGTCTCTACTTTTACAGGGAGCATACCGCTGCAAACTAAAGACTCAATTTATAACAATATTTATTTATTATTTATGTATCACCTAATTTAGGGCCTCCTGTCCATAGGAAATTAGTTTTTTGTTTTCCCAATAACTTTGGTGCCATTTGACAAATCTTCACAAAATTTTCAAATCTAGTTTGCCGCTCACTTCAGCTGCTGTCTTGAAAGTTTATGGGTGATTCGTCAGGCAGGGGCTGAGAAAAAATGTCCCATAAGGATTTTGAACACAACTACAGCTTGAACCACTGGACGGAACCACACCAAATTTGGAAGAAACGTAGCTCTTGGACCATGTTGGACATGGCTCTCTGTAGGGAAACATCCTGAAATGTTTTGCTTTTTCCTCCCAGCCTTTGCTGTCTCCCCTGTGCCAGACCTTAGTAATCTGTACACTTTCCCCAATGTCTGGCAGTGGGGAAGTGAGCCCCCGGTCCTACCGAAGATAGGGTAAGGTTGGGAAGGATGTGGCTGGGGCATGGCCCCGTGCAATAGGTGTACTGGATTCCTGGGGACGGGGTGTGCTTTGTGGCCCTGGTTGCCAAGGGGAATTCTGGCGCATCTGCTGCCCCCATTGGCCATGTCTGAGGCCTGACTGAGTAGGTCTGCGGGGCCTGTAGGCACCTGTGCTCAGGACAAAAATCCCGTGAGGGGGACTAGAGCTGATTGGGTTGTACAAGGTCCCAGAGGGCCTCAGTAGAGGGGGTTGTGATAGGCATGGAGCCTGATGGGCACCTCCCGAAGTACGTGCCCAGGTAGGGATGGACTCCCCGGACGGGGTGGGGGGAACCCCTACTGAGAGGGAGCTGCCCCGATCCCAAGGTGGGAAGCCAGTTCCCTGATTTGTGCCATGGGCCACAAGCATTGAGCCCCTGTGTGGGCAGGGTGGAGATGCAGGCACAGGTACTCCCCAAGTGGGGAGAGCATGTTGGCCAGCGTGTGTGGGACCAGCCATGTTTGCACCCGGAGTGTGCTTCAGGCCTGGAGGGCCAGGTAAAGTGCAGGCCTGGCACAGCTGGTCCATACCAGCACACCCACATGCTGGAGACCCCCCTACCCCCGCTGTTATGTACTGAGCAGTAGCCCAGAAGGTGCCTAACCACAGCAGGGCACAATAAGACTGAAGAGCCTAGGAGCTCGGAGCACTTTCCCTCTGCCAATGCAGGGTGAAAGTGCCAATGCCATCCATATGAGTTAGAAACTGGCAATGTCACCCATGTGCAGGTCTGAGTACCCAGACCGGGTCACGAATGGATGGGGGTTGGCCTCTCCAACACAGGGGTCCATGCCCATGGCCGGATGGGGTGGTTCCTATGTGGATGCACACATGGTCGAAGTGACAACAACGTGCATATTTACGCACACGTTTTTATGATAGGGACGGACACTGGGGGCTCAGGCCGCCTCAGACGCACGAGCACAGTGGTGGTGGCTGTAATCAAAGAGTCATCTGCCTTAGCAGGTTGGTGCGTGCGCTGGGGCACAAGTGCCTGTAGAGTGACGAACACCCATGCATGTCCTCACTGGTAATGAGAGATGCGCTACCCATACAGTGATATGGGACACCAAGGCTTATTATGTCCGACGGGAATGGTTCTGGTGCCCCATAAATTAGGCTCCGTTCCAGGGGTCCCGGGGGAAGAGCGCATCTGCACATTTCCAAGATGACTGCTATAAGTCAGGCATCCAGAACAACAGATTCCAGCTATTTGGAGCTTAGTGAGATAGATGGGGGAGGGGATGAGACATTTGGCCTCCCGGAGCCACAACCTGGCACCCATAAAGATAAAGCTCTGCATTCTAGGACCCCAAGGCAGACATGGGGGAAATTTAGGGGAGGCATCTGTGGTACTTAGTATAAGTAGGGATACTCAAAGTCTGCAATTTAGAGTATCAATGACAGATATGTAGGACCAGTGAGGCTGAAATGCATTGGTGCACTGTCAGACGAATCTGGGTGCCCAAGAGGATAACTGCCCAAGGAAGGGGATCCGCGCACCCTTACCGATTAGAGACTGGCCTGAGGCCGATTGCCTGCTGCTGTGTGGCATTCTCAAGTGGCTTTCCAAGGGCAGGGTGGCTGCCCCTGTTCTCTGCAGAGGTCTCAGGGACAACAAAGAACTCCTCAGAGGGATCTACATTGTGATCGGTAATATCTGGAGAGTGGTGCCGTCTGTTTGTGCATACATCGTGCTGGACTCCACCAGGAAAGGTGTGCATGTGGACCAGACACTAAGAGGGTCACTATGATCCCGGGAGGATCAGCCTGCCATGCTGGCAGTGGGTGAAAAGCCTGCCACTGACATGGCGGGCTGAACCGCCATACAATGTACACAGCCTGACGGTGGAAGGAATCATCATCTGAGATCCCTACAGCCACCAGCCTTTCCCTGGCAAGGTCGGCGGAGGGGGTGCTCTGGGGCCCCCCTGGGGCCCCTCCACTTGGCATGGGCAGTGCAGGGGCCCCTGTGCAGTGCCCCATTGCGCAGGTCACTGCCTGATTTACGGGTAGTGATCTGTGCGACGGGTGCAGCTGCACCCGCCGCACAGAGGCATTGACAGCGGCTCCATGTGGAGCCGTCGGCAATGTCCCCGCCAGACATTCTGCTGGGCCGGCGGGTGGAAACAATGTCTCCGCCCGCCGGCCCAGCAGAATGTTCTTAATGCGGCCAGCGGGGTCCCGGGGGGGCTGGCGGTCAGTTAAATGACCGCCAGCCTGAACACGGCAGTACACACCGCCGGGTTCATTATGAGGGCCTAAGTCTGGAGACCGGGTGCACCAGGTGCGGGAAAGCAATGTACTGCTCACGCTACTGATGTATGGCCCTTCATCGTGGGAACCACTACATCCCGTGATGGGTTGTGATGTGAACAGATCACTGTTGTAGGACCCTGCTAGGGGCTCGTCGAGGTCGAGTGGGAGCATTTCTCTTGTGTGACCCTCGGCTGCATGTTCATTGTGTGCTGTACCCGTTCATAGGTTGGAACCTGCACAGGTGTGGGTAAAACCTGAGGAACGCTTTACGTGGCCAGTATTGCACAACAGAACTTGCGTCTAGTGTGTTCATCCGGAGGGTCAAGTACAGCTAAGGTCATAACGAACGTAATAGAGTACCTCAACCCAGAGGGGTACGGAAACCAAGTCCTGAGTGGAACCGGATGGTCTGGTGCAGTTCAAGTCAGCATCCACCAAACTAGTGCCTTCTGTCAAGGGGGGTACAATACTAGAAGTTGGTTGAAGAAACATGGAGCCGTCCAGTAACTCTCAGTCATTGGGGGCACAGCACTGAGCATTTTCTATGTCAGATTGAACCTGTCTGGGGCCACTGGAAGTTCACGGGCACCAGACAGAGTGTCTCCAATCTGGAGACACAGACCTGGTAACTTGTTGTATGCAATCTGAAGTGTCAAGGGTGGGTCTAGCCAACATGCCCCGACAAAGCCTCTTCATTCCGAAAGTGCTCAATTTGGTTACTATTTGGTAACACTGAATTGTCTGGCAGGGCTGGGCGCATCCGAGTCTAATGGTTGGTCCCGGTGACCATCCACCTGTGTTTTGCAGACCTCTGAGTGAACCTTCTATTGGGAACCCGAACGTCTCCTCAATTGTTTACTGGCTGTTGTCTTTCCAGTCCCCCACCTTGACCCCAACACCTGAGGAATTGTGAGTTAGCTGTGAGTGGCTGGGTGCCCCTGGGAAAGTCTGTCGGACTGCGGTGGGGCGAGGTTAACTGAAGGCTGGTTGGCAGGTGGAGGGAGCGTTGGGACCCAGAGGATGTGCAAGCGTTTGGGCATCCACTTGCCAGTTATCAGGGCATCTCATTAGGGTGCCGAAAGCCAGTGCCTATGAAAGTTTGTGCATGTGTACCAGTGACAACTGATACCCGGGCCCCGTACCTAGGCGCAGGGTGGATGTGAGAAAGTGAGTCAGAGTGAAAACAAATGAGTTCCGGAGCAGCCCAATGGTGTAGCTGGGTACTCGGACTCTGCCAGGGAGTACATAAGGTTGACATCACAATTTACTAGAGGGGCTGAGGCCGTGGGTCAAGGTGGGAGTGTGTCTTACTGTGATATACATTGTGCTGCTACTGTCAGCCCCGGGCCCCCACTGGTTTGCACGTGTTACACTGATCATGGGTACCGTGAGGTTGGATCTAGTGCTGACAGTCGGTGGGAACCTTATGGGGATGCAGGGAGGGAATGAGTTGTTTCCTCAAATATTTATAAAGTGATCAATGTTTAACGCGGTGGGGCCTATTATAGTGTGTTGCGTGGGTCAATGGGATTCACGCCCAAGTGTACGTGGAATATTATTGTGTGTTCACTGACTTTACGCTGAGATCACATTGTAATAAAACTGTGTTTATTATATGTGTGTACTGAATTCAGTTTTTCTACACATACAACCCATGTGAAGTCTCTTTTTGGGGTTGTTCAGTCAGGGTGTTGTGGGAACGTGCTGTGCTGTTTCTTTACACATTGCCTCCGAGATAAGCCTGACTGCTCTGAACCAAGCCACCCAAGGGTACTGCAGGTTATCTAGCAGGTGTACTTGACCACCCAGGACAGGAGTGGAATGTTCCACCTGGCTGAGCTTAGGCTTTAGCTAACTGGACTGAGTCGCCTCGAACAGTCCAGAATGAGTCCTTTTTATGTTAAGCGTAAGCGTATGACCTCTTGTATACTTTTAAATATACTTCTTCTGTGAGGTTCCAGCTATTTAATTTGTTAGCTTCAGTGTCATTTAAAAATCCTTGCTTGCTGGTGGTCAGTCATGCCTCTTTGTCCCTACTTCTTTTGTGTGGGAGCAGGGACCAACTACAGTATAATTACACTTTGTCCTGTTTATCTGGTCTGTGGGGACTTTTTGTTTTACTTTGTTTCCTGCTCCTGTCCAGGGCAGCTTCTTTCATTTGCAGAGCATTATTCCTCTGAGCTTAGTTGTAAACAAGGCTATAAATCAGGCGGTTTTCTTGGTCACATTTGGTCTTTGTGGGCTCTCTGCACCCTCTCTCAGCAGCCTGGCTCCCGCCCTTCCTTGGCTTGCATTTTCCTTACCAAATGTGCCTGCCTGTGTGCTGAGAGCAAGGGCAGAGGATCACCTGTAATTGCTTATAGCCTAGGCACCCAGCTCTACCAAGGCTCTGCAATCCTTAGAGACAGTGTCCACTTCTGCTACATACTTGGATCCCACTCGCAGCTCTATCAGTGCACCTCAGTTCACACACTCCAAGCCCTCAGCTGTGCCAGTGCCAGTAAACCCACACACGATGTCTCCCAGATCACCTCAGTTCTTGAAGTCAGTACACTCTGCTGCTCCAGTACTGGAGCCACCCCCAGCGCAGCAGCATCAGTGCACCTCAGTTCACACACTCCAAGCCCTCAGTCGTGCCAGTGCCAGGAACCCCACACGCTGTCTGCCAGAGCACCTCAGTTCTTCCAGTCAGTACACACTGCTGCTCCAATATGGGACCACCTTGGGTGCAGCTTCATCAGTGCACTTCAGTTCACACACACCAAGCCCTCAGCCGTGCCAGTGCCAGGAACCCCACACACGCTGTCTGCCAAAGCACCTCAGTTGTTCCAGGCAGTACACTTCACTGCTCCAGTACTGGGACCTACTCAGGCACAGCTCCATCAGTGCACCTCAGTTCACACACTCTATGCCCTCAGCTGTGCCAGTGCCAGGAACCCCACACATGCTGTCTACCAGAGCACCTCAGTTCTTACAGTCAGTACACACTGCTGTTCCAGTACTGGGACCTCTGGAGCAGCTCCATCAGTGCACCTTAATTCACACACTCCAAGCTACTCCATGCCCATGCCAAACACCCCCACACTCCGTCTGCCAGAGTATCTCAGTTCTTACCATCACTACACTCTGCTTTTCCAGTATTGGGGCCTCGGGCGCAGCTCCATCAGTGCACCTCCTTTCACACAAATCAAGCCCTAAGCCGTGCCAGAACCCCACATACACCATCTGCCAGAGCACTTCAGTTCTTACAGTCAGTACACTCTGCTGTTCTAATACTAGGACCTCAGGTGCATCTCCATCAGTGCACTGCAGTTCTACCCCGGTGAGGTCATTTCATTTCCTATACTGGGACCCCACTTACATACAGTTCAATAACAGCAGCACAATTCTAATATTCAGATTCACTGCCCAGCCAATACTGGATCCAAAAGAGCAAAAGACAGCTCAGCCAGTGCACCTCAACTCTAACATCCAACGCCAGTGTTGATGGGGACCACCACAGCTCCACTAGAATCCATTAATTCTAACATTCAGTGCACATTTCTTCTCAGTACTAAGGTTCACACACAGACCATTGAGGACTCCTCGCTTCTATGGTTCAGAGGCAATGCCACTCGCATACTGGGCCCCACTCGCAGCTTCACCAGGGCACCCCCAGGCTAACACTCGGAAACACTGATATGCCAATACTAGGTTCCACACATAGCTATACTAACATACCTCGCTTCTGACCTTGTGTGCTCGTTACTATTCCAGTATTGCAGTCCACATACAACTCTGTCAGTGCACCTCAACCCTAACCTGTAACTCCTCATTATTCCAATACCAGGAATTACATTGCGCTCTGTTTCTCATGCCTCACCCCTCACCCACTGCCTTTCTATTATTCCAGCACTGGGCTGGGACACAGGTCTGTCGATACCCCAAAATCTGATCTGAAGCACTCCAATATTGCTGTATTGGGATTCATATAAAACTCTGTTATTGCGCTTCCTGATGTTCTGCAGTGCCCCCTCCTGTTCCACATTTTGACTTCTGTTTGAGGTGGTGGGGGAGCCAATTAAATCTATTCTTAGCTGCCATCTTTATTTGGGAGGGTCTGTTTCACCTATCTCACTCTGTTCATTTTTTACTCTATACTTTCAATGTTTTCTTTCTCCTCCACTTCTCTCTTCCAGATCTTTAAATCCACGTTAACAGTTTCGCTCATTCTTTCAACTGTTTATTTCTACTCCTCTCTTTTTTTTAGGGCTAGAGCGCAAGCGCATTGACCTGCTGTAATCTATCAGTGAGCTTTTACCCACGCCCACCACACACCCATCACCATCACTTATTCATGGGCTTGCCTTCCAAAAAAGCTTTTGTTATCATTGGTAATTGCTTTATGCTTGTCCCTCGTTGGGGCAGTTTTGTTATCGCCTTGGACACCGACCCTGTTACATGGATAACTGCACATTTGCCGATACGTTTGACTGCAAGCGAACTTCTATTACCTTTTGTGTCTCTCCTTCGCGCTCATGCTCATGGCGGCCATGGTGCTTTGAATAGACTCGCTTATGTCAACTGTTTTACTTTTCATTTTCAATTTATGTGGCAAAAAAGTCCAGTTAGGAATTTACAATGCTAATAGCTCCAACTCAAGCAAACGCGAGACCCATTGCACTGTAATGCTTGTTGTTATTTGATGTAAATCCATTCAGTAGTTTTTGAGATATTAAAGAAAAGAATATACAGATATATAGGGATGTGGATCCTCGGTGGATGCAGTCCCTGTGCTGATATTAGATTGACTGCCAACATTTTAACCAGGAAGTTAAAGTGTTTTTCGGTGGAAACACGGTGGAGCCATTCAAATATGAAAAAAAAACCAAGCAAAGCCAATTTCCCCCTTTCCTGCTGCATTAAAAAAACCTAGAAATTAACTGGAAAAACACAAAGGTTACTGGGACGTTATAGTTAGGAATTAACATTTAAAAAACACAGAAATTCACTGAAAAAAACAAAGGTTACAGAGACTTTATAGTTGGTTCTGAACTTAAATGCACAAAACCATAGAATTTCAGATGTTATCATTAGAGTTATTCAAAGTAACTATTATTCATGGGAACTATACAAGGTATAACTATAGTGCGCACCCTTGCCATGCACTGCTAATTACCCCATATATTACATCATTGATGACACCTTCTACAGCATCATTGATATTATCACTGCAACATTTTTAAAAAACATTATTAATGAGAAAACTCTGCATGGCAGAAGCGCGAGTTACAGTTACCTTAGATATAACTAACGATAACAGCTGAATTTCAATGGTTTTGTGCATGTAAACTGAGAACCTAACTATAACATCCCTGTAACCTTTGTTTTTTTCAATGAATATATATATTTATATATACACATATATATGTTCACTCTCTATAGATAGATAGATAGATAGATAGATAGATAGATAGATAGATGCACGCTGACACAGTGGCAGGCCTTTACCAGCTTCATGCCTTTTCAGCTTGAAACTATGCGCTTGCTCCAAAGGAGACTTGGAAACAAGAGATTGGGGCTGAGAATCTACTTTAAGACAATAATTCTTCTCACATAAGGTATGCTGGAGGGAGTGCTAGTGTCGGCTCTCCTGGGAAGCGTGGGCATGTTTACGCCTTTCCTTCTCAGAGCTGGAGCCAGGTACTCTGAAACTCTCCCTCTTCACGAGGTGAGATGCAAGTTCAAAACCCGCCTTGTAAACATCACCACAATAAACCATAGAGAGACCGTGGGAGAAACCGAGCCCTCTGCTCGCCCACTTCCCTCTCTACTCCTCCCCTACACACGAGTCATCATTAGAGGAACCCTTTCTCCAGTTGCCATGATAACGGGAGGAGATTAATCTCGGAGGAAACGACGCTATCTTTAAGGGCTAGGTGGCAGGATGAACAAGGCCGTGGCATCAGGAGGCGAACAAATAATTGCCTTTCGCTTTGGAGTATTTTTGGCTGCAAAAACTGCTGCGCTTAATTACACTTATTTACAATTAGAGACTACGTACTCCATCGATTTACTGTCCTACTCATCCCCCCCACCCCCCCAATCAAATTGCTGTTTTGGTGTGTCCATTGAAAATAGAAACAGCAATTGATTATGAACATTACTCAAATACAGTTCTAAACTAATTGTGAGCGTGTGATAATATTTTGGCACCAACAGTATGATGATTCTTGGAGAGCTGTGCCTCCCTCGGAATGATTAAGCATGTAACCCCTGCAGTCCTATTCCGTGGTGACGCACAAGGAAGAGAGAGAGGGAAAACAGAAGCCAGGATTACTGTCACCAGAATATCAATGAATGAAAAAAACTGGACCCAGTGGGGGAAATTCCACTTGCCCATTTACAAATGGTTTCTACTGGATCCATTTGCCAGCTTATAGAGTGTTGGCTATGGAATCAAAGGCCCCAGAGAAAATCTCAACACAACTTCCCGCGAATAATTTGTGCTAGTGGTGGGCACTATCGCTCATTTTTTAGGCCCAGGACCTCTTTTTCATCAGACTTTGACCCACAGCAAGAGAGAGAGTGGCAGAAAAGGGAGAAACGAAGAAGAGGAAGATTGGAAAACAGTCATGGAAGGAGATGAAAAAGAACCTGCATGGTTAAGACAAAGAGACAAGAAGTGTTGGCCTGTGGTGGAATAAAGTGGCCTTTGTTTCAATGAAGACTATGCACTCTTGGTATTCAGCAACCCCAGCGTTTGAAAGCAACGGTGGCAGATTCCTGAGAAAAATCTTTGGCTCCTGCATTTATTTTTCTAATGTTATTAATTTATTGATTTCCAAACCAAAAGTTTCATCTTGGGTTTGGTTCTTGGTGGCCAAGCCAACTGACATTATCAATTGAGCCTGTAGAATTTATCTTATTCTTTCAAATGGACTCATGCAGACAAACGATCACAAACCCATATTCTGCGACTGGATAATCAGAAAAGAAGTGTAACAAGAATTTACACCAGTCTTGAAGAGCGGTTATAATGGCCCCTCTCACCAGCATTCTTTGATTACCGACAACATTTGGAAAAATACAGCAACAGGCACATTAGCTCACTGTGCTAGCTTTCTGACTTAAATTCTAAACAATAGCTTATGTCCTTCTTATTCTCAGTGAAACTCAATCAACACAATCCAGGAAAGAAAAAAATAAATATTGTATTTCTGTGTTTAACCTGGGAGTAATGTTAGAACCTCCCCCCCCAAAAAAAATCTAGGGTTTTGTCAACCACAGCATGAAACTACAAACAAAATCAGAATTCGTGAAACAGCAAAACCTAGTAGCAAAGAGTTGCGTCTGAGAACCGTGTTTCTTAACATACTGCAGCGTTAATGCTTGATTATGCATATACAGCACCCACTCACTCAACACCCACACACCCGGGTGCAGAGACAAAGCTGCAAGATAGATATGAGGATCACACGCTTTTTATCCACCGCTGGCGCCCGAGCGTCAATCTGCTGTTAACAGTGAGAGCATCAGACGTAACCTTGTTCGGAATATAGAAAGGCAGGTACGCTGGTCTAAAGGGGAGCCACAGATTGAATTTTCCTTGGATAGTCTCACCTTGCGGTGTTGCTATTGCAAATAAGAAAACATGTAGTCAAGGGCTTGGCGGCTTTGATGAACGTTGTAGCTTGCTATCCAAAGGCAGTAACAAACATTAGCCACAAGCAAGTCATGACAGGTGGGCAAGAAAGGACCAATGGGGATAGCTTAAGCGCCTTACCTTAAAAAGTAGGTTCGGACTGTACCCTGCCATCCACGGGAGCTCCTTCACAAGACATTATTAAATCATGCAAGTGGTGCGAAAAGAAACCTACTAGCGAGCTAGTACAGTATGCCAATAGCTGAAGAGGTAAACGCTGGGTGGAGTGAAGGTGGATGGGGGAAAGGCGGGGGAGGTGGCAAAGCCATAAATTAAAGAAACGCAACCCGGCTCTGTGGTATGGGCAATGCTGCAGATGGTGATCCATTCCTTTTGCAGAGTTTTAGAAGTATTTCTGCATTTGCAAAAAAGTCTTGCATCCACGTATGTTCCCAAATGACCGCTTTAGAGCAGTTAGGCTGCCTCTGCTTTAAGAAGGGTCGAACAAATATTGTGGATGAATGACTTTACTTAGAATTGACTGCCAGTGGTGGTATCCATAATAATCAATTCCAAAACCAATATGTCAGCCAATGGGTTTAGGCTGTCGAAATAATTTTGAAAAGCTGACAGATGATTGCTCTAGATTGTGCCTGTCACTATTTGGCAGAATATTGCCATCTCCTTGCTGCACAAGATGCCTGACAAAATGCTGCAAAACGAGCCCCCAGATTAAAAAATATAGTCATTGCTGAGCCACAGAACAAAACTACTGTAAGTAGTATTGCAAAGCACTGGTTAATTTGGGATTACTTGTTGAAAATGTTAATTGCAAGGACTCATACTGTACGATGCACAGCGTGTGACCTCTGTGCTGAAACGCTGCTAGCAGATAATTACCAGTAACACTGCTAGGTACAGTGTCAGGCATGGGATGCAGACGGCTAGACTGCTGGAAGATACTGGTATGTGCTAGCACATGCTGGAACAAGCTGGACAGCACTACACAGAGTCTTGGTGAAGGTACTAAACACCTGGTGCTGAGCGACTGGCAGGCATGCAGGAGTTAGAACTGTTGAAAGTGGCTTCCATGGGAAGCTTCTATCATGAACACATGCATTGAAATCCACATGTTCAATTCAGTGATGTTACAAAAATGGGTAACCAAAGTGGCACCGCAGCAGGAGGGAGGGGAGGGGTTAAAGGCAAGGGTGAGTGGTGGAGAGGAGAGAATGCACATTTTGGGATTTCTAATTGTTCTTGGCTTATTGTTGAATATTTTATTAGGCCAGTAGGCCACTTCTTTTCAGTTAGTAAAAATATTTTTTTAAACCGAACCATTAAAAAATTGTCAAGCTTGTCCAACCTGCACAAACGAAATGTCGAACAAGGTTAAATACAGCATTGATATCAATCAAGCAATCATGTGAAAAATCCAATAAAATCTGCTCATATAAGAGGATATATTAAAAAAGAATACAACAAACATTATCTAACTATATAACATGGAAAAATGTATGCATCACAAGGTTGCAGCACTAAAACAATCAATAGTTCTTTCTTTTTTGTGTTCACAGCCTCACCCTACATTACAGCCTTCTTAAGTAATTTAGAAAAATTACAATGAATGCACAAGATTTGATACATATGTGACCCACCATTAGTACAATCTCCTCCCACAAAAGCATAAATCTTGGAACCTCTCCAGGAGTGTTTTAAACATTAGTAATTATCGACGTTGTCGTAGAAGTGCTTTTCACATTAAAAGCATGTGAATATATGGAAACAACATCCTTCAACTGCGTTATCTGCATCTTCTGTGCGACTATGAGTCCAACCGAGATACTGGAGCTTAATTATTTAGCAGATACATTTTATCCTTACTATCGAATGCCTTAGCCTACGTCAAAAAGCCAGGATTTTAACGCCTCCTAATTACATTACCGGATTGTGACAAACTTCTTGTAAGTGTCAGTAATGAACAAACTGCCTTATTTTACTATCCATACTGTAAATTTGAGCCTGCATCTGTCAATGTTATTATACTCCTTCAAAGCAGGATTCAAAAGAACTTACTCTATATTCCACTTTACCTAAATTAACATTTACTGTTACTGAGAAACACGATAGTCAATCATCCTTAACGTAGAAGGTACATTTCCGGAAATGCGTGTCTTAGTGGGATTAGCCACAGACTTAGAATGTTCGCTGCTCACCACTGAAGATATATTTCACTTAACTCAATTGAGTTTTCCCTTCAATCAGATATAGACTGTTTTACAAAACTGTATTTAGTTTGACTAGATACCTAGCTAGGTACAATGCCAAATATTAACATTATACCTATGTGAACAACGCCTTAATTTTAACAAATTATGGTGCATTATATAAGATGACAGTAACCCATGGTATGCATTTCGGCAGCTCATTATCAACATTGGTCGATGCTACTAAGTAGTGCAAAAATACAAAATCAACAGTAAAGTGACAAATATACTAAGGAGGCTACAGTGGGAACACAAATGGGAACCACAAATGGGAACAACACATGCGGACAATATCCTGTTATACGTGGCAGATCGTCAGGCCTCTGTAGACAGAATCTTACATAGTCTTCCAGTGTTTGGACAATACACAATTCTCAGAATTAACTGGGACAACATTTCATTGTAGTTGCTATCAGCAGGGATGCCCCTCTCCATTTACAATTATGACTGACAGGTATAGATACTTAAGGTTTATATAAAATGCAAACATTTAAAAAAAGGCGTCTGTATAGAGTATTAAAGAACTTTAAATAAGACATGAAACACTAGGGCTTCCTTTCTTTGTTGCTGCATGGAAGGGCGACACTTTCCAAAAAAAATGATGTCTCTCCCCAAATACTTATATACAGTAAAATACATGCATATTAATAATAATAATACATGAATGGACATTCAGAACTCAACAACATTTAGAATGGGCAGAGGGGAACCAAGGGAAAGCAACAATTTACAGTGTACCTCAACTTGCAAACCTACCTGGACACACAGGGGCTGTGGTTAAGACATGAATAGCAGCAACAGAAATGCTGGGATGGTGCAAGAACCTCTCAGATGACCCACAATGTGGCATAGTATGCGGCTGTTTGAGGTTCGGGATCTGCAGGGCTTTGAACCGTGGGACAAGACAGGGATCACAACCTTTGGAGCCATTTGGAAATGGAGGGTTTTTAAGTCCTTTGAACAATTACAAATGTAATATGGCCTAATAGAAATGAGAAAGATTTAGATACTTACAACTTAGACATGCACTACATGCCCCAAATGAGTCCTGATACAAGGGAGCACAGCCCACTGGAGTACAGGTTATTAATTGAACATAAACCTAAGAAGATGCTGTAAGAAATATGTAGGTTCTTAGGCAATGTTACTGCAAGTATGCTCAAAGGATTGAGTAACAGATGCGAGGTGGATGTAAAGGCAATGGGGATGCAGAATAGAAAAGGTGACACAACATCCTCAAGAGGGAGAGATCAGGGCAGGACTGAGAATGTAACTCTCAAACTACTGCAGAGTATATTCCACCATAAAGAGGTTGTAGAACAAAGGGAAGGTGGGTTTGGATGCGTATCTTAGGGGGGTGTGGATAATCAGGAGCTCTGCTACACACAATGTGCAATGTAGCAGGCTACAGGGGTGATGGAGCAGGGTATGCAAGGGTCTTAATAAGGGACTGGGAAACACGCAGATACTTGGAGTGAGGCTGGCTGCTGATCCTGGTGGGGGCATGAACCACTGTAACAACATGCACAGAAAGTGAGCAACATGGGACTGATGATTGCACAAGGAGACATTACAAGCAACTGGGGAAGGGCAGCAACTCTGACAACAAACTGAGTACAAACTTAGAGTGCTGTATGTTAGCCTAAACGTTAATCTACGAAGGCAGGAGATGCCCCAGAGACATGAAAATATCTATTAGCTTTTTGTAATCTGTGACCAGAAGTCAGTTGGACCTGAAAACCACACAATTTTGCTGTTGTCACTCACATTCTCCTTCACAACCTGTATCTTGCGAGACACCTGTATTTATTTCCTTGGAGTTCTTGCTACTTGCCAGTACGGTTTATTGGTGTTGTTAGGGTGGTGGGGTGATAAAGGAAAGGGCAATATTTGATTCTGGAACATCAGTGAGAGTCTTCTCTTTGTGATCTATGCCTCGGCTACACTGTAAGTCTTTCTGAGAAGTACCTGCCCCAGACTTCAAACAAAGCACTCACTAAGCAATCTTTACAATACTCCACTTCACCTGATGGCAACAAAGTATCTTCTGGGAAACACGCTCTCTCTCCAGCCTCTGAAAAAAACACTATGTCGCCATTTTCAGGAGTAGCTATTGCCTCATCTCCTCTGTAAACTTGCAGACCTTGCAGTATTTAAATTGATCTTAACTTTTTGCAACAATCACTTCTTTTGAAGACCAAGGTCAAATTTTAGAGGCCCCAATTAGCCAAGTTGATGGGGACATATATTTTTTACATGATTATGAAATGTTTATAAGGTGTGTTTTGAAGATCCCTTTTATGTTTTCAATTTTTCACCTTCTGGATTAAAGGCCATTTGAAGGGCATCATTTTGCTCATGTGACACTGCTGACATTAGAGAAGTAGTATGTACTGTTCTCTTTGATCTACTTGACCAGTTAATGCTGTCGTGAGGACCTCTGCGACCTGAGTTGGGTCCCCAATTTTTAGCTTCATTTTATATTTCATATTTTTTTTGTTTTAGCTGAACTGCTTTTAGCAATGACATTTACATGCATTTCTTTCATGATGTTCTTCTAGGAATATGTGGTACGGGTTGCTTCTTTAGCTATCCTTCGCGTGACATGTAATCAGTACTTTCTGTTCAACACTAGGAACAATGTGCACAGTATCCTAGTTCTTATGTTACCCGTTCAGGAGAAAAGCTTCTAACACCTAAACACACCTTTGTATCAGAGCTGTGCTCACAACAAGATATGGCTTTATTATGTAAATGGTGCACTGACCTGAAAGGAGCAGAGGGCATTCCTGCTATGACTGTCCTGGGAATGCTGTGTTCAACATGCAGTTCAGCTGGCACTAATCTACCAGCTTCCCGAGCGGATTGCCAGCTAAACTGCAGGCCAACTCCTGACACCGTCTTTGTGTATGGGCCTAATCCTTTAGATCAGACCAGGCAGAAGGCTGCACTCACTATGCTGTCAGTATAGTATTAGAGTTAGGTAGGAACCTTTAGAGCACCTAAAATCACATTCATCCCAGTTGGATTGCTTTTTCTTTACCATGTTTATAATGCTGCTTGCTTTGTTTCATCTGCCTAATGATCACAGTTTATTCTCTTTATGCCAGATTGCGATTATTTAAATAAATGTATTGAAAGAATATTTTGCATCTCTTTTGTGTTTTGACTGGGCATACTTATGTAATATAACAAAAAGGGTAGGATCTGTGTCCACGACTTCCCAGGGTATCATGTTTAGGTTGCCGGAATCACCTTCCACCTCTTTTGGTTTAGAGGTTCAGGTGAGGCACTGAGAGCTAGCCAGGAATCCACTCAACAGCTCCTGATAGTGTGGATGGAGTTAGTCCACACATTATGAAGTTCTGTTGTTGTAATCTGCATCCAATTACCTTAGTAGGAACTGCATGACACTGCTACTCAGAATGATATAAGCAGTTACTTATGGTTATGATTAATTTAGTGCTGGATGGTTATGTAAGAGACACGATCTGTTGAAATTTCCACGGAAGAGAAAACTTTGCTGAAATTAGCTGAGTAAACTTATAACTGCCTATGCAGTAGTTCCAGATACTCAGAAATGTTTAAAATAATCAAAACCTTTATTCTGCTCAATAGCGTGGTCTGTGCAGATTTTCTTAGATTTACTAAAAAATTTAAGTATATGACCTTGAGAGTATTAAGACCAGCTTTGTGAAGGCACCCTGATTTGCAGGCGATCTAGTGTTTGCTCTAGAGTAGGTGAATATTGTTATAAGACTCAAATGAAAAAAGGTGTCTTTCTCAGGAGGTTCGTCTAAAATGTAACCAGGAAAATATGAAAATATTAAGGGTGTCACACAAAACAAAATCCACAGGGCACCTCTTGATAGCACTTATTTTGGAAACATTAGGTCTCAAGTCACTGATGCCACTTTCTCTAAAAATGTATTTCACTGAAAAAATAAAATGTTTGCTTTTGTCTTTCTGTGGGGTACCCATAGTTGTTCAAAATTCAAACTTGGAATGACACCGCAGCTCTGTAATTACCAGCAGGAATTCATTTACAAAGTGCTAATAAGAAAATTTACAAAGCATCGTATCAGTATGGTTGGCAGGGACAGGGCAATCGGTCCTTGCATAAGAAGTTAGTTAATGCAAAGGTGGGTTTGGAGATCCTTGCTGAAGTCCTCTATGGGCACGTTCTAGGGACATGTCATTGACATTGCAAGGTGCTCTGATGCAAAGTTTTCTATTTGGGACATTTTCGATTTGCTGTGTTTGCTGGGAAAGATTGGCAAGCTATAAATTGTGCTGGTGGAGACTATTAATTTATTTTCAAAGTAGTCTGGTTTGTTTATTTGGAAGGCCTTGTAACACACTTTGAAATTGATCTGGGCAGGAAGAGGGAGCCGACGTAAAGGTTTCTTGTAGTGGTAACAGGTTTGATATCCCTGTTTGGCAATGGGCATCTGTGATCATTGCAGATTTTACAGCTTTCAGGGGGGCCTATCGAAGGCCAGGCAGCAGAGCACTGATGTTTGAAACAATAAGGTCCTGGACCAGAAGCTCATGGGGGTTGTGCAGAAAGCTGATTTTAAAGAACAAAGACCTCACAGTAGATGTTTCTGGTAACTAAACTGTGTATATTTGCTACGTTTCTAATGTCTACAGCAGCAGGATCACCTCAGGAAACTGACAATAAATGCTCCACATTTCGTTTTAGAACTGCTAATGCGAACACAATAAGCATACAAATAATAAACAAAACTCATTCAAACCAACTGGCAAATTACACAGAACCACTTTGGATTTATTCACCTTACGGAGAACTCAAAGAAGACACGGTGGGCGCATTCTCACTGTACATCTGGGGATGGGGCACATATTCTGTGCCATTCTTCCAAAGTTCCTAAAGCTTTTTCTTATATATTTTTATTGATTGTAGGTTACACATAAAATCATAAACCAATGCAATTAACCAATGATTTGAAGACTCTGTATGCATGACCAAGTTGGCATACCCTTCCTACAAAGTTGGTACTCCATACTCACCACATAGGCCTTTCTACAACCCATTTGAGATTATATCCAAGAGGTCAATTCACAAAAACCTTTATGGGTACGGAAAGCACTATTACGGAGGTAGCCTTTGTCAACTGACCATAAACATCCAATTCCCTATTTGTAAAACTGCAAAGAAGGCACAGTACTGTTTGTACTAATTGAATATGAGTATGACTGGAATATTCACAATTTAAGATGCTTTAAGGCAGATTCACAGAGGCATGTATGACAAAGGATGTCATGTAGGGGTCTCAACCCTTGGGTTTGCCCCTTTCCTCAGAGGCAGCAAAGGCAGAGTAAGGAAAAATACAGCAGCTTGCTCTAATGGGCATCAATGCTCCATCTTTGTTTTATGCCCCTATTTTATCATACTGATAGCAGTGACTGCCAGTACTTATAAGAGGGAGGGGGCAGATGGGACACAAACACACTCATAAACACTGACTCACACCAACGCATTCACACACACACACACACACACACACACACCCATTCACAACACTCACTCTCATATGTCCATGCACGCACCAAATATTATTATTTTTAAATCACCCCTGCTCAACTGTGCCTCGGAGGTTCCAGGAGGGTTGGTACTGCTGCCTTCCCTCACTGGCTAATCTCGTCAGCCAATGAGAGGAGGCAGTAGTCCCAGCTCGTCACAGAGTGGGATGGGGTCAGTGAGAGCTGCTGCTGACCTCTCCCCATTCTGTGACATGTTGTCAGTGATAGACATTCAGCCCTGGGCACTCCAGAGCTTAGAACTGAAGCACAGAGTTCAGAAGAAATCAGTGACACTCCCTCTCATCAAGAGGGGGAGGGCACCCAGGTGCTTTGCCAGGCTGAAGATGTCACACCCACAGGAACAGTGACATCTTGAGCCTTGCAAAGTTCAACTCGAGCAGCCAGGAGCCTGCACACTTAGAGCATGTCTAGCTGCTGGGTGCCTGACCTGAAAATAAAGAGTTTCTGTTAGGCTGACATTGGCTCAGCCTGACAGACACCTTTTTTTAGGGGGCAAAAGGTGAAAGGCCTTCGTCCCTCCACCCATCAGGGCGGGCGGCGGCTGGCTAATAGTAAGTAACAGCTTATTAGCACTAGTGGTTTAATAAAACTGGAACAAGATCTCCAGCTGCAGATGATGTAAGTAAGAAAAAAAAACTTTTTTAAATTAATGTTGGGTGCATGCTTGTGGGTGAGAGTGTGTTTGTGTGCAAGAATGTGTGTGTGTCTGAGCATGTTTATTTGCAAGCGTGAGTGGAAGTGAGTGAGAATCAGTGACAGGTAGTGAGTGAGAGTCAGTGGCAGGAAGTGAGTGAGAATGATTGAGGATCAATGAATATGAGTGAGTGGAACAGCGAGTGCAAGATAGTTAATAAGAGTGAATGAGTGCAGATAAGTGAGAATGAATGAGGGAGTATGAGTGAGCGAATGCAACTGAGGGTGGGTAAGAATGTAGTGTCTGGCTTTGGCCCTGGCATACTGTTGGTAATATGTAGTTTATACGGGCATGCATGAAAAATACAGCTCCTGGCATTTTGGAGGCAATTGTTAGCATGACCGGCACTTGTGACAAAATACTGGCACTGGCATGCTGGAGTTAATTCTTGGCATAATGGTCATCTTTTGTAAAATACTGGTACTGGCATACCAGAAGTAATAAATGACATACAGGCACCAATGGGAAAACACAGGCATTGCCACTGGCATACTTGAGGACTTTTTTGGCATGGGGCACTTGTGGCACAAATTCATTGGAGGTACGTCTTGACATGAGAGGAAAACTGTGGCATACAGGAGGAGGACAACTATGACAAATACCGGCCCTGACATTCTAAAGGTAATTTTGGCATAAGATCTATGGATGGCATTAATTACAAGAATGTTGCCACTAGCAGATTGTAGGTAACTCTGGCAAACCCATGACATGTAAGGGGCATGCCTAATAAAATGCTGCCCCTAGGACAATGGAAGTATTTTTTGCCATATGGAGGCACCCATAGAACATTCTGAAAACAATGGGGTCAACTCACTCGGAGCAGCAGGTTTCATTGTTTCAGCACACCATAAAAAGACATGAAATATGAATGAGAGTCCTTTCAGAGACTATAGCTTTTCAGCGAATTTATGTGAAAATTGTGCTTTTAGATGCATTATATAATCCCATTTCATGTAAAATATTCTCATGGGGAAAACCTCCCAAGCCCTCCTAATGGAAGTGTGCTCACCTCAATTCAGGGCAACTATTACTTCCCACAACTTTCAAAGATCTTGCCAGTCCCCTAATGTAGGTGGTTTTTAATATGGATATTTGTCTGTGTTGCGTTATAGTAATCATGCAGTCATGGTACTTAAGAGATGTCAATTATTGTAATGTCTTCAGGGTTAAGGTCATGTGACACCACTTCCTAAGTTTATTCAGGTTCAAAGTTGGAATGATGCCACTTCCAGTGACGACATTAGAGTCAAAGGGTGTATGACATCACTTCCCTGGCATTTTTGTGAATCAATGTATATGTGTAAGACTATGTAGGCGAGTCAGGCAGGAATACTTTTCAACATACTTTTACATGTCTTTGTAAACTGGCCCAAATTAATATTTTTAGTGATTCATTTATGCTCCCATACAGCACTGCCAATGGGGTAACACATGAAACATACAATATAAATTTAATTTACTAGACCTGGTAAACTACCATATTTAGGGAAAAGCACTGTGCGTCAGCATGGTGCATAATGCATGTAATTTTCAAAAATGTATCAGCATTTTAGACATTTCCCTGCATCTTGTGCACACATACAACAATTGCATGTTGTGCATATCACACAGAGTAAATCCTTCAATCTCATACAAAGGTCTCACCGCTACAACCTTGTATTAATTAAAGATAACATTAGGATACTTTTTTTTAAATCTCTCTCGATCCTGGATACACAGATTTCATTTGTGCTTAATACACAGTATACATGTACTTCAAGGGTGCTCTAAGATGTCAACTGTTATCCCGGTATCAATAGGACAGATTAAATTAGTTTTTCCTGTTTTAGAGGGATGCAAAGTGTTATGCAATCATGTCTTATGTTTCCTTGCTGTACAGCACATATTACAATTATTCAGACAGTAATGTCATCAATGATGGGATTGGATGTCATATGTGATCTCATCGGTGATGTCAAGAACATTCATTTGAGAAGTCGCCAGAGATGCCACTCAAGAGTTCACTTCAGATGTTATAGGTGATGCCATGTGTTAAGCGCCGAGCAGTACCAATGTGTATTTGTGAAGTTGGGGGCTGGGGAGGGGGTATAGGCTTTTTTTGTTAACGTACTTTCAGTTTAACTGTGTTTTTCTCAGGGAGTGTGAGTTTAAAAAAAACACAATTCACTAACTTATGAGCAAACAAAACCACAACTTATCTGAAACATATTTTACACTGAATATATACATATTTATCACAAAAACCCTTTGTGAATGAGTGCCTGTTGAATCTTTACTGCCTATCTGGCTGGTACTCAGGGGTTAAAATGTAACATTGTTTTAAGCCAGGCTTCTTAGTCCAAATTGATCTGTATTTTTCCATTAAACGGAACGTACTATCATGTTTCAGCTCCTTTTGCTGATGCATATTATATATCTGCCAGTGTTCCTTTGGGTCTCATAAGGATGAGTGATTAAGAGACACTACCTTAGCTAAACGACACATAAGCTTAACAATCTGAAGAGTAGCGTACAGTGTAATTCTGCACGCTCTTTAAGAAAAGAAGAAACAAGCATCAGAAGGTATTAAAGTGACTGTTAGTGGAAACAAACTTCCTTAATTTAACACAGAAGACCTGAAGCTCTATGCCACACGTTCCTTGCTGGCATTATGTCACTTCTATGAAAAGTCTTTCAGAGACTTCACACATTAACCTTCTTTTAAAGGTGCCTGTAATTTCATTACATAAGGAGAGAAATGGGAACTGCTTTAGTCACAAGAGGCATTGTCCAGGTGCTACAACTGTGCTAAAGATGTCTTCCTAGATGGCAATGCCACCTAACCCCAAAACAAAATTGTATGAGATAAGCGAACACCACAACAGCAAGTAGATGTCATTAACAAAAATCACTTGTTTTACCAATGATTTCCATTCTTGTTCGAATGCAAAGATCACTGTTGAGCATTACTTCTGTTACAACTCATTGCTGGTATTCCGACTGCATACCTTGTTCCAACTCACTCAATAATTATTTTCTCCTAAATAGTTTTTTATTGTTTTACTGACAACTACTTTACTCTGTTCCCCACTCACCCCAATTGATTTTGCTTCCTATATTTTTCCAGTCTCATTCTCACGCAATGCTACTGTTGATCATTTTATTGAATAACTCACTGTTGGAAATGGGGGCTCTAGATGGCAGTATTTTTGCACCCTGTCAAAGTAGGGACCCTCACTCTAGTCAGGATAAGGAAGATACACAGCTCCGATAACTCCTGCTCACCCCCTTGGTAGCTTGGCACAAAAAGTCAGGCTCATCTCAGAAGCAATGTGTAAAGCATTTGCACATAACACGCAGTAATACAGTGAAAACGCTACAAAAGGACACCACACCAGTTTTAGAAACTTTAGCCAATATTTATCTGTGTAGAACAAGACCAAAATGAGAAAAATCCCACGTACAGTAACAAAGATATGAATTTTGCAAAAATTAACATATAAATACAGTTCCTTGAAGTTGATAGCTCCATCTGGGGCTATCAAGGTGTCGTGAACAACAAATCCAACAGTTCAGGCTGGCTGTAGCGTCGCAGGCCAGCTACAGTGTCAGGAAGACCCGGAAACAGTACCTTGGAAATGCAGGGAGTCGTAATCCTCGCAATGTGATCTGGAGTGCAGCGTCACAGGCGTCTTTTCACGTGCAGGCAGCGGCTCTGTGACGGCGTCCTGCGTCACTGGTGAGGCCAGAGCTGCGGTGTGAAGCGGGGTGGTGCGACATGCGGTGACTCCAGGTCACGGTGCGGGCAGCGGCATCGTCGTTGCTGAAGCGCTGTCATCGGTAGGCCTAAGGTGGCAGGGCAGCCGGGGGCGGGCTTCTTACGGCACCCACAGGTCGCTGTGCAGACAGGGGCGTCTGTTGACGATGCTAGAGTTGATGGCGCTGCCATTGCAGGACCGGGGCTGCAGTGCAGGATGGAACAGTGTATTGTGTACCTTACGAGTGGTGTCCTCAGGCCACGATGGAGGCAGCAGTGTCGGTGTCAGTGTGGAGCATCATCATCAGGGATGCCAAGGCTGCCGGGTGAGCAAGGCGATGCGGAGTGCAGGGCCCACAGGTCACGGTGCAAGCAGCAGCTGGGTGACGGCATCGGCAAGACCAGGGTTGTGGTGCGACGTGGGGCACTGCTCTGTGGGGTGTCATCAGGTCACGGTGCAGGCAGCGGCATCGTTGATGGCGTCACAGTGGTTTTTCTTCTGTTGCAGCACAAAACACACAATTTCAAGTGCTGTAGGCAGATGAAGCTGAAGTCTTTGATATCCCTGAGACTCCCAACAGGAGGCAAGCTCTACTTCAAGCCCTTGGAGAAACTTCAAAAGCAGGATACACAGCAAAGTCCAGTCTTTGTCATCTTCAAGGAAGCAGCAACTGCAGGCCAACCCAGCAAAGCACACACAACAAAGGGGCAGTACTCCTCCTCCAGTTCTTTTCCCTGGCAGGAGGTTCCTCTTGACAGAGAGGTATTCTAAAAGTCTGGAGTTTTGGGTCCACTACTTATACTCCTTTCTGCCTTTGAAGTAGGAAACCTTCAAAGGAAAGTCTCTGTTGTTCACAAGATCCTGCCTTGCCCTGGACGGGCCCCAAGACACACACCAGGGGGTTGGAGACTGCATTGTGTGAGAACAGGCACAGCCCTTTCAGGTCTAAGTGTCAGCTCCTCCCTCCCCACTCTAGCCCAGAAGACTTATCAGGATATGCAGGTTACACCACAGCTCCCTTTGTGTCACTGTCTAGAGGGAATTCATAGCAGCCCAACACTGTCAGTCTGACCCAGACGTGGAATACACAAGCTGGCAGAGGGACAGAATGGTTCAAGCAAGAAAATGCCCACTTTCTGGCAGAGTTTGTGAGTTCAGAGGCCCTAAACTCCATATCTCTACCTGCTCTCATTGGGAAACTGCATTTAAAAGATATTTAAAGGCACTCCCCGATGTTAACCTGAGAGAGAGAGGCCTTGCAACAGTGAAAAACGAATTTGGCAGTATTTCACTGTCAGGACAAGTAAAACATATTAGTACATGTCCTACCTTTAACATACACTGTACCTTGCCTGTGGGGCTACCTAAGGCCTACGTTACGGGTCCTTTACATGTAGTAAAAGGGAAAGTTTGGGCCTGTCAAGCGGGTACCCTTGCCAGGTCGAATCGGCAGTGCAAAAATGCACACACAGACACTGCAGTGGCAGGTATGAGACATGTTTACAGGGCTGCTCGTGGGTTACACCAATCAGTGCTGCAGGCCCACTAGTAGCATTTGATTTATATGCCCTGGGCACACATAGTGCACTTTACTAGGGACTTCTTCGTAAATCAAATATACCAGTAATGGATAAACCAATCATCAGTACAATTGACATAGGGAGCACAGGCACTTTAGCACTGATCAGCAGGGGTAACATGCGCAGAGACAATAAACCAGCAAAAACATAGTCCATCATACCATAAAAACAGGAGGTCAGAAGGCAAAAAGACAGTATAAACACGCCAAAAGATGCCAGGTCTAGCCCTTGCTGCTTGTATTCTTTGCTTTCTTCTCATTCTTCCTCTTTGGTTGTGTCTTCGCTGCTGTACAGTGCTCGGAGGCAACTGCTGAGTCTTGTCTTTTACTGTTATTATAGCCTGTTAGTACCTATATAGAATTGCATGCTTGCTTTCTACCTGTGGAGCAGATTCATAACTAATTAGTGGGAAATTAGAAATCAACAATTTATCACAATACATTTCTGATCTGCAGAGATTTCTAACAATTCTGGCTATTCACAGACATCCCCAAGAGTGAGGATGGAAATATGCCAAAACCATTGATTTCCTTTTTTGATTATGTTAATTCTCATCACAATATAAATTGTGAGAGATCTTCATTTGTTGTGATCATACTACAGACTCCAACCAATTCTCCACTGTCTGCGGGGTGGGATGATACACAAAAATAAGATCAGCAAACATTCTCTCTCTCTAGCAACTTAATTCCCCCATTATATATGGTGATGTAAGGAAAATAGTCAATCCCGGAGCAATCCCTTCTCTTTACTGCTCTGGAAATACATTAATCCTGTTCTACCAAGGCTAGATAAGTAGTAGAAAATGTTTGTAAATACCGTCATAAGGGTGTGGGTATCCCATAAATCTTGCCTATGAGCACCATCACCACAACACCCTGCCCCCGCCCCCCCCCCACCAAGACAAACCCAATCCTAAACACGCTACTGTGGAAAATCTGCTGCACTTGCAGATTTTATGCTGTACTAATTTTATAAGTGGATATAAATCCCCACAGATCGTTTTAATCAGGATCTCAGGCTCTGCACCCTAAGATGTCATTTCAGTGTACATAAGCAAGCTGAACGTAGGTGGGCAAGATGTTTGGTCACTGAGTTCATGCATGTTGTGCAAAAATATGCTTGCTTGTTGTAATGCTATTAATTGTGTTTGACCAATGACTTTGTGTTTCACCACTGCGCATATTAGTTGCTCAATGTTCACCAGTAGCACATTATATGTTTTGTTCAGTTTAGCTGTCTATTGGCTTTGACATGGCGTTAGCCATTACATTTTGTATTCAGTTTAGCTGCCTATTGGCTTTGACATGGCATTAGCCATTACATTCTGTATTCAGTTTAGCTGCCTATTGGTTTTGACATGACAGACATTACATTTGATATTTAGGTTAGCTGCCTATTGGCTTTAACGTGGGGTAAGACATTGCAGTTGAGACATTGCAGATGAGCTGCGTTCTTCCAAGCTGTGTTTTTCCACATGGTAGACCAAGCAGTGTTAGCCTTAGACCTTAGCTGATAAGAGCACATAGATTTTGTGTTTACCTCGCAATCCAGTCTGAGAGTGAGGGAGCTCGGGAGAACTGGCCACTCTCCAGGGTTCTTTGGTTCTCACACTGAATTTGCTTTTAAGGATGACTCTGGGCTACAGCAGGGGTAGATGGAATCTGCTTTGACTTCAGACAGGAGCTAGACATCGGTTGCCTGTCACCTGTTTGGGTAGAAAATCTCTTTCTCGCAGTTGACCGGAGTCATCAACTTGCAGACGCCAGAAAGATGAAGCTGAATATAGGCCCTACAGCCTTGCCCATACGGTGATGAATTTTGACTTTTATGCTTTGCTTTGAAGTTATGCTATAATATAATCACATCTGTTTGCTGCGTACATTGCAAATGAGAAGTACTTTGATATATTTTGCTTTCATTGCTGCGACTACTTTGGAACGTGTGCTTCCAATCTACTAATTTCGTCTCTCAAGAACCTTGTGGTGGAGAATTAATAACAATAAATGTCTTCTTTAAACTCAGAAGTGCATTCCAGAGAGGTTCTGTAAGCTTGGTTATGAGATAAGAGCAGGAAGGCAGAACACTTGTCTAGTGCTGCGGGTCTTAACCTTTGGTTCAGGGAACCCTATGAGTCGGCGACACCTACTCAGAGGGGGGGTGCACAACTGCTTAGAAAAGTAAACAGCATTAACAAATTTATGAAGTGTAAATTATTAAAGAAGCAAAAATGTAAACATTAACATTTTAAAACATTCCAGAAAGGTGAAGGAATTTGAAATTGGGGGCTAAAAAATAAGTTAGTTTCCTCAGATTGATTCGTGGGAGCAGCAGGGGTCCACAGAAGTAAAAAAGTTAAGAACCACTAGTTTAGTGTGCTTTGATCATGCATCACGCCCTGTGCACCAATCTTTTGCTTTGTACTTCTTCCCTTTTTACTAACTACTCCTTGAGAGATTGATTGGGAAGCTGACAGTCGCAAGAAAAGATTGACAAAACCGTCTATCATATAAAATAAAAAGAGTTTTCACCTACCATTTGAACAACTCTTCAAGCTAATACTCAAAACTAACTTTCACATGTGCCAAAGGAGAGCATTTCCTACCATACTTCCCCACTGAAAAACGAGAATTACCTACTTTATTTCAGCCAGAGAATGGTATGACTACCATAATGCAGCTGTAGCAACACAATTAGTTTTAAATACAAACACTAAGAAAGATCCTTCAAGAGACAAGTTTGCCACTCCAGCGATGGCCAGACATGCAGGATTTCATATCAAGCTTTTGCATCACCTTGACATGAACAATTAACAACCAGGCTCACTGTATATGTATGTTTACCATGTCCCAGTGTGGCATAAGAATAACTTATGGGGCGTGGAAAATTCATAAATTATGAAGCACAATAATTTATTCGATATTAGATTCCCCAACCAAGTCATTATCCACGTTTGAAAATAGAGCGTGTGCACATCGATCTTAAACATTCTGTATAGACATGACTTACTTTGACATTGAAGCAATGCATGCAAAACAGAAACGGTACTCCAACAGATTTCTATTATTGAGCATACAACTTTGATGCTAGTGAAACATGTCACGAAAGGAGGTCCAAGGTGCGGAACTTTAATTCCCAAAAATTATTTCTTAATTGATCAAATTCAACCAAGGTCGGTGTAAGCATAAAACAAAGGCAATTGTGTTCACTTTTATTTAGCAAAAAATATTCATAGGTGCCGTTAACCACACATAACTAGTGTAGCCATTGGCAATGCATGTTTCTCCCCCCCACCGAACAGGGACGACATGGGCAGCATCAGTGTAAGCTCCCCATAGAATGCCCACAGACAAGTGTAGTACACACTTAAATTACAGGGCTGGATTCAGCGCTAGTGGTGTCCATTGTGACAATCACTTTTGGCGACCCCCCCCATGACCTCCTCCTCAGCTTCCTTCCCTACCACCAGGCCAAAGTGCCCCTCGTCTCTCCATAGCCCCTGTCTTACATACATTGCTTTTGTTTTAAAGCACTGGTAAAGGCTAGCTTTACCAACAAGAAGGTATATGTACCCAAACGAGCTCTTTGAAGCAACATTAGGAATAAAGAATCAAAGACTGCCCACTGTTTGTCCTGGCAGTGGAGCCACTAGCGTGTCACCTCCAACGGGTCTTGCATAGATGGGGTATTCAGGTGGGCCGATCAAGAAATGTGGTTTTGCCTTATGCGGTTGACGCCATGATTTACATGTGCCAAGAGGACATATCAGTCCCAATATTGCTGAATGCTATGCATTAGTTTGGCGATCTTTCAGGACTGCGAGTCAACACTGCCTAATCATTGTTGTTTCAGCCCGGCCGATTGAAAAAATCACCCTTTGAATAATTACCAAACACTGGACTGCTAAGTATTTATATATAGAGAGGTTATACATGTATTTGCCACCAGTTCTCTTGCAGTTGCAGTTTGCTTCTGCAAAGTAATGCACATACTTCAACTGACGCGTTTCAACTGCAGCTTTTATGCAGCAATAAAAAAGTCAAGTAACTCTTGTGATTATGTTTCTGCTACAACATGATCTGACTTTTGTCTAGTGGCAGTTTTGATGCCATAAAGTAGCGCAGAAGGTTTATATGCCTACTGCAAAGATCAAATCTGTATTTTATGTAAATAGCTGAATGAATCAGTAATGCCATTACATGCGTTATACTACAAATGAAACGTATGTTCAAGGGGGGTTATGGAGTGATGAAGGGCACTATTGCTGGGTGGTAGTGAGGGAATCCGAGTAAGAGGTCATGGGAGTGGTAGCACCAATTATGATTGTTGGACTGGGCGCCAGAGAAACTAAAGACTGTGATGATTGGCATGTGACAAGATGAAGTAACAGTGTTTTTTAGTTTTTTTTAGTGTCTTGAGAGAACGTGCTGATTGAGGGAAGAAGCAAAGGTAAGGTGACTGACCTTTACTGTTGCATGCTGCTGCTCAAGCCCTAACTCGGGTTATAGAAGACAGCTCTGACATAGGATCAGAGACTGAGACAGCAGATACTGAGACAGCATCTGAGGGATAGGACAAGGGTGCAGACTCTGGGAGTGATTTTTCCAACATCTCCAGCTGTCCCTTTGCAAGCACAGTCTTTGAAGTGCGACAATAGTGTATTGTGGAGACATCAAAATTATCTATCACAAAACAACCTGGTTTTGAAAGGCAGGCACCTGTGTTTTTGGTCCCGGGCTCGATGGCCTTACAGGGAAAACCTACCAAACCCAGACATTTCTATAAACTAGACATCCAGGGAGTCCACTTATGTGTGACTTGTGTGGATTCCCCAAAGCTTTCTTACCCTGAATACCCTGCAAAGGTGAAATGTTGAATAAAAACTCTATTTTTCCTTGCATTTCTGTCACACAAACTACAGGAATATGCTGGGATCCACAAAATTCCTACCACCCAGTATATCCCAAGCTGTCCTGATAAAAATGCTACCGCACTTAAGTGCCTTTACCTAGTGCCTGCGTCAGGAATGGATCACCCTAGTGTCAACAATTGCCCTCATGTAAGGACTAATATTGACCGTTGTGTGATCCATTCCTGACACGGGCACTAGGCCCACCCACACAAGTGAGGTACCATTGTTATCGGGAGACTTGGGGGCATGCTGGGCATGTGGCTCCTCTCAGATTCCAGAACTTCTCTGTCATCGAAATGTGAGGAAAAAGTGTTTTTAGGCCAAATTTTGAGGTTTGCAAAGGATTCTGGGTAACAGAACCTGATGAGAGTCCCACAAGTCACCCCTTTCTGAATTTCCCTAGGTGTCTAGTTTTAAAAGCACAGGTTTAGTAGGTTTCCCTAGGTGCCGACTGAGCTAGAGGCCAAAATACACAGCTAGGCACTTTCCAAAAAACATGTCAGATTTCAATGTAAAAATGCGATGTGTCCATGTTGCGTTTCCTATCATGGGCACTAGGCCTACCCACACAAGTGAGATACCATTTTTATCGGGAGACTTGGGGAGCACAGAATAGAAGAACAAGTGTTATTGCCCCTTGTCTTTCTCTACATTTTTCATTCCAAATGTAAAGCAGTGTGCAAGAAAGAAGTCTATTTGAGAAATGCCCTATAATTCACATGCTAGTATGTATGGAGACCCCGGAATTCAGAGATGTGCAAATAACCACTGCTTCTCAACACCTTATCTTGTGCCCATTTTGGAAGTATAAAGGTTTCCTTGATACCTATTTTTGACTCTTTTTATTTCACCAAATGAATTGCTGTATACCAGGTATACAATGAAAACCCATTGCAAGGTGCAGCTCATTTATTGTCTCTGGGTACCTAGGGTTTTTGATGAACCCACAAGCCCTATATATACCGCAACCAGAACAGTCCAGCAGACATAACGACATATTGTTTTAAAAAATTTGCCATAGCAGGAAAAAGTTATAGAAGAAAATACGGACTGAAATGGCTCTTTTTTTAACCTCAATTTCAATGTTATTTTAGCTGTTACTTTCTTTAGGAAAACCTGCAAGGAGCAACACAAATGACCCCTTGCTCAATTCAGAATTGTGTCTACTTTTCAGAAATGTTTAGCTGTCCAGGATCCGGCATTGGCTTCACACCCATTTATGTCACTAACTGGAAGCAGGCTGAAAGCACAAATATAGTAAAAAAGAGGTACGTCCCAGTAAAAAGCCGAAATTGTGTTGAAAAATGTGCTTTTCTGATTCAAGTCTGCCTGTTTCTGAAAGCTGGGAAGACGGTGATTTTAGCACAGTAAACCTTTTGTTGATGCCATTTTCAGAGAAAAACACACATGCTTTCATCTGCAGCCCTTTTTACAATTTTCTGAGAAAAAAAACTAAAATTTCAGGCTATTTTGGCTCATTTCTTGGTCTCCTCCAGGGGAACCCACAAACTCCGGGTAGCTTTAGAATCTCTAGGATGTTGGAAAAAAAGGACACAAATGTGGCGTGGATAGCTTATGTGGACAAAAAGTTATGAAGGCCTAAGCGTGATGTACCCCAAATAGCCAAAAAAGGGCTCACCACTGGGGGAGTGAAAAGGTTCAGAAGCTAAGGGGTTAACACAGTACAATGCATATCCCTGGTAGCTGCAATAAAAGTTGGTAGCAGCATGTTCCAAAGAACAGGTGCAACATCAGCAGAAGCAACACAATCTTCACACATACCCAGAACAAGCTCAGCTTGGACAGCAGTAGTGCAAGCCTCCTTCACACACAGATCAAGTGCAGCTTAGAAAGCAGCAATGCAAGTTCCCTCACACATATATGAGGGGTAACAATAATGAAGTTTTCTTCAAAATAGACCAGAGATAGTGTGGGCATCTGAAGGGCAAAGGGAGGGAAGGGGCACCAATTGGAGTAAATGGTATGGTAAACTAACTGCTGGCAAATCAGGCAAGGTCAGCAACTAGATGTGCTACAAAGAGGATGGGTGCATACAGGATGTCTCAAAGTTAGCTTGTTAATTTTAACGCAGCGGATGTGAAAGGCATCAAGGAGTCGGAGCTGGAGGCAGCTCAGGAGGTGGAGAAAGGAGAGAAGGCGTCCTCGGTACAGCTCTCCGAGTTAATGTACCACTCGAGGACAAAACTTCAGGGGAGGCAGGGAATATCAGTCGAAGTCACGTTGAAAATGGTGCCAACTTTAGGTGAAATTGTGAACTTTGGTTTGGAATTAGTGAAGTTAACATGTAGGCATTTGCTACCCAGTGGAAATGTGCATGCAATACCCTCTTCTTAAGACAAACTCACGGTTACAATGTTCATTGTGGTGTGTAAACTGTCATTCGAATAACAACATTGCTATCACTTTTAATGTTTTAGTCTATGAAAAAGAAAGGTGTATTTGACAGATTTAGATTCTCTAAAGGGTTAGGATGTGATGTGGTGAGGTGATCACCCCCGAATGGAAACCTGGATATTAAAACATTACCGCCCAATAAGTGCTTCTATAGAAAAATACGTTGGGAGAGTAATGATTATATTCCATAAAAAATTAATGAACAATATTGGACAGTTTCAAATGTTTTAGGATGGACAACTGAACCCTTTAAAAAAAGGTCGACAGATTTCTACCTAAACGGTCTGAAATAATAGCTTGTGAAATCAATACACCATGCATCCTTCAAATTATTTTGAAAATGTACATTTGTGTTGCAATTTAAAGGCGCCTCTTTAAACTGTCATAAACTATCCTCCTTAAATGTTTTGATACTATTTTCTGGTGGCATGTGGCATGTTTTCAACTCAACAGCCCTTTATTCTTTTCAAACCAATGTGACAAAATACAACAGTGGTGCTGGAGCTTGGCGTTTCAACAGCTTCAAAGAGCCCCAGTTTCAAATTAACTGAAGTGATAAGAAAATCTAGGACGTCAGGTATTAAATCAATTTATGGATTCTCCTTGAAGATTCTTTTTAATTCACTTCTGTATAATTCATGCCAGGAAAAATTTAACTCAGCATTGTTTTAAACTTTCCTTCCCTATTTTTGCAAGCTATGGAGCCACCTGTAAGAATATGACCTAAGTAAATTATAAAACATAACATTTACCCCATGTAAAACAACATACATCTTTATAGCATGGCGTTTTACCGTGAAAAGATAATATTCTCAGCATAAATGCTGCAGGCTTTTTGTTTTATTCAATGCAAAAGCTTGTGAAGGGGATAGACTTTACTCAAAGTTTGACTATTATTTGAAGGGGGCTACATGTAACACCAAAAATACATCCATAATTCTACAAAACACACAATGAAGGGACCTCAGAATGGATAAGCAGGTATGTGTATTCTACATGTCTTTTCATTAACCAATTTTATTGAGTTTCATCTTAGCATCACATAGACATATGATAACCACTGGGATCTGTGTTACATACCCATTCGATAATTCCATCCTGGGCCCTGTACCTGCGCTGCAAAATATCTGGCCTGGCAGGAGTAATTGGTCCAAAGTACAAATAAATAAACATAGGTCATAACAGTTGAGTTTGCAATTAAAAGGATACAAGAGCAATACTGCTGTCGCCCCCTCAATTGGCCCCTCTTGTATCCTCACTGCTCTATACAGAGATAATGTTATACGCATGTCAACAAACACTACCCCACATCGTTTCAAGTACAAGAAAAGGGGAGAAGGGAGAATGGGGAGACCAGTGGATCATGGTGTCGGTCAGTAACCGGGCACTATCACATTTCAGAAGGGGAGGTCCTATTTGAGTTCCTGTTAACGTTTGTAGCAGACTGTCTCAAATGTTCCAGCAAATGTTCCGCAAATGTCCGGTCCGCAAATGTTCCATAAAATGATCTATTCCATACTTCGATTATCTCAGTCATGTCAGGCAGGGTTGAAACCACAAGTCGTAAACACAGAACTATAGACTTATATTTTTTCCACGTTAGTCTAGTGAAAACATTTGCCAAAATGATAGAGAAAGCCGAATGATTCTCACTATTCCCCGTGCGCATTCACATTGTGATCACTGCTTGAATTATCCAGGTGAGAAGAGAAGAAGGATACAGTAAGTGTCGCTCCATCACCTTCAAACAAAGTGGGCGCAGACTCGACGTGCCCCATTCCCTGCCTGTGTGACCCCTCCCCTGAAAGAGTTTCTCCCATCGTTTGATCCACAGGCAGTGCCGCTCACTGACAATGACTCACTGTACCCGAGGGGCGCACGAGAAGCCGCTCACGCGCACTCTAAGCCACCTTAAATCCACATGCACTATACTTTGGGCCTCGTAAGAGAAGGACGCTGCTAAGAACCTCTATAGGTGCCGGACAACATTCTTTGTCGAATTTGGATTCTGCTACATGTACATATATATTTATGTCAAGAGAGAAGACGGAGAAACGACAGTGAAGTAGTTGTTACAGTGCATGGTCTATAATCTATTCCCAGTACAGAAACAAGCTACTGGTGGCACAGAACATCTCTCTGCTTCTTACTGTAAACAATAAATGCTAATAAATGAAGAAACAAAAAAAACACCCAACAAATAAATGACAACACATTCATTACTTTGTAAAAAAAAAAAAAAAAAATGAATACACAGCACTAGGAATTGAAAATGACGCAGCTAACTACCTAGTGCGTAATGTAGGGCAGTCACAAAAGTTCATCAACTTTGCTCAACCCAAACATAACTGCAGAATGATTTTAAGACCTGTGTATACAAATATTTTCATTCCATATAATCCAAAGGCAATGGTAGTATGCCACTGAAAATGTAAGAATTCATCACGCAGACTCCCTTGTACACAACTCTTTATTCCAATAGTTTCAGTACTTTGGCATACACGGTTGGCGGTTTCTGGTGCATAACATAAATCCATGTACCCCTCTGGATGACGTACAGCACAAATCGCCCTTGCACTGTATATTCCACTGTAACACCCCTTGGGTTCCACAGAAGTCCACTTGTACCATTACTATCTTTCCGGAGGGAGCAACCACAAGCAAGGATTTGTTCCCTTGCAGGCCAGTGCAGTGACTCTCAGCAGCAGCTAGTAAGCACAGAGAACTGCTAAGGACATTCAAATGTTCCATTAGCTTTATTATGCATGTGCCATATTATGGGACGTTTTTACCTCTTACAGCTTCTTTTAGTTGACAAAAACACACTACATATTACAGGAAATGTTAGTTTATTAATCTGATGAATATGTTCCCTTGGTTAAGTCTGATATTGTACTGTACATTTTCCCATTCATTAAGGTCATATTATGACATTAAGTCGTCAATCTTTCAACTAAAGTTCCAAAACGATGCCATAATTCACATTTCTCAACAATGTGTTAACACGTATTCAAAAGAGCAAAAAGTTAAGCTTATAGAATAAACACCTTCTAAAAGTGTAGTCGACGATAATTGGCACTCCAGTTACACCCTGTAATATGAGAATTGAGTTGGACACATCAGACGATCTTGTACATGCCAATCATGTAAGTGAACAATTGAAAAATAATCCTGGCATTCACCTAAGTATTACATCTCACAGAAAAAATAAACAATTTAACATCCTATGGAGGATGTGTTGCTTGCACTTCATTATTCAAATATCATTCGAATGAAATCACATCCTATTTATATTATGAACAGAAGTTATGTCATCCATGCACAGTAATTTCAAAACTTGCAAACCCTTGGCAGAACAGCTGACCTGACTGTTCCAGTTCTCAGCAAAGCCCCTTTGCCAATGACGCAAATATTATCAACAATAAATCATTCTATGTGAACTGTGAACCCCTGAGCATTTGTTACAATCCACTCCCATTAGTATGCTAAATATTCTGTACAGTAGCTCAGTTATTGGAAAGTTACACGAGGGATCCAAAAGCTTAACAGCTAGAGTCCTTATTCAAAATATCTGCCCCTTCTGAGCCAGGCAAACTGTACCAATGATTAGTATGTTTCAAAGGAAACAAGTGTAGACCAGACTGTTATCTAGGGGCTACTATGAACACTATTTTGCTGTTAAAGTCCATTAAGTTGGGCGCTTGCACATTTACAGAATAATGCCAAATGTAAGCTGATTATCTGCTTTGGTCATAAGAGCTGCTGACAACCCCCATCACTGGACTGACTCACTAAAACCATGCTAGTCCGCATACTCTCTTTGTTACAAAACCACTAATAGATGGCAGTACCCACACTGAACTCCAAATGTGTTGTTACGTAAGCGTATATTTCTTTGTTTGCCTCTTCAATAAAAAACCTTAGGGAAGGACCATAAAAGAGAGGACTTTAACAGGCGATGAGTTTCTGTGAATGGAACTGTTACTCGGCACAGTTTTACTTAATCTGTGTTATTACCTTCGTTAATGTAAGTTTATTTACACATTTATGGTTGATCAATATCTGACGAATAGCTATGTGCCAAGAATGGTTTGACACTTTCCACTGTTGGCTTCGCACTGACACCCATCTAATGTCCTGAAGTGCTATCCCTTTTATGACTACCCCTAGCTGGATTGTCAGTAGTATACTTTCTTTGCAGGTGCTGCCTCATGAAACATATGGGACTTGAGGGAGTCCCTCAGTGAAAGGCTGGAGAATCTCATTTATGTAGCACCAGTCTTTGGAGCTCAGCCACGCGCATTGTGAGCCTTCATGTTACAACAAACATGGTTTGGTTGAGTAGGCGCCGTAACTGCTAACCGAATAGATACAGGATACATCCATAGGGGTTGTAGACCTACTTCTGGGTTACAAATAATTACATTTTTCTTCAAGACTGATTACATTAGAAACATTTTTTGTTAGGATTGCTTGCTTTGGGCAATGCCATTCTCACCAGAACTTTCACAAAGATATGCACTTCTGAAATGAACATACAAAATAGCTTCTTAAGATCTGTGGCCCTCACAAGATCTGTGCTAACACATTTCCCTACAGGCAGAAGTGCTGTCCGGAGTGGTGGGTGAATCCTCCCCATTCATTCGACCCTTGTGAACCCCTTCACAAACAGACATTCAGTGTCACCTTGTCAACGTCCAAGAAGAATGACTTTCTTGTAATATTAAAGCCATTCTTAATAATACCACTCTCACCTGCTGTGGTTTATTCATTAAGTCTCTGTCAATATGCACATATATGATATTTCTACAGCACAAACCTAGCCAAAAGTAAGCAGAGAACTCTACATGGTCAAAGACAAGTAAAACGTCAACGAGTAAGAGGATAGGAAGCTAGGCTGAATCTTCCCACACTACTCGTCAATGGATTTTGAAAACAGATGATAAATAAATGGATGATGGATGACATGTTAATGATTAGGCCACCCAAGTGTCTCCTTTCTTGGCAATCATCCTGCCATTCTTGCCCTAAGAAGACCTTGATGAAAAGGGTCATCCCCCAATGCTGGGAAATTAGGTCCTTGACCTACATCACTTTTATCACTTATAATTCAACTTTTATAGATAACCCACTTACAGTAGGCACTGAGTGATTGGGACACCTCTCTCTACCAGTAGCTTGAGCACGTGATTTTCTCACTGCTTGCAGTGCAAGGGTTTTGAATACCTATTGACTATTTCATGAAGTATTTTTCCTAGCTTTTAATGAGGAATGAAATGGAATTTTGACTGGCACTCTCCTTCCTACTTCTCTCAATCTAACTTCTGACCTTTTGAAAATGGCATATGTATGCCTTGGCGGGGGCAGGGTGAGGTAAATTAAGGCAGCCATGAGAAGGAAGCTGAGGACTTTGGGGGAGGGGGCGTAACCTGCAGGACTATGCATTTGGCAGGTGCTGAATTCAGTAACAGTTCAATACGTGGAAGCAGGAAAAGTAGGCATTTCCCAATAGGTAGGTTATTGTGGACGGATTCAGTTTCGTTTAGATCCCAAGTTGATTAACTTCAAATATTCTCTCACTAAATTATCTTGGTATTTTTCTTCATGTGCCATTTACTGGAACCTGCAGGATGCAGACACCAGCAGCAATGCATGTGCGCTACAAGAAAGTACAGAAGGTTACATAGACTGCTTAAATCTGAGCTGGAGGCCAAGTAGGGAGACATACCAATTATTTCTGGCAGGTGATGAATGAAAGTGCTGCATAGTGTTGGCATGTGCCTGCCTCTACTATTTCTTCGTGGCTGCTGAGAATTCTAATACAGCATCATCTACTCAAGAATATCCTAATGCAAGCAACCACCAAGAAGTAGAAAAACAGACATCTGTTCACTGTCTCCTCAAGGTTGAGTGAGAGCTGTGTTGGACCCTGCAGATACACTTGTCAGGCCACAGGAAAGAGTGTTGCTCTGGAGACAACATAAGGAAGTAGTCTACTCAGTTTCTTCTAACTCATCTACTTACTTCTATGAGCTCCTGAACTAGAAACCTCCAGTCCAATCTAAAGAGATTTCCACTAAAAAACAGAAATTTTATAAATATATACATACATCACTAAAAAACCAAAGGTGAAAGGGATGTTATACGTAGGTTCAGATTTTACATGCACAAAGCCACAAAAATACAACAGTTCTAGTTCTACCTATGTCAAGAAACTATAATTCTTGCCCTAAGGTATCTATAACTTGTGCTTTCGCTATGCACTGCTAATTCCTCCACATATCAATCATGACGTCTTCTATGGCAACATTGATAATATCACTGCAACATTTGCAACAAAATTATTGATGAGAAAACTGTCCAAGCTAGGAGCACGAATTATAATTATCTTAGGACACAAGTTATAGTTTCTTGAGATACATATAACTATAACTGTTGTATTTCTACGGTTTCGTGTGTGTAAGATCTGAACCTAACTATAACGTCTCTGTAACCTTTGTCTTTTTTTTTGTGAATTTCTAAGGTTTTTAAAATCTATGGCGGGGAGTCGTCAGCAGGACCGGTCTATGGCCAGGTTCTGCAGCTAACCCCCTGTAAGCATCCAAACCCACGTGTTTTTGGACTCCCCCTTTTTCTCGGCCCTCACTTGAGGAATCACACCAAAACTTTCAAAACATCAGCTGAAGTGATTAACATACTAGTTCTGAAAATGTTGTGAAGATTCATCAAACGGCGCCAAGATTATTAGCAAAACAAAAAAAGCTTCATCTATGGAAACTAGGACCTACCTATAACTGCTTATTGGCAACCACAAGTAGATTATATATATATATATTATTATATATATATATATATATATATATATATATATATATATAACCTAAAAAAAGAAAGGTTAAAGTAACGTTATAGTTAGGTGAAAATTTACATAATACAAAACCACTGAAATCCGCCAACTACTGGTATCTCTATAAATCATGCTCGGGCCCCGCCCGAGCCACAGTTTTGGCATCAATGATAACATGGCAGATGCTGCAGTGGTATTATCAATGATGTCATAGAAGATGTCATGAGTGATGTCATATGGGGGTAATTAGCAGTGCATGGCGATGGCATTCGCTATAGTTACCCGAGGGAATGAGGTATAGTTACCAGAGATAAATATAACTGTTGAATTTCAGTGGCTTTGTACATTTAAACAGTTACGCTGTCACTGAAATTCTCACCTAACTACGTTACATTAACCTTTTGGTTTTTTTTTCCGAGAATTTCTACTTTTTTTTTAGCATAATGTAATATTTTGTTACTGTATGTAAAGCCAGCCCTCGGGCCGGCATGGCTGGAGTTTGGACGCAAGGCATGGCCACAGACAGCTAATCCCATGCTGCGCACAGCCTTCGGGGAGGGGGCTGTGTGTGTGTGTGGTGGAGGGGGGTTGGCCACATCCCCCTCCCCCAGCCACTTTGGGCCCTGGGGACCCCATCCACACTGATGCCTTTTTTTTAATTTAATTTTTTTAATGGGAGGGGGCACGAGGCAACCCTCCAAGAGCCACTTCGGGCACCAGGGTCCCCATCCCCAGGGCACAAACATGTTTGTAATGGCGAGGAGGACATGTGCCGCCTCTCCACAAGTCACATATGACATCAGGGACCCAAACCCCTGGAGCTTTAAGGGAAGTAGAATGCAAAGCCCTCTTCACTGAGTGAATAGTGGCCCTGAAGTACCATTCCCGGGGTCATTACTTAACTATAGGGGAAGGGGCACTAACACCCCTTCCTGAGCCTTAATAAGCCCCAGAGGCCCTATCCTCTTGGGTTGAATGCCATAACAAAGGATCCCCCTCCATGAGCCTTACAAGACGCCTGGGACCTCATCTCCCAGGGCCCATTGCCATAATAAAGAGGAGGGGGGCATGCAAGTCTATTGTAGCCCCGGGGATTCCATCCCCTGAGGCCTCTCAATTATAGGCGCGTACCCTGGAGCCAACCCAGGGCATCAACCAAGCAGCAAGCTTAGGGCTGTGGGGAAGCCCCAGGGACCCTGCAGCTCCAGGCAGCTCCCCACATATTGCGGGAGCCGGCATTGCTCCTGTCTGGCGGGAGCAGCTATTTCTGCATGTTAGTGCCAGGCAAGACCAATCTGTGTTTCCTTGCCCACCGGAGTGCTGGAAGAGAAACATATGGCTGTGGGAGCATTTTTAACTTGCCCACTGAGTGGGAGCAGACTTGCCTTCCATGCCCGCACTCCTGTAAGCGGCGAAGGCATGTTTGCTCCAACCCAGCAGGAGATTTAAAAATCAGCTCCCACCAGGTGGGAGGAACCATATGTTTCCCTACCTGCACTGATGCAGGCAGGGAAACTACCATGTCCTGGGGGTGTGCTGCCCAAGACTCAGTCTGAGTCAGCCCCAGGGGATGGGCTACGCGTCTCCTCCATCTCCTTATTTATTGATACAGACCTCGTGGATGGGGTTCCTGGGACTTTTTTAGGCTTGAGGAGGGGTGCTGCACTGCCCCTTCATTTAAATATCGGCCCCACGGGATGGGGTCCCTGGAGTCTCTTTGAGGCTTGTGAAAGGGGGCCATGTGCTCCTTCCTCCTAAATTATATATGCACCACTCCCCCGGACACTTGCCCACCCTAGGAGCTATTTGTTTATCATGCAGGAGTCTGCACCTTTTTCAGTTTTACCACAGATTCTCCACAAATTTTCAGCAAATTCTTTAAAAAAAGAAAACACTTTTTGGCTCCTGTTGTGGTCCCTCTGGGACTCCCCCACCAGACCAAGTGGGTCAGGGAATCCCAACCCTGACCTCTTATGTCTTTTTGCCACTTTTTTTTCAGGACCCAAGACTGAGTCCTGAGTCCTAAGATGACGGCTGCAATATTTTTATTGTTTTGGTGGCAGACAATCAGATCTCTCCAAAAGATTTGTTGTGTCTGCAGATCCTCCACTGTGTGATATATATCAGAAGTGTTTGAACATTAATTGCTCAAAAACTACAGAATGGATTTACACCAAATTACAAAAAAACATTCTTTCTGAACAAAGGCCTAGCTTTCTGTCAAATGTGGTGTATAGCCATTCATCAATTTGGTCTGTAGTTTTCTAATGTTCCTATGCACAATGTGTTTTGGGACCACCCCTCTTTTCTCATGCCCTCCGTGTGATAGATCCACAAAACACTTTCCATGTGCATACTAGTCAAAAAGAGCAACTTAAAAAAAAAAAGTTTTATGGAGATCTGTCAGACGATGCCAGAGTTATCAGCAACACAAAAAAGGCATTTATATAACTAGGCGGTGGCAAACGTCATTAAGTAACATATATATACACACACACATACATACATACACACAGTTTGTAAATTGAACCAAAATTAATCTGCGAGTTGTTGCACTTTTAATCATTACACTTTATTTTGTTTTATAACAATTTTGCAAATATAGGAATTGCAATTTGCATTCTGTTGTGTCAATTGTGGTACTGTTTTTATCTTTTTTAACAGAGAGCACAGAAAAAGACAAAACAAGTCCCTGGGATTCACAACAGCATGTACCTTCATGGAATGGCCCTGCGCAATTTCTCCAATCAAATATGTGTGTTGAAAAGAGCAGAAGCTTTCTTTAACCTCAACGGATCCTCGCGACGAAAGTGCGACTGTAACAGCCAGGACTTCAATTCACACAAGGTGGGAAGCGGTGATCTTTCCATTCTCAGGTTTGGTGTGGTGTCCACAGAGGGGAAAAGTGACCGAATCTCACCTTTCTCGTGTCATTGGTTAAATCCCAAGCAATTTTGAAAGGACACAGTAGGGGAAATGGAGTATCTTGTAAGGAAAAAAAAGGCCAATATTTCACTCTTAGCGTACATGTATGCACATCACTGTTCTCCGTCCATTCTCTGAGTCACCAACATAGGAAGGTAAAACCGAGCACGCCGAGCTTCACTGAATAAACCAGGCATATTGTCACGAGGACCCTAATGATTATTTACTTTTGTTTATTGCATTTTCATTACTGATCAACAGAGTCTCTAGGCGCATAGATATGACCCTTGTTCACACAGCTATCTCAGACAGTTACTATGCAAGTAGTGAATTTTTGAGTAGCTTCCTCGCGTTTAATAGATGCGTCTCTACTCGCAAGTGCAGAGGGAGTGAGCAGCAGAAAATGCTCGACCTCCCCATTAGTATATTTCAGGTGTACTGTCACTTTCTGTGCCATAGTGCACCCTTAATTATGTGCCAGGACAGTGTGTCTAATTACAAAAACATGCACTGTCCTAAGTGCAAGTGCAATCCTTGACATTTTACGTGTGCTCTTAGGACAAAATAATAGTATAAAATGGGGGGGGGGGGGGGGGGGGTTTAATTTTATCTCTCACCAGAGGCAGGCCAGCCTTGATTTGAAGCGGGGTATGCCAAGGGTGGTGGTTGTGGGGGGCCCCTGGGACCTCCATACCCACCTAAATGGTTCCTTCAGATGGTGCAATCTTTGTGGCACATAAGTAGTGCACCAGTGGAAAGCTACTTTGCCTCTGTGCCCCATCTGTAAAGTAGCATAGGAAAAAAGTCGAGGTTTTCCCTCATTTGCATGCAGCAATATCCCCAGGCAAATGAGGGAATGCCAATTGTGATAATGCCAGTGCTAAAAGTGTGGCACACGATTCTTATTATAGAAGAGCCCGCACATGTATCTAATCCCCCGGGGTACTTTCTGTAATATGCACTTAGACGCTCAGTTGAACCTTATCACAATAATAACTTTGCCACATAATAATGCCTCACATGCATGATGTAAAATATGCTACAAGTGGTGACTAAAAAAATCACAATAATATTCACCTCCTAAAGACGGTGGCAAACGTGTAGTGGAAGTCTGATTTAAGATTAACGTTGTGCAACATCCTAGTAAATGAGAAGATAGTCGCTGCACTTGAATGATGAATTTTCAGTGCACTCACACTTCCCCTAGTCGTACTAGGAAGGCAGACAATCTGCAGGTGTAGGGTTTTAGTGAAGCGTCAAAATGTACATCATTCCTCCCAATTCACTTCTCTGGGAAAACATATTTCAAATGAAGAAATAACTTCCCATTCTCCAACCTTTTTGGACCATTAAGGGTCCAGAGACATTGGGAAAGACTAACAAAGCTCACAAATCTCAATGGCAACCTCACGCTCCTCCCTGATAACTTACATTTTCCCAACCAGTGACAAAACTTACGCGAGGGGGAAATGGGGTCACCTGGTGGATTTTCTACATTTACCGCTTCCATCTACGAGGGTAAATGCTTGCAGACACTGATTGTGTGAATTTGACACTTCCTGTTCGAGATGACCCTATTGGACAACTATGTCAAATTATATTAGAAAAAACTTCTGAACATTGTGCTAAGTGGCATCACACCCATGGCATTCTTTCAGTTACTGGAGTGCAAAGGTCATCCCCAACTGAACAATGTTCCTATGTCCCTAACTGGGAGCCAGGGCAGTGAGAGGAAGGCAGAAAGTGCAACACTAATCCTCCTCTTTACCTTCCCAGCTGAGTGAGGGAGCGCGGTCACCTCTCTAAGCGGACTCGTACTCTCCAAAGGACAATAAAATATTGAAGGTTTCCCACTGTAGTTCTATGAGACACCTCCTTTCTGAATGTAAATTAATACAAGGGGTCCCCAATTTTGCTAATTCTTGAAGAGGTGCATAATGGCATCCATGTTTTCGTTGGACAATACACTTATTCACTAGATGAAACAAAGCTACTAATAATGAAATAATACTAACAGTGTACATTGTGTACATCACAAACTCAACGATTACTTGGTGCTTGAAAAACTGTTAGTATTGCTCAGCGGCAGGGTACTTGAAAAACATCTAATATTGTCCAACTCCTTGGTACTCCTTTTATCAAATGGAAAATGACGAACAGCTGAGCTGCCCCTGCTGGGATTGAAATCCTTAACCCGAAGGTATTTTTGTAGCAAGTACTCAACATACCAAGCTATTTATTTGCTAGCAGTGATCCAGTAAACAGAGTAAAACAAATCTAGAAAGAGCAGTGATGCAGACAGAACCCCCATTTAAAAAGTATGATTATTTTTTTATTGAATTATAGACACGGTTTAACTTCTGGGGTCGAAATCTCTGAAATGGTCAGTCGCCTTGGTTTCAGAAACCATGTTTGTACAAACCAAAGTCAAACGGAGAAGTGGAATACACCTTTTTGTGCGTCTGCGTAGGATGTACCTCAAGAAAGCATTGGGTGTGTACACTTAAAGAGCTGCAAAGGTTATAGAAGACATTTGCCCTGTCCCATTTTAATGGTTCGAGTTATCACGGCATGTAGCGTGCCTGGGAGCCACGACATTGATGGAAGCGGGCCTGTCAAACTGGCTTGGGACCCCTCACCATGGCAACAAGACACAGGCCACAGAGCACCGAACAATAGAACAAAGCCTGGGATAATCTGCCTCATACTGTTACAGATGGTCGCCTTTTTTGGTTACCTCCGAGGTTTATGAATGGACCATAATAGTTCTTTAAATTATTTGACAAATGGCCACTGTAATAAATTAACTCCACCTCAATCTTAACAACAGAAAGAACAGAGACCTGGTATCCCTCATGGAAAATAACACACTTGCACCGTGATCTATGATAGAAACCTAGGAACTGTTTGAAACTCACTCCCGGCTAACCGAAAGTGGTGTGATGCAATAACAATGATGGATATTGTGCAATAAAAATGGAAGCTGACAATACCAATAAGCTCTGGCAAAGCCAATAGGTGAATCTATCAGGCTATTTTGAGAGAGCGTGCAGGTGTCATTAGAAATGCACGCCTGCAAAATAGCCTATGAGCCCACTTTTTTTTTATCTGCCGAACGGAGATGGGTCTGCAAATTAAAAACTAGTGCACCAATGCTTTTTTGAGACAGAGGGGCCAGCAGCAATTTTCTGCTTGTTCGCCTCCCACAAAAAATGGATAAATAAATAAAGAGATTGTGGGGGCAATGGAGGAGCATGTCGACGGACCAAAGGGAAGTGCACAGTGGAGGGAAAAAAAGTCACGAAGGAGAGCAACATGGGTGACGGGAAAGAAGAACAAGAAAGCAATGCGGAGTGACTGGGAGGCAGATAGTTTGGTGGGGGAGAAGCACACAAGAGAGAGCATGCAACGCAAGGGAAACAGCAACACGGAGTACGGTAGGATGGATATTTGGTGGGAGGGGAGAGCACAGGATAGAGGGAGCTAGAAAACATGTACTCTCATGGACTGCTTAATCAAAAAGAAAAACGTAGTTCCCTAAAACTCAGGAGTAGAAGTATATAAGGCAGCCAATCAGAGAGACGGTAAAGAGGTTATGCTCCACGGAAGTGACAAACATAAGATGAGCAAGCTGGCACAATGAGAGTCATTGAATAAGAAGCACGCAAATGAGTGACATACGGCCTAACAATGGTAATCTGTGGGCAGGTTGTAAGCCCCTATAAGTTCTTGGTAAACTCTATAACTTTTTTTGGCAACCAGACAGCTTGTGCTGTTTCTAGGCTCGACCTAAAATTAATAAGAATACAGTATTGTATGAATGTCTGCAGGAAAGGTTCAACAAAAATATCCCCCATCACTAAGTCAGACCAGAGAAGGAAAACTAAACAAGGCCATACGTTGGAGTCATTTCTGCACCTTATGTGCAGCTTCTGCTCTTTCTGTATATGACACTTGAATGTTCATGAGTTTATAAATGGAGCAGTTGGTAGGTGCATAGTGGACGAAAGATTTCTGTAAATACTCAGTGCCTTTATTTATTCAGGATTTATGAAACAAGCCAGGATGTCACAAATTGATCCTTTATTAGTCCAGGGGTTCTAAGTTCTTAACCTGTGGCCCAGGGACTCCCTCCTCCCCCCTGGAGCCCTCGATGCCTGCTCAGGGTGTGCACCACTGTTTAGAAAAGTAAATTGCATTAGCAAATGAATAAAGTACATAAACTTAAAAAGCAAAATTGCAATTGAAAGTTTTGAAATGCTCTGCAAATTATAAAGAATTTGAAATTGGAGTTCGGCTTCTATTTGAGATACACTATTAACTGGACATAATTCCTAATCTCTGTCCTGAGTGGACAGACACCTCATCTGCCCCGATGCTGTGAAGCACAGATTGCTACCAAAGGGTTACGCTATCTTGGGGTCTATGTCACCACAAATCCAGACCTGTTCTATGTTAAGAACCTTTCGCCACCACTCGTGCGACTATAAAAACGATATCCAACACTGGAAGTCCTTACAACTGTCATTACTTGGCAGAGCTGCACTTTCAAAATGATGGCCTCACCTAGCTTCCTCGACGCCCTACATGATACATCCTACCCAGTCCCTGCGACCTACTTCACAGCAATAGAAAGTGTATTCAGAACATTGCTACCGGATGGGGTCCACCTCGAAGAGCACTCAACAAATTGACAAGAGGGTGGTACAATGGAGAGATCGCCATGGCTGACATACAAAAATACTATTGGGTGGCGCAACTCACTGTCGTCAATCATTGAGTTCACCTCCCCTCACAAGAACCAGCATATCATGTGGACAAGCAAGTCATGCAACCAGGAGGACATCTCAGGGCCATTTTCGCAACCCCACAGCACACCACTATCAGTGGGTCCATGGTGGTAATGACAGGACTCTGGTACACAGAGTTTCAAGCCCTTAAATGGAAAAACAAAATAACTTGGACCACTCCTTTATAGGACTCAAACTGGGTAATCTGAGGGCACAACCTGGGTTCGATAAGTGGGACCTTATTGGTCTCCCTAGGGTAGGGGGCCTCTGGTCCCAGGGAGACATCATTCCCTATGTTGACTTGCAATGGGACTACCAACAGGCCCATACTGAGACCTTCTGGTACCTGCAGTTATGACAAGCACTCCGAGCAGCACTTCCTCAGGGAGTGGACCTCCCCGAGTCCTCACCCCTAGAGGACGGGTTGCTTGATGATCGTGTGCCCCATACGGCAATTTCCCTCACATACCGAAAACTGATTAACCACTCCCCAGACATACTTCAACACTTGCGGGACCAATGGGAGCGAGACTGCGAGGGTTTGGAGGATGATTAGTGGCCTGAAGCCCTTATGTCTCTAACATAGGTTGTGATAAAGACTGTGTTCCGCTTAGTACAGCTCAAAACTCTCCACCTGTCTTATTTTGCGTGTACCACTAGGGTGAAATTAGGTAGAAAGACTGAAGCAGGCTGCTTACACAATGTGACCAGGTGGGGACTTTTTTCCCCATCATCTGGAGCTGCCAAGTGATCCAATCCTTTTGAGAGTCGGTGGTCAACTGCATGAATGACCTATGCAGGAGCACTAATGAAGCCTTCGCTAAATGGTCTTTGTTAAATATCTGCGGGGACCCCGATCTAAGCCGTATTGAGTGGACCTGGATGAATTTGGGTGTTCCAGTAGCTAGATACAATATTGCGCAACTATGGGGTGCGGTACATGTACCACAAATGGAGGGCTGGAAACAGGACATGGATTGGTGCATGTTTGCAAAGAGGGTGATATATGAGATGTGGGGATGTCACAAAGTGGACGCAAATCTGGGGCAAATGGAAAGCGTACCAGGGGGGATCTCTGCACTCCACCCATCCCAGCTGGCACTGCTGCATTATTTTCACAAGATCCTAACTCACATGACTTGTTTGTGACGTGGGGGGGCAGGAGGATGGGAATGATGTTTAATGATGTACAATTCATAATTCGGTGTCAGCGTACGATGTGTAATCAACATGCTATTTTATTGCTTGCCTTGAATCTAATAAAAAAAAAAAAATCTTTAAAAAAAACTGAAGGTGTGATACTTTTCTTGTTTCTTTGGAGCAGTGCAAGTACTGCAGACTGACTCTAATACAGGTGATAAGAGGCTTCAAAATAAGCAGTTGTATGCACCAACAATAAGAGAGCATTCATTAGGGGCAAAAAGACAAAGTCTTATGCTGGAATCAAGAATGTCGCTTTATTCTTTTAGAAATAAAACGAAATTTTGAAAGTTTCCATTATAATTTAAATTTAGATTTTCCCATATTCCTTTGTGAATTTAATACAACATTTCATAGTTTGTGTATTTTTTAATGTATACTTTATTTCTGTATTGTTGTGTACTGGGTTGAGGTTCAAATCGTAAAAACTGCTTAGGTGGGAGTCCCCAGCTTCCAGGAGTGATTCTATGGGTGTCCACAGACATCAAAAGATTAAGAACCACTGCTCTAGTCCAACTACTGCAAATTGTGCACTATCGTTCACAGCTTTTGATTTTGGACCACCTGGAGTGTAGTCATTGGGAACTGTTTGAAAACATATTTGGGAGGCCGTAGTATTTATTTACAAAGCAGTAGTACAGGTGCCCTATTGCCTAGGAACTGCACACTGGTACTCCAGACTGTGAACAACCATAGGTTGACTCCGTTAACCACTGTACTAATTAGGATGCCTAAGGCAGCTGAATGTCCAGGATGACAGTCAGATATTTGGCTTTTCTGATGTTACATGGGTATCCAGGGCTGGCAGACCATCCCTAAGTTTCCAGCTCTTGGGCTGCTAAAAAAAAAAAAAAAAACACTTCCTGCTGCAATTCACAAATAACCTCTAGCGAGAGGTTCATCTCTGAAAACATAGACTTTCTGTTAATATGTTTGCCTTGGGTTATGCTCATGGCCTGGATCGTGTCTCTCAGCATTTGTTGAATGATCTTTTTCGATAGATCAGATTCCGTAGGATATCAGGTGCTCTTTGATATTGGGACATATTGTAAGCCAGTGAAAATAGGTCCCCACATACACTGCTTATTTTAGTTTCTTTCCCCGGTCGCATTCTCTAAATTACTTTGCGCACAGCACACAAAATACACCCTTTAAAATGTAAGCTGCACGCAATTCACTTTTATACTGTACATTTTTGCAACCAGAAGGTTACTGTGGAAGCGAAAAGTCAAAATATAGCAATTGCATCTTTTGCTATTATTATGCATTTAGTATCTGCAATTGTGTTTTCCCTCAGAGTATTTAAGATTTAACGTATATTTCTATTAGGGAAGCCCATGTGCAAAGGGTTATATTGAGAAAATACAGGTTTATCTGAATTCTGAAAGCCCTTTATTCTCCTCTGCCTATTTTTGTCACCTTAGGACATCATTAGCAAGTATTACAAAAGGTCGTCTTAAGCTGTAACTACATCATTTGTGAGCATACTCAGATTTCCAAGGTCCTGACCTTAAAGGGTGGAGTGTACAGTAACCCACAATTAAAAAACACGAGCTCAGAGTGACCATCAATTAACACTATTCTACACAACCTCATAGAAAACATTACATCACAAACAGAATGTGTGCTTCTAGCCTGTGGCTCTAGCAAAGTTATCAAAAATACATCATTGTTCATCAACAGGAGGTCATAGATTCTCAGCATAAGTATGCAACTACGGGACAACTTTCTTCCAACCACTTGTCTCACAGGTTACAAGTTCCTGTAATGCCCAGCAGTCTTCCCGCATATTTTCGGGAAGGTGCTTAGAGGTTGCAATATTCTAATATTGAAAAACAATCTCTGAGTTTGTGGGAACGATTACCATAGTGTGTGACCTATGTTGGCAGTTTGAAGCCAGTGTAGTTTTGAGCAAAGACCTTGGACAAGCTGTTGACATTAATCTGAGAAAAAAAGAATGATAGTTCAATTGAAAGGGGTGAATTAAGTTATCTTTCATGAAGGCCTCTGACAAGGCCTCCAAGTGGTGGGTAGACAGACAACAGTGTAACATAAAACTGGTGTCCACCATATCCTAACTTCAGGCTTCAAAGAAGAGAATAAGAAAGCCTTTGGTAAGACTGCTGTTCGCATGAGTTTGCCCTACTAAACACAGGGTAAAGGGGTCTTTCAATTCGTTTAAACCTGCTAGTCACTCAAACTTGACCCAGCTGCAGACATGAAAAGTAGGAAATAACCAGTATCCAGTGCTTTGATTTACAAAACACAACCTGATATGCACATTTATTTGAAGTTGTTTTAAGCTCATTACTGAACATGGTTTTATAGGAATCTCAATGAAAAACTAAAATAACCTTTTTTTTAGAAAACGTTACTGTAAGGTACACTTTCTCATGTAGGGTTTCTTTCTACATTCACAGAGCCTCTTCCATTAATTGATTTATTATTTGCGAGTTATTTAAAATATAGAATTAGTATTGATGTTGTAGCAAACAGAACAGCATGGATGCCACGTGTTCGTGGTTCCAGTGTTCCAACACTGGTTTAGAGGATGCACCAATAGCAGCTTGCCTTGGTGCCACAGTGAAATGATGCCTATAAAGGGAATACTTTGGCTCCACACCCTGCAAAGGAACAGACAATCAGCGGGGACTCTATGCAAAGAATGACCTTGTTCCACTTATTTCCAGGATCTGTAACATAAATCAGATTGCACGCATCCTTCTCTTTTCACCGCGCTCAGTCATGTATTTGATGCCCCGCCTCCTTTGTCCACCTTCATTGCAGGCAGACCCCGGTCCTCCCTGCTGTTCCGGGGAGGACCAATATTGATTTCCATTAAGTTAGGAATGCAAGGACTTACAAAATAGGGTATTTTCCAAATGGCCTGAAAAATAATGGAACTCTAATGACCGTCTCGAAACACGCAAACCAGAGCACTGAAACCAAAAGAGAGAAACTGAAAAAGCTACATTTCTGCTGCCCGTTTTTTTGTTTAATTCTAAAGTAATTTTTGCTTTTCAGAGCAAAGAAAATTAGAGATCAGAAAAAAACTGTAAATACGACCAGTGTCAAAGTGCAGAATGGACCCAGTGATGCGTCCAGCATTACAGCGCGTTTTCTACGAGGAACGGGTTAGGTGTGTTTAAGGGAGGCCCCCAAATAGAACAATGTCATGTATATCCCACAGATTCATGCAGCAGCATCCACTCCATGCTTTGGATCTAGCCTGGTCAATAAGCATTTTGAACGAACACACAAACAAAGAAAGCTGAGATGGGCAAACCAGGGGCTGATATGTCTGGCAGGCCGCAGACACAAATGTCACACGATATGGGACTCAAGCGGCCTACCATCCACACACTGGCCTCCCAATGCTTTTAATCAGCACAGTAGAAAAAACATATCTTATTTTTTTTTTAACTTAATTTGCAAGCATGTGTTGGAAATAATAAAACGCACAGTATATGTCTGCTGGTGCATTTTATTATCCATGCCTGCATATACTGGGAGGTTTATTTTATGCTGCATGGCTTCCCTGCAGAATTGATAGAAAGATGGACCACGCCGCTCCTCTTATACAATCAGAGATGCCCATATGTTGAAGGAAACTGCATTTCATTTGGTGAACCCATGCATCACTGCCCAGAACAAATTAAGATCGTATGTCCCTGAGGGAATCTCACACGGGCTCACACAAAGCTTTATAACCAGATTGCAGCGTTCAGTCCTTGGGCTTTTGCTCAATTTATATTAATTGCAACTGATTAGAGACAAAGCACTCTGGGGTATTTTTCAGCAGTGGGAAAAGCAAGTAAATATTAATATTAAAGGCGCCTATACAGAAAATTACAGTGGAACCTTTCTTCTGAAATCTCTGCGGTTCATATCAGACAAATGACTTATTTACCTGCATATGTTTGTTGTGGCTGTATTTTGGGCTGTCTTTCTTAGAAAGACACACGCAGGCACACATTAGGCAAGCATGTAGTACTGGGGTCCAAATAAAATGTGCAGAGTCACAGAATCATGACGTTGACACAATTGCGTGGTAATGCTGGTGGCAACCTCCTGGGTTTGTGACGATATGTAGTGTGCGCGTGTTTCAGTGAAAGAATAGGTGTGTGAGCTTATGTAAATATGCGTGCATCTAGCGTGGGCATGCTTGCCTATTTAGAAACAAATATCCTGGCCTTCATTTAATAATGACCCACATTAGTCGATGGATATATGTGTCGCTGTATGCAGTTTCAATTTACAGGCCATAATCTAAGCCACAACACTGCGCATAACATTTTATAGAACTGCAGTCATGCGTTTGCAGAAACACTACGCAGTGCTGTGGTAAAACAATGGGGTTCACAAAAATACCAACTGCATTATTACCCAAACTCGCAGACTTCACTATGCGTCCTCATACCGCACAGTGGAAAATAACCTGAATATGAGCCAAACCTCGGTAACATTAGCATTCAAATACGCCCGGCTGCACCCCCGCAAAGCCCGACAGCAAGCATGAGCAGGGGAATCCTCGTAGAAAGAGGACTGACATGTGTACAATGGACATGCACTCTTTGCACCACCACTGCAGTGCACTGAACACATGACCAGAGAGGCCAGGGCTGCAATACAGCACACAACTGGAACGTCATATATTGCAATGAAAGTCAGGCTGACAAGCACTTATCGCCAGGCAAAGAAAAACCACAACAAAAGGGCGTCTGTCACGGTTATATACATTGCAGCACTTGATACCTTTTTCTTCCGATCTCTGGAGCGCTTTCTGTTTTTTTTTTTCTCTTTCAGCTCTTCCTCCGCGGTAATCTCCAAATCCTTGACTTTCTTCAGCTGAGACGCCGCGTGAGCCATAATGCCTTCTAGTTTGGGGCAGCAGGAGAGAAATGTCCCTGGAAAAGGTGGGATCCCGGAGCAGTTTCACGCAGCCAGCAGTTCCAGATGAAGGGCGGCTTGGGCCAAAAACCAGGAAGACATTGGAAAGCGAGCCAGTGAAGGGCAGCTATTAAAACCAGCAGTAGCTGTCCTCGGGTCTCCGCTCACACCTCTGGGCACCTGACGCCGCGCGTGTCCTCTGTGCAGCCATTGTGTGCATGAATGATCTGACACAGGCAGCTGGGGCCGCCGGGGCGCTGCATCCCCTGCCACCAGCTGGGAGCGCCTATGTGCTGGCAGGGAAGGGGGGCGGCTGGAGAGGATGCTCTGATGCAGGCGCGTGTACTGAGCGGCAGCACGCGCGGACGCAGCAGCCTCGCCACTTCAAAAGGACATCCGGAAAAGGGGTGTTCTTCCACTCAAAGAGCTCTGCTGGGCCCCCACACGCGTGCCTTCTCACCCCTGCAACATGGCGCAGCGTTTACTTTAAGGGAACTGCTGATGGAGGCATAAAAATGAAATAAAACAGAAATGTAATGTTACCACGCAGACACTGGCTACATCATGCAGGGGCACACAATGCATGTATTGCCGTATCCTAAACAGAGTGCCCTTTATGCAGCACGTTAGATCCACTGCATTTCGTGGGAGACGGCTCCAGAAGGCACCATTGTGTTTCTTTAAAAAATGTATTTCTTAAGACACATCACGCAAACTCAAAGATATGGCACAGAATGTGAAGCTAGGAGAACTCGCGGAAAGCTTGCTGCCGCAAGCCTTTTCTTGGAACAAACGCAGGCTCCATGTCATCCCGTGCGCGCAGATTTTTGAATTAATGCCATTAATGTTAAGACGCGCTTCAATCACCTTGCTATTTTTTGCCACCTGGGTCCTTTGCGTCTGCAGCTTTTCAATATTCATTATAGCACATAAAATAGGGCGGCCTAGGAGGTCTGGAGCAGCAGCTGTCATTGGACTCTACACTGGATCGTCGTTCTGCTCCCAGGGCCTTCCCCGGGACCACAGCCCACATTTGGAAGACCAACATCTACTGTTCTGTAGACAAGAACAACAAATAGAATTATGAAGGGGTGGGCTTTTATCTAAAACCCTGCAAAAGAGAAGGTGCCAGGTCATACTAATTTATATTAAATTCACTTAGTTAATAATCCCATTTCTCTATGGTGACTTATGTTTGCACCACTCTTACTACAAATTTCATATTTTAGAGTGATACTTATTAAGAAAAAAAACTCAAAAGCAGTTAGATTGCTTTCGAGAGGAATCCTCAAGATAAACAGACAACAGAGGAGGGCGGGTGAGGGGTGCAACAGAAGAGAGGGAGGGAGGATAAGGAGTGCACAACAGAGGAGAGAGAGGGCGGGTAAGGGGTAGGGTCGGATAGAAATCATAATTAGGTAGGGTGACCAGACTTTGAGGAGCAAAAACCGGGAGAGGTCAGACATAAAAGTAGGACTAAAGACATTACCGTCACTTTTATTTCTGACCGGTCCCGTTTTTTTTGGTAGCTTTGTGAATGTGTGCCTATTTGTGTATGTGTGTATACAGTAACAGATACATTTTTTAAAATTATTTGATACTTTGTAGGCCTCTTTAATTTATGCTTCCCTAGATGAGCTGACCTTTGTCCCAAAAACCGGGACATTTATTTAATAATATGACCTCTGTCACAAAAAACGGGACATTTATTTAAAATTAGGAGCGTCGGGACACCGGGACTGTCCGGGGAAATCCGGGACGTCTGTTCACCCTACAATTAGGCCCATGCATTGCCCATAAAAGTGGCCCACATTACCGGATCCTGGCTTTCATTGATCACCATTTGTTTGTATCATTTTTTCCTAGAAAGTTTTGCTAAATTAAGCATTTTGAAGCTTATAGAGACAGTTACATTGGTGAAAACTAAAAGCACTGCAGTTTGGCCAGGCTGGTGAGGTGAAATAAAAAGCCACAAGGACCACAACCACCTGCCCGGTTAATTAACGACATGACCTGGATGATAATGTCCTGGCTGGTACGAAAATGAATAAATTCACCCAAAGCTGGCATTTTTCCCTTTGATCAGTATGTACTTTGAAAGCAAACATTCAAGTAAGTTCTAAAGGTGACTGATAGTTCAATATACACAAAGCCAAAAAAACATGTTAAAAAAGGATTATCAATTATTTTATATTGAGTCCTCGTTAATTACCATGCTCGGGCCTTTGAAGAATGTGGCTAGTTTTTCTGTGTGAAATCAGCCCCAAGGCTCTGGAGCAATTTACGTGAGCACTAGTTATATTACACACGCTCAAATGTATTTTTATTTTAGACCGTGGGAGATTAAGTGGTTTCCCCATAATCACAGGATGCTGAGCCGATGCTGGGGGTCCTACGCAGTTTACAGCCTCTATTTTATTGTCAGGGAAAAGTGGCCTCACATGAGGCCTATGCAAATGCACACCCCCTCCACCAGTGCCTGAAAGACACTGGGACCGAGGTGACAACACCTGGCTCCAAGCACGGCCTATGCATAATTCCTCCTCCCCGTCGACGATGGCCAGAATGTGCTGCCATAGCCGGAAGGGACAGGAGAAAACACTACTGCTGGGACAGATACATGGGGGACGGGGGTAAGAATGTCCCAAATGCCAGAGAAACACCTGCCCCCCAGCCTCCTTACTCGGGTAGGATAAGGTTGAGATAAAGACAAAGTAGCTTGGAAGACTGGAAGGCTCAGTGAACCATTTGACTGAGGCCCTAAAAAACCGGCCCGCAGATGACCATGGTGCCCTGGCCCATCGTCCAATGCCAGACTTTCCAATTTGACACTGGTGAGGGGTGCAACAGAGAAAGCAGAGGGAGGGCAGCAGAGTGTGGGACAACACAGAGAATGGGGGAGGGAGGGTGGAGGCAGCAGCTCAGCCAACGAGGAGAGGGAGGGTGGGGGGGGGGGCAGCAGCTCAGCCAACAAGGAGAGGGAGGGTGGGGGGGGGACAGCTCAGTCAACGAGGAGAGGGAGGGTGGGGAGCAGGTCAGACAACGCGGGGGCAGGGTGGGTGGGGAGCAGGTCAGACAACGCGGGGGCAGGGTGGGTGGGGGGCAGCTGAGACAACACGTGGAGAAGGTGGGCAGGGGCAGCTCAGACAAAACGTGGGGAGGGTGGGCGGGGGTTGGCAGCTCAGACAAAACGTGGGGAGGGTGGGCGGGGGTTGGCAGCTCAGACAAAACGTGGGGAGGGTGGGCGGGGGTTGGCAGCTCAGACAAAACGTGGGGAGGGTGGGCGGGGGTTGGCAGCTCAGACAAAACGTGGGGAGGGTGGGTGGGGGTTGGCAGCTCAGACAAAACGTGGGGAGGGTGGGCGGGGGTTGGCAGCTCAGACAAAACGTGGGGAAGGTGGGCGGGGGGCAGCTCAGACGCGTGGGGAGGGTGGGCAAGGCAGCTCAGACAACGCGTGGGAAGGGTGGGTGGGGCAGCTCAGACAACGCGTGGGGAGGGTGGGCAGGGCAGCTCAGACAATGCGTGGGGAGGGTGGGCGGGGCAGCTCAGACAACGCATGGGGAAGGTGGGCGGGGCAGCTCAGACAACGCGTGGGGAGGGTGGGCGGGGCAGCTCAGACAACGCGTGGGGAGGATGGGCGGGAATTGATTGGAAGACACACCTAGGAAGGGGGTGTGCAAGCAAAAACAACACACCTTGGGATGCCTTACAGCAGGGTGTAAGGTGGCCAAGTAAGGGGAGTAAGCGGAACACGGCACTCGCAGCCCAGACCCGCCACTTCGGATGGCAGGGCATAGGATACGCCAGGTAGAGAGTTGGGCCTGATGCAAAGAACTGTAAGTTACCCCCTGAAACAACACAAACATGGTAAAACAAACTCTATTGGAGTGAGCCCATCCAAAAAAGAAAGGTGGGACTGCCTAAAAATCGAAGGGAAAAAGGAGGCAGGACAAATGGAGGCCAGGACTTGAAGGCCCACCAGTCACTCACTGCAATTTGTGAAAAGTTAAAACTTAAATGTATTAAATGAACAATATGAATATCTTACTATCCTAAGTACAAAAGTTTTATTGTCAATGATGTGGCCTCATGCCCAAATATATCACAGCATTGGGCAGTCGCACGCTTGTCCACATTAATAAAGTGGCCAACTGTTATCCACTATATAAAATGTGTCAAAGTCTGGTTTCATGCATGTATGTCAGTATGCCGCGTAGCATGATATGTCATTTTTCAGTAATGCCAGCTCTGTAGTGTGACAAGTGCAGGTGTTAGTGCATAGGCCGCCCCCATAGGGGGCATAGAGGGCCGGCGCCTTAACGGCCGCATTGGCCCGGAAGGGACCGGTTAAACCGGTTTTGGGGAGGGCGCGCACCAAGTAGGAAGCAACACACCCCCACCCCTGTGGAGGCCAACAGGTAGAGCAGGTCAGTTTGGAATGACCAATTGGGGGGGTTTGCTGTGCTTCAAACCCCCCAATAGAATCGAAGTATGTGGGATCAGGGGACGAAGGAATGGGATTTAAAGCACGTGATCCTAATGTCGCTCAAGTCGGGATCAGGACAACGCGCTTGCTGCACTGCTGCAGGAAGAAAATATCACCCTCCCACCCTAACGAGAATGCATCCAGTCGCAATGCCGGACAGACAAAAAAGGCAAACAGGAAGTTAACAAGGTTTTACCAAATAATTGATAATATTTTCTTCCTGCAGCAGTGCAGCGAGCGCGTTGTCCTGATCCCGACTTGAGTGACATTCGGATCACGTGCTTTAAATCCCATTCCTTCGTCCCCTGATTCCACATACTTCGATTCTACTGGGGGGTTTGAAGCACAGCAAATCCCCCCCCCCCCCCAAATTGGTCATTCCAAACTGACCTGCCCTACCTGTTGGCCTCCACAGGGGGTGGGGTGCGTTGCCACCTACTTGGTGCGCGCCCTCCCCAAAACCGGTTTAACCGGTCCCTTCCGGGCCAAGGCGCCGTTAAGGCACCGGCCCTCTATGCCCCCTACGGGGGCGGCCTAAGCACATACATGGGGGACGGAGGTAAGAACGGCCCAAAGGCCAGAGAAACACCTGCCCCCCAGCCTCCTTACTCGGGTGGGGGAAGGGTAAGGTTGAGCTAAAGACAAAGTAGCTAGGAAGACTGGAAGGCTCAGTGAACCATTTGACTGAGGCCCTAAAAAAACGGCCCACAGGTGACCATGAGGCCCTGGCCCATTGTCCAATGCCAGACTTTCTAATCTGCCACCGGTGAGGGGTGCAACAGAGGAAGCAGGAGGAGGGTGGCAGAGTGTGGGACAACACAGAGATTGGGGGTGGGGGCAGCAGCTCTGCCAACGAGGAGAGAGTGGGGGGGCAGGACAGACAACGCGGGGGCAGGGTGGGTGGGGGGGCAGGTCAGCCAACGCGTAGGGAGGATGGGCGGGGGGCAGCTCAGACAACGCGTGTGGGCAGCTCAGACAACGCGTGGGGAGCGTCGGCAACTCAGACAAAGCATGGGGAGGGTGGGCGGGGGCAGCTCAGACAAAGCATGGGGAGGGTGGGCGGGGGCAGCTCAGACAAAGCATGGGGAGGGTGGGCGGGGGCAGCTCAGACAAAGCATGGCGAGGGTGGGCGGGGGCAGCTCAGACAAAGCATGGGGAGGGTGGGCGGGGGCAGCTCAGACAAAGCATGGGGAGGGTGGGCGGGGGCAGCTCAGAACGCGTGGGGAGGGTGGGCGGGGGCAGCTCAGACAACGCGTGGGGAGGGTGGGCGGGGGCAGCTCAGACAACGCGTGGGGAGGGTGGGCGGGGGCAGCTCAGACAACGCGTGGGGAGGGTGGGCGGGGGCAGCTCAGACAACGCGTGGGGAGGGTGGGCGGGGGCAGCTCAGACAACGCGTGGGGAGGGTGGGCGGGGGCAGCTCAGACAACGCGTGGGGAGGGTGGGCGGGGGCAGCTCAGACAACGCGGGGGAGGGTGGGCGGGGGCAGCTCAGACAACGCGGGGGAGGGTGGGCGGGGGCAGCTCAGACAACGCGGGGAGGGTGGGCGGGGGCAGCTCAGACAACGCGGGGGGAGGGTGGGCGGGGGCAGCTCAGACAACGCGGGGGGAGGGTGGGCGGGGGCAGCTCAGACAACGCGGGGGAGGGTGGGCGGGGGCAGCTCAGACAACGCGGGGGAGGGTGGGCGGGGGCAGCTCAGACAACGCGGGGGAGGGTGGGCGGGGGCAGCTCAGACAACGCGGGGGGAGGGTGGGCGGGGGCAGCTCAGACAACGCGGGGGGAGGGTGGGCGGGGGCAGCTCAGACAACGCGGGGGGAGGGTGGGCGGGGGCAGCTCAGACAACGCGGGGGGAGGGTGGGCGGGGGCAGCTCAGACAACGCGGGGGGAGGGTGGGCGGGGGCAGCTCAGACAACGCGGGGGGAGGGTGGGCGGGGGCAGCTCAGACAACGCGGGGGGGAGGGTGGGCGGGGGCAGCTCAGACAACGCGGGGGGGAGGGTGGGCGGGGGCAGCTCAGACAACGCGGGGGGAGGGTGGGCGGGGGCAGCTCAGACAACGCGGGGGGAGGGTGGGCGGGGGCAGCTCAGACAACGCAGGGGGGAGGGTGGGCGGGGGCAGCTCAGACAACGCAGGGGGGAGGGTGGGCGGGGGCAGCTCAGACAACGCGGGGGGAGGGTGGGCGGGGTCAGCTCAGACAACGCGGGGGGGAGGGTGGGCGGGGTCAGCTCAGACAACGCGGGGGGGAGGGTGGGCGGGCTCAGCTCAGACAACGCGGGGGGAGGGTGGGCGGTGTCAGCTCAGACAACGCGGGGGGGAGGGTGGGCGGGGTCAGCTCAGACAACGCGGGGGGGAGGGTGGGCGGGGTCAGCTCAGACAACGCCGTGGGGAGGGTGGGCGGGGGCAGCTCAGACAACGCGTGGGGAGGGTGGGCGGGGGCAGCTCAGACAACGCTTGGGGAGGGTGGGCGGGGGCAGCTCAGAACGCGTGGGGAGGGTGGGCGGGGGCAGCTCAGACAACGCGTGGGGAGGGTGGGCGGGGGCAGCTCAGACAACGCGTGGGGAGGGTGGGCGGGGGCAGCTCAGACAACGCGTGGGGAGGGTGGGCGGGGGCAGCTCAGACAACGCGTGGGGAGGGTGGGCGGGGGCAGCTCAGACAACGCGTGGGGAGGGTGGGCGGGGGCAGCTCAGACAACGCGTGGGGAGGGTGGGCGGGGGCAGCTCAGACAACGCGGGGGAGGGTGGGCGGGGGCAGCTCAGACAACGCGGGGGAGGGTGGGCGGGGGCAGCTCAGACAACGCGGGGAGGGTGGGCGGGGGCAGCTCAGACAACGCGGGGGAGGGTGGGCGGGGGCAGCTCAGACAACGCGGGGGAGGGTGGGCGGGGGCAGCTCAGACAACGCGGGGGGAGGGTGGGCGGGGGCAGCTCAGACAACGCGGGGGAGGGTGTGCGGGGGCAGCTCAGACAACGCGGGGGGAGGGTGGGCGGGGGCAGCTCAGACAACGCGGGGGGAGGGTGGGCGGGGGCAGCTCAGACAACGCGGGGGAGGGTGGGCGGGGGCAGCTCAGACAACGCGGGGGAGGGTGGGCGGGGGCAGCTCAGACAACGCGGGGGAGGGTGGGTGGGGGCAGCTCAGACAACGCGGGGGAGGGTGGGTGGGGGCAGCTCAGACAACGCGGGGGAGGGTGGGTGGGGGCAGCTCAGACAACGCGGGGGAGGGTGGGTGGGGGCAGCTCAGACAACGCGGGGGAGGGTGGGCGGGGGCAGCTCAGACAACGCAGGGGAGGGTGGGCGGGGGCAGCTCAGACAACGCGGGAGAGGGTGGGGGAGGGTGGGCGGGGGCAGCTCAGACAACGCGGGGGAGGGTGGGCGGGGGCAGCTCAGACAACGCGGGGGAGGGTGGGCGGGGGCAGCTCAGACAACGCGGGGGGAGGGTGGGCGGGGGCAGCTCAGACAACGCGGGGGGAGGGTGGGCGGGGGCAGCTCAGACAACGCGGGGGGAGGGTGGGCGGGGGCAGCTCAGACAACGCGGGGGGAGGGTGGGCGGGGGCAGCTCAGACAACGCGGGGGGAGGGTGGGCGGGGGCAGCTCAGACAACGCGGGGGGAGGGTGGGCGGGGGCAGCTCAGACAACGCGGGGGGAGGGTGGGCGGGGGCAGCTCAGACAACGCGGGGGAAGGGTGGGCGGGGGCAGCTCAGACAACGCGGGGGGAGGGTGGGCGGGGGCAGCTCAGACAACGCGGGGGGAGGGTGGGCGGGGGCAGCTCAGACAACGCGGGGGGAGGGTGGGCGGGGGCAGCTCAGACAACGCGGGGGGAGGGTGGGCGGGGGCAGCTCAGACAACGCGGGGGGGAGGGTGGGCGGGGTCAGCTCAGACAACGCGGGGGGAGGGTGGGCGGGGTCAGCTCAGACAACGCGGGGGGGAGGGTGGGCGGGGGAAGCTCAGACAACGCGTGGGGAGGGTGGGCGGGGGAAGCTCAGACAACGCGTGGGGAGGGTGGGCAGGGAAAGATCAGACAACGCGTGTGGAGGGTGGGCGGGGGAAGCTCAGACAACGCGTGTGGAGGGTGGGCGGGGGAAGCTCAGACAACGCGTGGGGAGGGTGGGTGGGGGAAAGCTCAGACAACGCGTGGGGAGGGTGGGCGGGGGAAAGCTCAGACAACGCGTGGGGAGGGTGGGCGGGGGAAAGCTCAGACAACGCGTGGGGAGGGTGGGCGGGGGAAAGCTCAGACAACGCGTGGGGAGGGTGGGCGGGGGAAAGCTCAGACAACGCGTGGGGAGGGTGGGCGGGGGAAAGCTCAGACAACGCGTGGGGAGGGTGGGCGGGGGAAAGCTCAGACAACGCGTGGGGAGGGTGGGCGGGGGAAGCTCAGACAACCCAGAGGGGGAGGGTGGGCAGCAGGGCAGCTCAGACAACCCAGGGGGAGGGAGGGCAGCAGGGCAGCTCAGACAACCCAGGGGGAGGGAGGGCGGGGGGGTTTAGCTCAGACAACCTAGGGGAGGGAGGGCGGGGGTTTAGCTCAGACAACCTATGGGAGCGAGGGCGGGGGTTTAGCTCAGACAACCTAGGGGAGGGAGGGCGGGGGTTTAGCTCAGACAACCCAGGGGGAGGGCAGCTCAGACAACCCAGGCGGAGGGCGTGCGGGGGGGCAGCTCAGACAACCCAGGGGGAGGGGGGCGGGCAGGTCAGACAACCCAGGGGGAGGGCGGGCGGGGGGGCAGGTCAGACAACCCAGGGGGAGGGCGGGCGGGGGGCAGCTCAGACAACCCAGGGGGAGGGAGGGCAGGGGGCAGCTCAGACAACCCGGGGGGAGGGTGGGCAGAGGGGCAACTCAGACAATCCGGGGGGAGGGCGGGCGGAGGGGCAACTCAGACAACCCAGGGGGAGGGCAGGCGGGGGGGCAGCTCAGACAACCCAGGGGGAGGGCAGGCAGGGGGGCAGCTCAGGCAACCTAGGGGGAGGGCGGGCAGGGGGCAGCTCAGACAACCCAGGGGGAGGGTGGGTGGGGGGCAGCTCTGACAACCCCTGGCGGGGGCAGCTCTGACAACCCCTGGGGGGGGGCAGCTCAGACAACCCCTGGGGGGGGGCAGCTCAGACAACCTCTGGGGGGGGGCAGCTCAGACAACCCAGGGATGGGGCAGCTTAGACAACTGGGGGAGGGAGGGTGGAAGGGCAGCTGGGACAACCAGGGTGGAGGCTGCATGGGGGGGCAGCTCAGACAACCCGGGGGTGGGTGGGCCGGAGCAGCTCAGACAACCCGGGGACGGGTGGGCGGGAGCAGCTCAGACAATCTGGAGGGAGAGTGGGGAGAGGGTAGCTCAGACAACCCAGGCGGGAGGGTGGGGGGGAGGCTTGGACAACATTTCGTGACAACACTGACAATGGAGGGAGGGCAGTTGGAGGCGACACGGCAATCAGCTGAGGTTTGGTGACTAAAGAAACATGGAGGACAACTAAGTATATAAGGGAGGCGGCTGAAACAATGCACTGTTGTAAATTGCTTAATCAGAAATAAAAAAGTAGCACCAAAAATAGAAAGAGTGGAAGGGCACAAGTTAAGTGCTCATGCTACTATGGAGGGGCAAACTCTCAAAAAGGAACGAAAACGACAGCAGCTGACCAACAAGAAGCAAGCAAATGAGTGACAATGAAGCTAACTAATGATACACAAGGAAAGGCCTTCTAAGCCCATGGTTAGATAACAATACGTCTCGCAAAAGACAGCACATGCGCTGTCCTATGCGAGCCCTACAAAGTCATACTGAAACCAACACAGCCCAAAGATGCCTTTGCATTTAAACCAATCTCATCTCTTTTTGATGTTTGTGTATACGCAATAGCATCTGTTGGGTCGATAATCCCCTGATAAGTGCAATGCCAAGGCTGCCGTATCTGAATATTTTTAATCCTGAAAATAACAGTACTTTACTAACTGTCATGGATTACCCAGCGCTGATTGCACACAGCATAATTACAGTTAGAGATTGAAAATGTTTCATTTAATCAACAAAACCAAAAAAAGAAACTCTTTCCAAAACACTTTAGAAGGCTAAAAGGCAAGACTGCATGTCATGATGCAAGTAACAAGGCTATGGGATTATGATATGTTAGAGATTTTAAGCTTTCTGGGTCATTTTAGCTGCATGATGAAGTAGAGAAAAATTCTTCAGTCAGGTGGCATTGGCCATGAGGTCACATTAGCAAATACCATCTCATCTGCACCCATGCAAATAGCAATAGAGGGACCAAGCATCAGTATCACTACACTACACATGCAGTATTTGGAAGTGTTGCCACTAACAGAATAGGATGATACATTCAGATCAATATTGTGACTGTGGATCCACACATGAAGAATCCCAATTAACCTAAATTTCAACAACTAGTGCCCCAGACGCAGTAGAGAAAGACATAGCAGTTAATGTCCATTGGTGAAAATACCACAACTCTATAGGGATGACTGTCATGTTCCTCATATGCCCTCTGCCTCCATACACACATTCCTTTTCAGTTTTTTTCCCTAGCCCTTAGTCTCCCCTGATTCACCTACTAACGGCCTGTGTTCAGGTCCCACCACTCTGCTGCTCAGAACCAGTGAGCTGGGGAAGTCTGACATATCACCCATACTGTTCGACCTGTCAGCCTTAGAGTGGTCTTCTCTCAAACGTTTTGCTTTACGCCTCAATTTTTTTTTGCTAAACTTGTTTTTGTTGTCTTTAGGAGTCTTTGCACTTTACCACTCCTATTGGCTTACACCCACTTGGCACATTTAATTTACTTCGCATTGCATGCCTTCTTGTATAGCATTCTTGAAGATGACGCAGAACTTTGCAGTGCAAGCCCTGTCGACGGCCTCTTTGGAACTGCTACTGCACAATGCGTCTTTGACGCAGGACCTCGCATCACCACCTGCAGCCCATCAGAACTGCCACTGTGAAATACTTCCTTGACGAGGGATCTCGAAACACTTCGCAACAGACATTTAAGTTACTTTGCTCAGTGGGCCTAACCTAGTCCCTGTGTCAAATCTGGGCAGCTCACATAAGCCCATGCTCGATTGTGGCTGACCTGGAACTCGTGACTTTATCCGGGTTTGGCACAACCAGATAACCACAGATGGTGCTTTGTGCGTCTAGGTACTATTTCCACTGACATTAAAAAAAATTGCATAGCCCCAGTTCTATCAAATGGATTTTTGTCATTTTGGTTTCACATAATTTATTACATTGCTTTTTGTATTGGTGTGGGATTTTTCTTGTGTTGTTTTTTCACTTTATTACTGTTTGAAGTGCTGCATAAATACTTTACACCTGGCCTCTAAGTTAAGCCTGACTGCTTTTTGCAAAGCTACCAGATGGTTACGCACAGGTTAAGTTGGGGTTTGCTTGTGTTTCACCCTAACAGAAATTGTGGTTGCTGATTGATTAGGGCTCCACTTCCTCAACCAGTAACCCAATTTCCTACACCTACCCATCATTCACAATTCCTGTTTCAGTCTCTGGCCAGCCAAAGTCTGTATCTGTGTGATCCTCCCACCACTCTCTAACCACTGACCTGGCTCTCCCCACTCTCCCATAGATCCAAATGTCCTGTCATTAAATAAGATGTACTACAACCAGCACACACTAGGGCCACATTGAGACTCTGAGCTCCGCTACACCTACAGTAAGGCTGCATCTACCTCACAAAAGCACCCAGTCTTGCTCTTCTGGACTGATAACATATTCATTGGGTTTCATTTAATACTTGTCATAACTAAGTATTAGCTACTTCTCCAAAGAAACTTAAAGTAAATTGTAAGCATTGCTCACACAGGACAGTCCCATATGCAACAAAACACAGTAGACAGAAGATCTCACACACATCGATTAAAACACACATTTGTTGATTCGCATTGCCCCAGCGGCAACAATCACCATGAAATTTCACACAGATATCCAAAAGAAGACCTTTTATGCACCCAACACAGGTGAAGTATGCCACTAAGCTATCTATCAAGTGGCTCCTAAAAACTGTTATGAGTAGTAAAAGGCACACAACAGGGGGCCATAAAATTACACAATAAATGCACACAACCCCACAGATATGCCACATGTCTGGTTGTCCCCATGTTCACAACTATTTTTCCCACCATTATACACCACACTCTAGCATCCAAAAGAATAAATTAGACAAACCAAACATACAACACAGCCCAGGTAAACTATATAGTAGGTTACTACATTAATCAACACTACTCTCAAGCAAGCAACATCACACAGAGACAAATTCCCATCGACCAAGTAACAGGCAGGTCACTTAACATAGGAAAAGCATAACGGGCCCTCTCATCTTAGCCGCTAAAATACTCAAACCATAAACCTAAAGGCCAATGAGTTGAATATAAGCACCCAACTGAGAACAGAATCAGAACACAATACAGTAACACTTTTTACCAAAGAGTGACATTATAGAAAGTGGTACCTCAAATCTATCATGCACCTGACAATGAGAGGGCCTATTTTCCAATTTACACCAGACTGATATTTAATGCATTCACCTAGGGAACATATGGTCTATTTGCAGAGAGAGGAATGTGTTTTAACCTTTCAGATAATGCATTTAATTTGCCTCTTAAATGTCACATTCCAACATTACAAACATGCAAATATGTTTTAATAATACTCTGAGGAATAAGGATTAATTTCTGATGGTGGTCTCTGAAGTGCGAGTCACCCGTAGGATCTTAGCTTGCTTAACTCAGCTTTCAATTCTTCCAAGCTAAATGAAAAAAGTAGTTGGTGCAATAAGGCTGGTATTCAGCAATGGTCCTATGTTAAGTACTGTGGAGAAAAGTTCTACATGAGGGTCACTTGGAGCTCCCGTCATGCTCCGTGATTCAGCCCTTACAGGAGGGCAGCAAGATGGCCGATTTGCGCGATCCGTGCGCGTTTGGATCTCCCTGCAGCTCCTGCAGTACAAGAATGCGGTCTTGGGAGGTTCCCTCGAAGACTCTGAGCCTGACCTCCAAGCCTGACCTGGCAGCGTGGTCATCGTTTCTCAGCTTCCAGTGGACCTGAGCATGGCTAGCGCGATTGATGACTGGACGACTGCGGAAGAACTGTGTGCCATCGCGTCGGATCGGATTGCCGATGGAGGAGGTGAAGAAAGGTGCAAAGAGGAAGCGAGCTGCTGGAAGCAAGCAGAAGGCAACGGAGAGCAACAAAGAGTCACAGTTTAGATTTTCTCCCATAAATTATTTTAAACATCTCGATCTATTTTCCATTTTTTTTATGTGACTCTGCACCAAATTGCTTACTTGAGAAATAATGCACACTGTGCGCCAAGATACAAGCTTTAAACTATTAGGGGGGTGAACTTTCTATCGAGGGACATCAAGCGACTTTGGTTGATGTCTAGCGACTTTCAGAGACATCATTGTGCGGGGTGCTATTACCATCAATCCCACGGATCACTCCAATGAGAAGCCAGCATATCCCCTGTTTTCACTGAGCATCACTAAGGGTGGGGTGAGAAAGAGAGAAATATGACAGTGCATAATGAGATTTCAAACAACCAATCAATATCAACTCCATTAAATTCAACTTTGAGAGGTGTCCTCAGTCAGGCTTCAGACCTAACATTTAGCAGTGGAACCAATTACAATCAGACACTATCCACCATCCACTCAATACAGCCTCCGCAAAGCCCCAAGTCTTCCATCCAGTCAGGCATCTGTGGAAAGAATACTGTAAGATCCTCGGGGAGCTACATGCAATGAACGTCTCACAGGAGGAGGCCCATAGGAAAAACAAACTGGACCAACTGAAAGCCTACTTAACCCATCTCTCCGCACAAGTTTTTCAAGCAGAACAGAGTGTCTCCGATCTGGAAGATGTACAAAACAGCTATGGATCAGCAACTACTCAGATGCAGGCTGAACTTGAGGAGCTACAACTAAAACTTGACAATATCGACAATAGATTGCGATATTCGAACTTGAGATTTACTGGGATCCCTGAAGAGTTGAAAGCAACATGCTCTGTGACTAAAGTGATATCTGATCTTATCTACAAGTGTATTCTTCCAGAGAAAGTGGCAGTCAATTTTGATTTGTCCCTTAAGCGGGCACATGGGGTTCCCCCAATGAGAGTCTCAACAGCAAAATATCCACGCAATATTCTTGCAAATTTTGGCAATTTTAGGATCAAGGAACAAATCCTGTCACAGGCTATTAAAGCAAAGGTATTCAAAACTACTAATAACTTCAGCTTCCATGTGTTTCCTGATATGTCCATTTCAGCAGCACAACGGCGTTGTGAATTTGTTAGTCTAATTGATGATTTCAAGAAATTAGGGGCCTTAGTCAGCATCATTAACTTTCTAAACTCAAGGTGCTTCACAATGGCCAGGCTCACATCTTCCAAAATGTACAGAAGGCAAAGGACTTTTTGGGATCACTTAGAAATTAGGAATATGTGAAGGAAACGCGAATGGGCTTAATAACTCACATAAATTCAGAGCTATACTCTACAGGCTAAGATCCTCTCAGGTGATTTTATCACAGGAAACCCATTTGAAGCAACAGGCAGATTATCCTAGCACTCCTAACTATTTCTCATTCCTCTTTTGCCTCTGCTAGTGCAGCCGTGCATGGGGTTGCAGTTCTTCTAACCCGGGACTTCCAAGGAGAGGTTCTCCAGGTTTACCGCAATGCCCTAGCTAGATAGGTAGTAGTTAGAATTAAGGTAGGAAGGCAGTTAGTACATATCTCAAGCTTTCATGGTCCTATAGAAGATGAGTTTGTCTCCTTGTAGGGCCTCTATGAGCTTTCGAGCACGCTCTCTGGTCTATTGATAGCGGGAGGTAACTTTAACCTAATTCAAGACATGAAACAATGCCTCGCGTAACAATTGTTCACAGAACAAGCCACAAGCCTCCTGTTCTTTGGCAAAATTTAACTGCGATCTAGCACTGCAGGATCCTTGGCAGCTGGACCACCCACAAGACCAATACTATACCTGTTTCTAAAAAAAGGTTTAACTCAGCCTCAAGGATCAACTTTTTTTTAGTTTCTCATTCTTGAGATAGCGCTTGCTCAGATATAATATTCAACCCTTTTTCAGATCATGCCATCCTGTTGGTTCTACTATCTCTTTCTGGTCGACATCTAGAAAGACCTAGGTGGTCCTTAGACAAATCTCTATTAACTGATAAGGGCTGGATTTCTGCTTTGAGAATATCAGTAGCCAAGTTCCTAACCAGAAATGAAGCAACAGCCTCCATCTTTAAAATTTGGGAGTCATGCAAGGCACATATCAGAGGAGAAGCCATTGCTTTTAAGGCCTTTCTTAGAAAATCAAGGAAGGAAAAAGTAGATAGCTTTTAGCAAGAATTTAATCACACTGTGCGCCTTCATCAGATATACTATGAACATGATTCATGGACTCGCCTGCAAGATGCCAGAACCCAATTGAAGGATTTGTTTTTATCACAGGAGATAGTCAACCATAATACATGTTTTCAGCAGTATTACGAAGAGAGGGAGCACGTAGGGAAACTTCTGGCACATTACGTCAAAAAACGTCAGAACACTTAGTTAATCAAAACAATTTTCGATGAGGCCCAGGGGCAAATTGTGGATCAGGCCAAGGAGATAGGAAAGGTATTCGTAGCACACAATACAAATATTTACACTCCTAAGACAGCAGTACATGACGATCTTATTAATAAATATCTGGAATCGGTTTCTATAACAATTCTCAATGAAAAGCTCCAAGCTGCATTGTTGCAGCCAATCTCTAAGTTAGAAGTAACAGAAGCCATTAGGAGCACTCCAAATAGCAAAGCTTCAGGCAAAGATGGTCTCCCTGCAGAATTGTACAAGGCTATGTCTGAGCAGGTCACAGCAATCTTAGCCGCATTATTCAATGTAATACTTAATGGGCAAGAAGTACCTAGCTTGTTCACCCGACGGTCATAGTTGGCTTCCTTAAGAAGGGTAAGCCTGGTGAGAAACTGGATCCCCATCGCCCTATTAGCCTTCTTAATAATGACTATAAGATCCTCATGAAAATCTGGGCAGCTCACATAACGCCCTTAGTCTAGGGTCTTACTCATCATGCTCAGTATGAGTTTCTCACAGGAAGATTTATTTCTACTAATATGAATTTCTTGCTGCTGGCAATCGATTCTAAGAACAAGATCAAGGCAACAGTAATAATTCTTGATGTGGAAAAAGCATTTGATCTAGTGCAATGGAGCTACTCTTTGCAATCCTCAGGAGATTCAAGTTTCCCAATACAATAGTCCGAGTTCTCTCAAACCTCTATCAAGCGGTGGAGGCCAATATCTTAGTTAATTTCCGAGTAGTTGTCAAGGTCCCGATACGTCATGGGACACATAAGGGATGCCCTCTGTCTCCTGTCCTCTTTGCTCTTTTTATTGAACCATTGGCTTCGGCTCTGAGGCAAGACATTTGTATAAACCCCCCGATGCTAGGTGCATACAAATTAAAACTTTTTGCGGATGATGCAATCTTGTATCTTGTGGCTGAATCTCAGAATATCAAAAATGTCTTCAGCAAAATTCAAGCGCTCTCTGATTTGGGAGGCTATTGCAATAATAAATCGAAATCTGAGGCACTGCTTTTCAACGCTCAAGATACAATATTGTCAGCCATGATGCAGAATAAATATTGGACTTCCCACTCTATTAAATACCTTGGTATTTGTTTCTCAAAATATGTCTGACCTTTATTCGCTAATCTATCTCCCCCACTCTCAAGAAAGAACAGGCTCTTATACACAAATGGCAGAACTTACCATTAACAATAATTGGTTGCATTGCATTGGTCATGATAATGATACTACCCCTATTCCTATTTATATTTTTCAACATTATGATCAAGACTCCCCAAAATGTTTTCAAGGATCTAAATACAATGTTATGAAAATTCATCTGGGCAAATAAAAAACTTGTATTCAGCTGGAGACAATCCAGCTGACTATGGAGGCTGGAGGCCATGCTCTAACCAGACTGGATTGTAAATGCTGCTAATACACGCCATGCGGTCTTTATTTTCTACTTGAAACAGATGCTGCTTGAAAATAACATCCATTTCATTTTCTTAAAATGCCATGGCTCCCGAAACGTACTAGATACGAGATCCCAAACTTAATTTGTTCTAGAGGTACTGAGCTTCAACAGAGTTATCACTATACTCGTTTCCATCCAACTATTTCCCTTAAGAGAAGCTGGAGCATTTATTTAGGCTCCACCTCACCAGTAAAGTTATAAGTGAGTGGGATGAATTGGGGTTCATAAAGTTCCAGGATTTTATAGTAGGAGACAACGTCAAAACATGGGCTCAAGAAAAAGCTAATAATCATGCTATTCCAGCCAGTTTAAGCTTTTCATATTTTCAGATATTTTATTGTATTCAGTCAATGGGCTTTGTAACCCACTATACACCTGAATCACTATCCTTCAAAATCACACAAGCAATGTGGGTTCAGAAATTAACAAGGGTTGGCAATTGCTATTGTATTCTTCAAGAAGAGCTGCCAGGCAAGATTCCTTCTCCTGTGTTAAGCAGGATAACAGCTGCTACAGCTTGTGTGATCAATCCTCGGTCATGGAAGCAGTACAATATTTATTCTTTTAAGGTTCTGAGGGGTGCCAATTTTAAGAGAATTATATTTTTCACAAAGTGACTGCTTTACTACACACCCGTGCAACTTAACAAGATGTTTCCATCAATCTCGAGCAACTGCTTCCGATGCCATTGCGAGGTTGGGGATTGGCTTCATATCTGCTTCCTTTGCCATATCATCACCAATTTCTGGGCTAAAATCTTCCAGTCGATCAGTGCGAGACTTCAGGTTTCATTAACACAGAACCAATGGAGGCACTTTTTTGGTATATCTAACCATCCTGCCTTGTCAAAACATTCAAAGCAATATTTTTTCATTGCAACACTGATCGCAAAATCTTTGATCTTCCAGCAATGGAGAACTCCCCAGCCTCCGTCATATGATCTCTGGGAAAAGAAAGAATCGGGGCCACTTCGAAATATCATTGCATATGGGAGAAAACTGCACCATCCTCAGCTTGATTCATGATTTATGACTTAAACTTTAATTTGGGTCCAGATTTAAAAAATGTATGGAATTTAAAGTATAATGAATCATTATGAAACTGCAAAATGCTAGATTATCAATGTAATGCAAGAGCAAATCAAAACTGTAACTAAGCACAAAGTACTATACTGCATTGATGTTTATGCATATTTCGAGATTTGTAATTTTGATAACTTTAATGTCTATACCTGCTCATATATGCATTAAAAAAAACTTACTTTTTTTTAAATTGCTGCATGAGTAACAAATAATTAAAAAAGAATGAATTATTCATTTTGCCACAAAGGTACAATGTTTTTGTTCTAGTGCAATATTTTCAATTTAGTCAAACCACCAGAGAGCATTATTCTACCTACTGGAGAAATATTCACACCTATGGCTGCATGATAGGTACAAGCATGAATTCAACGATCAAAACGGTAAAAGGGGAACAATTTCTCCACAGGCGCCCACATCCATCCAGAGCCTTTCTCAGACATGAGGTGAATGCTGGCAGGGGAGTTCAAAAAGCTCTTTGAGGCCACGCTGAAAGCATATGCTCTAACACATCCAACAGTTAACAACCCTAGTGGTGGAGTGATCCACTGTGATTGAGAAGACACTCTTTCCTCCTTCCTTTGGCTTAGATAGGTGGTGTAATGGAGGGAAGTTTATGCTCTACTTCCCATCACAAATTCTGAATTCTGACCTGACTTGTAACCAGTTCCTGCATCTAGAGCCATGAGAAAAGGTCTCACAGATCACATTCCATCTGTATCCATCCTTAGTACCCACTGTTGTTCAATGCCTCTTAATACTACACAACGTTTCTGAGAACTTTTGTAACAAACTGAATTTAGGGCTGGCCTATAGATATATCAGTCATCACTCCAGACTTAAGTAGTTCATAAATAGAAACAATAATGCATAATATTATATACAAATGGCGATGGGCTATGGATAAGCCCAGTCAGCATTTCTCAAGGGCTTTGTTATCCAAATATGGCATCATGCCACAGAGCAGCATATTTAGACCGTGCAATGGGTCAGCCCCTTCAGCTACTGGCTATTTAGCTAGAGTCATTCAGATTTTTGATCAGCCCACTGGACAGACATTTAGCGTTTGACCTGGAAAGAAATAGAATCAGTGTTGGCCGATAATTTTAGGAGGGAGGGGGGCGGGCGGGCGGGCGGGAAGAACACTCACATTCACACTTATTCACTCAGAAATGCAGGCACGCACATCCATTCACAACACTCATCAACATTAAAACATACACGCACGCACCAAACATTCATTTAAAAAACACACACACACACACACTTACCTTCAGCTCGGAGGTCCCAGGAGGGTTGAGAGTGCTGCCTTCCCTCTCTAGCTGACCTTAGGTCAGCCAATGAGGAAGAAAGCAGTTCCAACTTCGTCACAGAGTGGGATGGGGTCAGTGAGACTTCTGTCCCCACCCCACTCTGTGACAAGGTGTCACTGATTGACACACACCCTGGGCGCTTCAGGCCTTAAACCTGAACCCCCAGGTCGAAGTCAACGAGTGATGCTTCCCGTCACCACAAAGGAGAAGGGCCTCGAAGCACCTTTGCTGAGCTGAGGAGGTCACACCCATAGTAGCTGTGACCTCTTCAGCCTAGCAAAGTTCTGCTCAGGCAGCCAGGAGTTTGTGCAAATCACGCATGTCTTGCTTCTGGCTGCCTGACCTGAACATGAAGAGTGTCTGTCAGGAGGACCTTTGCTCAGCCTGACAGACACTCTTCGTGAGGGGCAAAAGGTGGGGACGCGTGGCCCCTGTGCCCTAAAGGACAGGTCACGGCTGAATATAATGTTTTTTTCTAGAACGCATACTGCACTTCTTGCATTTCTAAGTATTGTAAAAATGTTATTCTTACCCACTCATGATAATCAATTTACTGAATTTGGGAAGGATGGAAGAGGCAGCCTTGCCAAGATTCTAACTTGGGACCTGCTGATCTCCACTTTGTTCCAACGGCGACGTTGAGGTCATTCAGCTATCCCTTTGATGAATACAGTGCAATGGGATTTTGCTTTTTTATGTCACCATTTTCCTTGGAAACCAATCAGCAAAGGACCCTATTAGGTCTCATGCGGAGAGTGCCATACTGTGCCCCTGCAGGTATCTGTTGTGTGCAGAATGGCACAGGTTAAGAGACTGCAATACTGTTATCACCCTCCACATTATTTATGGTGCTCAGTGCTCGACCACCATCTGTCGTGCTCACCACTCCAGGATGTACCATCATTATTGACATGTCTTGAAGTGCAACCTTGCATTGGATGCACATGTAAGCAAGCTTTTCAAGTTGTTACTGGTTAGCGTGTGTATGCTTTGTCCCTGTCTTCGGCCACCATCACCTGTGCTGTCATCTGTGCACTGTCTTTTAGGCTTGGTGTCCTCAAAGGATGTTTTGTGTCACAACATTCAGTGGTAGTGGTGTATGTGCTTATGTGATGGTTGTGGCATGTGCATCTCATTGGGATCAAGCTTTTTTCATTTGTTGGAGCCTTTTTTTGCTGTCTTGCTGCAAGTCCTTATCATCATGCCTGCCCTATCTTCAGCGTCAAGGAATCTAGTGGTGACTTTCCAACACCACTGAGCTGCCTGGCAAGGCTTCTGATGTTTCCTTTCTGCTGAATAAGCTCCCCAGTAAAATGCCGACTGGTGATGTGGAACACACAAATAAATAGTGTAAGGGGCTGATTTCTGTAGTGCATTTTCAGCTGTGCCAATTACCAATGTGCACAGAGTTTTTTGAAGTTAGTCATAGGTGTTGGGGGTAGATTATGCTTTGGTAAACTGTGTCTCTTTGCCACCCTCCCTTGTGGAGCACTCCCTTCGGGGCATGATCCCAGCTGTAGCATCTTTCTGCACATACTCTTGTGAATAGTATCTATTCATTCATTGCGCTCAGTTGTACCCAATGAAATCACTTATTGAACATACCAGAGATGATGACAAATGGTGGCCCTCAGTTGTTTCTAAACATTTTTAAGAGAGATACTAGGTTCCGGGATGTGCTTTTTACCATTACCACCCACCTAGTCACAGCTCGGACGATAAGCTACCACCCACAATGTTTGCTCCAGGAAAATAAACTTGTGTTATTTCTATATAGTTCAAATAAGATACACAACAGCCTGTGAAAAGTCTATAGGCGTACCATAATTTGGGGTGTTTTCAAGTACTAAAGTATGATCAGCTTCTCTTGTTCCTCCATCTGATCCCCAGTTACTGGAGGGGTGAGATAGTGAGCATAGTCCCACTTATAGTTTTGCTTTTCCATTATGCTTTAATATCACAAACCACCACTAAAACACACACACACGGCTAACTATATGGATTGTAACAAAGAACCACAAACATTTAAAAGAGTACAGAAATATTAGCTTTGCCAATGCTTGCCCACATATGTATATTTGACTTTCATTACATCCACAACCTCCATCACCACTGTCAATGGTCACCTTGTCTTTCCATCAAGATGTTTACCAGGCCCGTCCTCTATTTTTTCATCCAATGTCTCCTCTGGTACACTTCTAGCTTTCCACCATCTTTTTCTAACTCTATAAAATATAATAGTATATCACACCCATAGCTCTCCTGACATTTAGCATCTTGAATGATATAATAGCTGGTTCATTATCAGATGTGGTGCATTAGAAAGCCACCCTTTCCTCTTCTATGATAACAGCTACCTATGTTTTATAAAAATCATCCAGCACTACTAACACAAATTATAAGTGTTACAATAGTGACCACTTAAGACAGGATTCCATTTGTGGCCATTGCATGCAGAATTACTAATAGTGACCACCTCAATGCATCAGGCAAGGTCACCAGCATTAAAGTAAAGGAAAAACATTATAAATTTTAATTTTGATTGACTCTACATGTCATAGAATCATATACGCAATGCCCAATTGGCACCTAAGAAAGGATATAGTATTAAGACTCCCCCATGCAGCCATGTAGTTATCAGCCTTCAATACAGTTTTTTCTGCAAACATTAGCTTTTCAGTTCTGAAAATAGAATCATTGTACTTTTAAATATTTATTTTTCAGTTTTGCCAATCTATTTAACTCAAACAAACAAAAGCATTTCATTTACACATAGGGGTGCTACTCACCGGTAAATGAAGAGCTACGAGTAGCTTCTGAGCATCTCGTTGGAGAACCACCTTGCTGTAGATCCACTCTATATACATGCCACAGTGACAGCCACGTTTTTTGTACTTCTACTGTCCTTTTTAATCACTCTACCTATTCATTAGTATGCAACGGATGCAGTGCTAAAACGACACACTTTTGCCCGTTCTCCTTAAAGTACTCCTGTGTAGATTGTTTAACTAACTGCACATCTTTACCACTGAAAATATCCTCCAGGCACCAAGCTCTTACGAAAACATTTGCACAAACTCTATTACATTCAAGATGTTAAGTTGTTGTACAAGCCTTACCTTCAACCACTTTCCATTACATTTAGTGAGTATCAATGAAAATCTCTACATGAATTGCGTCATGCTCACGTGACCTATAAAACTGACTGACAACTTTGTCCATTCCTCATTGGAATTTGCTACAGTACAATGAATCACTTCAGGGTACCATACCCTTCCCCTGTCAGCCACCACCTGACTGATCCCCAAACTCTTGGTTCGTTCCTGGCCACCTAACATCCCTCTTGCTACTTCTTAAGCTTGCACAGACGGTCATCGGTTGGGCTTTCTTGAACAATCATTATCTAAGGGCAGCAAGCAGTATCAGCTTGCTTTCTGGGAGCATATATCCATTTAACTACAGCATTCAACTTACTAACTACTGGCTCCAGAAGCCTCCCTCATCCACCATCCAGATGGTCCAGATGTGTCACAGTTTGATAATACATGCTCACACACCCAAGTGACTTCTTAATCTCACTACCAGTAGCTACCCCACATGTGTATATGCCCATGTTCACTTCACCACACAGGCCCAGAGGTGACTGCCAATCATATTACAAGTAACAATCAATAACCTCAGGCACAAATTGAATAAGCAGACATTCAGTAAGTAGGAACAGGCTTTATATCCCCAACCAATCCTAGTGTCTTCAGCATCCATACCGGCTAACATCATCAAAATCTCTCTATTATATCACACAGGCAACCTCCATTGGCATACACAGCCACTGTGCAGTGCTCAAGAGCTCTACGGAGAGTGGCTGTTACTGCCTTATGTACCTTTTCATTCTATCTATTCAGGTTTAAAAATAAAAATATACTTGTGCATACTACCCTCCTTCACTTTATTAGAACCACATTGCCAAAACAGAGGTCCTTTAATGAAGTGGGCACAATAGCTGTATTGGGGGATCGAAGAGTTTTATTTGAAAGACCCAGTAAATAGCTAGGAGCACCTTACATGCAGGTGACATGACCCATGTTCAGATGCATGAGTGCACCTCTTTCTGAAAGCACTAAGGGGGTCATTCTGACCTCGGCGGTAAAAGGCGCTTACCGCCGGTCAGAAGACCGCCATAACACCTCCGCAGCCGCGGTAAACCGCCACGGTCATTCTGACCCGCAACTGGCAAACTGCCAAAAACCCGACATCCACAAAAGTCCGCCACACCAAAGGTAAGCGAAAAAATGGCGATGACCAAACCTCCACCGTCACGCCAACAGAAATACGCCCATGCCATTACGACCCACGAATCCACGCGGCGGTCTTTCAACCGCGGTATTCCATTGGCGGTAAACACCGCCGCGGTCAAAATACACACACCCTTACAAAACACAACCACATTGGACAATTTGAAATACACACACCTGAGACCCATACACACACCACTCCCACACACCTAAGACAATATAAAACACACACCCACATTACCCACAAACCCTTACTACCACAATTGCGAATCAAGGACAGAGAGAGACACCACTGCTTAGAGTAGACCATCACACAGAGGCTAATCACAACATCACCCACACAATTACAACGCACAAAACACCATACACCACCACACACATCACATTCCACAACACATACAACATCCCTCACCTCATCCACACCACCCCATGGCACCCCAAAGACACCCCAGGTTCTCTGACGCAGAACTCAGGGTCATGGTGGAGGAAATAGTACGTGTAGAGCCCCAGCTCTTCGGGGCACAGGTGCAGCACACCACAATTGCTAGGAAGATGGAGCTATGGCAAAGGATAGTCGACAGGGTCAACGCGGTGGGACAGCATCCACGCAATCGGGAGGACATCAGGAAGAGATGGAACGACCTACGGGGGAAGGTGCGTTCCATGGTATCAAGGCACAACATTGCGGTGCAGAAGACTGGCGGCGGACCCCCACCTACTCCCCCACAATTCACAGCATGGGAGGAGGAAGTCTTGCACATCCTGCATCCTGAGGGCCTCGCAGGAGTAGCTGGAGGAATGGACTCTGGTAAGTCAAATCTTAACTACTACTTCCCACCGCCACCCCATCTGTATGCCAGCACATACCCCACCCTCACCCCCACCCCCATCACACCAACTCCTTCCAAATGTACCACCATCACAACCCACCCATCCCAACACCTAGACCTGCATGCGACCACAAAGCATGGACACCCATCACCAAAGCATGCCCACTGCACATAACCATCTCCCCCACAAGCCACCCTCACAAAAGCCCCCACACGAGAATGCCTGCACTTGGATACACGGACACCCATCCATCCCACGAAATGCCACACACAGAACCAATAACCATACCCTTAAACCCCTGCAGGACCCGAATGCCACCACACCGCCACGGAGGGTACAGAGATGTCCATCCCACCCCCAGAAGAGGCCCCCAGCGATGACAGCAGCTCTGTCGACCTGGACCCAGATGACCAGCCCGGCCCATCGGGGACCTCTGGACAGTCGGTTCCCCACACACAGCCACAGGCTACACCAGACCTAACCCCCTCTGGGAACACCAGCACAGCTCCCACCCAGCGGGCCCATGCCTCTGTCTCCAGGACACGTCAATCAGCGGTGTGTCCGCCTCTACAGGGCACCCAGGTTGACCCACCACCCCAACAACAACAGGGACCTGGGGGCAGTGGTAGTGGGCACACCGTCCAGGGGACAGAGGCCCAGGGAAACAGGGGAACTGGGAGGGCTGCTGTGCGACAGGGGGGGGGACAGGCCCAGGGAACCCACTCTCCAAGAGGCCCTCACCCCCATCATGGGAGCATACCACCACTCCCAGGAGACGATGGCGACGGTACTGGCCAGGTTCCAGGAGATCCAGGCACAGCAGGAGGAACGGTACATGGGGTTCAGAGAGGAACTGAGGAACATCGGTTCCGCAATGGGGACCATCGTCCTGGCCCTTAACCAGATAGTCACCACATTGCGGGACCATGTGGCACCCCAAAGGGCCCCTGTCACTAACCCAGACCAGGAACAGCCTACCACCTCCGCCGGCGCTAGTGGACAGGAGGCCCCCACACAACGACAGGCCACCAGAACCCCACCTCCTGCTGAAGAACAACCACCCCGCAAGCGGAACCTGAGATCACACAAGAAGACAGAGTAGGATTGCAAGACCCCCGCCAGCATAAGATACCCCCTGATGTCATCCCACTGTCCCACATTGTCACCCTGTCCAACCTTGAACTGCCCCTGCTCCATCCTTCCACAGGCATATGGACAATGCACCTGTGAAACTGAGAACTGGACTCTGCCATGGACATTACTCCACCCCCACCCATCACCGTTTTACTATCATGTACCTATATGTAGCACTTAAAATAAATCACTTATTGCACTTACAATAACAGGAGTCTGCTTGTATTTTACTATTATGTATCACACATAACGGTGCAATTATGTTCTGTTACATTGTAATGACAACATACCAATGACAACAAGCTGTAGTCCATGGGCAAACAAAGCAGAAGTCACGCAGTTGGTCAAGCAGCTCTGAAAAGTGAAGGGAAAGTCACAATTCAGTTAAAAGGAAATGGGGGGAAACACAGAAAGTAGAGACGCAGGAGCCCTGAAGTAAATGTAAAATGGCGTGGGTGAATCTTACCTGTGTGCTACTGAAAATACTGTTGTATAACTGTATCCCTGTTGTCCGTGTCATCCCCGTCGTCTTCCTCCTCTTCACTCTCCACAGGCTCCACAGCTGCTACAACACCACCATCTGGACCATCCTCCAGCAGGAAAGGCACCTGGCGTCGCAATGCAAGATTGTGAAGCATACAGCAGGCCACGATGATATGGCACCCCTTCTTTGGTGAGTACATTAGGGATCCACCTGTCATATGCAGGCACCTAAACCTGGCCTTCAGGACCCCGAAGGTCCTTTCTATTATCCTCCTACTTCGCCCATGAGCCTCATTGTACCGTTCCTCTGCCCTGGTCCGGGGATTCCTCACTGGGGTCAATAGCCAGGAGAGGTTGGGGTAACCAGAGTCACCTAATAACCACACACGGTGTCTCTGTAGCTTTTCCATCACATAGGGGATGCTGCTATTTCGCATAACATACGCGTCATGCACTGACCCAGGGAACTTGGCATTTACATGGGAGATGTACTGGTCTGCCAAACAGACCACCTGGACATTCATAGAATGATAACTTTTTCTATTTCTGTACACCTGCTCACTGCCTTTGGGGGGTACCAAAGCCACATGGGTCCCATCAATGGCACCAATGATGTTGGGGATATGTCCAAGGGCATAGAAATCACCCTTCACTGTAGCCAAATCATCCTCCTCAGGGAAAACAATGTAGCTCCGCATGTATTTCATCAGGGCAGACAACACTCTGGACAAAACCTTAGAAAACATAGGCTGAGACATCCCTGATGACATGGCCACTGTTGTCTGAAAAGACCCACTTGCCAAAAAATGGAGTACTGACAGCACCTGCACCAGAGGGGGAATCCCTGTGGGTTGGCGGATGGGGGACATCAGGTCTGGCTCCAGCTGGGCACACAGTTCATGAATAGTGGCTCTGTCAAGTCTGTAACGAAGTATAATATGTCGTTCTTCCATTGTCGACAGGTCCACCAGCGGTCGGTACACGGGAGGATTCATCCTTCTCCTTGCAAGTCCCAGCGGACGGTGCCTAGGAAGGACAACATGGAGTACAGAGTGAAGCAAGCCACAGGTTCGTTCACACAGCTTGCACAGTAAATGAATCGCAATGCAGTGAAAGGCGTGTATGAGTGGCAATGCACGGACTAGGCCTGTGTGACGCAGTAGAAATTAAGCCATGTGGGCCTTTGAAATGGCGGCTGCCTGACCTGTGAAGTGTGACAATGGGATGTGAGGTCAATGCGCTGGCGTGGCACACCGTGGCGGTAGGCGGTCGAAGACCGCGGTGCGAAGCCGCATTGGTTAACATTGAACCCTATGGGTATCAGGAGCCAATGACGATGTGCGCCGGCGGTCGCGGTACGCACCGCGGCGGTACGCACCGCCGCGGGCGTGACCGCCATTTTCTAGCTGCTTAATCACTCGAGACCTGATCATCCACAGAAGAGGACCTATACTGCAAGTGCTGCTGTGACCTCGGTCTGGGAGATACTATGGCTGCTGCGACTGGGGAAAGGGCCCCTGCCTTCACTTCAGAAGAGTTGGAGAAACTTGTTGATGGGGTCCTCCCCCAGTATGCGCTACTCTACGGTCCTCCAGACCAACAGGTTAGTACACAGGGTGCATGTTGAATGGGCTATGCCTGTGTTGAGTGGGGTGTATGTAAGATGGTGGGGAGGGGAGCGAATGAGGAGTGCAACGCACGACAGATGAGAGCATGTGCCACATGGCAAGGTTGGGGAGGGGGGGCCACTCACATGTACCATGCAGAAAAGTGATGATATTTCCTTTCCCACCCTGTACATGTCAAATAGGTCAGCGCCCATCAGAAGATTGAGATTTGGGGTGCCATCGCCAAGGACGTCCGGGCCCTGGGGGTCCACAACAGACGGGGCACCCACTGCCGAAAGAGGTGGGAGGACATCCGCCGCGGGACCAGGAAGACAGCCGAGTCTCTGCTGGGGATGGCCTCCCAACGTAGGAGGGGTGCCAATCGTACCTTGACCCCCCTGATGTCCCGGATCCTGGCGGTGGCCTACCCCGATTTGGATGGGCGCGTGAGGACATCACAGCAGACACAAGCGGGTGAGTATCAGCACATTCTGCTATCTTTGCGCGCAGTGGAGGTGTCTGGGTTGGGGAGGAGGGCTGTGGCTGACTTTAGGCCAGGGCGCTTTCTGTAGGCTAGTCCCCTCCTTTAGGCATGGCCCTGTGCCCCCGCCCCCCACCTCTGTAGGCTGCCAAGTACAGCTATCCATGGTCCTGCATCACCCATGTGTGCATTTGTTGTCCATAGACCTGTAGGCCTAGTCACAAGTACAGAGTAGTGTACCCCGATTGCGCGGCGTAGTGCAGGGGGCTTCTGTGCCTGTCCTCTCTGCCAACGGTGTTGCCAATGCATGCACTCAACCCTGTCTTTATTTCTCCCCCCACCCATTTTATTTATCTTCCTGTGCATGTGTGCATTAGCATCATCAGGAGGAGGAGAATTGGCATCGGAGCACGAGGGAGCTGCAACTCACATGGCCCCGGAGGGCCATGCTACAGACACCGAGTTCACCAGTGATACAGAGGGCGAGGGGAGCTCCACAACGGGGACCCATGGAGACGTCAGCGACACCAACACGTCCTCGGAAGGGAGCTCCCTAGCGGTGGCTGCCACATCCGTGCCCACCCCCACAACAGGTACAGCCGCCACCCAGCGCACCAGCCCCGCCCTCCCAGCAGCCCCTCAGCCTTCGCTGCGTGCCCGCTCGCCCAGGAAGGCGGGCATCTCCTTCGCCCCAGGCACCTCAGGCCCTGCCCCAGTTACCCCTGCTGCCCTCAGTGAGGAGGTCATTGACCTCCTCAGGACACTCATTGTTGGGCAGTCTACCCTCTTGAATGCCATCCAGGGTGTAGAAAGGGAGGTGCATCGGAGCAATGCATACCTGGAGGGCATTCATTCGGGTCAGGCTGCCCATCAACGATCGTTCAATGCTCTGGCCTCAGCACTGACGGCAGCCATTGTCCCTGTTTCCAGCCTCCCTCTTCTAACTTCCTCCACCCAGTCCCAGTCTCCTGTTCCTCAGCCTATCCCATCCACACCATCTGACCAGCCTGCACACACCTCAACACCCAAGGGCAGCTCATCCAGACATAAGCACCACAGATCCCACAAGCATTCAGCCAAGCAACATCCAGATGCAGACATGCCAACAGTCACTACCACCTCTGTGTCCCCCTCCTCCTCGTCTCCCTCCTCCCTCCGTGACGTCTCCACTCACACCTGCATGCACACCACCATCAGCCAGTACTTCCATCACCAGCACACCCTCCAGTAGAGTCCGCACACGTGCAGTCACCACCCCCACTGCCATTTACACGTCCCCTGTGTCCTCTCCCAGTGTGTCTGTCACCCCCTCTTCCAAAACACACAAACGCAGGCAGCCACCCACCCAACAGCCATCCACCTCACGACAGCCTACGTCACAAGCACCTGCACCCAAAGACAGCACACCTGACTCTACTACAACCACATCCTCTTCCTCCACTCCCATAACCACTACACCTACCCGTCCCTGTCTTTCCAAATTGATTTTCCTTTCCAACCTTGACCTCTTTCCAAACACTGACCCACCCCCTCCATCTGGTAAGAGTCCTAAGAGCACCTCAGCCACCACCAGCCCTGCATCGAGGGTGACCATTGTGCACAGGTATTGGAGTCCACCTTTTCCTAGTGCAGATACATCGGCCAGCAGCAAGGGGACAGCCAGCCCACCCCCTGGGAAGAGAACTCGAAAAACAAAGGGCCGGCGCAAGAAGGCTGAGACGGCTGCCACCAAGGAGCGTAGTCGTGGCCCATCACCTGCCACAACATCAAGGGGAGGCAAGGGCCAGAGAGCTTCATCGAAGGAGGGCAAGGGCAGCAGGGCGGAGAAGTCAGCCAGCAGGCGCGCGGACCAGGAGGGCCCCACCAGCCCCATACCGGGTGTGACGGAGGACACCCACTGGCCCAGGACTCCATCACAGGAGGGGCCAGCAACCGCACGGTCAGAGGGCGACTAAGCGGGGAGTCCTGGCCAGGTCTGGCTCCCTTGAAAGACAGGACAAGCACCGCTGAAGAGGGCCCCGCCAAGACAGGCACCGCTGAAGAGGGCCCCGCTGTGAAGAGCACCGCTGAAGAGGGCCCCGCCAAGACAGGCACCGCTGAAGAGGGCCCCGCCGTGAAAAGCACCGCTGAAGAGGGCCCCGCCAAGACAGGCACCGCTGAAGAGGGCCCCGCCGTGAAGAGCACCGCTGAAGAGGGCCCCGCCGTGAAGAGCACCGCTGAAGAGGGCCCCGCCGTGAAAAGCACCACTCTGCTGGGCCCTTAATCTCAAGCACCGCTCCGCTGGGCCCCGCCGTCTCAAGCACCGCTCCGCTGGGCCCTTCATCTCAAGCACCGCTTCGCTGGGCCCTTCCTGTCAAGCACCGCTCCGCTGGGCCCCGCCGTCTCAAGCACCGCTCCGCTGGGCCCTTCATCTCAAGCACCGCTCCGCTGGGCCCTTCATCTCAAGCACCGCTCCACTGGGCCCCGCCGTCTCAAGCACCGCTCCGCTGGGCCCTTCATCTCAAGCACCGCTCCGCTGGGCCCTTCATCTCAAGCACCGCTCCGCTGGGCCCTTCATCTCAAGCACCGCTCCGCTGGGCCCCGCCGTCTCAAGCACCGCTCGCCCATGGACAGTGCTGGTTCTGTGTCGAGCTGGTGTTCACGCTGCACTCTGAGCACCCTGCCTCCTCCAATACCAGTGGAGTCGGTTATCCATCTGATGGACTGTGGCTTTGCACTCCCCAGGATGGCACAGTGGGCAACCCACCCACTGTAGAGACTTGAGAGACTGTGGCTTTGCACTCCCCAGGATGGCACAGTGGGCAACCCACCCACTGTAGAGACTTGAGAGACTGTGGCTTTGCACTCCCCAGGATGGCACAGTGGGCAACCCACCCACTGTAGAGACTTGAGAGACTGTGGCTTTGCACTCCCCAGGATGGTACAGTGGGCATGGAGGCCCCTCGTGGATCTGGCGTCGTGGACTCCTGTGGCTGAGGTGCCCCCCCCTTCCCTTCCCCCTGAGGTGCCTGTAGTTTTATCATCTGATGCCCCAGCAGTGTTCTCTCCAACGGTATCTGGTCTCCTGTGTGGGCTTTGCCCATGTGTTTGTGGACATTGGCCCACGGACTGTGGAACTTTAACAAAATGAGCTGGACTTATTGCCTATGTATTTAGATTTCGCACTGTTCATTTTTGTTTTTTTTATATTTCATATAGATGATTTTCCATGACTTCAATGAACCTATTTTATACATAAATTTTGTTATCATTTTCATTATGTCTTTGCATTTTTCCGGGGGGTTTGAGGGGTCTCACTCGGACTTGTTGCTCTGCATTGGTGTGTAGGTATTGGGGGGGTGGGTGTATCGCGTATGTGTGTGCCCGTAAGCTTTCCTCCTCCCCCCTCCCCTGTGTCATAGGTGCACTACTCACCGTTGTCGTCTGCGCCGGCGTTCGTACTCGTGGTAAATGAGCAGGTAGACAATAGCTGGTAGGATGTTTAATTCGGGTTCCATGCTGTCCAGGTTCCTCGTGGAGTGTGTATAGGTGAGCGTTTTCCCGTTCGTAGTCTGTTTCCGCCGTGTTTTTATCGGCGGGGCTCCCGCCCCGGAAAAGGTGGCGGTTTGGTGAGTTGTGATAGGGTGGGCGGTACATTGTCTGCCGCCTGCCTGTTGGCGGTGACCGCCGCGCTGTTTGTATGTCCCGCCGTGGCGGTCGGAGTGTTAAAGTGGCGGCCTGTGTTGGCGGTTCCCACCAGGGTCAGAATCCCATTTTTTTACCGCCTGCCTGTTGGCGGGTTGGCCGCCGCTTTATCACCGACCGCCAGGGTTGGAATCACCCCCTAAGTCATTTGGAGGTAGTGACCCATCAGTTTCAAGATGCCACTGTACAGGCCAACGACCTTTTCATATTACTGCCATGGGTGCATAGATTAGATATGCATAGTTCACTGAGCTGATTGAAAGGTATACCGAGACGCATACATTCAAAGTCCTAAGTAAATTCAAAATACTACCTGCAACCGATGGTGTAAACCAATGACCACTGTCTCCAACTCCACAAAAAAGACAGCAAGACGTTTATGGCACTTTCCGCAAACTTTTGTGAATAATTGCGGACCCTGGGGCATTGCATTTAGCTAAAAGAGACACAAGCCGTGGAATTGTTTCAGTAAATGAAGACAGTGTCCCCTACCATGTATGTCATGGGCACGGGGGATTCTTGCATTTTTACACGATTAATTAATAGTTCTAAAAATCAACCTTAGAACCAACTAAGTTGTGAACTGGGGGAGATCTAAAACCATGTTTCAACCTTACTTTTGAATCCGCTCATCCGACTATACTGTACGCGTTTGTTAAATTATGCTTAGTAAGTAGAAGGTGCTATTAGAATTACAATAAGGGCATTTAAGTAAACAGTGTCAGAGTGGTTTGTTGCACATGCAGTCAAAATGGCTGCACTTGGCACAGAGCCACTCACTGAACTGTACTTTTAAAGTTTGCTACACACTTTGGGCTGGTGCCCATGCTTAATGGTGTGCAGAAGACACCGTGTGCACCAAGCTGAGTCAAAAGCCCCTCACTGCAACTTGTTCAGAATAAGGTGGGGCAGTTACCAGCTGTGCTACTGGTGCCTAAATATGTCAGGGAAAAACAGCACAATTTGGAAATCCAATTCCGGTGCAGGCATTAGAATTTAATCAAACTCAACTTTTGATCAGGGTCTTCGAAAAATACTGGGCAGCACTGTTCTATGTCTGACATTGGCACTGGTCGTGCTGTGAACTGTGCTTGAAATGTAGAAACAGAGGTGTAGGTACTCTGTACAAGAGTACCTTCTTGTTTCTGAGAAGTGACGGTACTCTCCAATTAAACGTATTGCGTTTTTCTTGAGAAGTGCATGTACTCTCCCTCTCAAAACAAAAAGTGCTGATACTCAGTACCGGACCATTTAAAGCACTGGCTGTGAAGGAAATAAAAAAGCATCAAATGCAATAAGGCTAAACTTCATTGGGAAGGACGCCGAGATCAAAGTGATATGATCTATTTAACATGCTCCCAAGAGGTCCCACACCAGATGCACTGCTATGCCCTTTCTGCGATCAATGGTTACTTGTGAGTAGAGGTACTAGACTGAAAGCAACTTGGTGTGGAGGATCACGTGGTTAACATCGTCCCAAAATAAATATGTGATGTACCATAGTCAGTAATTTTGCTTCTGTGACTACCCCGTCACTGAAAATATCGTAAATTTGTTTTTTGGTGGATTGTTTTAGCAGCAGGGTGTAGAATTCTTGTTGGAATTACAGGTGACATAACAGTTGATATACTCAATGACAACACATCACCATTGATAATACAGATTACATTAGTATGGAAACGCAAACTTTTGTTCCAGTGAATATTGTTAAATACTGAATTTATTGTGAAATATTCCCTCACCTTAAGCCAAGCACTGGGCCAACCACCAATGGGGACATAGCTCAATGAACCTGAGCTTCGGCTGTGCGCAGTGTATGTGGGTGAAGAGTCTGATTTTGGGCTAAGCTATGTGCTGAGTCTGTCTGGGCTTAATGCGCTGCACATTGGCGTGAACTGTGGCAGTGGGGTCAAAGACCAGGCTCTGCGCTGAGTCCCTCTACAAATATAACTCACAACAGTGATATATTTCCTAGGAGATAAGAAAAGAGACATTACTTATTCTTGGATAAATGACAAAGTACTACTAAACATGATAGGTTGCAGTATATGTAGGTGATAAGTAATTAAAGGCAGTCCTGTAGTCCCAAACTGTAAAGGACACACATCACAATAACACATTTGAACGAGAAGCTAGGAATAATGCTGATGCAAAGAAATTACTTAAAAGGCAGCTACAGATATAAAGACAAATGTACAGGAAACAAAAAATGGGCGAGAAAGCATTAAAGGAACACATTTATCAACTAGAAAATTATAAAAGAAGGACGTATTTAAGAGGCAGGATATATCTTATCTTGGATACATAACAAAGTAGGAAATGTCCTGAGTGGCTTATGGATGTTTCTAATAACCAATCATGAGAAAAAATATGTACCATTGTTCAGGCATGTGGTCCACACAATATAAAAATGCTTAATGAGGCTAATGGAGATGCTGATTAAAAATGCACGTCTAAATGCAGAATGGCTTAAAAAAGCAAACAGCGAGAGAGTAGAAGAAATATCAAAAGTGGAACAAACATCGAAAATAAGTGAAGAACGAATGAAAATGAAGTTAAATAAATAAAACATAATCCAAATTCACAAGGAAGGCTACAGTGAAGGAAGAATCTACACATTTGTAAAATAAAGGAGAAATTATGGTTATGGTATCAAAAGAACACGGCTCGGAAGTGAAAGTAAGTAAACCAGAACTGGATCCAAGTGATGTGGAAGAACTTCATCTCAAGAAAGGAGACCCGTGAAAAAATGCTTGTAGATGAAATGAAACTTCTCTTTTGTGATAGTTAAAAAGCGAGAGGAAGAGGGTCCAATCAAGGAAGACAGAAAGGAGAACAAGGAGGGCAGCAAAAAACAAAGGAAAACGAGGAGGGCAGCAATTAAAAAGAACCACACGAAAAGAACAACTGAGGGAAACTCAAACTGAGCACAAGCAAGAGCAAATGACAGAAAATATATTACAAAATTAAAAACGTAATGACTTTATTAGATCGTAACATAACTAAAATAGAAATGGAAATGTTACAAAGAGATTTACTTTTTGTTCTATTGTGCAATATGATTAAGCTGAAGTTTGCACTGAAATGTACACGTAAATTGTTAGAAATGGGTCTCAAATTGGCAGCCAAATAGGGTCCACAATCCTATTCAGGGTAAGTCACACACAATCCAAATTATCCTGTGCCCACCCTCTGGTAGCTCGGCACTGAGCAGTCAGGCTTAACTTAGAAGACAATGTGTAAAGTATGTGTGCAATAAACCATACAGTAACACAGTGACAACACCACAAAAATGCACCACACAGGTTTAGAAAAATATAAGAGATTTATCTGCTTAAATTAAGGTCAAAACGATTAAGATTCAATAAGCACAAGTTGAGAAAACACTTTTGCAAGATTAAAAAGAGTCTTAAATCTTAGAAATCAACAGTTGTCTCTTGGTTTTACACAATATCTGATTTGCATCAAAAATAAAATGCACATTGACCGCAGAGGAGGAGATGCATTGAAAAATAGGGTGTGCGTCGGAATTTCAGTACAGATGTTGTGTTGTTTCTTTCCACTCTGCAAGGGGCTTTATGTCGATTTCTGGTGCGCAGTCTTGGTTCCTCACTGCGATGCAGGGATCTTTTTGATGCCCAGGGACGATGCGTAGAAATACTGGGCGTGCGGGACAAAGTCACAGGTGTTACGTCGATCCGCTAGGCTGTGCGTCGAGTTTCCAGCCACAAGACAGGCATTGCATTGATTCTTCACTCAGGAAGTCAGGCTGGGTTGTTCCGGGTCTGCTGTGCACTGATTTTCTCACCACAAGGCAGGCTGCGCATCGTTTCTGGTAGGCTGTGTGTCGATTGTCAGCGCACAAGGAGTTCCTTGAAGAGATGAATTATTTTTGGCCCTGAAACTTCAGAAAAACAGGAGGCAAGTTCAATCCAAGCCCTTGGAGAGTACTTCTCAGCAAAGTCCGAGGGCAGAAGGGCAACAGCAGGGCAGCAGTCCTTCCCAGCAAAGCAGTCCAGATGAGTCCTTTGGGCAGCCAGGCAGTTCCTCTTGACAGTTTTCAGGTTCAGGTCCAGAAGTGTCCAAAAAATGTGGAAAAAACTCCTGTACTTATACTCAGTTTAGCAAAGCATTTTTAATGATGATGAGAGGAGGTTCCAACCAGTTACAACTGGTTATAGGCGTGTCCTCTCTCTCCTCAAGAACAGGCTCCAGACATCAGATGAGGGTAAACAAGCCCTTTGTGTGAGGCCAGGACACAGCCTTTACAGATGAAAGAGTGCCCCGCCTCCCCTTCTCTCAACCCAGGAAGAACATTCAATTTGTAGATGCACCTCTGTGACACCTCCACCCTTCCTGTGTACAGGCTGTCTGAAAAGTATGCACAAAGCCCAGCTGTCACCCTGCCCAGACGTGGATTGGAGTCAAGCTGCAAAACACCAGAGTCATAAGCACAGAGAAATGCTCACTTTCTAGAAGTGGCATTTTGGTAATGATAATAAAAAATCCACCTACATCAGCAAGCAGCATTTCTAACTACCAATACAATCATACCAAACATGCCTACGCTACCCCTCATAAAACAGACAATACCCCCTAGACATAGGGTAGAGCATTTCCAATCCAATCCTATGAAAAGGCATCACTCACAGCAGTGAGAAAACAAATAGGCTGTTTGTCACTACCAGGATAGGCCATGCGACCAGGCACATGTCCTGCGTTTCACATACACAGCGCCCTGCCCAAGGAGCTAGCTAGGGCCTACCTTAGGGGTGACTTACATGCAGCAAAAGGGGAATTCTGGGCCTGACAAGTAGATTTAGATGTCAGTCCCTGTGGCAGTAAACTGCGCATGCAGGCCTTGCGATAGGAGGCCTGAGACAGGTTTGAAATGCTACTTCTGTAGGTGGCACAAGCTGCGTTGCAGGCCCACTAACAGCATTTAATTTACAGGCCCTGATTATAGGGATACCACCGTACAAGGGACTTACAGGTAAATTAAATGTGCCAATCGGGTATAAGCGAATCATATCAAGTTTACAAGGGAGAGCACAGGCACTTTAGCACTGATTAACAGTGATAATGTGACCAGAGTCATAACATCAGCCATAAAGGATGAGAAAAATTAGGAGAAGGCAAAAAGTTTGGGGAACGACCCTGTACAAAGGGTCAGGTCAAACATACGTCAAGATATTTAAGTTGGCAAAACTGCATATAAATGTGAAATATTAAAATATACAATGTGAAGAAGACAAACTCTTTACAGCAGTGATGGTGGAAGGTAGTTCAACATTGCAAACTCTGAACCGGTTGGAATAATGTAGAGAAACATATGAATTCAATGCAGAACAATTTATTCACAAAGTGATTATCAAGAGAAATATGACTGCCCATACATCGTGGAATAACTAGGTTGGACTTCAGCAATTTATATATATATATATACAGGGAGTGCAGAATTATTAGGCAAATGAGTATTTTGACCACATCATCCTCTTTATGCATGTTGTCTTACTCCAAGCTGTATAGGCTCGAAAGCCTACTACCAATTAAGCATATTAGGTGATGGCCAAACTGGTGGCAAGTGGCATCGTGGCAGCTGCACGCTTGACTTTTCTCAGTTCATGGGCAGTTATTTTGCGCCTTGGTTTTTCCACACGCTTCTTGCGACCCTGTTGACTATTTTGAATGAAACGCTTGATTGTTCGATGATCACGCTTCAGAAGCTTTGCAATTTTAAGAGTGCTGCATCCCTCTGCAAGATATCTCACTATTTTTGACTTTTCTGAGCCTGTCAAGTCCTTCTTTTGACCCATTTTGCCAAAGGAAAGGAAGTTGCCTAATAATTATGCACACCTGATATAGGGTGTTGATGTCATTAGACCACACCCCTTCTCATTACAGAGATGCACATCACCTAATATGCTTAATTGGTAGTAGGCTTTCGAGCCTATACAGCTTGGAGTAAGACAACATGCATAAAGAGGATGATGTGGTCAAAATACTCATTTGCCTAATAATTCTGCACTCCCTGTATATATATATATATATATACACACACACACACACACACATATTCCATGCATATAGGTAGCAGGAGCAATAAACATCTTTAAAATCCGTACGACTCTTGAAATGAGAGTACTGATCTAAATAATACATTATGCTCTCTCAGTTCAGTCTAATAATTTCTGTTCCCTCTTCTAGTGATTTCTCCACAAACACTAATTCAATACCAGAATACTGTTGGAGGGAAAGAAGCAGATTTAAGCAGCAATGCCGAAAGGAAACTTGCAGGAGCTTCCGCCAGGCAAGCAGTGTCAGCAAAATGATTGCTTGTGTTAGATTCACCCGCCAATCTTGTAAAAAAAACATGCCCAGGAATCTACTTCCTGATTTTACAGGCTAAATTACCTTGCAAGTGTAATTACACAGAGACCCATGACACACAATTCTGGGCCCCAGTGAGTCACATGACTTATGTTACTGGAGCCATTTCCAGAATTTGTTCAAGTGTTTGTTGTTTGCGGTTTTGTTTAAAGTGACAGATTGACTTGTTTGGAAACAGAAGCCTTGGTTGCAGCCAGTGTTTCCTACAGAGGAACACCGTGGCTCACTGTCAGCACTAGGCATGAAATCTTAATTCACGGTCCTAAAAACGAGTACCGTAAAAATGGGCGTGACTTGGGGGTGGGGGAGTGTTTCTCCGATTTCACCAGAAATGTTTACACACAGACAAAAACGCACAGACACTCCCTCTCTCTGTTTGAAAGGACTTCAAAAATGTTGGTAATTTCACAAAATAATGCGCTTTCTCTCACTTAGTGCCCCTACCAGCCTGCATTCCTCTCCCTTTCCACTGCCCCTTAAACCCCTCACGTGCACCCTGCTAGTCATATAATATATTCAAGTGCCAGTGAGTTTGTCAGTAAATCGGAAGCTAACACCCGCCGCCCCCCAATCATACTGACCGAGCTACGCCCCTGTCCGTAAACTCCCACGTACAGATGTGGACCCAGAGGAAGAAAAAGGTAAGGTGTATATGCAACATCTGTGGCAACCTCACAGTGTTTTAAGTGGTCTCCTTTTAGTTCTACATCTCAGCAGCCACCACATAGATACTATTGATTTATTATTCTTATATGTTATGTGGCCATATGTAGAATATTTGCCAACAATATTATTTGATGCATGTGAGCTAAACAAAACATTTTTGATGAAATCTGCAAATTATGCAGCAAATTATGTGGAAATTGGTCAAAATTCCCAATGTTGACTTACAGCGATGCAACCACAGAATTGAATAATTCTACTGGCTCTGATGCTTGTTTATTTTTTTATCAATTATCTTTTATATATTAATTGAAAAAAAGAAAGGTTAAAGTGACGTTATAGTTAGATGCTGGAATGAGGTGACAGTAAAAAAAAAAAAAAAAAAACAATGATATACACCCGTTATAGTTTAGACAAAAAACGATAATTTCCACGCCTTTCTTCTCCGAAGCTTGTACAGGGAAAACCTTCACCACCTGGTGTTTCATCATGCACAATAAGTTGCTTGTTTTGTTCTAAGAGAAGCTAACCGACAGTAACGGTGAGGAACCCTGTACATTCTGTTTGTTTGATGTCCCCATGAGTTTTGTTGTCCTCTGTTGTGGAACTGTAAGACCTAGGATCCTTAGCTAAATTATTTTGCACACCAGTACAGCGGCCTCCCTCTAGTTAGTCTCCTGAACTGTAGAGTTTAGAAATTTCAAGGGGAACACCAGCCTGAGACTTTTTAAGCCCTCAGATCTTTAATGTTTTGCACTCAAATGAAGTTCAAAAGTCACATACAAGAGTACTTCAGCAGTGAATCCTCTCATTTCATGTGGCATTGTATACCATGATCTTGATGGATTTAGAGACCACGATGATCAGACCCTTGGATGGTACTATAAGACATTAAAAAAATAAAAATGACGCGGTCAACCTTTACTAGATATAGAGGCCAGATGGTCAGATGTGCATCCCTACGTGGGATGCAATTTCACAGTAGCACATAATGATGAAATGCGTTATATGACCAAAAACACAATGCACAGCCAAAGGGGGCCGTTTGATAAATAAAATCAGAAGCCCTTAGTTGTGTACAGAGGAAGTCAAATGGATGGCTAAAACGTGTTGGAAGTTTCACAATAAGGACTTTGAAATTTCAGAATGAAATGAAAAAATACGGATAATGAACCAATACATGGAAAACAGCAGTATTATACTACAATTAAAACTGCTTGTAATACAAGCAAATGCATGAATATAATGGTGGTTTGTATGTGAGAATGAACTACATGGACTCTATAAATGCAGAAAAATAAAGTTTTACAATTTAACTGAAATATTGTTCAAAAATTCAAGAATACAATTATAATAAATTTAATAGATATTTGTCAGACTAGCTAATTGTATACGAGATGCATGGCACCCATTTAGACAAAGAAAAAAGAATAAATGAATGAAAAAAGAGAAAGGAGTAACAACATATATTGGGTTACTTTTCATGATTTTGGAAAGTAATACATATTAATCTTTATGGCGGATACTTATCATTTACAGCACTTCATGGTGGTGAGGGCCTTGAAGAGCCACAGGAACAGGAGAGGATATATAGAAAATAGAATTAAGTAATAAAGGCCCTCATTACAACCCTGGCAGACGGCGGTAAAATAGAGATAAGTGCTGCCAACAGGCTACAGGTACTTTTCCCCATAATATGACATTGGCGGTTTTGCTCAAGCCAAACCGCCAATGTACCACACCGTCCACCACGGTGGTAACAACCGACGGGTTTGAGACTGCAGTCTCCAGCCAGGCGGCCGTCACTAGCCCACCTGCGGGATTATGACCGCGCCTACTGTCATGGTTTTCGTGGCTTCCTTACCGCCACGAAAACCATGGCGGTAGGCACTATCAGTGACACTGATAGGGGTCTTCCCCGCCTCCCCTGACCCTCGTCTCCCTCGTCCCCTCTTCCCACTCCAGACCCCCCCTATGACATACACGCACCTTCACGCACCATCTAACACACGCATATACACACTCATACCCACATTCATCCATGCATGCATACATCCGTTCACAAACACACATCCACACACACTGACATACATACATACACACACGCATGCACACAACACAAAATACACACACTCGCACATCCATACACGCACACCCGGAAAACACGCATCTCACACCCGCACAGACATACACACACACCCCGACACACACACATACACCTCCCACTCCGCTCCTTTGTCGGAGCACACAAATTACCTGATTGCAAACCTCCGGCAGGAGACGGGACGGGGCGCTGCTGCCAGCAGCAGCGTCCGCCAGCAAAACACCACCAGACTGTATCATGTGTCATGATACGGTCTGCGGCGGTCTACTGGCGTGGCGCTTCTGCTGGCAGCGGCGCCACCTTACCACCATCCGCCACCATGGCCGCAGCCGATTTTCCGCCATCCTTCTGGTGGAATTCTGGCTATGGTCATAATTTGGTGGACGGTTGTTAGCCGCTGCGACGGTCTTGTGGCGGCTGTCGCCGTGGCGGTAGGCGGCATATACCGCCAATGTTTTTATGAGGGCCATAGTCTTATGGCCAAGGGCTATACCGGTTGTTAAAGGCCCTGAATCCAAATTGTAGGCCTGAACCACAGGCGAGGGCCTGTAACAAGGGTGGGGCCTTTAACAACAAATATAGCCCAAGGCAGAAGGGCTATAAGGCTATTAGCACATTCCACCCACCGAAGGTAGATTTATCTAAATCCAAAAGGGAGAAAGACAAATATTGGAATGATGGAGCAGAAGGCTTATACCAGCCATTATAAGCCTGGAGCCACTTGTTGCCTTCAATGTAGCTCCCAACATTCCAATGTTCTAACTTCTGTTATGGAACCTCAGCAGACCTTACAGGCACAATACCAAGCCCCTCAGTGAGGTCCAAAAGAAATTGATTTTATTTTTTATACTCGGGGATCTCATGCCAAAATAAACAAGAAAGCCTTCCCGTCGTGTTCTATGAAAAACAACAAAATATTAGTATGATTTGACAACTTCTGTTTAGCTTTAAACATAGGCGGCACACAAAGGCTGCAAACATTGTTTATAGTGAATTGATAATACGTTTTAAGCTTCTGTTGCAAAGAAATAATGCTCTTGATACCATCACAGATCTTCAAATATTAGATAATAGAGCAAGCATATCAATAACCTTCGGAACTGTAGAAAATCTGCTTGGAGAATTGCACTTGAATTTTCTACATCTTCTGATCTTTGTTGCACTGACTCCTTCCTGGTGCCCTTCTTCCTGTTGTGTCTGTAAATAAAGCTTAAAAAATAAACAAATGGCATTCCCTGTGCCTGTTGCGTTCATCGGCACAACTGCAGAAGAAGACCAACCATACACAGTGGCATAAGAAAACTTCAGAGGGCCTCCTTGAAAGCACTTGTGAGGGGACCCCTCACAATACCCATACCACTCAAGCTGAAGGGGCACCCTTAATGCATAGAAGACTAGAGTGCCCCGACATTGTGGGCTCAGCAGTGTTGTCCATTACGATCCTGACCATAGGCAAATGACTCAAAAGGAGTCAAACACAAATTGCTGCACTTCATCACTATTCCAAAGCATTATCCTGGTTAAAAATGTATGTGTTACATTCATTTATATTAATTTATTGCAATACACAAAATGCAAAGTCATCTAAAGACTCAGCAGAAGATGCCAGGTGGCATATTCATGACAGGATGTAAAAGTGTGTGGAGGATGAGTCTGCGGGAGCCCAGAGTCTGCTCTGCCCCAGTCTGGTCCCAGTGGTTATGTTGCAGCAGACAAGGATGGTTTTTGGTGACAAGTAGTCCTGGCACCAAGACAACGCAGATATTATGAAGCCAACAAAGGTCTGCCTGGCTTTCCCTGTGGTGCCAAAGGCATTTTTAGTGCAACCGTATGCTGAAACAAGCTAGTTTTTTATGCCATTTGCCAAGTAATATTAATTTGAGCCCATAGGCCCACCGGCACTCATTGTTAGGGGACCGGCACATATTTTAGCTCATCAGACTTTCACCCAGAGCAAGAAATAAAAAAAACACAAAAAGTGGAAAGAAAGAGGAAGAGGCAAAGAGAAAAATTGTGACAATGGGAGAAACCATGATTGAAGAAAAGAACCTGCTTAATGAGACAAAGGAGTAAGGAGGGTCTTGTGGTAGATGAAAGAGCCATGATGTAGAATCGAGACTTTGCAGACTTGGTATTCAGCACTCCCGATTTTCATAGCGGTGCTGGCTTCTGACCAAAACCGTGCATTGTTCTTTGGCTTTTCCTTATTTATTTAACATTTTTCATTTTTATTTCTTTTGACCATGTGGTGGTTGTGGAATAGGCACCCATTATTTCTGGCCACCATGACATGTAGCTTTTGGCATTTTCTAAGCCATGTACTCTGCAAGTACTTGTTTACCTTAACACATTTTGTCCACTCTTTAGTGTGCCTTTACATGTATATTGTCTGATGACGTTTCTGGATGATTTTCTTTCCTAATGTGATTCAACCTGTGTGGCTGTCACAATTCATTCAAGCTCTAGCTAAGAGGCGGTGAGAGGAGAAGACGCATCTTGAGTCTGAATCCTGCTTACAACCCTCCCCTTAGTCTTTTTACTGGGGCTCCGGGCTCCCTAACCGAAGAGAATAAACCAAGTGTAGCTGAAGTTGCCTCACTGAGACTAACTTACAACCATGGAGGTCAAAGTAGATTCTAGAGTCTAGCTTCAAGGACAAAAGGAGGCCTACCACAAAATTGAGTTAACCACATATGGGAGCTACTCCAATACTGAAAGGCCCTCTAACAAAAGTGCACACAGACATGTTCTTTAGAGGCGACCTGTGGAGACAATCAGAAACTCATAAGTCTCGCTGTGGTTACACAATATTCAATTGTAGCAGCTGTTACTATATCTCTGTGGAGTGCTTCTGGTGAGCAACATAAAGATACATGTGTTAGATGAGATCATTAAAAACAGGAAGTCCCTGGGCGCACAAAAACATACTCCAAACAGGTGATCTATGATAGGAACATGAGAAGATGGAGTAGGCAGGACATGGATCGTGATGATATAGGGGTACAGTAGAAACAGGGCATTATAGAGGATTCATTGCCCTTCAAGTCCTAGAGCTAAACAGTACTACCATTTTGCACAAAGACATTTCAACATGGCACATCCCGAGCTGCAGAATTCTCTCCAAAATGTTTCAGAATGCCCCCACTCCATCAGCGTGTACTCAGAGATGTGACAATCTATGGAAATCCATGGGATGAGATTAGCAAAGGATGAAGTAAAAGACACAGGAAAGGCAGAATTGCTGCACACATACAGAGATTCCCCATTTTAGGTCTTGCCTAAAACAGAGCAAGTGCAGCCTCTTGTGAGGCCTTTTATTTTCTAACAGTGGGCTCAGAGACGGTGCATTACTTACCATTGGTTGGCTTTATTGCCCATCTAATTTGCTCACTGCCGTAGGCTTCGCCCCTCTTCGTGTACCTGTCCCGCCCCTTAGAATGACATATAACTTCTGTCCCCACTGCTTGATTTTTTTAGGCACTACATTTTTCTTTGCAGCTATAGAACGTTTTTTCTTTGTGTTTAAGCACTCTAAAAGAGTGTATTTTTTTTAAACACATTTTATTTATTTTGCAGTTTAAATGTACAACAGGGCATGGCAGGCCAAAACATAACAGAAAAATGACAAATATTAATGTAAAAGAAAAATCAAATACATGCCCGCACATACCCCCCTCACCTGACATCATTCAATAAAACACTAAAGAAATCCACAATATGACAATCAGTATCTCCCACTCACCCCGCCTGCTCTCATTCCATAAACGTCTGGATTTCATCATGAACCATTTGATACTTGGCTGAATAGGTTCTAACTTTATGCCCCAATTTTCTGCCTATACCTGCCATATCTTGGGGTGCTTCTGGGGGCAACCCGTTGCTTTAAAAACTGCCACTTCCAAATCCATACAATGGTAAATTCCTTTCTTCCAAACTGCCGGGTCGGAGGAGTTGCGGCCTTCCACTCCTGTGCTATATCCCACTTTGCTTAAATCAGACCCATAGAAGTGTATACGTTTTTCAACTTTCTCCCTTGTGTACTTCTCTCCTCTAAGTGCTCCCCAGGCCAATCCTCTGTTGTCAACCTGTTTACCCTTAGCAGCTCTCTCAGTCTCTGTTATACGTCTGCTAGCTCCCAGTCCCTCCCTCCAACCCTCTATTGCCCATCTGATTGCCACCAACCTCCTGTCCACCCTCCACTCTCCATGTTGCCTCGCACCCGCCCTCCCTCTGTTGTTCAAGTTGCTCCCCACCTTCTCTCCCCCCGTTGTCCATACTGAATCCCCTTCCTCCAATACTCGCATTTCCCCACCACCAAACCTCCTTCCATTATACTTGCTGCCTGCTACCTGCCCCCACCGCCGCGGTCTGTATTGCCTCCCTCCATCATCTGTGTTGTTCAACAGTCGTCCGTGTTGCCTCCCCTTCATTGTCCATGTTGCCCCCACTTAAGATCAATAAAAGGCGCTATGATGCAGACAGTGCTAACCGCGTCACAGCGGTTTCTTTCCCACACCCTCCGTTGTCTGTGTTGAGTGATCCGTGTTGCTTCCTGTTCTGCAATTTAAAAAAAGGGCTATTATGTGCACAGTGCCGTCTGCGTCATATCACATACCCCCCCACACGATGCTTTGTCAGTACTGCTACCACATGCACCCCCCCCCCTTCGTGTTGCCTCTTGTAGACAGCAATAGAAAAAATGCCATGACTCAGCCAGTGCTGAGCGAGCGCTTCATTCAAGTGGGTGCCCTAATATTACAAAGGTATGTCTTTTCGAAGTATGGACACAAATCACCGATAGTACCACAATCACCAATTAAAAGCTGACAAGCTCTTTCCACTTTGAGAGTGAGTAAAAACAGGAAAATTCATCCCATGGTTGTACATCACTAATCTCTGCAATTCCTGCGGGTTGGGGGTTGACTTTAAAATCCAGGCACATGCTAAAATATGCACATACAATTATTTTGCTTTAGACCTCTTAAGCAACTCCTACAAACTATTTGTTATCCTTTAAGAGCTGTCAAGCAACATTTGACAGCCAAAGACCGGAATCAAACAATGATGCTCCATAACCAAAGATGTATTTTGTCCTGTTTGGGGCTCAGGCGTGTGTTATAGCTGAAATACTTTGAAAGAATTGAAACAATAGGGAGATAAGTATCACAAATCTTCGGAATATGTTGAATAACAAAAAAAGAAAAAAAATCAATGCATTATGCAGAGGAATATATACTTTTTTATGAAATATACGTATAACACAGGCCCTGCAGCCCTCAGTCAAGGACGCTGGCTCAGCATCAAGGCACAAGCACAATCACAAATTGGGAACGTGCACAATATCAGTCAAAATGGCACTTTTTAATCATCGAATTTCGACCACAAACGCACAGCAATACCACAATTACTAGGATGTATCAATAAAGGTGACTGTGAGACAGACACAAACATCTCTCCAACGTATGCAACAATCACTGGCGCATGTCAACCGATTTCGAGCTCACTGGTGTGAATTAGTTGGCACACACTGAGAAAACTAAAGGAAAAGGGAGACAAATGCCCTTTCATATGAACAGTTATTATTTGTTGTAAAGCCACCAATAAGATACTATCATACATAGCAGTTATTTATCTATGTATTTAAGTTATCTACATACTTTGTATAGTGTGGACTGTATCCCATACGACGTCAGAGTATTTTAAAATTGAGGATGACAACTTGAGAAAGCAAGTGTATGCACAGAAGACAACAAACAAAATACGTTTACGTACAGGTATGCGTAGTACATTGAATTTTTAAAAAGATGTGGTCTACACATTATGTAGGACAGGGCAAAAAAAAAAAAAAAAGTTCACAGTCATTACTCTCAAACAGTGGTTAAAGGGGGAGCATATACATCGGGGATCATACTCTTTGCAGCACCAATGTCACAGATTTAGGAGTACATAGATATTGTAGTTATAGAATCCATATTATTTATATGAGTAGCCTAATGCTTTGTGGGTATGAAAAGTGTTGGGTCTATGTCATATGTACTTATGCTATTTGCGGTGTTGGATTGGTGGGGCTTGCACGTTAGAGTAAGTACAGTTTTCAGGCTCTGGCATTGCAGGGAAGAGGATGAGAGGCTGGGATTCATGGAGAGGACCGTTACCCAAGGCACTGAGCTGGCAAGAAGGCTGAGCAGAGTTCACTATCCCCAATGTTTGGTTAATACCAGTCTAGTTTGTATGACAAGACTGGAAAAGACTTCCCAGGTCTGATACTATTGAGTAGATCACTTCGTATTGTGGGTGCATCTGCAGAGAGCGAGCATTAGAGGGGGGAGATTTTACTGAAACAGAGTGCAAAAACAGTAATAAAATAATACAATTAAATAAAAAAACAACGGATTCAGAACAGAGATTGTTGATATCCCGAGATACAGTTAGTTGTTTCCTTTATAGGTATTCAGGAGTTATCAGTCTTACAGCCTTGAAGGCGATGCACGTGGGTTTCGAAAGCACACCTGGCTACCAAGGGCAGCCATTTGGGTGATTTAAAAAATTGGGGTAATGAGTGCTTCCTTCGTGGGATGTGAAAGCACCCTGGCAGTTGCATGTGATCTAGTTTTGTGGTGGGATGGGGCACCTTCCTGGTAAACCCGGAAATACAGAGTCATTGTATTCAAGAGGCAAAATGGCCAGCGCTTCTACTGTTTGATTGAAGGCCTTCTTTGCGATACACGGTTTCACTAAGTTGCTGTGCAGGAGATTTAGTTATAGATTTAAGGTGTACATCTATATCCAATGGTTGTCAAGACTAATCCTGAGATCTGTCATTTGTTATAAATAAGGGAGTAAAATCCACATTTTGTAGACTCTTGGTCCATTTGGAAGGTCGAGTCTTTTTGGCGTCTGCAGAGTGGAGAAGTAATTCAGCTTTTTGTGGAGCTTAGCTTGAGTTTTCTCAGTATCTCCCCGTCTTGGATAATGCATCCATGGCGATTGTTGGAGGGGGCATGCACCCTTACCGCTGCATCCTTACTGCAGATGAATATTTCTCTGCCTGCAGAGCACAATTAAACAACACAAGGGGTGGCAAAATAGCACGCTGTTGGGGGAGGGGGGGGGGGGTGAGGCAAGGGCACACCACCTTGTAAAGAAAAAAGAAGAGGGGCCAGAGGGGGTATGGCACCCTCTGTAAATCAAAAAATAAAAACGCTGAACAAGAGGGGAGGGGACAGCAAAATCAATGCGGGGCAAACACCCGAGAAGTCAGTATTTGTCCCTTGGTGAAATGTCCACAAATCTTTATGGTGTGTAGCTGACTCATTGGATTAATCTTTACATAGATTGCATAGACTTGAGGTCTTCCTTTACACATTTTACAATTGTAATACATCTGTAATGAAAACTCTACGCCTCCGCCCAGGATGACTACCACTGTAGCACTAAATTATCTGCTTAAGTGATTTCAGTTGGCAAGAAGAAAAGGGTATTTCGGCCAAAAGTCAAAAAAGTATTTTCTCACCAGGCTCTATTTTTAACAATACATGCCCCAGCCAAGGCTGGTATTCAACAAAGTCTGCCAAAGGACAACAGAGCACGGAGAAAGGTTTGATTCCGTTTCATAGTTTTGATGAAAACAGAAATGAGAAATGGATGCACATAACAGAGTGTCGATCTAATTTTGCACTAACATTTCTGGATTACGTATGTATAGTTCTGCTGCGGTTTTGCACCACACTGTACATCACATGGCAAAGGCAAAAAAAATACAAAAACATTTTGCACCAAGTGCTAAGTCCAAATATCTGTGTCATGGTCCACGTCAAAAGTGTGCCAGCACCAGTGAAATCTATGCAGACAACAAATGACATTTCTGAAGGGATCTAATCATCCGACCTAAAACATGCAAGAAATAAACTCTCTTTTGCTTTAAATATGACCAACTATCTACAAGCCCTAAGTGTTGCATTGCTAATATTATAAAGGCAGGGGAATCCTAACAGTCTATCGAGATGTAAGTATCAAAAATATATTTGCAACCTGCTCAGATAGGGGCAACCCTTAAATATGTACACCAAATGTCGTGACGCTCCAAAGGAGGCTGGACAGCTACTCTAGGTCGTAGCAGAGGCTGGCCTTGCACGCCTGGATGCTCTTAAGAGCCATTTGCGTTCCTACATTTCACGCTCATGCCCATTCGATAAATAAATCAATAATTTCAAGCTGTGGGTCGCGTGGGGGCCATCGATTGTGGTTGATGGCGATTGCCGTCTGTGCTGCTCGGAAGGCACAGGGGGTAGTGAGGGAATAAAGGCCAAAGGCACACTGACATCGGCGCTGGAACTAGGGCTGCGGGGAGCCTCAGGCACCCACAGGTATTAATGTGAGAGGCGCGTCATTGGTGTTTCACATTTTGAGGTTTCAAGCAGAATTTGGAAACATCTGCTCTGAAATATGTTTCAGCTCAAGTGTACCTTGCAGAAGAGTCTGGAAGTAGGCTAATGTGTAGTACTGATGGTGATGGGGGTGAAAGGTTTATGAACCAGACATTTACAATCATGTTTGTGCATGATTGTCAACTTTACACATACATCAAAGCACATGCAAAATGACAAAATCCACAACAGATCTGTGGTGTCCACGAGGGTGGACGATGGCCGAATACATTCCAAATTTTGACAACCACTCACTAGACAATTTAGTTCCATTGAACTAATTGTATGAAAATGTACTTTATTTGGGTATCTTGAAAACCAATCATAAATCCCCAGTCTATTGCACTCTCAGACAATATGGTGTCCAGGATCAGCGTGTTTGAGGGGGGTAACAGATGACCACAATAATGGAGCGCAGCATAAAGACTTCAATGGGGTAAAAAATATTGGCAATTGATAAAAACGCTAAGAAAGGTTTATTTTCCTGACCGACCTCTGACAGGTAAATTAACTGGTGCTTCATTTGCAGAAGTCAGAAGAGGTCGGACAGGGGTCAAAGCAAGGTAAAGATCAATGGAACACAAGACGAAGTGGTCAGGTGGCCCAGAACAAATTCAACCGCTCAAGAATAAATTAGGCCTTTTCAGGCAAGAAACTGCAGTTGAACCATGCCCCATCACTAAGGACAGACTCAAAGAACAGTGCGTGTCTGCTCACGCCTTTACCTATATTAACAATGTTTTAGACTGATAATCTAGTGATCTAAATGATCCAAGCTCAAGTAGCCATTATTGTATTTATCATGCATTATAAACAAGTGGAAGAAATCCCATTTAGGAACTTTTATTTGTTTTGTTTGGGGATTGCGATGAAGGGTGCTGAGGAGAAAATATGCATCACAAAGCACTTCCAAAACATAAACCACAGGGGTTTTATGCAAAAGCACTTGACATCCTTCAGTTGTAACAGATTGTGTACGGAATGAGAGTTTAACGGTTTTTTTTAAATTGTGGGAAACCACAAGTAAAAAAATGAAGGGAAATAAACACAGCAACCAAATGGGGAGTGCAATTTTACAACTGAGTTATTTACAAATTGGCAAGTGGATCACCAAACTGCTTGGGCAACAGACTACAAGACAAAACATGATCACACCCGTCGAGAAAAAATGGAAGCGTATACAGTGGTGACTTTCATACACATCAAATCTTGGAGATCCACAGTTAAAGCTATAATGCATGACTTTCTTTGCATCTAGAGCAGGGGTTCCCAACCTTTTGACTTCTGAGGACCCCCCACTTTATCATTCCTGGAGCCCAAGGACCCCCACTGAATCGTTATTGGATTCCGGGGACCTCCCCACTGAGTCATTATTGAAAGCTGGTTACCTAATCTGTTAATATTATTTAATTTTCAAAGCAGTTGCGGACCCCCTGAGAAGGCTTTGCGGACCCCCAGGGGTCCCTGGACCACAGTTTGGGAACCACTGATCTAGAGTATGCATGAATACGGTATTTCAATAGCGCAAGTCTAGCTAATAGGGCAACAGAGCACTGTCCACAGTCAAAGACAAGCATAAAATCACGACAGGTGGATGAGTTATGGATGGTAAATGCTTTGTGAAGCAGTGTTCTATTCTAAACAGGAGCAGCATTGAGGTGGTCCTCATGGATACAATAATGTTGTTCCGATCATGGAAATGGCCTACTACCTTGTTTTTTTAATTTGTTTATGTTTATTAGACTGCAGTCTGATGAGTGTACTGCAGTGGTTGTGCACGAACCACCAGAGATGGTGAGTTTGTTTCAAGATAATGGAGTGTGCTGGTTGTGATGGCTTTGTAAATGATGCAGGTGGTATTTAAGATGATGTAGGCCGACAAGAGGAGCCAATGGACTTCTATAATGATACAGGTGATGGTGATGTGATCATGTTTCTTCAGTTCCTGAATGAAGTATGCTGTGATGCGTAGGATGCACTTAAGGGGGGCCAGTGTAGAGTCTTGAAGGCCATGGAGCAGGGTGTTAACTTCACCCAGATGTTAGAGTAAGAGGACTAGAACAGCAGTTTTGAAGTCACTTTCTGGGAGAAACTGCATCACTTTCTTTAGAAGAGCGAACTCGCACGAGACCTTCATGCACGCAATTGTCACAAGTAAGCTGGACTATGGGTACACCCTCTATGCTGGGATGAACAAAAACTCACTAGAAGGCTGCAGACCCTTCAGAACTAGGCGGCCAGAATCACTCTCAACTTCCCACGTCACACTCAAATCACATCACTCCACACCTGAAGGAGCTTCACTGGCTCCTCATGCACAAATGAGCACAATATTAACTCCTCACCCACACTTTCAAGGCACTACATAACACTGGTCACGCATACTTCAACAATCGCATCTGCTTTCATGAACCTTCCAGACATTTCAGCTATCCAGACCCTTATTTGCCCACATCCCACACATACGGAAAACCAGATCTAGCGATTGAGCTTTCTCCTACATTTCTCCTGAAACTTGGAACAACCAGCCACTACACATAAGAGCCGCCTCCTCACTTCTTGAATTCCACAAGAAGCTGAAGACCTGACGTTTCAAATAGTCCCACAAGGCTATAATTTTGGCAAGACTCACACCTACTCAGTGCCAGGATACCCTCCCAGGTGATAGTGTGCTCTAAATATCTGCATAACGTAACAATATATGATTCATAGGTTTGAAAATCAAGCAGCAAATACACTGAAAAAATATGCATATGTACAGAACACATTGAGAATTAGTTTTTAAAAAATGACATGATTTTGTTAAATTATTGGGAAAAACAAAGAACAAACAATAGAATAATTTGATGGATAAGGAATTGATCTGATTGAAAAAGAAAGGTTAAGGGAAGGTGTGTTAAAGGAAGGTTTCACCCCTTTTGAATATGTGCACCGCAGTCAGGGTAAAGGAAACACCAGAGAAAGGGATTAGCAACTAACAGCAAGTTGTCTGGACCACACATACCTTCTCCGGAATGTTTGAAGGCCACATTTCATGGAAGAAAGCATCCACGCTTTCCATTTAGGTACATTTCCTGTGGTAATTAGTTCCCTGGTCTTGAAGAGGGTTGAGCAATAAGAAAAGGGAACTTAGAAAAGTCCCAACAGAGCAGAGAATACTTTAATTTCTATTTCGGTATGAGATTTTAGATTTCCTTTTCCAATCTAAGGGCTTTTCAACAAGAAACCAGCCTTCTCACTACAGAATGATTCCTGAATATTCCGTGGGTGCCAGGTGAAATACCACTCCTGTTCTTACATCTCTACAGGTAAACGTCACCTGAATAAAACTGCCTTTAAAGAAATCTACACCAGACACTCAACCAAAGTGGCTGCAATCTACCGTGATGTAAAGAAACTTTGATCAGAGTAGAGACCCCAGCCTTGGCAGCAGCAGATGCATGACCCCTACATCCAGAATATATCAGAAAGCCATGTAGACAAATCACCATTCCTGACCACCATTGACTTAGTGGACCATGATGTGCTGCTTCGTTGCGCCATCAGTGCAAGCATTCAGGTCATGCGCAAAAAAGCTGCCACAAAACACCAGTGCAGACAGGTGTTAACATAGTTAGCAGTGTAAAAGCATCAAAAAAGGAGATGACAGCCACAAACAGTCGACAACTATATAGTTTATTAAAGAGAAGTGGTTCCAGTAAGTGGGGTGGCTAACATATTTCATGGTTATAAGCACCAACTTACAAACCTTTTGTTAAATGGAAGACAAAAAGGAAAATGCAAGGCCCAGCCTGCAAAGCAGGAGTAGTTTAACAAGACATATTTAGCCTTTGGAAGGAGCGCTTCTTCAAAGGGGCGGAGTGATAAAAATTCAATATGCGTACCTCTAGGGGAGCATATTGAAATATTGCCAATAAAAAAAAAATGCACAGCATGAGCAGCACCATAAGTAACGGATCTCACATGCCATTCAACCACAGCGGGATAGGAACGGAGGACTTCCTTTCTACAACACACAACTTACTTCTTATAAAGAAGCTTACGTCAGAATAAAACCAAACACTGCCCCTAAGCCATCATAGCGGGGAGAGGCAAAGAACCATCCCTGTAGCCTGGGATCGAAAGCTTAATAACTCAAAGGCAGATATTCATTGAATGGGTCAAGCAGGATAAATTGTTACGAACGAAAGGTCAGGGGTTACTCCATAAAGAACCGATGTCCTTCCTTACTTATAGCATGATGTGAATCAAGACTAATGCCGCAGGTAGCTGTATTCACAAGCCACCAACAGCTTCACAGTAGATGATGACAGGTAAGTTCCCGTCAAAACATGAGGATTGTTTCCTGGAAAGTGTTACGACTGGCTTACTACCAAGTCTCATCCCTGCACATGATGCCAGGGACAGGCAGATCGAGTTGCCTGACCTTGTAGACTGACCCAGCTGCCTCAACCACTTCGGTGTAGATAATCATGGGAGCATGGAACCAGGATAACCTCTCATTCCATAGCGCCTGAAAGACACACAAAGAAACGCTCTCTGTCCTCCAAAATCTCTCTCCTTTTCTCTCTTGCCCTGAATTCCTACACACAGAGTCAGGGAGAGATCCCCAGATGTCAGATACAGCTACAGGGAGTGCAGAATTATTAGGCAAATGAGTATTTAGACCACATCATCCTCTTTATGCATGTTGTCTTACTCCAAGCTGTATAGGCTCGAAAGCCTACTACCAATTAAGCATATTAGGTGATGTGCATCTCTGTAATGAGAAGGGGTGTGGTCTAATGACATCAACACCCTATATCAGGTGTGCATAATTATTAGGCAACTTCCTTTCCTTTGGCAAAATGGGTCAAAAGAAGGACTTGACAGGCTCAGAAAAGTCAAAAATAGTGAGATATCTTGCAGAGGGATGCAGCACTCTTAAAATTGCAAAGCTTCTGAAGCGTGATCATCGAACAATCAAGCGTTTCATTCAAAATAGTCAACAGGGTCGCAAGAAGCGTGTGGAAAAACCAAGGCGCAAAATAACTGCCCATGAACTGAGAAAAGTCAAGCGTGCAGCTGCCACGATGCCACTTGCCACCAGTTTGGCCATATTTCAGAGCTGCAACATCACTGGAGTGCCCAAAAGCACAAGGTGTGCAATACTCAGAGACATGGCCAAGGTAAGAAAGGCTGAAAGACGACCACCACTGAACAAGACACACAAGCTGAAACGTCAAGACTGGGCCAAGAAATATCTCAAGACTGATTTTTCTAAGGTTTTATGGACTGATGAAATGAGAGTGAGTCTTGATGGGCCAGATGGATGGGCCCGTGGCTGGATTGGTAAAGGGCAGAGAGCTCCAGTCCGACTCAGACGCCAGCAAGGTGGAGGTGGAGTACTGGTTTGGGCTGGTATCATCAAAGATGAGCTTGTGGGGCCTTTTCGGGTTGAGGATGGAGTCAAGCTCAACTCCCAGTCCTACTGCCAGTTCCTGGAAGACACCTTCTTCAAGCAGTGGTACAGGAAGAAGTCTGCATCCTTCAAGAAAAACATGGTTTTCATGCAGGACAATGCTCCATCACATGCGTCCAAGTACTCCACAGCGTGGCTGGCAAGAAAGGGTATAAAAGAAGGAAATCTAATGACATGGCCTCCTTGTTCACCTGATCTGAACCCCATTGAGAACCTGTGGTCCATCATCAAATGTGAGATTTACAAGGAGGGAAAACAGTACACCTCTCTGAACAGTGTCTGGGAGGCTGTGGTTGCTGCTGCACGCAATGTTGATGGTGAACAGATCAAAACACTGACAGAATCCATGGATGGCAGGCTTTTGAGTGTCCTTGCAAAGAAAGGTGGCTATATTGGTCACTGATTTGTTTTTGTTTTGTTTTTGAATGTCAGAAATGTATATTTGTGAATGTTGAGATGTTATATTGGTTTCACTGGTAATAATAAATAATTGAAATGGGTATATATATTTTTTTGTTAAGTTGCCTAATAAGTATGCACAGTAATAGTCACCTGCACACACAGATATCCCCCTAACATAGCTAAAACTAAAAACAAACTAAAAACTACTTCCAAAAATATTCAGCTTTGATATTAATGAGTTTTTTGGGTTCATTAAGAACATGGTTTTTGTTCAATAATAAAATTAATCCTCAAAAATACAACTTGCCTAATAATTCTGCACTCCCTGTAGTGTCGCCACCTTTCCAAGAGAAAAATAACGGCAATTTTTTCTTCTTAGGAGAGTCTGCAAAGGCCCGGGCATGTTACTAAATGGGATTTTACAGAAAATCGTATGTGTTCACTTGTGGCATTAATTTTCTGCTTTTTTTTAACTTTAATTATTAGTCGATTACAGTGGCGTAGCGTGGGGGGTCCAGGGGGGGCCGGCCGCACCGGCCGCACCGGGCGCAACATCTTGGAAGAGACTAAATCCACGGGTTAGGGGGCGCAAATTACTTGCCTTGCCCCGGGTTAGGGGGCACAAATTACTTGCCTTGCCCTGGGTGCTGACAACCCACGCTACGCCACTGGTCGATTATCCTTAGAGGAGCTCTAGAACACAGTTAAAGGTGATTTCTATTAATACTTGCTGTTTAAAGTATTTACAGATGAGTCCTAAAAATACCGGCTTTAGGCGAGTTTCCTTATTTTTTGTACCGGCCGTGACATAAAAATAGCGGTGGTGCTGGTAGAAAACCAGCAAGGTGGCAATCCTAGATACAGAAAACACAAACGAAATTTTAAAGGGGTGTGGACGCAACATTAAAAATCAAGAACATTTAAATGCATGCCTAAAAGGCACCTGTCTCTATAATGCAAATGTTTAAACAAGATTTGATGAGGGCTAGCACCCCATAGCGGGACCTCTTACTATTTCCTTCCCCCTAAAGTAACCAAATTCCTCAGTGTAACCAATGACACTGGAGTCCATTCAACCCTGTGCAGTCAGCTACTTGAAGACATTATTCCTTTCGACAGAAGCAACTGGAATAAACTACAAAACGCAAATGTTATTAAAAGGGTGACCCACAATTACATCATTGTGTCCTTGACAACATATGGGGGGGGGGGGTTGGGTCATCTACTATGTGCCAAGACAACAAGTCATTGTTGCTCGCCGTATTATATCAACACCCGGTAATTCAACATAACTTGCCTTACCCTAGCCAGGAGGCAAACACTGCCGGTGACTGATTATCAGCTCAACTAAAAAATACAGGAGAGTGTTTTTTAGTTAGAAGAGTAAAGTTTCCACATTTACTCTGAGACAAGAAAAATTATAAAGGAAAGAGTGATAGCAATCTGTGACATACCAAGGGTACCATGGGGCCTAATGTAAACAAGACATTCACCCCATAGTTTGTAAAACAAATGCCCAGGACAACAGCTTTAAATCCTTGTTAGCATGGAATTATCTAATAATCTTAATTATTGATTTATTTGCCACTTGCACCACAGTGGCACATTCATTTTTTTATTTTTTAAAAGAGTAAGTAGATGTGTATCAGGGTTGTTATGTAAGAAAAACAAGAAGACGGCGTTGTTCGCATCAGAATAGTGTGTGTAATCCCAAGAGTAGGTGAACAGCGAACAGGAGCAGAGATTTACTTTCAGTGGAAAAAGGATTAGCTATTGGGAACTATCTTAATTCTTCACTTTTTGTTCTGAAGCAGTCATAGTTATGCTTCATCATTCAAGGGGAAGGCTTTCTAAAGTGTAGCCCCCTACCATTCTATGGCATCGCACCCGCCCCGATCCCACCCCCTTCCGGCACTCTAGTAACATTGTATGGAGTTTGAAGGATTGGTAGCCAACCTGATTTTTTTTTCCCACCGGGACAAAGATTTCTCAATGGCTGACCAGGTACAATGATCACTTAGAAGTATCTACGACATAATCCTTATCTGTATTTAAAAATGATACATAGTATTTCAAAATGTTCTCTGTTCTGGTGAAAGAAAGAAAAAGGACCATTTGGATTCAGAAACAAAGTCAAACTTTCACATATCAGTTCTTCCTGGAGAAAAAGGACATAACCACAGATGACCTATGCATTAACAACTGACTAAACTGCAAAGTCTCTCAGGATTTATTGGATCAGAGTATTCACTCTCCTGAAGGCAGGCCAGGTATGGCTTGGTAATTTTTAAAGATTCTATTGCATAGAAAAAATACTTTTTTACATTTGTTTTGGGTCTCACTTTCTGATTACAGAGACAACAGGATAGTACTAATCTGCGAATTTAACAACCTCGCCTTGGTGCCAACAAGGTAAACTTTTAACCACCACTCAGTTCTAACAGGCTCCATCTCAACCAATCAAACGATCTTTATTCAGCCTTATGAGGTCATAAAAGAGCAGAAAACTTTAAAAAAACACGTTAAAAAGGCCATAGAAGCCTATTTTTTTTAAATGTGCTAAAACAAGTAATAAGTAGGTTTCCTAAAAAATGCTAAACATTTATAAAATCAATATTTTGTTTAAAAATGTAATGGACATAGTTACATTTCCAAAGAATTTCTAGTTCTTTTCGCAGATTTAAGAAAAGTGCAAACCCAGAAACATGTGTCAGGGCACTTCACTAACTGTAGATGTAACAAACCTACTCTACATCTGCGATGTATATGGTCTTTAATAATGGTTTGAGAAAATATCTATGTGAAAAACAAAAAAACTACAAAGGACCATAAAATACAATAGTGATTGTTTGCTGGTGTTATCACAAGGGCAAGGCAAGGCTGAATCTTCCCCCCAACCCCCAAAAAAAGATCCCTGTTAAAACATGAGAGCCGCCAAATCGTTCCTGCTCTGAAACAGAAAAGGGCTCTCTCCCAGTTGGAAAGGTTCAACGATGAATAAAAACAAGTTCCATTGTCACCAGAGACTTGTAATAGGTCAACACTAAGGGCCATATTTATACTTTTTGACGCAAAACTGCGCTAACGCAGTTTTGCGTCAAAAAAATTAGCGCCGGCTAACGCCATTCTGAAGCGCCATGCGGGCGCCGTATTTAATCAATGACGTTAGCCGGCGTTAGCCGCCGGCGCTGCCTGGTGTGCGTGAAAAAAAACAACGTACACCAGGCAGCGCCGGCGTAGGGGGATATGGAGCTTGGGCACCAAAAAATGGGGCAAGTCAGGCTGAGGCAAATTTTTCGCCTCAACCCGATTTGCGCCATTTTGTTAGACTCCCAACCCCCATAGAAATGACTCCTGTCTTAGCAAAGACAGGAGTCATGCCCCCTTGCCCAATGGCCATGCCCAGGGGACTTCTGTCCCCTGGGCATGGTCATTGGGCATAGTGGCATGTAGGGGGGCACAAATCAGGCCCCCCTATGCCACAATTTTTTTTTTTTTAAAGTACTTACCGGAACTTACCTTAATGTCCCTGGGATGGGTCCCTCCAGCCTTGGGTGTCCTCCTGGGGTGGGCAAGGGTGACAGGGGGTGTCCCTGGGGGCATGGGAGGGCACCTCTGGGCTCCTTCCGAGCCCACAGGTCCCTTAACGCCTGCCTTGTCCAGGCGCTAAAAAACGGCGCAAAAGCGGCCGTATGTCATTTTTTTTGACCCGCCCACTCCCGGGCGTGAATTTTGCCCGGGAGTGTAAATACGGCGCACATGCCTCGGAGTCAATTTTTTAGACGGGAACGCCTACCTTGCATCTCATTAACGCAAAGTAGGTGTCCACGCTAAAAAATAACGCAAACTCCATGGACTTTGGCGCTAGACGCGTCTAACGCCAAAGTATAAATATGGAGTTAGTTTTGCGTCGGAATTGCGTCAAAAAAAACGACGCAATTCCGGCGCAAACAGAGTGTAAATATGCCCCTGAGTGTTTAGGAAATTTCTTTCCTTAGCCTTCATTCCTCACTATAACCTAAAAAAAAGTTACTTGACACTTGTTTTGTCCTCTTTAGTATTACTCCTCAGATTTGTAAACAGAGAAGATAAACTCAAGGCATGGAAAGTTTTTGAAATGTAGCTCAGCCAAGGGATTAAAGCCCCTTATCCAAACTACCAGATTTGAAGTCAGATAAGAATCTAGACCATTGATATAAATAATAGAAACTGGGGGAGCTAAAATGCATCCTTGCCACACCCCTTGCTTTAATGAAAATTTGGGAGAAATCTCATCCATGCCACAATGTTCTTGAAGATGCCCAATATGGGACTGACCTTCAACATTCACTACAATCTGATTATCACTATTTTAAGATCAGAGAACTTATGGTAATTATAAATAACATACACAGGGCCTGGGGTAAACATGAAGAAAAGCTGAAGAGATAAAGAGATGCTGTAGAACTCCACATTTAGCTTTCAGAGAAGCCAGACCTATTGACTTTCACAATGCTTGTTTAACAGCGTATATGGAGTGCAGGAATAAGCTTTGATAATGCTTGTTTAACAGTATATATGGAGTGCAGGAAAACTCAAGCCTCACTAAAATATTTAAAAAGCACACAACAATGAAAAAGGAAGAAACAGCATTACTTTCTATATATGATCCATGTTTGAGGATTAATTTATTGTGTGATTATTCAATTTAATTTTGAGATAAAAGATAGTCCCTAATGCCTTGAAAAGAAGAACTTCATAGAAAGAAATGATGCACAAAACCGCTATTAGGTGAGAACATACAGTCCTCTGGGCTTAGCCATAGCCCACTCTATGAATATATTTTTAAGAAATGGTAATAATAGGTCGACAGCCCGGTGTGCTGAAAAGCCGGACTAAAAATATAAAAATTGTGTTTATCATAGCAGACCACAGTGCTTACCTAGCTTTTTTCGGAATGTTTATTGAGAGATGGTAATTAGGATCATGTTTCCATAGGAAATGCATCTATTGGTTTTCTAAACCTTTGGCATTACTTCACTAAACTTCAGGAAACTCCCCCCACTCTCCACCCCCCCAAAAAAAAACTTCGCCTCAGCTTCCTTCCTGGGTAGCTGTGGAGGAATCCATCAAGCGGGGGCTGAAGGGGGAGTGGGGGGGGGGAAACTTGTTTTACCCATTCATTTATCTAAAGACACTTTAGACAAAGCTACAGTCCAAACCGCTAAACGTATTTACACCAAATTTGGCAGAAAGCTACATGTTGGACCGGAAAGAGGGCTTTTTGTTATTTGGTGTAAATCTGTCAAGATGTGTTTGAGCAATTAATGCTCAAAAACGTTGTAAAGTTCATGCCGTGAAGGCTCAGCTGACCTCAAAAGATCTCCTGTTGAGATTTGCTTGGCTTCCATTACATCAACAATGATGTGTTGGCAGCCATCTTAGGACTCAGTTCTGAGTCCTAAAAAAAGGCAAAAATAAAAAAAGGGCATAGGGCAGTTTAGGGATACCCTGACCCCCTAAGCCTGAGGCCAAAACGTTTTTTTTTATTTAATTTTTTGTTGCAAACCTGTGTCAAAATTAAAAAAAAAATAAAATAAAAAAAAAATAATTTTTACAGAGCCGTCCTGGTGGGCCAAGGCCCGGAAGGGTGGTGCAAAATGTTTACTTTGAGGAGGGTGGGCACGTGGCCCACCTCATAAGCCTTATATAGGTCCCAGGGAACTACATCCTCTGTGCTGAAGTCCTAAAAAAAAAAAAAAAAAAAAAAAGAAAAAGGGGTAATGCTAGCCCCACCTCCTTGTGCCTTAAAAAGCCCAAGTGACCCAATCTCCTGGGACAGAATTGAACAAAAAAGAGGAAGGGGCTGCGTGGGAAGTTTCGGTGCCTGCACCAGCAATGATTACTCAAAATATTACATAATTTTTTACATCTTCTATGACACCATTGATAATACCACTGCAATATTTTGCAACTAAATGATTGATGATAAAACCATGCATGGAAGTTGCGTAACTTAGAGTTAACTTATAGAACGTGAGTTTTAGTTACCAGAACTATAGCATTACTTTAACCTTTGTTTTCTCAAGAAATATATATATATATGTTATTGGAATTGGTTTAATGTAATTCAGATCACAAAATCATGTAGCTTAGAACACGTAGAAACATGCTGAGTGGATTCTATTCTCCCATGAATGCCCCGTGCCATGCAAAAAAAAAACATGTTACCATAAATATCTCCTTTCTGCTGATCACTGTTCATTTGTAGAAAAACAAACCATAGCAATGAAAAGCCATTCTTATTGTCATTGCTTAAACTGGAGCTGTAGTTATACTCTGTGGCATTCCTCTCATCATACACTGACCCTGGTTCCAGGAGTATGCATTATGATGTCACAACTCAACTGTAATAACTTATGACAGTAGAGCAAATCGTCCTTAAATAAGGACATTAGAGACTGGCTTTTAAGAGAAAATTACACGTTTTCATATACTATAATGGAAATAAATGGACAGTAAAGCAGTCCAAATATAGAAAGTGAGGTAGCAAAAAAATAAATTCAAAATGAGGTAAAATGGTCTTGCTTTTATATATATAATAATGTACTGAGAAATTAAAGAACATCTAATTTCTACACATTTTGCCCAGCACCAATGGCTCATTAGCTTGCTAACTTGAACTCTAGATTTCCTTGTCCCCTAAGGACTGGTCCATACTGTAACGAGCTACAGGACAATATTAAAACTCAAAAACCAATACTGAACAATATTATTAATTACAGGGACATCTTAAGGATTTGGGGAGGCCCTGGGCCAAACGTATTTTTGCGGCCCTGTTCAGAACAGCTTTGAAGTAATGATCAGATTACAGCTCTTTCATGCCAACTTTGGCAAGGGAAGTAACAGTGCCCAGGCACACTGGTCCAAATTCTTGCACCACGTGTTTTCAATAGTGTAATACAGCAGCAACTCACTATTATTATTGCAAATAATCTCTGTGCCCCCTCCCATTTCTCATTTGTGAGATCCTGTGCTGATCTGAAAAACATTTTTGGCTGTTGCAGAGTGTTGAAAAACAAAGTTTTTCTGCAAAAGATTTGTAATAAACTCCCACACATTACCTATATTAAAAATACATTAAAGTAATTGGTATTTGAAACAATCTCTGTTTAAGAATCATTCAAGGTCATCAGGACTTGCTGTCTGCAGAACAAAGCCTATCAGGGTCCTGAAGGACAGGGGTCCTACGCCTGCACCTATTTTTCCCATGCCTTAAAACGCCTCTGAATATTTAATACATCTTATACAAATAGTGGTAGTATGTTTAAATGCACTTACCACTTAGAGGTATGCAAATCACACTATATTTCAGCAACGGATATTAAATGCAATGCCTAGCTCAGTTAAGCGCTTTAACACATCCTAACCATGTGTACGTGTTTTCGTTATATTCAAAGCATTTGTCTGCTATTATCAAATACTTCAGCTATGCTGCCACCTACTGGATATTTCAATGACGTACACTAATTGTGTAAAGCTAGATCAGGTTTCTTCAACTGGTAGCTCGTGAGGTATTGGTAGCTTCCCAGCTGCCTATAAATAACTCTCCTGTGTGTAGCACACGCTGCTAAATTAGAAGCTTTTGCTTATCAGAATTAATATATGTATACCAAAATTGAAAAATGTGTTTTAGGGATTGTATTGGGAGAAATATGGTCACATTTTCAAAGTATATGTAATGTTAATATTTGAGTGGTACATCATGTGGCATTGTAGCGTTAGTGCTTGGTGCCAGGGGCACTACAGCTATGGCTGTTGTGTTACCCAGGTAAAGGCAGTCCAAAAGGATAAAGCTCTTTTAACATTACCGCTGTAAACCCTGCTCGATGCACTGAGGTGGTCACTACTGACAATGAGGTGCCCACCAATGCTTAAACTGAGCAGCTGGAAGGAGGTGGGGCTCACCGGCACTCATCTTTTGGGACCAGCAGTTATTAATCCTCAACAGACGATGGCCCAGAACAAGAGAGAAAATACACAAAAGGGTGAAAGAAAGAGGAAGAGAAACACGGACAAACCGTAACAAAGAGAGAAAGCAGGGGTGAAAAACTCCCCCACAAGGGTGAGATAAAGGGGCATAGAGTGTCAGGTGGTGGATTGAAAAGGCAAAATCATGACTATGCAGGCTTGATATCTGGCACCCCATCCTTCAACAGCGCGGAACAAAATAATGGGCCCCTGCACATAATCTTTTACAGATAATCACTGGTGACCACTAACTAAATCTTGTATGATGTGGTCACTATTAAAAACATTAAAACTATTAGTAGCTGAGGGTGCTCCGTATTGAACCAAAGTAGCTCTTATTACAGAAAAGATCGGAGACCCCCGTGCTAGATCAACAATGAAGACATGACAGTATTAGAAACTGAGCTGTCATAATCATCATCTGCAGGAAATATAAAGTACATAGCAGAAACCAGAGAGGGAGGGGGGCTGCTTAAGAACACTAGGAATTTCTGTCACGGGACTCGAAAACATTAAATTCCCAGGGCACCGACGATAGGAGAGTGAAATAGGGAAGACACTATGAAACAGATAATGAAGGGCATTTTCGTGAGGGCTTTCTCCACAATTAATAACTCAGCAGCAAAAGAGACACTTACACAGCTAGCACTTTACTGGTATCACACATCGGTAAAGTTTCCACTGATTGATAAACGCTGGCCAGAGGGATGTTGCAGGTGCTGTGGCGGGAACTGTCCCCCTGGTACAGATCATGTGGGACTAACCACTTCGAAGGAACACATGTCAGAAGTAGGAGGCGCAGCTTCCAATGATGCAGCAGGTGCAGTGACACGGAGGGCAGAGGCTTGCGGAGCTCACTAGACTCTGATCATTGCTGTATTTCACAGTTCAAACAGGGGCCATGTAGCTCATTCCCTTCCCCGCACCAGGACCCACGACACGTGCTATGCTACTGGTCTGAAATGCTGAATATGACCGACAACATGTTTCTGGCCAAAATACCTTGATTCCCAGCACATACTCTACTACGCCTCCATGGACATCAATTCACTGAAATGCCACCAGGGGTAGCGGAAGTGACATCACACCCTTTGACTGCCACTTTCACTCACACACACTTACACATACACAGAAATTTACACTTACATACACTCACACATAAACACACTCTCCCCAACAAGCATGCACAGAACACACATTTAAAAGCATTTTTTACTTACCTCAGCTGTCATGGAAGGGCATATTTCAGCTAACTGTACTCCATTACTATTACGCTAATAGTGAATAATACATTATTATTCACTAATAGTGTAATAGAAAAGTTGATAAAAAACAAGCCCCAACTGACATCCATAAGGATGTTCTGTCCCTGTGTTACTGGCAGTGAATTTGCCACCTCGGAGGCCAGGGGTCGCAAAAGCATTGGCAGGAGTAGCAAAGGGCAAGCCAAGCAGCTGCGACCCCTGGCGACCACTAAATGATGCCCATGGCCGCCTCCCCAACACACAGACGTTCCTACTACATCCACACAGGGGACAGCAGACGTCACTGGCATTTTGTGCAGCAAGACCCGTCTTGTTGGCTAAATCAATCAATCAATCAATCAGGGATTTGCAAAGCGCACTACTCACCCGTGAGGGTCTCAAGGCGCTGAGGAGGGGAGGGGAAGGAGGTGCTGCTACTGCTCGAACAGCCAGGACTTGAGAAGTTTCCTGAAGGTAAGGAGGTCTTTGGTCTGGCGCAGGTGGGTGGGAAGAGTGTTCCACGTTTTGGCGGCTTAAATGATACAAGCGAATTGTATCAGCGCCAATGAGAAGTTATGGGTAAAGAAAAATTAAATATGGCCACAGAACAAAGAGGGGGTGCATACAAGACAGCCTGGTCACCGTTCCTTAGAACCCAGCAGCCTTATTTCGAGAACTCACTTGATGGAGATATTTGAAAATCCTGAACATTGTGGCTCAGGAGTCACTGCTACTCAGACACTGGCGGGAGAAAATGCGAGAAAGGCCAGGTATTCACGTTTCGCATCCTTACAACACCTGGCAGCGGACAACTCCAACAGAGAAGCGACTGGTGGTTGGGAACGGGTGGGGGCATGCCAGTTTTGTTCCTGACGCCGGGTTTGGTTTATATTTTGGCTGTTGTGTCGCCGGCCAGAGGATGCAGGCGGGCATACTGTGCGCGCACATCTTCAGTAAAACAGACTGAATACTAAAACAGCCGAACATTATCATTTATAAATATTCTGTGATTTGAACAAAAATGGTACATTAACTAACACAGATCAGTGTGCCATAGTGCATCCTCCTCTTCGTTGAATTTGGGACAGTACGGAACAAAATTACCATAACTCGGCCCCTTGAGTTTAAGGATACCATCTGAGCAGCAATAGAACTACGGGCCCTGCCTAGGGGGCGCCTTTCTCAACGCAAACGTCGCATTCACTTGTTTTAACGCAGAGTGTGAATGTACCGTGGTCTCTGGTTGGTGCTTATCCAGCGCATCACCTCTGTAGGTGTATGGTGTGCTTACCTTGACACGCAAGCCCTATCACTGTTCACACTTAGAATCTGGTGGCTTCTTAGGCAATGTTTTTCATTTTTATGTCAATTCACTTTTATCAAATATAATGAATGTACAGTAACTGACACTGTAAAGTCGTTCTGTGCCAACAGATCGTATACCTTTGGGTTTAATTATTAGTAATGTTGCTATATGGCATGATTAGGCCCTTTAAGTCTGGAATGGATCCACACAGTTATTTTTGTGCTCCAGAAGACCAAAGGTTCAAACTGCGCAGACAAAAACACAAAACATCTTAGCTCCATTCTTAAAATGAGAAACTGCTCAAATAATGGCGTAACTTTACTATGTCTCACGTTTCTGTGCAGTGGCGGCCCGTCCTTTAGGGCAGAGGGGCCACCCCCCCCCCCCCCCCCCCCCCCCCCCCCACCTATAGCCCCTCATGAAAAGTGTTTGTCAGGCTGAACAAAGGTCAGCCTGACAGACATTCTCCATGTTCAGGTCAGGCAGCCAGGAGCAGACATGCGCGATTTGCGCACATTCCTGGCTGCCTGATCTGAACTTTGCTGGGCTGAGGAGCTCCCAGCTTCTATGGGCGTGACCTCCTCGGCTCAGCAAAGGTGCCTCGAGGCCCTCCCCTGGGTGACGAGGAAAGCGTCACCAATTGATACTCTCCCTGGTTTAAGCCCTGAAGTGCCCAGGGCAAGTGTCAATCAGTGACACTTCGTCACAGAGTGGGGTGGGGTCAGCAGTCTCACTGACCCCATCCCACTCTGTGACGAGGCTGGGACTGCTGCCTTCCCTCATTGGCTGACCTAAGGTCAGCCAATGAGGGAAGGCAGCAGTCCCAACCCTCCTGGGACCTGGAGGCTGAAGGTATGTGTGTGTGTGTGTGTGTGTGTGTGTATGTGTGTGATGTTTTAAATTGAATGTTTGGCGCGCGCGTGCATGTTTGAATGGTATGAGTGTTGTTAATGGATGTGGATGTGCGTGCTTGCGTGTCTGTGTGTGAAAGAATGAGTGTGTGTGTCTGTGTGTGTGTCCCGCCCGTCCTCCTCCCTCCTAAAGCTGCCGGTAGCCACTGTTTCTGTGACAATTGCGTTTCAAATTTGAGTGTTAGTTTTAAACGTTTTATAGAGCATCCCCCAGTCACAAAGGATAGTAGATATGTGCACTACTACAACACTAAAGAACCCAAAAGCAAGTATATTGGATTACATAACCATATTTAAAAAAGTTTGGTAGTAATATTTTGAGAGACAGTGTAGTGATACACGTTTCTCGGTGTTATATACTTTCCACCCTTCTGATCTTCACAGGGCCTTAAAAGAGAAAAAAAAAGCTGTCCTAAAGAGGAGGACCCTCCCTTACAAGGGGGTGAGCGCAGTAAAGCCACACATCACAGACCCCACCCACTCAGGCTGGCAGTTCAATGGAGTAACAGGCCTGGGGTGACATCACTGACTCTGCCTGCTTATAGTGGGGTGACCAGTGCAGTGAAGCCAGAGTGACTAGTCAGTCTCTGTACATCCTTACTGTTAGTAACCATTTGACCTCTAAAGACCTGCATCTTTTCAAACAAGAACAAAGCCTATCCATGGGCCAACACCCAGTAGGCGATGCAGAACACATTAACAACAATACAATAATGCAAGGGTAAGCAGTGTACACTAACCATAATGAGAATAATGTGATTAATGTTTTAAAAGGCAGTTCTCATCCGAGTAGCTGCAAGACATAAGCCCTGGACACGTCCAACAAGGGATAAACCAAGAAACCATTTCAAAATGGCGCATCCATCAATACAGAAAAAAACAAGGATGCAGTTAGGGCTTTGTTTTCTGTCAGTTTCTTTATTATACTAATAGTGAATAATAATGTAGTATTCACTATTAGTGCAATAGTAATGGAGTACAATTAGCTGGAATATGCCCTTCCATGGCAGCTGGGGTGAGCAGAGAAATGCTTTTAAATGTATGTTGTGTGAATGATTGTGGGTGGGGGGGGGGGTGTTTTTTGTGAGTGTATGTAAATGTGAATTTCTGTTTATTTACAAGTGTGTGTTCTGAGTGGCGGTCAAAGGATGTAATGTCACTTCCGCTACCCCATGCATTTCGGTGAACTGACGTCCATGGAGGCGTAGTAGGGTATGTGCTGGGAATCAAGGTATTTTGGTCAGGAACATGTTGTCAGACATATTCAGCACTTCAGACCGGTAGCATAACCAGTGTGTCATGGGTCCTGGTGCAAGGAAGGGAAAGAGCCCACCTGGCCCCTGTCTTACCTGTGAAATACTACCATGGTACAGCAACCAAGCCTTTAAGACCCACCTTATGTAGCCTGGATACAGCGGTGTAAAAACTGAAAGTCGACATGTCAAAATAATCTCTTTTGACAAAAAAGCATCCCTTAAAAGTATTAATAAGTTATCCATAGTAGACTTTGTAGTGCACAAGGCAAGGTGTGAGGCATTTAAAAGTAGGATGGAATTTAATTTTAACATGTCCTTACAGTGACTAGCGCACAAAAGCCTTATTTTTCCCAGTGGCAGGGCCAGCTGTCCTATGGAAAAAAACAAAGTTCTAATTCTAATACTGAATCTCAAGAATGGGACTAGCTACAAAAAGATTAAACATTTTTAATAGTCATAAAAATTCAAATCAATGGCAAAGTCAGCTTAAACAAAATTAAGGTAAAGTATCTTTTAGAAAGTTACCCACAGCCTGCCTGAAGTTCTAGGAGGCTCATTTCATTTGCTCCTCAACTTCTTTCAGTCAGGGATTAAAATCTGAATAGATGTGAAATGCCTTCCAGGTGCTAAACAATAGGTCATTGTGATTGATAGGTCGATTTAAATGGGCAATGATGGCTCCTTTGAGCTCAGCAGGAGGATGGGGCTGTGGGTATCCTTTTCGCCATTACAGTGTCAAATCCTGCTTGACTGGTATGCGGGGTTTTCCATTTAACACTTAGGGTGCACTTGCAAGAAAGGAAACAGGATGTAAAGACAATTCTTGTGTATCCTGTCTAGTTGCAGGAAAACACGGTTTGTTTTCCTAAAAGATTTCCATCTCTTGGTTTTTGGGCATACATAGCTGCCTCAAACTAGATTCTAGTGTTGGATTTGGGAGACCACTAGGATTATCATTCCCCACACGGATCCCCACCCCAGTTTTCAGAGCCCATATTGAGGGTGGCCAAAGACCTTGGCCATCTTGAAAATTCCCAGAATTGGCAGTGTTGGCATGGGGAACATCTACCCCATTGGTTACTGCATGCACAGGAGTCATTCCCACCCACAAGATGGTTCAACTCATAAACGTGGCATCTCCAGGCACCTACGCTAGAACACTTTCTGGACCTAACGAAGAACAGAAGAAGACTGGGCCTTCTGTCTGTGACCTGAGAGTAGCTCTCAAGGACTGGACCTGCTCCTTCTTGTACCCAGGATAAGGACGTGGGCTCCAGAAGTCATAGGACTGACAGCTTGTTCAAATGACAGGTATACATCAAGTTGACCAGTGGCAACTGGACCTGGTTTTGACCAAGCAGTTGGCCTCGGCCTAACACACTGTGAGTCGATTAGTGCTTCCACTGAGATCCTGGGGGCTTTAAAAATGCACTCTGTGGTTAGTTGAGACTTAAAAGAAAGTCAGAAGGTAAATTTGTTGACCAGGAAGAACCTGGTTGGTGTATCCAATCCACACTCCATTGTGGCCAGTTTCAAACTGAGCCTAGGTCCTGGTCGAATGCAACTCTTCACTATCATTGGCACTTAGTGCTTCTTTGTGCTTTTCTCATTAAAGCTCTAAAGATTCATATCTCCATTTAACTTTATTGGATTATTGTAATTTTAGTTTCATGATGTTCAATAAATTTTATTCTATTTTCCTATTTCGGTTTGGGATTTTTGTTGTTTTGTATTTTGACTTTATCACATAAAGTACTTTAAACATTGCCCTTAGTTAAGCTAGTCTGATCTGTGCCATACCTACTGAAGGATAGGCTAAGGTTAATTTGATGACTTTGGGGGTTTACCGTGAGAAGGGCTGTGATTATTACGTGAGATGGTTGGTCCCACCCCAAATAATAATCCAATTTCTTAGAAGATGTTTATCAGGGCCTCCTGACTTAAGGTCTACAAGACTGCAGAGAGATCCAAAAGGATGAGAAGAAAGATGGCCCCACCATGCCTGCTCATGGAACCATCCCCAACAGGGTCCAGTTGATTGGCACAGCACTTCTTTAACAGGGGAAATTCCTAACCCCTTTTTCAGTACTTCATCATTTTCAAGTATTTATAAAATTCAAGCATGAGTGGAGGGGGGGAAAAAGTAATGGGAGATGACATCTGATTTCATGAATCTTGGTTTTGACTCACGACATTCCACGCAAATGAAAAAGCAGATCAGAATATAATTTTTATACAGTTGTACTGCATTACACTCATATGAGTGTTTTATATAATTTGTACCAAATCCTGGAAACTCTTAAAATTCTGGGCTTGCCAAACTGTGAAATTTGCACCAGATGTGTCTGTTTTCCCAAACAAAAGATGTAGTTATTCGTTGGCAGATTTTGCATTGACTGCCTTTAGCAATAAACCATTCAGTGTATTAGCTAATTTCACAATACATGCTGCGCATCCTCCTTAAAAAGGTTGATGAAAAGAGCATTATATTAGATGTCTTGCAAAATAAATTGAGCTGTCAATTTTCAATGGCAAAAAAAATAATGTAAACATAGGCAGTCAGATAGTCCTTCCCCAACTCCTCTGGCTGCGGCTGCCTCTGCCTTTTGCTGGGACGAACTGAGAGTCTCCTGACTCTCAGTTTGAGGTGCTCCTCTACCCGCAGGCTCGTCCCTGCGCATCATCCCTGGTGGTCTAGTGGCCATCACAACTAAGTATTTCTCTCTGTCACTCTTGCTTTTTCTGCCTTTTCTCTCTCATTTTTCCTCTGTTTCTTTTATTTTCCTTTAACCCCTCACTTTCCGTGAAGCACCTTTCCCGCCCACCCACCTCCCACCTCCCAGCTAACTGCTACCCCACCCCCTACACTTCTTAATGGCAGCTGCAGTACTGTGAGAGGGCAACTGCACTGACCTCCTGGTCAGCGTCTGCTGTCCTTCCCAGCTCCTCTGGCTACTGCTGCCTCTGCCTTTTGCTTGGATGAACTGAGAGTCTCCTAACTCTCAGTTCAAGGCCCTTCTCCACCTGCAGGCTCGACCCTGCGCCTCATCCCTGGTGGTCTAATGGCCATCGAAAGTATTTCTCTCTGTTGCTCTTTCACTCTTGCTTTTCCTGACTTTTTTCTCTTGTTTTTCCTTTATTCCTTGTATTTTCCTTTCTCCCCTCTTTCCTCTGCCCCCCTTCCCCTGTGAAGCACCTTTCCTGCCCTATCGCCTCCTAGCTGACTGCTCTTCCCAACCCCTCCCCTTCTTAATGGCGACAGCACCGTGTTGCCGTGTGCAGCGGGCGCACCAAAGGCAAGCCTGTCTGCGCCCGTCCACACCTGGACCGCGCACAGTGCTAGGAACCTCGGATCTCTGTTAGACTACCCTCTGGACTGCCTCCTTTACGACTCCGAGACCCTCCTCTGCCTCAACACCAGACGTCTCAACTACTGCTGCACCATCTCCCCCAAGGACACACATTGACCTTTCACCTGCAGGAACAGCAACTTCAGCACCAGCCTCAACAAACTGAAGATACTCTCTGCACACAAAGATACCAACAACCTTCACAACCCCATCAACTGTCTGCTCCTGAGCATCCACTCCCTCCACAAACATGCCACCGAACTCTGGGATTTAATCGACATCGCCCGACCGGACATCGCCTTCCTTACTAAGACCTGGACCAACCCCACCTCAGGACCAGACATCGCCTTCGCCATTCCCAACAGTTACAGCATCCTAAGAAGGGACCGAACCACCTGCCCAGGCAGAGAACTAGCCATCGTACACAAGTCCTCACTATGTGTCAAGGCCGCCCCAGAAGAACAATGCACCACCATGGAACACCTTCACTTCCTGGTCCACTCCAACCACAACTCCTCCATCCGCGGCACTCTGGTGTACAGGCCACCCGGCCCCCGCCCAGCTTTCATAGACGTAGCAGACATCGCTGCCCCCCAAGCCCTGGTGTCAGTTGATTACCTCCTCCTCGGCAACCTGAATTTCCACCTCGAGGACCACACCAAGCCAAACACCACCGCTCTACTCGACAACCTCGCCACCCTCGGCCTCAGACAGCTGGTCTCTGCACCCACACACATCGCAGGACACACACTGGACCCCATCTTCACCTCAAGCAACCGGATCACCATCAAGGCCATCTCCATTCCAGACTGGACACCGCACCCAGCAGCTGCACCTCCAGGACGCTCTACAGGAAATGGAACAAAATCACCACTAAGTAACTCACCTCATCGCTCACCAAATCCCTTCCTCAGAATATGCCAACACAGCAGCACGCAATCTCAACGCATAGATCACCAAATGCGACGACAATCTAGCCCCTCTCCAGCTGACATCGGCCAAACGTGTACCTAAGAAAGCCAGCTGGTTCACCACTGAACTCCAAGAATCTAAGTATACCTCCAGATGTTTAGAGAAACCTCATCTCATTCAGAGCCGCAACCACCGCCCACAGACGAAAAATCAAGAACACAAGGAAGGACGCACTCCGGGAGCACATCAACACCTCCGCACACAACTCTCAGATTCCCCCCTCCAAAGCCACCAGCATCCCACCCGTCACAGGACCTCCGCGACAAACTTGCCTCCTTTTTTCACCACAAGATCCAGGATATCTACGACAGCTTACTCACGGAAAATCCTGGCACCGGAACCTGTGACCGACCCAAGCCCCCCAGAACCCACCCAGACCATCCACAGCTGGTCCACGCTCACCACAGAAGAAACAGTCAACATCATGAATAGCACCCACTCCGGAGCCCCATCGGACCTCTGCCTGCACCATATATACATCAGACCCAGCACATCCATCGCCCCCACCTCCGGAGCACAATCAACTGCTCCATCAACACGGGCACCTTCCCCGAGGACTAGAAACACACCGAAATACGCCCTCTCCTGAAGAAACCTTCAACCGACCCATCAGAACTAAAGAAATTCTGGCCCATCTCGCTGCTACCCTAGCCCGCCAAAGTAGTGGAGAAAGCAATCAATGCATAACTATGGAATTTCATTGAGGCCAACAACTCCCTGGACAGCTCCCAGTCCGGCTTCCACAGCAATGACAGCACGGAGACAGCCCTCCTGGCAGCCACCGACGACATCCGATTACTCCGAGACCACACCACAGCGCTGATACTCCTCAACCTCTCAGCAGTATTCAACACGATGTCCCACAGCACTCTGCGTACCAGACTCCACAACATAGAAACCCGCAGAAGAGCCCTGGAATGGATCCACTCCGTCCTCTCCAGGAGGACGTAGAGGGTCAGACTCCCGTCCTACATTTCCAGACCCACAGGAGTCAACTGCAGAGTCCCCCAAGGATCCTCACTGAGTCCCACACTGTTTAACGTATATATGGCCCCTCTCGCTGCCATCGTCAGAAGCCACGGTACAAACATCGTGTCATATGCTGATGACACACAACTCATCATTTCCCTCACCAAAGACCCGGACACGGCCAAAAGGAACTTCCACTCAGGAATGTAAGCCGTAGCCACCTGGATGAGAGAAAGCTGCCTCAAGCTCAATTCCGACAAGACTGAGCTCATCATCTTCGGAAACGCCACCTCAGCTTGGACGACTCCTGGTGGCCCACATCCCTCAGCGCCCTCCCTGTGCTGACTAAGCACAACAGCAACTTAGGAATCATCCTCGACTCCTCCCTATCCATGACCCACCAGGTAAACTCTGTGGCCTCCTCCTGCTGGCACACACTCCGCCAAACTTCGGAAGATCTTCAAATGGATCCAGGCAGACTGTCTCAGGACAGTCACCCAAGCCTTAGTCACTACCAAGTTCAACATCCTCTATGCTGGCACCTCAACTAGAAACATCAAAAAACTACAACTCATCCAGAACGCCACTGCCAGACTCATTCTAGACATCCCTCGACGAGAACACATCTCCCAACACCAAGGACACTCCACGGGCTACCGGTTCAAAAGCAAATCACCTTCAAGCTTCTCACCCTCATGTATAAGGCCATACACAACGTAGGACCAGCCTACCTGAACCACCGTGTCTCCTTCCCGACCCCCACCAGATCCCTCAGCTCCACCCAGCTGGCCCTGGCAACCATCCCTTGCATCCCCAAAACAACCACTGGAGGACGATCCTTCGTCTACACTCCAGCAAAGATCTGGAACAACCTCACCCTGTACCTCAGACAAAGCCCATCGCTCAGTATCTTCAGGAAGAACCTCAAGAGCTGGCTCTTCTAATGAGGCCCCTCCCCCCCCCGAGCCTTGAGACCCTCACGGGTGAGTAGTCACACTTGACAAAAATGTATTGATTGATAGGCATGACTGCAGTCGATGCACAGCACATCACAGGCTTGCTTTCTACACACCCAATGTATAGGTCTCCGCATTCACAAATTGGAACATTTTATTTTGGTGGTGCCCAGATAGTTAAGCTTAAGCTCTGTATCACCAGGCTCTCTATAAGCAAGTAGGGGTGCATGCTCTAACTATTTATGCTGGCTCATCACTCACAATGGTGGAGGTGTGGGTGACTCCAGACATAAGCAGTATCCTCATTCTCAACCGCATGGATGATGAGATCACAAAGAGGCAAATGGATCATAAAGCATGCAACTCTGAAAATTATTTTCACCACTAAGGAATTGGAATGGACATGTATGTTTACAATCATGCAGTGTATGACTGTAGCCATAAAGGACACTTCACTGCAAGAAAGAAGCCAATATATAATTTACTGTTCTTTGTTCCATTACACATACATTGCCTACACACTGTCAAGCCAACCCTATGATCCTGATGCTAATCAAGGACATGCACACTAAAGATCTTAGCATATCCACTGGTCGGCCTCTACAAGTGCAAGACATAAGCCCTGTTCTCCACGTATGAAGTGTAAGTAATGAACATGCTAATGCTCTGTGAATACTGCGTTCACGTTTCACAATTATTTTGGCTTTTTATGCATCACATAGGCAATATGAAGACAAGTCTCATTGTCTTTTGTACCTCAGCTGCTCGTTGTGCTTTTACTTATGTGCCACTTTTTTCCAAAGCCTTACTCATAGGAAGAGCGTAAAAGAGGCACCACCCCCACAGCATAAACTTTATTCTCTCTGTTGAACTTCTGCCATGTGAGGCCCCTGTTTAGGCCGGATTCTAGGTCAGGCTGCTCTCAGATTAAGTGTTGGAACTACTGTTGGAGGTGACTTAACAGCAGGCGCTGCTGGTCTGAACAATCACAATTTCACCTTTTCCTCCTCATCATCCCCCATGTATGTCTCCGATTGCAAACTATGGGGGAATTGATAGTGAGGGGAGGAAGGTTGGAAACAAAGGGAACTTCAAGCGCACAGAGCATCAATAAGGCCACCTTTCCTTTCTGTGCCCGGGCAAGATCAAAAGGGTATAGAACGCAGGCAGCATGGTACCCCAGGGGCGATATCATGAACAGCAGGATGAGAAAAAGACAGACTTGTACCTAGCAGGATGCCACCTGAAGGGGTAACATACCTGAAGGAGGTGGGTGTGGCACTAGCATCTGTTTGGGAAGAAGTGCAGTTAAGGAAAAGTGGGGAAAGATTGCTGGGACTGTTGGCTGTTCTGTGTTAAAAAGACAGCCCCTTGCTCTCAGTCTCTACCAGGATGGAGCTCATCTCATGCTCTCATTAGCTGAAGGAGCAGTCATAGTTATAAGCAGAGAAAGCATTGCAGGAAGCACTACTCAACTTACCTCACAAGGGGCGTTTAACCCATTTGGAGCCCCAGATTCCAAATGTAGCTTTGCCCCTGCCACATTCGTGCCTGTTGTAAAGGCGCTTCCTATGTCAGATTCTGTTTCACCTATGACCACATAATCTACTTCAACCATAGCCATTTTTATTCCAGGGTATGAAGACTTTTTCCACAGTGGCAAAAGCAGCCAATATGATTTTTGAGTGTGGTAGTACTGCGTGCAAGTAACCTGTATGTTGTGCACACCACCACCCACGCCCCCAGGTACTACTAGCAGATGTGCCAACCTACAGAATTCTTGCATTTTTTTTAACTTTTTACTCCAACTGTACAAAGCGTAGCTCTCCAGCAATCTTTGACAGGTCGTTTCCAACTGAGCCTGCTTCAAAACACCCTTGCCCATCAGATATCAGACTGTCAACAGACGTCAGACTGTCTGTCCCATTTACAGCAGTCAGTTCCGGATCATTAAAAATATAATTAAATTAAAATAAATAAGACCCCTCCCCATCCCCCAAAAAATAATACAACAAACTATCAGGGTCATTCGTTTTTCTTTTCAAAAATCTACTCTCTCTTTGAGTTTGTTTTTGAAAAACAAAAAAATGTGAAGCAGCTGCTTGAATCATAGTGGCCGCTCAGCACTGCTATAGTGCCTTCCATAGAACCCCCTGGCAGCGACACATTTAAAGGTGCTAGGCAGGGGGACCCCTGCACTGCCCATGCCAAGTGCATGGGTAGTGCAGGGGCCCTCCCGTGGCCCCCTGCACCTGTTCTCAGCCAGCCTTTTCATGGTGGTGAAACCACCAAGAAAAGGCGGGTGGAGAACCAGGTCATAATCAGCAGGGCGGTGCGGAGTTCAGCGCTGCTCTGGTTGATTCCGACCTGGACCGCCGTCAGCCCGTCTGGAACATTGTTACTGGTGGAGACAGCGGTCACTTGGTGTTCTGACTGCCAAACTCTTAATTTGGCAGTCAGACTGCCAAACTGGCAGCGGTCAGGACCGTCACCATAAGGCTGGCTTTCTTAAGACTGCCAGCCTCGTAATGAGGCCCTTAGTATGCCTAGTCTTGATTCCACCTCATGCCTCTTTTCCAGTACTCTACAATTTTAACTCTATCTCACTCTTTCTGGTACTCTTTCATCCATGCTACCTCTTGCTATACATTTTCTCTTTCCTTTTTCTCCCTTTTCTGCCTTTCTCGCTCTTGTACCGGGACAAAATCCTATAATCAAGACTAAGTCACAATCTCAAAAATTACTTCTAGTGCCCACCAGCTGTAACCAGCAGCGCAAATTAAGCAGAGCCTAAAAAGGAGGGTTTAAGTATGTGCATAAGATGAACTAGAAGAGGTTACTTATTAGTCACTAACATGATTATCCCAATGTGAGAAAAATTGAGTGTCTTTTGTATAAAAGTATCATACCAAAAGCTAAATTTATATATTTGATTTTGTTTTATTCACCGACTAAAGTAAACCTGTTTACAAGACCTCCTGTCTGATAGCAGGCCCACTTAAAACTCTCATTCGCTATTAGTTTAGTTCAAATCGAAACCAATTTAGGATGGATATCACAGAATAAGTTATGCTGTACTAAATCTATCCCATACTAGTAGCCTCGCCCAACAAAAGAAGGCATTGCAAACATATCTCTCCAAAACACTTTCTGACTTTTGTTTACTTATTTGTGTTTTGGGGCTCTTTTTGTCATTTGCTAAAATAAATTAAAGGACAAAGTCTGGGGGTAAATTGTATGAGAGCATTAGAATACCACCGCTTGTAAACAAGAAAAAGTCAAAGTCTTTGGGACATCAAAGGCAGTATTCCTGTGTGGAAGAGTGAAGAATAGAGGGTTACGTGGGATGGACCTCACCACTCTTGCTCTGTCAAGACAGCAACCAAGCATTGGGCTTACTGGTATTAGGATCTTTTGGTGTAACACCTCGCCACTCGGCTGCCCCTCAGGTAGGTTGACGCTATGTAGATGACTATAGGCAAGCGAGAAACCCAAACCTCTGCCATCGAACAGTAATGACTGCTGAGTGGCAGCAAATACACAAGATTCCAGCATGACATATTAGACAGACCACCTTGCATACATCCAAAATGGCACAAGTGCGTAATTTAGATCGCTGTGCACATAACAGCATCTGCCAAACCACACACTAACATGCAAAAGAACACACTGGACAGACCTCCTAGAGCATCCATCATTTCCCTGACATGCCAAGAGGTTAGTAATCATGGCATCCTCAGCAATCCCTATTTCGAAACATCAACACTCACTATATAGCACTTTTTCAATCTGCCTTATATTGCACCTCTCTCAAACATAAGGCACTGGACAGACGCCTTGACACCATCATGCAACCAGCAACTTAGCACTACTGTACGTTTAAGAACCATCCATGCTATCTACATAGCTAGTAGTCATATCTAGAAAACAATCTGCATGGGAAACAGACAAGCCAGTGCTAATGGTAGAAGGTTGTATGTAAAACCTGATAACATAACATCACAACATCATAAAGGTGCGTGGGGGCTCAGTGAATAATAGAAAAAAAGCGCCAGGTGCTAAGCACGTAAATAGAAGACTGATATATGTACATATTAAATATTAAAGTTAAGTGAAACATCTGCAGTGTTCCAGTCTTTCTACAAATGCATTGTTTCAATTGATCACACTCCAGCTGCTTGTTAACTTATAATCAATGCAACAAATGTAAGAGTTTGAACTCCACTGCTCGCCCATGCCATAATCAGCATGGCATTCGACACTCCTTAAAGTGCGTGCTATGATCCTGCCTCTAACTCCATATCCTGCCAACGTTTTTTTTTTTTCTTTCACCAGCCTAGAACTCTCAAAAGAGATATTAAAATACACATTTTCTTTAAAGGTTTTGTGGGTTAGCACTAACTACAGGAACTCACGCTGACTAAATTCTAATGTGCGGGGCAGCGGTGTTAACTTTCTGTGGCTTGAAAATAATATATATATGTATAAAACAGAGCCGTCTCTTTTGCATGAGAAAAACACAGCTTAAAAGACTAAGAAAAGACTTCTCAATCTGTAACCTGGCATAACTACTGAAAAAAACACACTCAGTGGGCCTACTTACCAACCTACCACTTACGTCCGCATAATATTACAACGTTCAAAAATCATATTCACTGCTTCTTGGCCTGACGCTGTGGACTCGACCTCATTTTCTGTCACTCCACGTTAGTTAAACTATTAACCGCCAGAGGTCGCTATTTATCAATTTATGAGTAAACGAACAGGACCTCAGCTACTGATAGTCTCGAATGAAGAAAACACAGAAGGATCAGTATGTAACCGTAAAATACATTAACTAAAAAAAGTAATATAAACAGATAATGGCGAACATTGTAACCCAAAATAAGATCACCATTTTCATGCAAATAATCCACTTAAAATATGAAGGATACCAAGTTAAAATGAACTCTAGAAAGACGCCGTACAAACGGGTTGCTCCTTCACTGGACAGCATTTGTGTAGTCACAGTCCCTAAAGTTAGGAATGGAGTTAGTTGCTCAGATACATAATACAGGACACATTTGTTTCAAAATCACGATTATTAGCTAACTCTGTGGCTTAGAGGCGTCTCTCGAGGGGGCAAGCTCTACGTGTCCTGACCCCAAGTGTCCCACCACGACAACTGTGTACGAGGAACTGACACAGAAAAGACACTGCACCTTGACAAACAATAATTTGTCCAGCCACCTTTCATTGTGATGCAGTGCAGCTTGCTTAAAATATTTAAATCTGACCTGTGTGTAACTTTGTATATCTATATGTACTGATAAAGCTATAAATCACTATGGCAGTTGCCACTGTTAGGTCACGGTTTCCACAGGAAGTGCGCTTTTTGTTTGGCTAATAACTTTAGTTCTTTTTGACAATCCTCCACGAAACTCTTTTTTTTTTTTTTTTTTAAGTTTATCCACCTCAGCTCCTTCTTGGAAAGGTTTGGTGTGATCTGTCAAACAGGAGCAGAGAAAAGAGGGGTGTGGGTGTCCCATAACACTTTTCCCCTCATGCAATTTCCAAAGGGAATTTCAGACCCCTACAGCCTAAACAGCTGATCAGAGTTACACCAAATTTGGCAGAAAGATAGCTCTTTTCACAGAAAGTGTACCTTTCGTAATTCGATGTAACTCTATTGAGTAGTTTTTGATGAATTAAGGTTAAAAAATACACATTGGCATTTGGCCTTGGATTAAAAAATGCAAACATTTTGATTGGCTGAGGAGACTTTTTCGAGCAAGCGCTCCTACTGGCTAGCTGCAACATAAACAAAAATGTTGAGGCTGCCATTACAAGACTCGAGATGGGTGAGGGCCCCCTTTTCCTGTTCCAACTTGTGGCCTGTGGACCCCATCCTCCGGGGGTCCAAAGCAAGACTGTCCCGAGGGCCCCATCTCCTAGGACTGAGTGCCCATTTGAGGGGCCAGCACATTAATTGCTGCCCCCTCGCTGTCCTTTGCCTGGGTCCGGGGCAGGGTGGGCCGCGCCGGCTGCCCAGTGCTCTTCCCATGCTCAATGCTAGCAGGAGAAGCACATGCTCAAGGCCAGCAGGAGAAACCCACGCTCTATGCCAGCAGGAGAAACTGTGTTTTGTTCCTGCCGTGTGCAGGAGCCAAAATGAAAGGATGCTCCCACCTTTTGAGAGCACAATGGAAATTCTGTTGGATCCTTTGTGGCTCCAGAGGATAGAGGTTGCTTGCAGGGAGTCAGCAGGGCTGATCGGGCATTGACACTCCCCATACAGGCACCAAAAATGCACTTAACTTCTTTAAAATGGCCCCCTCTCATATTGTGATGTTTGCATCTGGTATAGGTGGCAGGATTACTACTTCAGGGTCATAATTCACTGGGGTCAAATGTGATTTGAGGGTGTCACTAAAAGTATTTACATATACCAAGATACATATTTGTAATTTAATGCACAGTATTTAATAGTGTGTGTAATAAATGTACTTTTCCTTTTTAAAAGAAAACGCACTAACAGGACAGTGATTCATTGAGTGTTGGGGTTGCGTGTCAGAGAATGGCGATTACTAGACCACACCTTCTCCTCTGTGTAGGCCTTGAACTGCTCTGCCTCACTGCCCTGAGAGAGTCAAGCATTAAGATGGGGTACTTGCTCCCCAGTAAGAAGTGAATTGTGGACATATTATTCGTAATGAAATCTTACTTTAAGTTAAAAAAATCCCTAGAAATTCACTGAAAAAAAACAAAGGTTAAACTTAAGTTATAATTAGGTCTGGTAATAATTCCTTACTTTATGATTTAAAAAAAAAACCTCTTAAATTTTAAAAAACAAAGCATTAAAGTAATGTTATAGTTAGGTCTAGTAATATTTTACTTTAAGTAAAAAAAAAAAAAAAACATAGAAATTCACTGGAAAAAACAATGGTCAAAGTGGCGTTATAATTACATGAAAATGTCAAATAAAAAATATCCTTTTCAACACAAAACACCACTGAAATTCACTATTTATACTTTACTGAGCTAACTATAACTTGCATCCCGCCATGCACTTCTTATGACCTCACATATTACATGTGGCAGCAGCATTGTCGTTGGCTCATAATCGAGAAGGCGGCAATGCTGCTGCCATCAGGAGGCACCAGCACCCTTGCAATGCACAGCACACAGTGAGCATTGCAAGGGTGCTGGGCAGGGGGACCCCCTGCATTTTCCATGCCAAGTGCATGGGTCACCATGTGGCCCCCTGCCCTTGTTCTCTGCCAGCCTTTTCATGGCGGTAAAACCGCCATGAAAAGACTGGTCGTAATCAGCAGCATGCAGTGCCACCCTGGCTGATTGCGACCTGCACCTGCCGTCCTGGCAGATATGGCAATACCCTAGCAGTCTGACCGTCAGGGTCATAATGTGGTGGTCAGACCACCACAACAGTGGTGGTCCTGACCACCATAGCGAGACTGGTGGTCTAGTGACCAGCAGACTTGTAATGAGGCCTTAAATGGAGCAGAACCATGTAAAGCATGTGTAAAGCATACATAAACACGTGTGCTTGCCTTCAATAAAATATTACACTGTAGCCCACTCCCTCTGGACACACTAGCCCCAGTGTGTGGTCAACCCCCTACTATGTAATCTTTCCCCATGTGCACAAGTTTTCTCAGATGGTCTCCTACCTCCAGACACTCTAGCCTCATCAGATACCAAAGCTCCTACTAAGCACATCGTTTATTAATATCTCAAATTAAATTTTTATTGCATATGTTTGGAAAATAAACAAAACATTAATGCCAGCCTGGCCAAGCCAGAACTACTGACTCATAGGTGCGTGTAGTTAGTGTCGGAGGTCAGTTGCTTTCCTTATTGTGGCAGTGGTAAAAGGTGAGTTAATATCTTCATTAATAGCCTGTATTACCATACGCTCTATTGCAAGTTTTAGCACCACCCCAAATGCAATAACTGGTTGGCTGCATCAGGCTGTCTTCAAGGATTTTGCACCAGGTTCCGGTTTCTTAAAATAGTGACTAGCAGTATGATGAATTAGTTTCCAGATACTGTTTTTATTGTAACAATTTTTAATAATGAAGCAATACACTTCATTTGAATTTTAGTTGGTTATTCCCTCACTAACAAATCAGTTCAGCAGCTCCATGCCCAAAGAAAATGTATGTTTTTTGTTTCTCGCTTTAGTATTATTAAAAAAAAAAAAATGTTTAAACAGTCTGGAAGTATTGTTTAAATTTTCTTATCGGTTTCCTTTCTTCCTGGGCCTTCACTGTCGTGGCCAGGCGAAGTACCTTCTATAGATTCTGCTTTGAGAAAGCCAGTCGTCGACCTTTATCTGCAAGGTAAGAATACACTGGAACGGTGTAGGTCAATCATATATCACAGTGCTAGCTTTTCCACTCGTTCTTCCATGATCTCTTTCAGGAATGTATATAATAGAAATCATCTGCGGTCCTCTCCTTTCCCCATGTATCTGAATACCTTTCAATACCATCCAGTTATTTAGGTACAGATGTGAGTGGAATGAAAGGACATCGTCCAGTTCACTTTTTACCTCCCACTATGTGGGCATGAGCCTGATCAGGACTTCTCCCTCACAATGCTCCTTCCATGCCCATTTAAACTTGGCTCTTTACAGGTAGGCCAAGATTGTTTCAACAGCCTCTGGCGCTATCAGGTGACATGTCCATATTACCTGCCTTATCATTGACAATAAATAATAAACTAGCATTGGCAAAACTAATAGGCCTCGCCCTGGTAACTTATTCTACAGCATCAGCAAACATTGGCAAAGGCAGATACCATCTGGATCAGTACATTAAATAAGTGAAAATGAATTTTCACTAGCGCAATAGTGCTTTTTGCAATGTAAAATAGTCCATCAGCAAACTGAAGCTACTAGGCACTCCAAAAAACATAAAATAAAATAAAAACAAGCAATTGGAAGGACTGCAAGGGTGGCCGAGCAATAGAAAAGCAGGTGGAAGCCTCATCAAGGAAGCAACGGGGAGTTAGTGAGACTGCGACTGAGGCTCATGAAGCACATTTTTCAATGTGGGCCAGCCTGAACAGCAAATAGTAGCTGGATGACCCTCCGAAAAATAAAATACAATAATTATTTAGATGGGGCACCAATGGAGGAACAGTTAGGGCGAGTGAGGGTAAAGGAAAAGCAATGGGGTACATATTGGGGCATAAGCATCACACAAGAGAGTATGAAAACACACAGTGCTTAATGAAAAAGAAAACAAATGTTCCCTAAAAGCGAGCAGTGGAAGGACACAAGCCAGTGCATCAAAGGATGGTTAACAGGATATGCACCATGTAAAGGAAAATCACATGACGAAGAAGGCAATACATTGAATACAATGCAATAAAAAGAGCAACAAAGTAAACCAAAGGTAAGCAATTGGCAGGCTCCTAGCCCAATGTAAGTTTCTGGCATGGTTCACATAGGCATTTTCTTACATACAGCTAAACACTGCCTAGTAGGTGAGACATAAAATGTCAGTCTTGCTTTTTAAATTTGAAAATAGACAATTAAGCAGGAATGCATGGCCATGCAAAAGAGTGTAGTCCGATGCATAATTTCTCCGTTGGCCTCCACCTGTGATGCCCTTTCCTTTTCCAAGGGTAAGCCCAAAGTTGGTCAGCATCTTCCCTGAGTGTACGTCAACTGTTGATATACCCTCATCCTTTTTATCACTACAAAGCCCCAATCTTGTATTACCGGACTACATTTACTCTGCAATCTGCTGTCTGGTGCACATGTCAGACATCTGTTTGTCGGGTCCTGACTCTGTGACTCAGTCATCCTTCGGTCTCTCCAGTGGATCCTGTTCTTGTCAGGCTGCATTGTTTCAGACCACATAGTCTCTCCTACAGTTTTCGTGATCCTCTGATGTTTGAAACCTCCCTCTCCCAAGGGGATGGCTCCCTGATCTCCACTCCGGGGTATGGTTGGGAAACACCATCCCATGATTTCTCATCATAAGGCATGTGGACCAAAGGAGGGCTGTTCTCATTTTGGTGAGCATCCTATGGCTCCATGGGCCCAAATTTCCGCATAAATATATCGAAATATGTAACAATAAGGGGCCTATTCATAATCTGCACTTTGTAGTATGTGTTGAAGTAGTACAATAGTACTACAAACGTATTACAAAAAATGCTATTCACACACTACATGCAGAGCCCTACACCTCGTCCTGTCCTATATTTTTCAGTGTGGAGATCTCTGCCCCGACTCCAGAGTCTCCACAGACGCAAGTATACAGTTAGTAGTAGATATTGACGGGACTGAGGTGGTGGCTTTAAAATAGGGAATATTTAGGACTAAAAGGGAGGGGTGTAAGCCAGGCAGGAAGGGTGTTGGAAGAGACATGCACCCACCTACAAAAAAGTAAGCCTACTCCTGTGTACAATCTGAACTTCTACAGTTACTAAAGCAAGAAAGGACCCAAAACGGTAGCAAATGTACTCCAGCTCAGACCAAAAGAAAGTCCAGCATGACATATGGCCAGCCACTAGTACTGCAACACCCTATCAGAGAATACAATAGAGAAATGGGCTTAAAATAGACCCCCACAAAAAATGTCAAAATAAATTCATATTTGGTAAGCATTTCACAAATGTAAATAGTTTTATTTTGTGGTTCAAATAGTTACACAAAATAAAATAATATTCATTTTTTTATAACAGTTAAATACGTTATTTTAAAATTAAATATGATCAGAATGTTAATGTTATGAAAATACTTTAGATAATCTATATACGTGGCTTTTACTAAATTCTAATACATTAGGGATTACATTTTATACTTGGGTGGGAACATTTATTTATACTTAACATTTTCAAAAATACAATCTATTCAATTCAAAAGAACTATAATATTTGAGTAGAAATAAAGATAACTGTGCTGTACCATATCTTATTTTTTTGTACCTTTAAAATGTATACATAAAATTGCTGTATACTACTATTTACCAATAACTTTTCTTTGTTGTTTAAAAAAACATAGTATAACATTTTTAACTTTTTCCTATAATTTACCATAGGAAGATATCTAACATCACTGTCGAGTATTCCTCTGGTAAACTATAGGAAAAAGTAAAAATGTTTATTAAACTTTAGAAAAAATTGTAAAACTATTTTAATGTTAAATGTTACTGTAAATATGTATTTGGAATGTAGAATAAATGAAATAATACAGCATGAACAACTCATTTTAAATAAGAAATGTTATTATTCTAAATATATGAAAGTATATTTTTTGACATTTAAATTAAATTCCTATTTAAAGTAAAATAATATATTTTGAATTAATTAAAAGTAATTTATTTCTAATTTAATAAAACATAGTGTTACAATAAGTTGTACATTTGAAAAAAATAAAATGCGTTAAAATAAAAAACATTTGATTTTTAGATTAGTTTTTATATTAAATTAAAATTAGTTTAATTTAGCTATTTTAATTTAATTTAACATGATTTCCTATGGGGCATTAGTTTAAGACCTCACCTCCTTTATTTTCCAAAGGAGGGTGTTTCATGGCCAGGAGTGATGCTGGACTTAATACTGCAGCTTTGAGGCAGTAGTAACTTTACTCTTGTAAATTTGTCTCCACCCCCTATTTAATGGGGTAGAGACATGTAAGTCTATATTTGTGAGCAGCTTAACACTTGGGGTTTGTCAATAGCCCCAAGCAGAAAAGTTACTGAAAGCATCAGAGTAAATTTACTACTAGGAAATCTACAAGTGTACATTTGTCCTTGTGAACAGGCTGCTAATTCTTCTGGGTTAACTGTCTTTGCCAGATGTTTCTCTTCAAGAGATGGTGCCCCAGTTTTCAGGCAAAGAAATTAGGACGTACTATCACCATATGCCAGAGATCAATGACTGCTTCCAGCTTGTTAACGCCCAAGCAGAAGTCTCAATGTCCTTTGGCTAACACTCACAAATTAAACTCATACAATTAATGATATTCAGGTAAAACAATAGTGTTTTTACATTGTAGAATACAGCTGACATTATACTATTTCATGCAAATGGCTCTTTTGAGATTTCCTCAAATTAAATTTGCATTTATTTACTAAGAGTTGTCTTTTGACATTAAACTGTCTCTGAAAACGAAATATGAAAAAAACATTGATATAGTTTCAAAATTAGGGTATCCTTTTGCTATTTTCTGTCCAATTACACCATTTAATTTCTGTTAATTTACAGCAATTACAAATCAAAGTTTCCAGCGGTGAGTGATAAATAATTAAAGTCCATTGCTGGCAGAGTTTCTTATGCTCACATATGAGGCACACCAATGAGGATAATTGCAGTGCAAAGACTGTGGACGTGTCATCTGTAGCAGCAATGGATTTAAATTCATTTTTGGTTTCCCAAAACTAGGCTGCTCATTCATTTTGTGGTTGGACATTGCTGCCCAACGCTCCCGTGGCCACAAATGGAGCCACATCACATTACTACCATAACTTCCTTAAACCCGACAATTGATACGTTCTTTCCTCATGAGTACAATTGCTATTTTCCCTAAACCATGAATATGGTTTCTCAAACCTGTGGCTCGAGACCCTGTCAGGGAGGCAGAAGGCTGAAATAGAGACGCCCCTTTGGAGGACAGCAGAAAACTCAATAATTACTATACACCAGGCACACTGACGGGTGTTGCATGGGTCGTGCAGGAATGTGGGGAGTCTCTTGAATCAGAAGAGAGGGGTCGGACATGCAAATACAGGACTACTAATGCCCCTCTGCATATCAGCTGAAACGGTTTTCAGCAACAGTCTTAACTAAAGACAATTCAGACTCCAACAATGGAAGAATTATGGTCAATTGATAGGGAGGTGAAACTTCCTCTTATAACTGCATTTCGTTTTCCTACTTCACTCCACAGCGGTACCTTGATTTTAGTTACAACACTATAACTTAGCCGTGACTCACCTCGCCCATATGATTCTTTTGATTGCATACATTCACATTGCAAAACTCTAGCAAGCGAGTTGGTGCACCACAACTCTGTGCTCCATGTTATACTTACACATGGTGTAGCAACACATGTGTAGGCATCCACATCACCCGCCGTGTGGCAGTTCATCCCCAAATGCATGTGTATGTTATTTTAGTGTTGAACTCGGAAGAACATCCATAAGTATCTGATAAGGTGATAATGCGTAGAGATAATCGTAATGTTTTCTGTTCCCTTCAAACACGCAGGAGCCGTCCAATTTCAGTTCCTGTTAAACGTCTGTAAATAATTAAGGGCAATACAGTAAGGTGTTTCCTGGACGTAAACAATATTTTCCCATTTTTAGTCTCCTCCCTTTACTCAGCACACACTTCCTGTTAAATATGTAGCCTGAAGTGTGCACCATGACACACCACAATTTTCACTGCAGTTTCAATCAGCTAAACAAACAATATAATCCTTGCCCATTTTAATCCCTCAGGGGATGAAAGCACCAAGACTGTTAATGATACCTTTTTCAAACTGCTGGACACTGCCAGCATTGCTCAGCTCACCAAATACCCTTAATTTTTATGGTCTTCCACGTTCAAACACACTTGTGAATCAGTGTATGTCAACGTAGTGATGATGTATCAATTGTCTCTTATCTATCATACTTGATAAATCAAAGTAAAGACAATTAGCACATTCTTCAGGCACCTCACAAAGGTGCTTTCCAGAACAAAATGGTACCACCAGAAACTAAATCTGACCCCAACATCACTATCTTACTGCACAAAGTAATCAATATCTCAAGCCTGGCTCTGCAAAGACCAAGCCCTCTGCGCAATGGTAAACCTATCAATGAGTCAAAAGCAAACACATTAAACATCAGGGTGGAAGTCTTAGTGAGAACAGATGCAACAAGCCCTGACAATGCTAAACAGGTTCCTCTTTACCCACAGGCAGCTCATTAAAGTGACTAGGGCCTTCTGCAGCAGCTATGCCACTTCAAAGAATTTCAAAGTAGAATACCTTAACACAACTCCTCCCAACTCAAATGTCAGCTTATCATCTGTTGTCTATAGCAATGGAAATCTCTGTTGAAACCATGATGCCTCTCCTCAACAATGAGTTCCTTACACAATTTCTTTCCAGATGCCTTTAGGCAGGACAGATACTGCCCCTCCTTAGGAATTCTAACGTAGACTAAGATGACAACATAAATTAGTTGTCACAATCCAATTGCTATTACTAAGGAACATTCAAAATCCAGCACCAAAAACCTCCAAGAAAAGCAACGTCCACAATCAAAGCTCCGAGTCTGTATTCAGGCCCCACTAACTGCAATCATCCAACCAGTCAATCGTGCCTTAGAAATCTACAAATAGAGGGATCCCTATTTCTTTGCCCTACTTCACCTTTCCACAACCTTCGACATAGACGTAGATCACTAGCACCAAAATTTCCATCACACACTCAGAAAAGACCCTGATGACATTATCCTGCAAAGGATTAAACGTTACCTGTAAAAGAGAGTCCATTTGATCCAACTGAATTTCTCCAGTCTCAAGACCAAGATCATTACCCCTATCATCAGTGATCATCAATACTCATATACAGGGAGTGCAGAATTATTAGGCAAGTTGTATTTTTGAGGATTCATTTTATTATTGAACAACAACCATGTTCTCAATGAACCCAAAAAACTCATTAATATCAAAGCTGAATATTTTTGGAAGTAGTTTTTAGTTTGTTTTTAGTTTTAGCTATGTTAGGGGGATATCTGTGTGTGCAGGTGACTATCACTGTGCATAATTATTAGGCAACTTAACAAAATAAAATATATACCCATTTCAATTATTTATCATTACCAGTAAAACCAATATAACATCTCAACATTCACAAATATACATTTCTGACATTCAAAAACAAAACAAAAACAAATCAGTGACCAATATAGCCACCTTTCTTTGCAAGGACACTCAAAAGCCTGCCATCCATGGATTCTGTCAGTGTTTTGATCTGTTCACCATCAACATTGCGTGCAGCAGCAACCACAGCCTCCCAGACACTGTTCAGAGAGGTGTACTGTTTTCCCTCCTTGTAAATCTCACATTTGATGATGGACCACAGGTTCTCAATGGGGTTCAGATCAGGTGAACAAGGAGGCCATGTCATTAGATTTCCTTCTTTTATACCCTTTCTTGCCAGCCACGCTGTGGAGTACTTGGACGCGTGTGATGGAGCATTGTCCTGCATGAAAATCATGTTTTTCTTGAAGGATGCAGACTTCTTCCTGTACCACTGCTTGAAGAAGGTGTCTTCCAGGAACTGGCAGTAGGACTGGGAGTTGAGCTTGACTCCATCCTCAACCCGAAAAGGCCCCACAAGCTCATCTTTGATGATACCAGCCCAAACCAGTACTCCACCTCCACCTTGCTGGCGTCTGAGTCGGACTGGAGCTCTCTGCCCTTTACCAATCCAGCCACGGGCCCATCCATCTGGCCCATCAAGACTCACTCTCATTTCATCAGTCCATAAAACCTTAGAAAAATCAGTCTTGAGATATTTCTTGGCCCAGTCTTGACGTTTCAGCTTGTGTGTCTTGTTCAGTGGTGGTCATCTTTCAGCCTTTCTTACCTTGGCCATGTCTCTGAGTATTGCACACCTTGTGCTTTTGGGCACTCCAGTGATGTTGCAGCTCTGAAATATGGCCAAACTGGTGGCAAGTGGCATCGTGGCAGCTGCACGCTTGACTTTTCTCAGTTCATGGGCAGTTATTTTGCGCCTTGGTTTTTCCACACGCTTCTTGCGACCCTGTTGACTATTTTGAATGAAACGCTTGATTGTTCGATGATCACGCTTCAGAAGCTTTGCAATTTTAAGAGTGCTGCATCCCTCTGCAAGATATCTCACTATTTTTGACTTTTCTGAGCCTGTCAAGTCCTTCTTTTGACCCATTTTGCCAAAGGAAAGGAAGTTGCCTAATAATTATGCACACCTGATATAAGGTGTTGATGTCATTAGACCACACCCCTTCTCATTACAGAGATGCACATCACCTAATATGCTTAATTGGTAGTAGGCTTTCGAGCCTATACAGCTTGGAGTAAGACAACATGCATAAAGAGGATGATGTGGTCAAAATACTCATTTGCCTAATAATTCTGCACTCCCTGTAGAGCCTAGGGGAGACCTCCTGTCTATCATGGACATCTGAATTTACCAATATGCTGCATAAAGGAACACTATGTGCAACATACATTTGGCTAGTACATCAACCACCTAAAGAACGGTTTTGGTATAATCAAGGCCAATATTGTGTTAGTACAAAGACTACCACATACTGCAAACCCCGCTACAATGAAATCTACTCTCATCACAAGAGACCGAAAATAACAATACACAGAAAATGAGCTCTGCCAGACTAATCTTGACAGCTTCACCACTCTACACATCAACAATGCAAGTTTCTTGACTTCAAGATTGATCCCTCCGAGTACTGACCACCAAGAAAGACTTCCAACAAGTATGAATATAATTATGGAACAAATGTGCAAAAACAATGCAAGAGAATGTGGGGGCTGGAAAGAGAGAAAGGAAATGGATATGAGAAAGAAAATAATACACAAAATGCCTGTTTTACTTGCAAAACTGTTAAAGTAAATGTGGAGGACTGTACGACGAAACAACGACTTCAAAAACAACTACTGGCTTAACAACGAGTTCGGAACACCGACCTCGTTGCTACTACTAATGATTATACCACGAATGCCTTAACAACGATATTTAGTTGTAAAGGCATTCCTGATAAAATCATTAGCAATAGGCACCATTCACCCTACATCCCTCACCCCACCCCCCCCAACCCCACCCCAAAACCTAAAACCCTTTGACCCCCCACCCACTCCCCAAAACCAAAAACGCCCCACCCCCCAACCCCACCCCAAAACCCCCTGACCCCCACCCACTCCCCAAAACCAAAAACACCCCACCCCCCAACCCCATCCCAAAACCTAAAACCCCCTGACCCCCCACCCACTCCCCAAAACCAAAAAACCCCCACTTCCCCACCCCACCCTAAAACCCCCTGACCCCCCACCCACTCCCCAAAACCAAAAACACCCCACCCCCCCAACCCCACCCTAAAACTTAAAACCCCCTGACCCCCCCACCCACTCCCCAAAACGCCCCACCCCCCAACCCCACCCCAAAACCTAAAACCCCCTGACCCCCCCACCCCCTCCCTAAAACCTAAACCCACCACTTACCTTCGCCAAATCACTTCTTTGTACCTTAACCACGCATGTTCGTTGTTCAGAACATACGTAGTTAAGGCACAAAAAAACTGAGTCGTGGTTAAAAAAAAGGGTTGTTGCGCTTTCGTTAACCACGACTTTCGGAAAAAAAAAGTCGTAAAAAAGGATGTTCCCCAATGTGGAGATGTAGAACGTACTTTTACTTTTTTTTACAGTTCAAAAATATACCCACTAGCAATGGAAAGCTGCATTCGTCGCAAGTTTCCAGGTTAAGTATTGGAATTGTCATGTGACATATTTCACAAGCCTCTATTCCTCCATGAGGAAATCTACAAACCGTATATTGAAACATGGGGGAATGGGTCCCGCTGTACAAATGCACATTTTTCCTTGTGGAGAAAGCACTTCCATTCAACAAATATGGGGTGGTACGTTCCTCTTCCTGTACTGAAATGTGAGTTTTTGATCATTTCTAGAAATGTAAGAGGGCAGATATAAGTTTGCAAATGCACACAAACATACATCTTTGTGAGAGCTGACAAATTTACAAGGCTAACCAAGGTTTTTAACACCCACTTTCCACCCTATGGCGGGAATTTAGGGCCAGATGTAGGAAACTCCGATTCGCAAAATCGGATGCAGAACGGTGTCTCAGACACCATCTGCGAATCTCAATGGGGTCGCAAAGACCCACCTCATTAATATTAATGAGATGAGTCGCATTTTGCGACCCCTTTGAGATTCCCTGCACTCACAGGGATGGTGGCCTGCTGGAGAAAGCAGACCTCCATGTCTGTGACTGCGTTTTAAATAATATATATATATTTTTTTTGTATTGCAGCCCGTTTTCCTTAAAGGACCACTGTCTGCTCTGAAAAACCATTAACGGCAACATTCACAAAGGGGAAGGGGTCCCATGGGACCCCTTCTCTTTTGCCAATGGGTCACCACCAGTGTGACACTGGTGGTAACTGCGAATTGCTTTGCGACCGCGTTCGCAATCACAAAGCAATTCTGCATCGCGGTGCGAGTCACAAATAGGAAGGGAACACCCCTTCCTATTTGCGAGTCGCATTCCCATTTTGCGAGTCGGTACCAATTCGCAAAATGGGAATGTGCATCGCGATGCGTGTTTTGCATGGCGCCAACTGCGATTTTCGCGGTTTGCGTCATTCAAAACGCTTACTACATCTGGCCCTAACTTCTATTGCTCGGCATCTGTTTATTCATTCACACAGAAATAAGAACTGAAGATGCATTTAGCTGCAGCACGTCATGTAATTAAAATACATTAACCAACATACGTTTTTTCCAGGTTATTGCTGATACTGAGCAATAGGTGACTGCCGTAATATGATAAAGCAAGTGAATTTCTCAGCACAACCATATTCATGCCAATGAGAAGAAATTTGTAAAAGAATCACTTCCCACGGCGGTGCCTAGTAGAAGTTCCACAGTAATCTGTAGTTCTGAGATAGATGTCTTCACCTTTATAGTTTACTCTCGAGAATATTTTCATTGACTAACATCAATATTGAATTTTAAATACATTATGAAGATACTGCCTTCTTAAGATTGCCTTTCTAGGTATATTTAGTATCTTATTACAATAATATTTGTTTTAATTACATGTTATTTTTTTAATTTAATTTGTTCAAGTTCTTTTTTATGGGGTTGTGGACAACTAAGACACCCCGAATTCCTGCTTCCTTCGCCCTCCTCTCCTCTTTAGAGTCCCTCGCTTCACCTTCACCCTGGCTCGTCAACACTTTTTCATCCAGGGCCTATTTCCTTCCTTAGCAGCTTCTTATCAAGTGTTACCATCCTTCATCTCCTCCACCTGAGGTACACTCTTCACCTCTTTGCTCCATATCCTTGCATGGATAACGCTCAATGAGAAGTTAAACCCCAGCACCAGCCCTAAGGAACACAGTTATCAACAATGCATCACGTGCAATGGCAAAGATGACCAGGGGTGGGAGGCCCGCGGTACCCCCATTGAGGATGTTTTTCAAAACTCAATCAGGGGGTAGGATGGCACATTTGTTTGATTGCATCAGTATCCATGCCTGTTTGCAACAATGCTAACAATCCACTTACTCCCCTGTCCTGCTTCTCTCATTGTTTGGCTTTTTTTGTAAAATACTTAAAGGAGGACTCCCTGGTCACACTGAATCCTATTTAAATAAGTGCATTTATATTTCTAGTCAGCTAGAATTCAGCCTCAGAACTGGCACTTGGCAACAGCCCTAACCACTAAATAGTGCCCTGAATTGATTGGTTTACTGTGCTATTTGGATATTGTACAGTGGTTAATTGCCTTGGTCTTCTCCCACCATTCTTGCAGTGGTTTTTCCAAGATAACTTGGAGTAAGGTCTTTGGTCAGAAGTAGCTCAGCTACGGTTTGCATCATTTTAAAGTAATTACATTAGTACTAGGCAATTAATCAGTTGGTGAGCACACCTAGGAAAATATGTAATATAATAATTTAAACTTCGGGCACCTGGAAACTACCACATTTTAATTTCAAGAGGTGCCAGATAGTGATGAAAGCTTAGTTCCACCTCAGGAATCATTGAATAAAAAAACCAAGCACTGTACAAACGTGTGTACATTATTTTAGGTAAAGGGAGCACATTTAATACGCTGGAATGTTGAATTCGAGTAATGTGATTGGTCACAAAGATTGCAAAGACTGAATTGTGAAAATTATTTGGCCAAACATTTGCCCGATCTGATAAGTCCCATAAAGAATGCTCCCAGTCATACTGCAACTTCATAAAGTTTAGTCAAAGAAGATAATCCTCTTAGGGTGTCTTACAAAAGAGTCTCTCGTTCTTTCTTTTCCCAGGCAAAATGAAATCATTGTTAGATCTTTCCAAACCCTGTAATTCAATTAGTATCGGTTACGATCCAATATCAACAGCAGCTTGGTTTTCTAGTGCTAAAGAGGGACTAGGTATGTGGTAATTTACTAAATTACAGCCACACACCCAAAACTTTAAAAAATGACAAAATTACTACTTTACTAGAAAGTTACTTCACTCGTGAATTGTGCGTGAACATTTTTATATAACAAAAAAAAGAGTGAGGGCACAAAGAGGGACTTGTACCAAATTATATTAAACAAAACTCTGATTATTTTGTGCCATGTCAAGTATGTAAGCATGCATGGGTATCATACTCTGAAGCATATGGCAAAGCTAAAACCGAATATGGAATCTTGATGGTTTTTCCCCACTGATTACATCCTGCACTAATTTACTTGTTTCTGAGATAGATACCCACCTCAGCAGGGCAAACGTCCTTGGGATGAGCAAAGTGCTTCAGGTTTGAAATCCTGAGTGAGCGCAGAGTGATTTGCATACATCGTATTCCCAAAAAAGCTTAAACTGGTATCTTGGAACCCTCAGATAGTGCGTATTCAACACAACCCTGTATACTTTGCAGCGTTCATCTGTAATCCTTGTAAATATAATTCACGGTAGTGTGCTGGTGATCCGATCCTAAAACATGACCCAGGGCACTAGAAAGGCATGTTTTTAATTGCCATTTTTCACCCAATTTTCCTAATTTTCAAGATAGAAAGGATGCTTTTAAATAGAACTTTTAATTCAAAAGTACGCCGAGTACCCAGTAGGCAATCCCACGTTCTCGTTCACCAGCCATCATTATAACCCTAGGAAATACCACTTAAAATGCAATCTCTGAAAAGTGAGCTCACTGGAGAGCATAAAGGATGGCTGTAGGTTTCAAATGAGTCATGTGTACGATTTGTATGACCTTCTATTTTACTTAACTGCTTCATTTCATATTCTGTACAAAATAATGTAATGACTCATTTACTTAAATGGAAAAGCAAAGGATAAGAGAAACCAATGACTCACTGAGCGGTACCCACCTGCTCATATTTAAACACAGGACCTGACAGATTGGGAACAGCCGATTCACGCTGCATCCGGAATGCATTTACATCTTTCACCGGCACCGATATAATGATTCCTTAAATTATGGATTATCCTTTCACAATTTCCTCACCAGAGCATTTTACAGTGTTCTGTCCTGCCCCAGGCTGGAACGCCGGACACATGCTACGCCAGGGGAGACCCAGGAGCAAAGTAGAGGAGTAGGAGAGGGAGGTAAATATTACCACCTACTGTAGTAAATGATGGTTGACATCCAGGGGTAATTTGTGTTGGTGTTGGGGGCATCTTTTGGGACTAACCTTATTGAGAATGAGAGAAAGAAGGGTCGACAACAGAGTAAAAAAGTTGAAGAGAATGGAAGGTAACAAATCGAAAAGTGAATAAGTAGGGGAAGAACCTGAAAAAGCATAAAAAGATAGGAAGTTCTGGGTGGAAGAAGAAAGAAGGATGAGGTGAAATCAAGACAAGGCTACTTTGGTATTTGCCAATCTGGACATTTGGTAGGCGACTCCTAATGAAAACTCCAGGCTTTTCACTTATTTTTTATTTTTTTACAAATTTAGCACAATTGACAACTGATTTCTCCACTTTGGCACACACAAAGACACTGTGGTACTTTCCATTCATTCTACATCACCAGCTGCATCACCTACAAAACCAACTGAAAGGAAACTCCAGCATACCTGCACAAAGAATGAGTCACCTCGGGGGGACCATAAAGAAGAAAGGATTTCAAAAGGCTAGAGACAAAGAAGTGAAAGAAGGCGGCCAGTGGCTCCCCCCAGGAACACTATACAATATGGTTGAGTGGTGCCAATATAGGGGTATTGTCCTTTAACAGTGTGGACACCAATGTTCCCTTAAGGAGCAAATCATCAAGGGATCAAAGTACTAAGCCAGTCTGTACCTCGGTGGGAGGAGTGGCGGGGGGGGGGCTGATGGCAATCTCTCGTGCCTTAGTCAGGTGATTAGCTGGCTGTATTCACAATGCAATTCTCTTGTGTATTTGTGAAGCACGCTTACGTAACTGTGGCCCTATTCTCAATCGGAATGTCTGGGATACATCCAATAAAATGTTACATTAAAGAAAGAGAAGTGCAAGAAAATTATGATCAGAAGGTAGTCCTTCTGCACCCACATTCAGGATCTGCAACATCATACACACCAGAATCAGAACTGTTCTGACCCTCCTGGAAGGAAATTGAAGGCACTAATTTTCAAATATTATGATCGCCATAATAATAGGAAACCATCACCTTCCACAATGTAAACAATGGTGGATTGTATCCCTGGTATGCATCCGCTCTTCAGTACTCTGATCCTCCCCAGCTAACTTAGCACTATAAATATTCTTCCACATACATGAATACGCACTACATACAAACATTTATTTGCAACCACCACTTCTCTTCCACCCACCGTTCTCCACCGCTGAAATGAACCCATGCTGGGGCAATCATTAGGTGCAACAAAGATATCCATGTTAAAACAAAAACTTCAAACTGATGCTGCTTCCTGGGATTAATAGCATCACTGTAACCAGCCCAAACTCGCAGAGAGAGGGTTAGTAGCCTTCAAAGTCATTATAGGAAAGCCAGCTCATCCACGATTGGCACTCCCAAAGGCACTAGGAATCATTATGACAAAGGCACAAGCAGTGGCAGATGATTAAAGAGGCGGAGGAAAGTGGATGCAATGGATTTAAATGGCAGTTTCCCCACTCAGCCTTTGTACTTGTTTTTAACTTTAGGTTAAGGAGACACTCACAGACAAGAAAACCTTTCTTCAATCACCTGACATGGCAAGCATTCTTGAAACTCTCCATGTTGACAGTGAAATGTTTTCTACTAGCTCCGCATAACACCCCTTTCACTGATGAGTTTGCTTTCTTGTGTCTGGTTTGTGCCTTGTGTACCACTTCTTAAGTATATATATGGAAAATGTCACTTACCCAGTGTACATCTGTTCGTGGCATTAGTCGCTGCAGATTCACATGCTGTGCACAGTCCGCCATCTGGTGTTGGGCTCGGAGTGTTACAAGTTGTTTTTCTTCGAAGAAGTCTTTTCGAGTCACGAGACCGAGGGACTCCTCCCATTTCGAGTCCATTGCGCATGGGCGTCGACTCCATCTTAGATTGTTTTGCCCGCAGAGGGTGAGGTAGGAGTTGTGTATGCTAGTAATAGTGCCCATGCAATGGAGTGAATGCGTATGTACATAATAAAGTTTTAAGTAATATATTTACAAATGTACAAATGTTTAAGATCTACTTCTAAACGGCTCCAGGCTCCCGGGGAGGTGGGTGGGCGCATGTGAATCTGCAGCGACTAATGCCACGAACAGCTGTACACTGGGTAAGTGACATTTTCTGTTCGATGGCACGTGTAGCTGCAGATACACATGCTGTGCATAGACTAGTAAGCAGTTATCTCCCCAAAAGCGGTGGTTAAGCCTGTAGGAGTTGAAGTAGTTTGAAATAATGTTCTTAATACAGCTTGACCTACTGTTGCTTGTTGTGCAGTTATCACATCTACACAGTAGTGCTTGGTAAATGTATGAGGCGTAGACCATGTTGCTGCCTTACATATTTCGTTCATTGGAATATTTCCTAGAAAGGCCATGGTAGCACCTTTCTTTCTGGTTGAGTGTGCCTTTGGTGTAATAGGCAGTTCTCTTTTAGCTTTAAGATAGCAGGTTTGAATGCACCTAACTATCCATCTAGCAATGCCTTGTTTTGAAATTGGATTTCCTGTATGAGGTTTTTGAAAGGCGACAAATAATTGTTTTGTCTTTCGAATTAGTTTTGTTCTGTCAATGTAGAACATTAGTGCTCTTTTGATGTCTAATGTATGTAGTGCTCTTTCGGCTACAGAATCTGGTTGTGGGAAGAACACTGGTAATTCTACCGTTTGATTTAAGGTGGAACGGTGAAATTACTTTTGGTAAAAATTTAGGATTGGTCCATAGAACAACTCTATTTTTGTGTATTTGAATAAATGGTTCTTGAATGGTAAATGCTTGAATCTCACTCACTCTTCTTAGAGATGTGATGGCAATTAAAAATGCAACTTTCCACGTTAAGTATTGCATTTCACAAGAGTGCATGGGCTCAAAAGGTGGTCCCATGAGTCGTGTTAGGACAATGTTGAGGTTCCATGAAGGAACTGGTGGTGTTCTTGGTGGTATAATTCTCTTTAGGCCTTCCATAAACGCCTTTATGACTGGTATCCTAAACAATGAAATTGAGTGCGTAATTTGTAGGTAAGCAGAAATTGCCGTAAGATGTATTTTAATGGAAGAGAAAGCTAGGTTAGATTTTTGCAAATGTAGTAAGTATCCTACTATTTCTTTTGCAGATGCGTGTAAAGGTTGAATTTGATTATTATGGCAGTAATAAACAAATCTTTTCCACTTATTTGCATAGCAGTGTCTAGTGGTAGATTTTCTAGCTTGTTTTATGACCTCCATACATTCCTGTGTGAGGTCTAAGTGCCCGAATTCTAGGATTTCAGGAGCCAAATTGCTAGATTCAACGATGCTGGATTTGGATGTCTGATCTGTTGTTGGTGTTGTGTTAACAGATCTGGTCTGTTGGGTAGTTTGACATGAGGTACTACTGAAAGGTCTAGTACTGTTGTGTACCAAGGTTGCCTTGCCCATGTTGGTGCTATTAGTATGAGTTTGAGTTTGTTTTGACTCAACCTGTTTACTAGATATGGAAGGAGAGGGAAAGGTGGAAAAGCGTACGCAAATATCCCTGACCAGTTCATCCATAGAGCATTGCCTTGGGATTGATCTTGTGGGTACCTGGATGCGAAGTTTTGGCATTTTGAGTTTTCTTTTGTTGCAAATAGATCTATTTGAGGTGTTCCCCAAATTTGAAAGTAATTGTTTAGTATTTGGGGGTGAATTTCCCATTCGTGGGTTTGTTGGTGATCTCGAGAGAGATTGTCTGCCAAATGGTTCTGAATCCCTGGAATAAATTGTGCTATTAGGCGAATGTGGTTGTGAATCGCCCAATGCCATATTTTTTGTGTTAGGAGGCACAACTGTGTCGAGTGTGTCCCTCCTTATTTGTTTAGATAATACATTGTTGTCATGTTGTCTGTTTTGACAAGAATGTATTTTTGGGTTATTATGGGTTGAAATGCTTTCAGCGCTAGAAATACTGCTAACAGTTCTAAGTGATTTATGTGAAAATGTCTCTGATGTATGTCCCATTGTCCCTGGATGCTGTGTTGATTGAGGTGTGCTCCCCACCATGTCATGGAAGCATCCGTCGTTATGACGTATTGTGGCACTGGGTCTTGGAAAGGCCGCCCTCGGTTTAAATTTGTACTGTTCCACCATAGAAGCGAGATGTATGTTTGGCGGTCTATCAACACCAGATCTAGAAGTTGACCCTGTGCTTGTGAACATTGTGATGCTAGGCACTGTTGTAAGGGCCGCATGTGCAGTCTTGCATTTGGGACAATGGCTATGCATGAAGACATCATGCCTAGGAGTTTCATTACCATTTTGACTTGTATCTTTTGTGTTGGATACATGGCCTGTATTACCTTGTGAAATGTTTGAACCCTTTTTGGACTTGGAGTGGCAATCCCTTTTGCTGTGTTGACTGTCGCTCCTAAGTATTGCTGTGTTTGACACGGCAAAAGGTGTGACTTCGCGTAGTTGATCGAGAAACCTAGCCTGTGAAGGGTCTGTATGACGTAGTTTGTGTGCTGTGAACATTGTCTTAGCGTGTTGGTTTTGATTAACCAGTCGTCTAAGTACGGGAACACATGTATTTGCTGCCTTCTGATATGTGCAGCTACTACTGCCAGGCATTTTGTAAAAACTCTTGGCGCAGTTGTTATTCCGAATGGCAACACTTTGAATTGGTAATGTATTCCTTGGAATACGAACCTTAGGTATTTCCTGTGTGAAGGATGTATTGGTATATGGAAATACGCATCTTTTAGATCTAATGTTGTCATGTAGTCTTGCTGTTTGAGCAGTGGGATTACGTCTTGTAACGTGACCATGTGAAAGTGGTCTGATTTGATGTAGGTATTTAGTCTTCTGAGATCTAGTATTGGTCTCAGAGTTTTGTCCTTTTTGGGTATTAGAAAGTACAGTGAGTAAACTCCTGTGTTTTTCTGTTAAATTGGAACTAATTCTATTGCGTCCTTTTGTAGCAATGCTTGAACTTCTAGTCCTAGAAGATCTATATGTTGTTTTGACATATTGTGTGTTTTCGGTGGGACGTTTGGAGGGAATTGGCGAAATTCTATGCAATAACCATGCTGGATAATTGCTAAGACCCAAGTGTCTGTTGTTATTTCCTCCCAAAGTTTGTAAAATTGGCTTAGTCTTCCCCCGCAGGTGTTATGTGATGGGGGTGTGTGACTTGTGAGTCACTGCTTATTTTGAGGGGTTTTGGGGCCTTGGAATTTTCCTCTATTTTGGGGGAATTGGCCCCCTCTAAATTGCCCCCGAAAACCTTCCCTTTGATATTGACCCTGGTAGGTAGGCCTTGTTTGTGAGGTTGTGGTTTCTGTGGGTTGACCTCGAAACCCTCCCCTAAAAGATGTTTTCCGAAATGTGCCTCTGCTCTGCGGGGAGTAGAGTGCGCCCATGGCTTTGGCTGTATCGGTGTCCTTTTTGAGTTTTTCGATGGCAGTGTCTACCTCCGGCCCAAACAATTGCTGTTCATTAAACGGCATATTGAGCACAGCCTGCTGGATTTCCGTTTTGAACCCAGAAGTGCGCAACCATGCGTGCCTTCGTATTGTGACTGCAGTGTTTATTGTCCTTGCAGCTGTATCTGCTGCATCCATGGAAGACCGTATCTGATTATTTGAGATACTTTGTCCCTCTTCCACCACCTGTTGCGCTCTTTTTTGGAACTCCTTGGGTAAGTGTTCGATGAAATGTTGCATTTCATCCCAGTGAGCCCTGTCATATCTTGCCAAAAGTGCTTGTGAATTGGCAATACGCTACTGATTTGCTGCTTGTGCTGCAACCCTTTTTCCCGCAGCATCAAATTTGCGGCTCTCCTTGTCTGGAGGTGGTGCGTCGCCTGAGGTATGAGAGTTGGCTCTCTCACGAGCTGCCCCCACAACTACTGAGTCCAGTGTTAGTTGTGTTGTGATATATATTGGATCTGTGGGCGGTGGCTTATATTTTTTCTCCACCCTTGGAGTTATGGCTCTGCCTTTAACTGGATCCTGAAATTTTTTTTTGAAAGTCTTAGCATTCCTGGGAGCATGGGAAGGCATTGATACTGGCTATGGGTGGAGGATAGGGTGTTAAAGAGAAAGTCATCCTCAATTGGTTCCGAATGTAAGGAGACATTGTGAAACTCGGCTGCCCTTGCGACCACCTGTGTATAGGATGTACTGTCCTCAGGTGGTGACGGTTTTGTAGGATAAGAGTCTGGGCTATTGTCAGACACTGGAGCATCGTAGAGGTCCCATGCATCGGGATCATCCTGACTCATTGTGGTATGAGCTGGTGAGTGCATCAGTGGTGGAGTTGTTGCTGGTGATGCATGTATTGATGGTGGTGGAGACGGTGGTGGGGTTGTTTTCCTTGCCACCTTTGCTTGTGGTTGCTTGTCCTTTTGTTGAAAGGCAAGTTTCCTTTTTATTTTGATTGGTGGAAGAGTGGTTATCTTCCCTGTGTCCTCATGAATATGAAGCCTTCTTTGCATGTAGTCAGGCTCTACCGCTTGAAGCTCCTCTCCAAATCTGTGTAATTGGGAGGTTAATCCTTGTTCCTCTGTATAGGAACTAGTTTTCGGCTCCGAGGTTGGCTGTTTCGGAACCGAAACCTTTTCGGAAGTCTTTTTAGGCTCCGAAGAAACCTTCTTTGTTTTCGGCGTGGTGTCTCGGTGCCGAAATTCTTCGGTGCCGCTGTCTCTGTGCCGAAGTTTCTCGGAGCCGCTGTCTTGGCTCCGAGGTTGCTGTGTGGCGGTATCTCGACCGGAGTCGGATGACTTCGACACTAGCATGCCCTTTTTCGGTGCCTTGGATGGGTCACCTAGTTTTCGGGTTAAGCCATGGCCTGTTGGCGGTGGCGTCCCCTGGGCTTTTGTAGACTTCTCGTGAGTTATGATTTTCGACGTCTTACTCACGGTTTGGTGTGTTTCTTCGGCGTCGAGTTCTTCAGAATCCGACTCGCGGATGGAGAAAGCTTCTTCTTCCTCCTCGAAGCGTTCTTGACCTGTCGGCGTGGACGCCATTTGCAGTCTCCTGGCTCTTCGGTCTCTCAGCGTCTTCCTCGACCGAAACGCTCGACAGGCTTCACAAGTATCCTCCTTGTGCTCGGGGGACAAGCACAAGTTACAGACCAGATGGTGATCCGTATACGGATACTTGTGATGGCATTTTGGGCAGAAGCGGAATGGGGTCCGTTCCATGAGCCTTGAAGTCGCACGTGGCCGGGCCGACCAGGCCCCGACGGGGGATCGAAAAAACCCCAAAGGGCCACCGGAGCTCTTCAGAATTCGGTGTCGATTTGTTCTAACTAACCCGATACCGAACGCAAACAATACCGACGTTTTTTTCCGAGATTCTAACTAACTTTCCGACCCGAAACACGGAGCGAAAAGGAACACGTCCGAACCCGATGGCGGAAAAAAAACAATCTAAGATGGAGTCGACGCCCATGTGCAATGGACTCGAAATGGGAGGAGTCCCTCGGTCTCGTGACTCGAAAAGACTTCTTCGAAGAAAAACAACTTGTAACACTCCGAGCCCAACACCAGATGGCGGACTGTGCACAGCATGTGTATCTGCAGCTACACATGCCATCGAACATATATATATATATATAGTGCTTTGAAGATAGCGCAGACCTAGCCAAAGAGAAGTGGAGTGTTGTACGTTGTCAGACACAAGCATAAAGTCAATAGTCGAAGTAATAGGAGAGGACGATGGCTTTTGGATAGTTAATGCATTGTGATGTAGTGTTCTTTAAAGAGGTGAGTCTTTAACTCTTGCATACATTGGAGCAGTGTTGGTGGGGGTCTTAATAGGCAAGTGGATGTTATTCCAGATCCTGACTGCATAGATGGAAACGGCTTGTTGTCTTATTTTTTCTTTCTTATTTACAATTCTGCAGTCTGATGGTGTCCTGAATGTGGGTGTGCAGAGAACCACCAGAGATGGTGAGCCTGTGTACAAGATAAGTTGGGGTGCTGGGTTTGTAAATGATGCAGCTGGTTCTGAAGATGGTGCAGGCAGGCAAGGGGAAATAATGGACTTCCATCAAGATGTGAACATATTTATTCAAGTCCTGGGTAAAACATGCTCTGGGGTATAAGATGATCCTTGGGTCATGGAAAAGGACATTTCCACCACCCACATGTGATGACTTGAACAGCAGTTCTGAAAGTTGTTTTCTAGAGGAAATGGTTTGGCTTTCTTTATAAGAGAGAGCTGGTACCATGTCATTTTTATTTATTTTGGTAATGTGTTCCTTGGGGTGAGGTTGGTCACCGTGGAGAATCCAAGTGAGTTGGCATTCAGTGAGAGTTGGTGTTTAAAGCCATCAAGGTTCACATCATCGAGCCAAGTTTGTATTATATGTTGTTTTGGGTTCTAGGCAAATAACAGCAATTATGTTTTTGTTGAGTTGAGCTTCAGGTAGGCTCTGGACCTCGAGGTCTGCATGATGTGCAAGAAGTGTTTGAGGTTGCTGGATGTCTGAAGCAGAGAAAACTTTCAAGTATAGTTGTGTATCATCAGCACAGTGATGAATCTTGACTCTGTTATCAGTGTGTTAAGCACTAAGCGGCTCCATGTAAAGGCTGAAGATGACAGGAAACAGTATGAACCCTGATAGGGATCTTTTGTGACTAGGAAGTTCTCAAGTTCAGCATGTGAAGCATATCAAGTCCAACAGGTGAGGTCCTATACTATGGGTAGGCAAACAGTACTGATCCAACTGCACAGCACACATACGCTTACATTCAACTCAGAGTTAAAACTAATTACTCTTGTGAACTGGACCATTCTGTCACTCTTCTATAAAAGTGCAGGTTACCTACTTTGGCAATTGACAGAAAAGCCTATTCAGCAAATCCTTTTAATCTATGTCTGACATCTGTTAAAGAGTAAAAATGTACTACCAGTTCAAGTGTCATTTTCAAATACAGCATCCAGGCTTGTTAAATGGTCTTTTTTTTACTGGCATGGCCGGTGTTTTAATGTTCCGGTCGTTAAACAAAAGTAGTAAAATCACCTAAAGCCTGTATATTTTGCTACATACGTGGATACATACTTAAAAAGTACATACTTAAAAAGCAAACAGAAGAAAGCACTTTAAAACATTTAGTTGAGCTGTCTTAATGACCCATCACTGATAGTTAAAGTAAACAGCAAAGCCATATTAAAAAAAAGAATGTGGGCGATTTTATACATGTCCTTCTTAAGTAAAACAATCAGACCTTTGCAGAATCCTAAAACATGAACAAATAGTTGGCAATTTCCCCAAGGAAAGGTGAAACCCCTGGATGCATTCTATGTCACTTGAACCCTCACTCGCTATAAGTATTTACAGTTCCAGAATGTTGTGGTTGTACATTATTTCTCCAGCTCCTACTCATTTTCTTCCTGTACTACCAACTACTCTTCTCACAAACACATTACATAATTCAAAAGGCAGAACCCCAGGCTTCGAGGATACAGCAACCACCCGAACAACAACTATGCATCTTCACATTAGTGTGAAATTCAAAGCATGGCCCAAACCACAGCTCTTGTCAGAGATAAGATGAGACTCCAGGGTATTATGGAAAATGGGAGGTTGTGGGCCTAACCTATTTAGGTCAGCACAACACCTGAAGACAGCTCTGGCACTACTTTTCCACTTCCGACAGCAAGCACTTGGGCTGAAATTAAAATCTCATCAGATCTATGACAGGATACCATCTTTGACTGCCCAGTGACACAGTTAGAGTGAGGAACCATGTGCCAGGGCCCGCCTAATTATCAAATGCCCTCCCTCTGTCCTGTGCCAACTCTCGAGTGCAGTCGGTTCATCTGGTACCAAAGAAGAGAAGGAATGACAAAGACATGTAAGAGATAAGCCACTGTTCATATCCACCACTGATTAATTCAGTATCACATTTAAACTGCATTCCATTATTGCTTTTATTTCTTGATTAATGTCTAGCAAACAGTAAAGTTAATTCCATGGTGAGTCATCATGTGGAAATGCAACCATAGCATAACACTATTCAACTACAACTATTCAATCACAATCTTACAAAATCAGTGAAAGTTATGCATCTTGAAAACCTATTTCCGTCCATTACATATAATTGACACGTGGCTCTATGTCTTCTTTGACTCCAACATTATGTCTTGGGTTTTTAGCCAAAAGGATTTGTTTGCTTGGATTTTCGGACCATATCCCCATGTCAAATGCAAAATCAGTCCAGAACGTGCATATGGCCAACAATCACAGAACTCCCTGAAGATGACACACATGGCTTGGTGCCAGTGGGTCCTTGCTGCTTTTGGAGGTATACTCATCTGTTCAGGAAACTGGCTCCGAAAACAATCAGTGCGTGTTTTTTTCCCTTGAAAGTGAAAACTAGAATTCTGAGTTTATGAAAATTTTCTTTAACTACGGCACATCAGTTATACCATTGGGCTCCACACCATGTGTGAAAATTATCCAGTCCTGGATTTCTAATCATAGTCACTTTGCATTCTTGGATTTGTAGTTTTGCTTTTGCCTTAGCACTCGATTACTTTAGGTATTTGATGCAGTTTGATTCTAGCTCCAATGACAAGTGACGTTTGGTTACAGAGAAACTAGGGTTTGATGTACAAAAATTAGGAACAGCACTTTCCAAAATTGTGATTCTTACCAAATAGCAATTAGGAAATCTCAATTCCTAATGTACTAAAGGCTTATTCTCAAAATAGCAATTCCTAGTGGGGTGGCAAATCGACCTCCCTCATGAACTGGACCGTTTGCGACCTCAAAAATGCTTTGTACATCTGGCCCATAGTGATTGCGACAGGAGGGGGAGGATAGAGATTAAATAAAATTACAGCAATCATGGTATACTGGAAATGGGAACATGGAGTATGCATTTGGGGTAGGCCTAGACAGCATACTTATTGTTTACATCACACATTTACAATCTGAACACAAGGAGCAATATAGAAGTACTAAGACTTTAACAACAAGTAGTTCCAGGTGGTATATTGTATGGTTGTAAAGTTAAGTTTGGAAGGTTCTATCGTGATGTAAAGTATTGAAGCTAAATCAGGAGGTTGTCTTCCAGAAAATTTAGAATCCACACTTCTGAGTGCATATTGACTGATAACCAGATTTCTTCTTCCCTGCTGCTTTGCTTTGTTTTTCAAAGATTCTTTAACATAGCGCATTTGTCCCATTACTGGATACGGACTGTGTAAAGCGAATACGCACATACAAAATAAAAAAGACAACAAACAAAATGACTGGGATTGCAGTAGCTTTTTGCTGGAAAAATGAATGTTGCAAGCTTATCAAGCAGTTTAATGGGTTAACCTCCCGCAGATCCAAGGGCAGCCATTGATGATAGGACCTAAATTGTGAAGAGTTGACAAACAGAGGAATACCAAGTGACACAAGCTATTTGAAAATTCACCATCAAAAATCACCTTTATAGGGGGTGGATAGCCTGCCTCCCTGAATAGCTGTACACCACCCCAAACCATACGTTGGAATGGTGAAAACTGGTTTGCTAACAAGTTTGAAACTTGGCAATAGTCCGGGACCTGTTTTCCTATTTTATTAATAGTTTTTCCGTAGGTGATTTGTTAGCTTGTAGTTCACTGTGTTTTGATCACAGGGTGCAGCAGGAGAATGATTTCTCTTACAAGTTGAGATCTTAGACCCTAAAAAGGTTTGTAAACCATCATATAAAAACAGATCACATTTCTTACTTTTTGTCACAGATTCCTACCACATGGACAGTACTGCTAACAAAATAGAGGGCGGAGCAGATGCTTTTCCTTTGATGCTAGCTTCCACCTTGGTATACAGAAGGCTGAACAAGCAATCATGGTGCTTCCTTTCTAATCATTTTTTTAGGTACACAAGTAAATGTAAAAGCCAGATCCCCTTTGCAGCATAGTTGAGGACATGAGGCAGAGCTCACGCACTTGGATGGACCTGAAAGAATTTGTGTTGGAGATTGTTTGACTTCACAAGAAAATACTACATGATTCACTGTGCACTGGGACCAACTCAGTGATACACTGGAGGCAGACTGCCTACAGAGACTATCACATAACTACGACAGCAATGCAGGTGAAGGAAACAAAGGTGTAAGTATGCTAGAGGGACTTGCTGGCAGCATCTCAAAGATCAACGTCAACCAAACCACAGGGGATCATCCTACAATTTGGAAACATAGTCTATGTACAGCAGGTGTACTGTATAACAGAACAAGGAAAACAATTTCTATGCAATTTATGAAAAGTGTTTCCTCCAGCAAATAAAACACTTTACACTACTTTGATGCACAAGGGTGAGTTTATGTTTGGAAGTTATACGGGTTCACACAGCCCTCGTTAATGAGCTTTAAACTCATGGAGTGATCCTACAAAAACAATATGTTGACCAAAACGGACAGTATGGACAAGAAACACGTTTACTTTTCAATATCTTCTTATTTGTGCTACCACAGGTGAAGGCTGTAAACTGTACTGGGAAGAGATATTACACAACGAAAGCCGTAGCAGCATTACACACCAAATATCATTAGTGAAAATGTAGCTTTACATCCTTTTGTTTAATTTCACAAAGCAGCAGTCATGTTTTTCTTTCAATAGCTCAGCCAGCGAAATGCTCCTCTAAAATATCAATTGCGTCGCCACAAGAATGTAGTGAGCCATTTTAGAAAGTGTGCCGCAAGGTCTTGGGTCTGTATATGTTTCAATGAGAAAAAGTTAAAGTATAAATGACAGGAACTTGGGCCTGGCAAACAGGATTACGAGGTCTGCATTGCCTTCGGGGCTTTCTGGTACTAAGAACAAAACGACACGAGCAGAAATGACCTCAATACAGTTTTGACAAGCAAGTCAGACGTCTGGGATTCTGTGAGAATGCAGACATATAAATAATACAACTTTCAAAGTTTTTTTACGGTTAGTGTGCTAAAAGAGATAAAACTCACTCAGATATTATTCAAACAAAGTGGAGAATGTACTCTGAAAATGCTCCAAGGCTGTTGTGAGATCGGATTTGCATGAATGGATACGAGTGCTACGAAACTGTAACAAGTATTCATTAATGCACCAAGACCAGACATGGTGGTGATCTCAGACATCATTCATCCATTCTGCAGAACGTGGTGTCTGTTATGTGGGCCCATGCTTTTCAGGCGCAAGCGGGGGGGCAGTGCCTGCCTGTAACGACCCACACTCTTCCGAACCAGGTAATGAATGGGCCAGAGAAACATGCACTGAAATTACTGATGATAATCGCTGCAACGTGTTTATCAACTGTCTCGTTTTAAGTTGGAGGGTGTTCCATTTTAGACAATAACTTTCTCCACTAGGTTGTCAAATAGTAATTACAAGTACAGGAATATGCTTAAATTGAACACTGCTTATTGATCACTTGTAAAGGGATCTCTTAAAAAGCCCTGGGATTGCATTTTGCAGCAAGGCAAGTATCTATCACCTCTTTGAAGATGCAAGTGTCTGCTAAAAGCCACGTGCCCGCACAGTAGAATTTAGGACCGTAGTTGAGTCTCGCAGTTGGTGGTCTGCTGTTTCTATATACAAGTTTAAATCTACAGATTGCATGCTTTCTATAAAAATCTCCACCTCCTATGTTCTAAAAACCCTGCTGAAAATTTGACTTTAACTTTCAGTTTTTACCTCCTTTATTTCTTTTGAATGACTCTCCTTCCCTCCCACTTTCTGAATGCCTACTGAGTAAATAAACAACTCTAAGCCACAGGCCTGTCTGACTCAATCTATCTTTCTTTGAAACCAAATGCCTGACTCCTAGTAAATTGTGTTTTCTTTTCATGGACCATGGACGAGAAACACAGCCCCCACTAATGAGCACACCTAACTCTTTATTGTAGCACAATGAAACTGGAAAGGCATAAATTTAAAACTAATCCCAATAACCACTGGACTAACCACTAACTTTGGGGTCCAATTTAACACACTATTCACTGCAAAGGGATTTAACACCTTGCCAGGGATAATCAGTGCTTCACGAATTGAATTTAAATGACATTTATGAGAAGGAGTTTTTCCTTCAATATATTAATACTGTGTTAGAGGATCTGTGCAGTCTGTGAAACAACATAAAAAAACAAACCACCACAGACACCGGGGCCACCTATTCTCCTACACTGATGATTAGTGGTAGCACCAGACAGCAGCCAACCAAGTGAGGTTTGTCTGGCTCTCTCCATCTCCTGGTGCATCAAAAGATACTGAATGGAGCAACAACCTTTGAGAGACCTCGGCTGGCTTAAGAAACCAGGAAAGCTTGCATGAACAAATCACACTGATAAAATCATCAATCAACCCTGCACTGAACCAGTACCACCGATCACAGGATTCAGCTGAAATTCTCTGAAGTCTAAGTTAACGTTTACTTCAAGGGGGTGACGTCAGGCTGTAGGCCACTCTATCCAGTGATCCCCATGTAGTGCTGTCGGCCTGCCTCCAAGATCTGAGCCAGGAACTCAAGGATATTTTGTAATCTCCGACAGTTTCACAATAGCCCCTTCAACAACATAAGACCCACCAATAACATATATCATTGCACGACTTTAGTATAGTAAAGGTAGGACCCATAGTCAGAAAAAAACTGTTTAATCTTCCAGATCACCTCACAGTGCAATCCCTAGCTTCGTTACTTCAATGACCTCAACAAAACAACTGGCACACATACTGTTAGTTGTGAAACATTTGCAAATAAACGTGCTACTCTACAATGCTAATGAAAATTACTTCATGCGTTTGACCATCATATACCCCCAAAAACTATACCAATACAACCTTCTTCTACTTCCAGAAAACCAGACCTTTTTACATTTTAGCTGGATTTGATTGGAGTAAAAGTAATCTGGCAATGTGTTTAAATTTATCAAAAAATATGCAAAACATGATTTTGCACAGGCAAAATAAATCTTGCATGCGTCAGATTTAGGAAATTTCACAAAACGTGGGTGTAAAAGAAAAAACAACTTGTCACAGTCATAACTTGCATTTGAGTGACTTTAGTCATTCCTTGACACTCGCTCTTCATGGTGCCGTAGGGTTGGAATCATGTTCAGCCTGCGATTTAATTTGCATTGACACTAGATGAGACTGCGGCTTAGGGCGGCATGTAATGCTGAAAAAGATCATAAAAGGAGCAAAAACTGTCCAAAAAAAAATTTAAACGTGCCCCACGATCACATGGAAGCTTCCTCCTTTTTTGTGCGCCAAGAAGTCTACTGCATTAGCTGTTTTACCAGCAGTGCTTAAAACCAGAGCTCATCCAATGTACTGTCCTTTAATTGCACCCCCATGTAAAGGTTAGCGCCATCAATGTTGTCAATAACCCTCACCTTTACCCTTCTCTACTTCCATGATGGTGCTGAGCATATCCTGTATGTTGTACCTGGGAGGGAGTAAAGTACACAACGCACTGCATCTTTAATATGTTATATTTCTTTCCTTTCTCTGCCCGTCCTTTTCTATATGAGCATGTCGGCATAATGGCACTTGAGTGCCTTGCAACTTAATTGTACTAGTAAAAGTTAAGGTATCACCACATCCTGCAAAGGACCAGAAAAGTGGGCTCTGGGAAGTGTCACTTTTGAACAGCAGTAAGTAGACTCAACAAGAAGCCTTTATGGTACTAATGTGCTTCCAGCCTGACCTAAGGTAAGGCAGAGCCTCGGACAACTTAAGACAGTATCCAAGCTGTATGGCAGACCAAGCCTAAAATCTGCCAGTTACGCTTTCTCCAGCTTTCTCTCAAAACAGTGGAATGCTTTACCCAAAGAACTGAGCTTTACTGTTACTTATGCCATTTCTTGAGGTCTTGAAGACCCACATTTTCAAAATGTCTCCTGTGATTCAAAGACCTGCTGTATCCTCTCTCTCATGTCTTGTGTTATTATTCCAGTCCTTCTCTTCTTCTCTATTTTTTCCTCTGAAAAGGGCTCACTCCCATGCAATTTAGATAGGTCTGTGATTTGTAATTGTTATTATAATTATTACTACTGATTTTTTGCAGTTTTATAAAGAGCGAACTTGACTCAAAGGTATTGTAGTGCTTTATATGAGCACCAGTCACATTACAAAAGGACACATTCATTTTTGGTAGGTACAGGGAGATTAAGTGATTTGCCCAAAATCACAGGATGTTGAGACCACCCCGAGGCTCGAGACTGTTTCCCCAGCTCGTAAGTCGGTAGCTCTGGTCATTACGACACATCATGCGTCCTGGAAAAGTTAATGGGTAGAATTACAAAAATCATACTAAGATTTTCAATACTGGATTCCAATCCTAGTTACAGGACCAACTCACAGGAATTTGGTTGAAACTCAGACACTTCCTTCATATGGTAACTGACGGAGATCATAAACCCAGCATAATTCTACCAAGAAGTCTAAAACCCCAGTGCTCCATTGGCCTATTTAAACTGGCTTTGGCTGGTCTTTGCCTTAGTAGCATATATACTAAACATAGAGGTGCCCTGCTCACACTAACATAAATTGAGCTGATGATACAAAGCAACAGCTAGAAACTAAAATGAGTAGACAGAACATTCAACATCCCACTGAATGAATCAGACTCCACAATAGCAGAAGTGCAATGATTTTCGCTATGGAGATGGAAATTACTGGTTTGCAATCTAATGTTGAATGAATTCAGAGAAAATACAGGGTTGACGATTGATAGACGAAAAAACTTGGTAATTACGTTGGGTGACGTGGGAAGATGCCTGGAGGGCCTGCTCTTGATCCAAGGTGGAAAGTGGATTAAATTAGGTACCTCGGAAGTATGGTTGCACTGGCCAAGAAGAAACAATACCAGGGTAATGTGGGGAGGGTCCTCAGAGAGCTAGAGTCATCAATACGTTTCTGGAATATGTTGCCCTGTCTATAATGGGAAGAGTGGCAATAACAAAAATGTTTTATCTCCCATATTGCCTATACATCATACAGAACTTTTCTACCCACCACCTCTTCATACATTGAAAAGACTAAATAGTCTACTTAACTTTCTCGTGTGGACAGGAAAGAGAGGCAGAGTAGCTCTGGACATGTTTTAATTGGACCAAGAAGAAGAGGACTAGGTCTACCAGACGTAGACATGTACTATTAAGCTGCCCGTGTGCACATGCAACAAACTGGGCCTCAAATGGGGATAATCTGAGAGAAAATTGTTAAGTGGGACCTGTCACGGTGCCCCAACAATGCACCTGCTTATGAGAGGGTCCAGAGTGTCTAAGGACTACCCATATGTAGTGAGACAGACAGCCCAGATTGTGCAGAAGGTAGCTGCTAGAGTCATGAAGCGTCCACCCTTCACTAGGGTACTGGATATTTGGATGCTGCAACAATTTAAACACACAAGCTCAGACATGTTGATGTCAAGTTTGAGGGAGGTATGATGTCGGCACTGGATGATCTGTACCCAGGGCAACTGTTCATTTCTTTTCAGGAGGCTCGGGAAGCGTTCTAGATGGGAGTGGGTCAATTCTTACAGTAAGCCAAGCTAATGGAGACAAGCAGGGATATCTGTACTGGAGTCACCAGCAACCCTCCCTCGACTCAGACCCTATTGGTAGTCCTTACTCTGTGAAAAAGTAGCATCTAGTGATGTTATTTTATTGTCATTGTATTTATAGAGACCTTACTGCACCGAACGAGGTGTTGAAGCCCTTTAGGTCGAGTAGGACACTACTCCAGAGCCCAAGGTTAACTGTTATTCTAGTGCTTAATGTTAGGTATTGCAATTAGGCAAGTGCTCGTAAGAGAACAATGTATGCACCTACTCCAGATACTTTGCAATATATTATATTAATACCAGTTAATGTGGATCATTAGTGGGGGGGGGGGGCATGTGGTTTCAGTTGAAAGGTTAGTGAGATAGAAAAGCAGGTGGAAATTCGATAATGTTAGTCTACAGGAAAGGGTTTACAGTGGAGAGGCTGTGATCTATGAAATGAGGTATCAGCCAATTTCATAACTTCAATAAGAAGGATTAAGACAGGGATAAGACTGAGAGGAGGCTGTATTCCGAAACATAAGGCACACAGAGGATGGGAGGTAAGAAGAGAGTCACTGAAGAAGGAAAGGAGAAGAATCGAGCAGAAGTATGTCAAGGTACATTTTTCGTGCAGATTTTTAGAAGAACAGTGGGGGAAGTCTTTCTTAGATAGCAAGCAATTGTAAGATGTAAGCTATAGAAAGAAACATGGAACATAGTGCTCCATATTAAGGGCATACAGCATAAACATACAATTCCGTGTGTACACATCATTTAAACATTAAGGCCCTCAGGGCTGTTTTGGAGTTTGTACCGCCAACAGGCTGGCGGTACAAGCTTGGGCATTCCGGCCGCGGCGGAGGCGCCACGGTCGCACCGCCGGGACCGGCGGTTTCCCGCCACTTTTGTCCCAGCGGTTTCCCGCTACTTTTGTCCCGGCGGTTGTAATCCCCCAGGGCAGCGCTGCTTGCAGCGCTGCCCAGGGGATTACGAGTGCCCCTCCCGCCAGCCTTTTCATGGCGGTATGAACCACCATGAAAAGGCTGGCGGAAAGGGGAGTCGCAGTGCCCCTGGGGGCCCCTGCACTGCCCATGCCACTGGCATGCAGGGGCCCCTTCCCACTGCCCCATGGAGCTTTTCACTGTCTACACAGCAGACAGTGAAAAGCGCGACGGGTGCAACTGCACCCTTCGCACAGCCGCAACACTGCCGGCTCCCGTGTTGCGGCCCAGCGGGGATCTCAAAATAGACCCCGTGGGAGTGTGGCTGCATTGGCGGCCGACCGGCGGTTTCAACTTGGCGGGCGGCAGTTGCCGCCCGCCAAAGTTGAAATGAGGGCCTAAGAGTCCTAGCCTACTGTGTGCCAAGGCTAGAGCCACCCTTTTAAACATAGTCTGGAGTATCCTAAACTTAGTACAGGGTCTGTACTGTGCGTTGCCGCAGAAAAGGAAAAGGTCTCATTTAAAGATCCTTCCTCAATATTCTGAAATTAAACCCTTTTCCCTCACTCACTAAACATAAGTTATCCTGCACTGGCTTAGAGTGTCTTGCCTATCTGAAGTCAGATTATACCCTTTTTTGTCACCTAATCCATCCAAGTGTATGTTGTATGTATTTGTGTGCATGTGTATTGCAGTATATGCATTGTATGTATAAGCGAAGCAGAGTGATGAGGGCGTGTGGGTTCCATTTTGGAAGTCCTGAGCATTCCAGTACACAAAATAGGGTCGATGTAGTTTTCCCAGACAGTGGAAGTGCATCACCACAGATGCAAGAGGGCTTAGACTAGGATTGTAAAGTGAGAACAAAGAATACAAGGCTCCTATGGTGTTTCAAGCAATACCAGATTCAAATTCATTCTCTTTACTTATGTGCACCACGCGTATTTGACCCTAATAAAATAAACTAGAATCTACACATTAATAATGGTGAATTGCCTGTGCTGCAGGATAGATGGGGTTCCTTTGTGCACATGGCATGGTTCTGTAATAGGATTTTGACTTATTGGTTGGAGATGATGCTAAGAATAAAGGGAGTGATGGAGTTCGCAATGGAGCACTCCCCCAAACAATGTCTGGCATTATACCTAAATCGGAATCAAAGAAAATGCAGTATAAATATATGTACCTTGCACTTATACTAGAGAAAGGATGAGCAGCTATATTTTGGTTAGGGATCTACAAGCCCTATTACAACTCTATGGCTGAGAGACATGATTGAATGGGCTTTAGGTGGAGGTGACCCTGTTACGGGAGCCACCTAGCATGCATGAGTTACAGGGCCCAACCGAGGTGGTTGAGGCCATTTACCACTGAAGTCCTGGGGCCCACCCTGCTGTGAATCCCGCTCAACTAGGTTAAGCAACCCCTTCTCCATCTGACTTCCAGTTCGGTAGTGTGGCTCCAGCAGTTGACGCTCCTTCATGGAAAGATACGTGAACACAACGTATAACTCAAATGTGCGGTCAGGGCAACAATAAATCAATGTCCAATCAAATACTTTAGTTGTATAAAAAAATAAGTATTTAATTCTAACTCTACACATGCAAAGGTAAACGATATTCAATAAGCAATAATGCAATCCCCCTCGAGTTGTGGGCTCTAGTAGTTGTGAGGCCACTCCCTATCCTCCCACCTCTAGTGCACTGGGCTCCCTGTTATTATCCAATAACTGATGGCCGCATCCAGGGAATGTAAACAAATATGCCATTATCAGGAATTCTCCCCTCAGACTCTGCTAGTAAGTTCAGTCATTAGAGTCTAGAGGTGAGCATCACCAATGATGACATGTCCCCCCTGGGCCCCGAAGGCCCAATTCTTGGCTTTCCTGCTCCGGTGGTAGAGAACCTTGTGGCGTGTCAGTGGGGTCCTGTTCTAGATCAGCTGAGTTGGGCCATGCATCGTCACATGCTGCAGAACCTGGTAGGCACCAGCTTTCTTCCTCAAGCCATGCTACCTGCGGATTCAGATGGGCAAGGTGCTCCGGCTCCAGTAGTCACGCGGTAAGTCACTTCTCCCTCAGCGGGGATGTAGGGGTGGGCTCCTTGCTCTCACTGAGCTCCATTGGTGCCATCCACATGATGCAGTTGGATCCCACCTTAAACACAGCAGTTTCTCGGTCCTGGGTGCGAAACTGGACCTCTCAGCTCCAGCGTGCCTGGGCACCTCCTGGCACACATGGTCAATCCTCTGCTTTGCACACTCCAGTCACGCTGGCTAATGTTGGTGCCCATGGCTTACTGGGTCACCAAGGCAATCCAGCACACGGGCTCTGAGTTTCTCTTGCCACACTTCTCGATTCACTCAACAGCGGTCCCTCCTGGCATACTGGGTCACCCAGTCACTCTAGCACACAGGTGACAGCTTGATTGGTGAGGGCCAAGGGTTTCTTCCACAGTGCTCCTCTGTTCAGTTCACAGAGGGCCCGATAGGTGCAGGGATATATCCCTCACACCTTGCACAGGGAGTCCTCATGTCAGGGTTCCCCTCTGGACCTCACTCCCTCCAACACTCTCCTATTCCTCACGGGCACGCCGGTCTTGGCGAGCACGTAGATGCTGGTGTTCCAGGTTCCAGGGAAGGGGAACTTGGCTGCCCTTGGTGATGTCCCCTCACCCAGCAGAGAGACTAGCAGGCTGGGCCTCTAGTGCTGGTCACAGGCAGAAGCCCTGCAGAGCTTCCCCTCCTCACACAGCCCGTCTGGCTGCTCGGCAGATGACAACATTTTCAGGTCTCAGATTCCTCTACTTATAGACCTTTTCCAGACACACGATGTGATTTAGTGTCTGGATCTTTTAAGTTTTATGTTGGGGCTCTGCTTCTTTTAGATGGACATCGCTCCCCTTTCCTCTTCTTCTGAAGGAAGGACAGAGTCCCGCCTCCTGTCACTGCAGGCAAGACTCTGAAGCTAAAGGACAGGGGTGAAAATCGTTAGTGCTGACCACCCTACCAAAATGGGTAGATCTAATATTCAGATGTCATAAATGAAAAACCCCTAACCCATTCAGACAAAGTGTGTTTTCAAATTTTAGGACAGGGCTGAAATGTATAGGTATTGGATCCTTGGTTAATCCCAATGTTCATAAGTAGTCCAGAGTTACAATTTGGTGCAAAATTATTTTTATTCCAAACTGTGAAGTCCTCTAAAAGGATTCTCAAAATGTGCTACAAAATTTAAAACAAACAGCCAACACACGTTTCGCCACCTACTGGCTTGAATGCCTTGGGCTTTTTCAAGGTGTTAAGGACAAATAGCCAAGGGACTTGTGTATGAGCAAGACTATGCTGTATTCTTAGGACTGCTGGACCATGAGATCTCAAGAGACCCAAGGGACCTCTACAACCTGTGGCTTTCTGCTGGCATGGATTATGTTTTTCCTGGATATTTTCTAGCCTGATACTTTGATGTGTGCAGTGGTTTACTAAGCATTGGTATTCTTGGCTATCAGACATTAACGCTTTGAAATACATGTTGGCTGTTGTTTTAAATTTTGTAGTTTTTGGAATCCTTTTGGAGGAATTCACAGTTTGGAATAAAAAAAACAAATGCGCACCAATTTGTAACTCTGGGCTCCTTATAAACATTGGGATTAACCAAGGATCCAATATTTATACATTTCAGCTCTGTTCTACAATTTGAAAAAGGACTCTGAAGCTGAATAACCCACAGCAAGATTCATGGGAGTGACCGCAGTTCACATCTGAATGTCAGCCACGGTGATATGTGCCCTGACCCCTACTCTTTATGAGTCCAATCTCCCTCTTCCTGAGATGTGTCCAGGGCCCTTCTTTGAGATCTGTCACTGACTCAAAGAGCCCTTTAAAATGCTTCGGGAGAGAGGCTGGTTCTCCCCTCATCGACCCACGCAGCTTACAGGAGTGCAGGAAATTTCATATTCCAAAGGCCGCTTTGGAAAGGGACAACAAAGGATCTGAGGTGACAACAAAGTGAAACTGCTTCTGCGTCTTAGGGATGCCTTGCATCAACCAAGACGGGTTTAGTAGTGTCCTTCATGTCACAAAACCCATCAAATATGTGACAGGTTATGCCTCATGTTAATCAAAATCACTAAAGGTTTGATTGTAGAAGCTGCACTGACACACTATTTAAATGTGCATTCATTTATATTGTAGAGTTCCACATAGGTGATATTTGAATTCATCAATTATTAGAAGGATAAAATTGATATCACAATGTAATTTAAGCTCTGGACTAACAGAATGTATTGAAGCAATATTAAATTTCTAATGATTAATGATTTAAAAATGTGTGCAATAATTAAAGCAGTGTTCTGTGTTATAGCAAATGAAATGCAGCAACAACGTTTTTCCCACTTAAAATGAAATATATTACCTATATTAATTATTATTAATTCTGAGTTCATGGGTTAGCATAGTATGTATGTTTTGTTAAATGTATTAATTAATTATATTGCTGTAATTTTCTTGCATTATCCTAAGTGAGGCCTGCTAAGCTATATTTCGTGCTTGTGCAGGAAATGCTGATTCATTCTTTAACATGCTTTTTCTTTCAGACTTTGTTCCTGTGAGAAGACCAGATTTTGGCAATATGCCCTATTGCTTAGACACAGAGAGAAAGTGCAACTGTGTCCTTGAAATTGGAACATCCTGAGCAGATGGACTAACAAATTGTACCAATATTTCAACATCCCGTAGAGCTACATATGGATGACGTCCCTTCAATGTAAATTGGACAAATACCTTTGGCGAATCAGAATGCTTTATGAACTTTGATATATTGATAACCAGTTGGACTTTAGTCAGTTTCCTGATGCTTTCAGTTGCTGTCAGATCTCCAGATGTTTTGCTGATGAAGAATTCCCATATGTTGTGCCCCTTATAGAGGTATTTTCCTCTCTGCCTTTGCCCCTCTGAGATGCCCCTTTGAGACTTAGAAACCTTTTCTTCCAATCCCCTTCAGAAGACTCTTGATCGAGCTTCTGACATGCTGGCGCTTTCTCTTTTTACCTATCTTTTGCCCACCTTAGCTAGTAGTTTGTGGTCCAGGATCATCTTTTTCCAAATTATTTTTTGTGATTTTTGTCTTTTGTCCAGATGTGTTACGCCCCATATATGTATTTCCCTCATTTGGCTAGTTGCAGGGTTTCTTAGTGCATGCTAAAATTATGACTTTGCTAAACTGAATTGACTGATGATTGCTGATCCTGAGCAACGCTTGATTTCTGTATCACAGATATTCTTGCTGATGATATCTATTGTCCTTCTCAAATGTTTTAGTTTTGTTAATGTTAGTCTGCCTGAATGTATCTTGTCGACTTGGGCAACCCTTGGTGATTATGTATCTTTACAACTTATTTTTAGTAAATTGTCTACATGATTTTGAGCTAATAAATCCCTTAACTCTATTCCCAACTGAAGTCGTCCTTCTGTGGCTACAATGGTCATGGTGTGTCACTTAATTTGGTTTGTATTGAAACTGTCCTAGTGGTTCTACCACACCCCATGCTGGGTCCAAAGATTCATCAACCTCGAAGGGCATTGATTCATGCGAAGGATAAAAATGCTCCAGCACGGACAATAACTTCTAGAGACCATGGGTGATACCAAAGCGAGTGCTAAAGCCAGGTTGCCTGAAAGCCAGCTCTGCGCTCCGCTGATTTCCTGCAGAACAAAACAAGTACGAAAGGGGATGTTTTGCTAAGGGGGAAGGTGTCTTTGTAGTCAGAGGAAATGCTTGAATTTAGCAGATCAGTATTTTCTTGTGCAGGGCTTTTCACTGGCTGAGGTAGATGCCTGTATCAGAGAACTTAATTGGCTCACCCAACTGAAATACTAAAAAACAAAATTTCAAAAGCTAGGGTTCGAATGATATTTTATTTTGTAGTTACTAAAAGAGCGCAGCAGTCTCATTTGCTTGCCCTTTCCAGAAGCATATCTTTAAGAATTCCTTTCATGAGCAGCTACTCCTCCCAGCAGCTTTGGAACACAGTAATCATTTTTTTTTTGGGGGGGGGGGGGGTGAAACGTGCAACTACTGGCAAAAAACATGTATTCTCTTGTTGGTGCTACCTGTCACTTGATTTTCATGTCAGTGTTTTATTTGAATAGGGGAGCATGTAGGAGTAAATATTCCTGCTATTTTATACTTCGCCAGACAGCAAATACTACATCATATGGACATCTTTCCTTTTTTTGCATTTCCATCTCTATTTTATATCATTTTTGTCTATTTTTTATTCGCAACTTCGTTTCTCCTGTGCACCTTTACTTTCACGTTCTGCATTTATTATTAAGCATCAAATGTACCCTAAATCTGACTTACTTAGTATGTGTGTCTGTCAGTGAGGGTCCACACATAACACATGAACATGTGCAGAGTGTAATGCCATGATTCACAAGAAGTGGAGTCTCAAGTGGGTCATGATGCAACTGCCCTCCCTCAACAATGGTAATAAATAGCATATATATTTTCCCTGCTGGGTCGGCATATGTGGTTTTTACAATGCTGTGTTTCATATTTGGAAGTTATAAACAAATGTTTTTAACCAGAACCAGAGCATAGGACGTTTAAATGCATTCAGGGAACAGCTCTAAAGGTTTCCAACTCCGACCATGAGAAGCTCACACAGTCCAGGTTTTTGCTCTGCATTCTGTGACTTGTAGTCCAGTGTAACCCTCAGGATAACAACACCCAGAATTCAACCCAAAAAAACTACACTTTTTGGGCTACTTACACATGGACCTGGGAAACTTGAGAGCTCTGACAACCAAATAAAATCTTAAGTACTTGTGAAGTGATACAAGCTGAGTACCTTTGTTTCCTACCACTGCACTGGTGTCTAGGTGTTACTCTCCAGATGGTGCCCATCCAAGATGATGCTTATTCAAAATGCAGACTGATAGCCCCTTAAATCAGACCTTTGTTGTGAGCCCAGCTGGATGTTAAATAAGAAAACCCTCTCACCACTGGCAACTTGCTGCTCCAAACAGAATGCAGGCAATGTGGTGGGTGATGTTGAATTATGTCCAGTGTCTGAAATGACACCAGGACAAAACATTCAGCATATTTCACTGGCCTGGCCGGATGCCAGATCCAGCCCAGAAATGGGTACTGGAACAGGGAGCCAGCAGGATCCCCCTACTTCCCAGAACTGCTCACCTCAGACACACTGTATCCCCATAACAAATTATATGATTCTGGGCACATCACTTTGCCTCCCTTATTTTGAGAGTCGATATGTGGCTGATTTTACAATGTGGGCTTTATGTGAAAATTAATAAAGAATGAACTGTTGGTTAAAGAACCGTGGGACACAAAGCATTTTTATGAAGGAAACCAGTAGGTGTCAATTTCGGGAATTGTCTTGCTTTATTAAGGGTCCTATTTTGATCTGCATATTAAAGTTCACCGGTGAATGACGACTAACTCTTTTGGTCAAATTGATGGTAAAATATAAATGGAGATTTTGTTTTGCTATAGGTAGTTCAGAGTTTTGCAATACATTTTTCTGGTCCGGTTTTTGCCATCTCTTATTTATGACCAACAGAGTACTGTTACTGCAAATTCAGCCAGGGAAGATACAAGTCAAAAATAAAGTTCTTACTGTTTGCTAGACTGCTTATAGCAATGTCCTGAGGAACATATCCTAACTTGTGATATCCATTACATCGAGAGACACGTGCAAGGACTGGACTATACGGCCTGTTAATGCTGCCTCCTTGAGACCTAAACATTTGCAGTAATGTCAAACCCCAAGAAAGCAGAGCATCATGTAACATGCAATCATAAGCAATGATCTGCTGTCCTTCACCATGAAGTGTGCTCCACTCTCCAAAAAACATTAGGTGACAATCCAGAAGCGGACCTCTGTCATAGTTCCCAACTGCATAGTGTTGACTGGATAAAGTGGAGCAGGTGGTAAAGGTGGTTGGAGTGGGTGAAGCTGTCAGCCACAGCAGAGTCATATTTTATGGATGGCCTTTCAGGTTGAAGGCTAGTCGTTACAATGGTTTCAATCACAAGGGCATGGAGGCACAGATGTAGGGTGTGGAAAGATTGTAGATGCTCAAGAGAGGTGCAGTTCAGGTCTGAGCGCAATGGTCTGCTACTGTGCCACAGCCCATCCCTGAGCCACTCCATCTCTTCTTCTAGAAAGGCACACTTTACAGTAGAGGTGGGTGAGCCACTGAAAGTCCGAGCCAGGCTCGAGCCAAATGCATGACTCCGGCTCAGCTCGAGTAGCTCTTGGAGCCCCCAGGCCAAAATTAGCCTTGTCTTCACGGAGGTGATGTGGCATAGTAGCAACAACTGCTGGGCATGTAACATGGGGAGCCAAGTTTGAATTCCCAGCCTTGGCTTAGCATCCTTGAATCCCAGAAAATCTCCAGGTGCCGAAAAGAAAGTACAACGCAGTCTTTGTGTAGCACTATTGTGCCTTTGGGCAAAGTTCACTGTATGTAAAACTGCTAAAAATAAAATGGGGATTCTTATTTTATCTGTTTCCCACATTATAATGTCAACTTTCAATAATTAAGGACAAAACATGAATCTTTGATGTCAGATAGAGATAACCATTTAGTCACTAAACAGCAGTGTGATACTAAAAATTCTGACCTCAATCCTTGCTTCAGCAAACTGCATGGACCTATGCAGAAATGTTATTTCAGAGCTTCTTTCTTGTTTATTATCACATATGGGAGCTCCATGAAATATATGAGTTCAGGGAGTATGCTGTAAAAAAGCTATTTTCATAGCCAATAATGTTGCACCATCTAAAATAAGAATCTAGGCCACATATAGGGTACACATGACCACTAACTTGCCTCTTGATTGACATATAGGATTGTCATCACAGCGGGGCAGGAATGTTTTCACGTTTCCAAACTCTCATTACTTTTCAAATAATCTAATATACTAAATTGAAACATTTCCACGTTAAAGAAACAGACATTTTTCATTATGAAGTCTGCTCACTTATTTCTAAAAGGATCTTTGTTGCCTTATTTACATGCCAAAGTTTCAAGGATTGGCTCGTGAATACGATCTCAGAGCCAGAGACGACCCACTGGATCAGCTCTGGCTCGGCTCTACTATTAATTTATTGACTTGCCCACTTCTACTTTCAAGCTCCTTAATGCAGTGTCTAGCAATCATCTCCCACTCAAAGGACAAGCGGAACGAACAAACAGCACTCCTCCCCTATAACTGTACTAGCTTGAACTGAGCTGCTTTCTAATTGGCTGACAGGTACACGGAGTGCAGGACAGTCTTGCTCTGCGGTAACTACTCTGTTTTGGGCAGGCTCAGCAGTTAATGCCTTGCTTTCCATGTACCTTGCCATTCTTCTTTGAAGAGCAAACATAGAGCCAGGACTTGTAAAAAAAAAAAAAAAAAAAAAAAAAAAAAAGAGCAGACAACCTAATAAATGACCAGCAACGTTTGCAAAGCAGACTGGGCCCCTCCTCATTCACCTGTGCCACTGCACCATCTACACCAGGGGTCTTCAAACTGGGGGGCCTCGAATGATCCTATGGGGGGGGGGGGGGCAGGTCCCAGGCTCTGGCCAAAATAAGCATCATGCTGCTAACATGGCTTTAAGAGGAAAGAAATGAGAAGCAGTAAATCGCTTTTTAATGGGCCATTACTAATATGCCATTGATATCCAAGCTGTGAGTATGGATCAAAAGAGACGAGACTCCAAATACTCTTGAAACCCCCCCCACCCCAACCACTTTTACACGTTAGTGAGGTCTGCTTGAGCCAGAACAGTACTTTTGTTATAATGTTTTTGATTGCAGTTTTAAAACAGTAACAACTTAACTGCAATGTTTAAAAATGTCTAGATGTATTTAAACGTTGCCAATTTATTAGATTAGTTATGAAAAATTCAGCGGGGGCCCTGAAGAATTTTTTTTCTACGGGGGGGGGGAGAGGTGGTGCGGCATTGAAAAGTTTGAAGACCACTGATCTACACTATTGACAGTTATGCATCTGTTATGGCCACGCTCACCTAAACAGGAAGATGAACAGAGGATGCAGAGGAGAGCGGACATCTGAACTGCTGGTGCAGTGTTTGTCGATCAGTGGCTACTTGCACTATGGACCTTGAGTTCAACCATTCGGCTTCCTACTTCCTTCAGCCTTTGTCCCATCTCTCCTTTCTCACACCCATCCCAACCCTTTCCCATCACTATGAACTCCTGAACATCCCTTTCAAAAGTCACATTCCTTTTTTAGCCAATTCACCCAATTGACAGCCGTTGATGCAAACGACTCTCTAACAACTTACAACTCTCCTTTTTCAAATTCATTCCGGTCATCCTTTGACTATGCAAAGCACCACTGAACACACAAGAACTCAAGAGCACAAATTTACCACAAGAACATATTACTACGCTACTATTTAAGTCTAATCTTGGGTTCCAGAGTAGCATGCTGCTTGCCGCAAAGTGCTTCAATGCCACGGCAGAGGTAGTAAACGTTGTGCAAATACAATTTACAGCGCATGACAGGAATCTTGACAGGCCTCAATGGCTACTGCTGTGCCAAAAATGCCATGCATTTCTAGAAGGCAAAGATCTGTGTCAATAAGCTTTGTGTTTTTTTTTTTTTATTTATTCCTCTGATATACAGTGACCTCTGTGCATGTACTAACCCTCTGAAAAAATGCAGTTCACAATGTTTTACTTCAATAGCCTTTTCTTCGGGGTAGTTGCAGAGCCTAATCTGTGCTAGGTTTTTGGTGCGGAACACCAGCACTTATTTTTCAGGGCCGGGATTTATTCTTCTGCCTAAAGCATTTGCTGCGAGCAAAAGACACATATGGAAAAGACGGAGGAAGAGAAAAACTAAAAAGCGTCACAAAGGGAGAAAGTAGAAATCTGCAAGAGTGAGCTGAAGGGACAGGGGGTAGCTTTATATGGATTGAAGAGGCCGAGGTGGTTTCAGGATTACCGCCCCAGTATTCCGTGTTCCCAAATTTAATTGCAGTAGCCGCGTGTTTAAGAAGGCGGCTTTGGGCACCAGCACGTTTTTATTTACAAATTAAGCACTGGGTAGTTGGGATGGGTACAAAGGGTAGCAAAATACAGTGCTATTCGTTGAGATGCCTGGATGTGACCGTCCCACGAGCAGCCGCTCCCATTGCTGTATGTAGAATGGACGTGATCAGCTGCACACACCACACCAGTTCTCTCTCTCTTTCTGTCTCATCTTGAACTGTCACTTCTGATATTACCGGGCAAAGCTGACGAGCTAGAACCTCCATCGCCTTTTAGGAGACTTCCGCGGGACAGCGTGGGCTCTAGTTTAAACATTTACTGCTGTGCCTCGCGCGGGCGGGTTTCTGTACGGAGGTGGCGCGTGACTCCGGATCACAGCTAAGTTTAGACTTCAGTGCTGCCTAGGAATGGGACACTTTTGATGGCGGCATGCAGCCCTCGGGGAAGCATGTTTAAAACCACGAAAAGAGTCTTCAACTCCTGACTCAGAGTTTGGAGATTAATTCCGATCTCCGAGTTGTGCGATGATTATCGCACCGCCACGGTTTTCCCCTGAGGGATTTCGGCATGCTCGACTGTTATCAAAGAGACGAGCTGTAAAAAAAAAAAAAAAAAAACGAAATCCGGCGCAATAACTACTTAAGGAGCATGCCATGCTTCTTTTTACCCACCAAAGTACACCTTATTTACCACAATCTAGTAAATAACACAAAGGAGTATTATTATTTACTGCCGTTGTAAATACCGCCCCCTCTACAGACATGTCCCATAACAGTGCAGTACCGTTTATAATACACGGACGATTACAATCCCTGCTTGAATATCTGTCTGTAATTTCCCCCAAATTGTGACATGACCAGTCACATGTAATGAAGAATCACACAAATACTGTGCTCCAATCACTGCTTGAAATGGACAAATAGAAGTGCGGGTACTCTAGAAGAGTACCTGCTTGCTTCTGAGAAGTGAAGGTACTCGCCAATTAAAAGTATTACGTTTTTCTTGGTAAGTGCATGCACTCTCCCTCTCAAAATAAAAAAGTGCCGGTACTCAGTACCGGACAGAACGGGCCCATTTAAAGCAATGGCTCCAATAGTTTATTACTCAACAGTTGTGACATCACGATGGCCACTGCCCGAGCCAACGGACACTAAAAATCAGCGATTCCAGAAGTGGCCAACGTTTAAAAAGTGGTTTTGGGGACTTTATATCCTGAAACGTAATAGTTATTATCTGTTTATTTTCAAAAGTATATTTACTGTATTACTGGGATTCAATTGAAGGGGGAAGAAATGTATCTGCATGTTACCTACATATGTAAAAGCACAAAGTGGCTTTGCTGAATTACATTAAACTCCGCCCATGCATCTCCACTGCACAATACACCACACACCGGCATCCCACAGACTCAAACTCCAAACGGGCCTAAGTAGGCCTCACGTTTCTTCAAAAGGATGGGGGGGTGGGGTAAGAGATTGGAGGATGATTTTACCAGAAGCTTATTTTGCATTCCCTTGTACACAGGCCAGATCGGGATATTCAACCTTCCCAGTCCTGACATGGCAATGGGTCGGGACCCAACTTGATTAAGGACAAGGCGTCTCATTTGTTTCGTTGCAGGTAGGGGGTCAGCTGATCTGGACTTTGTTCCCTCCCCATTTTCAGTCCATTCTGGGAGGACATCTGGCAACTCTACTGAGCTGCAGCCTATGTCAGTTTCATACTAATCTACTCCCTTGCTGATGGCAAGCTCCAGACAGGGTTGCTCCTGTCAGGCAACGAAAACAATGGAGATACTATACACCGCTAAGCACTCACTGGTTCCACTGGTCACCTGAACTGACCCTCCAGAGGCGTGCGGTTCCTTCAGCAACTAAGCCAATACCGTGCACTTACATCCTGTCTACGAGATCGGCTGTGCAAATTATGTAACAAACTTTTTTTTTTTTTTTTTTTTTTTTTTTTAAAAAGACTGCCCGGTCTCCCTCTGGTTCATGATAATTCAGCGAATGTTTTTGTTGGGGAAGATTTAAGAGCAAGTCTGAGTTTTTGGTACCTCAGTAAATGTACATTTGGGATGCTTTTGCCAAACCTGACAAAATGATACAGTCAAGAGCATTGAGTTACTTCACCAAACAATAACACCCACTTAGCCGGAAATCAACAAGTCTGTTTTCTCACTATCCCTGCACCAACATAAGGGTTGATTTTTTTCTTCATCAAGCTCTAAATACACATGGCTGCATTTTGTTGCTACTACTAGCTGCTAGAGTGACACTCCTAATTATGTATATAGAAAAAAGAGGGCACCGGTTTTAAACAATAGCTTGTTATAATATGCGGTCTAGTGCTTCTCTTAGCTACATGCCCCTCTTTGTACACAAGGTCGGACAGGGACAGAAAATAGACTCAGAAGCCAAATTAAAAATGGCCTCCCTTAGCGAATCAGCTAGCTAGCTAAAAAAAAAGTGGGAAACATTTGCACATCAGGGCAGTTTTCAACTTGCAAATACAAGATTTGTTGGTGCTTTGAAGGTATGAGACACTGCATGCATTTGTGCTTGCTGCAGGCGATGTTCGAGGTAAATAAACAGTAACGTCTGCCCCACCAGACCATAAAACAGGCCCTAAACTACTAAAACAAGCATTTGCAATTCAATGGGTCTGACGTTTGCTCAAGTTAGAGCTATTAGCATTGTACATTCCTAACTGGACTTTTCTTGCCACATAAATTGAAAAGTAAAACAGTTGACATAAGCGAGTCGATTCAATGCGCCATGGCCGCTATGAGCATGAGCGCAAAGAAGAGGCACAAAAGGAAAAAGAAGTTCACTAGTAGTGAAACGTATCAGCACTTGTGCAATTATCCATGTAACAGGGTTGGTGTCCAAGGCGGTAACAAAACCGCCCCAGGTGAAGGACGGACAAAGGTAAAGCATTTACCAATGATTACAAAGGATTTTTGAAAGGCAAGCCCACGAACGAGTGATAGTGATGGGTGTACAGGGGGCATGTTAAAAGCCCACAGATAGATTACCACAGGTCAAAGCACTTGCACGCTTGACTTAAAAGCAGCCCACACACTGACCTGTAAGGCCAGCCCTTTACACTGCACACTGTCAGGTTGCCCTACAGGCCAGTCCGACCCTGCTTGAAAAACCCTTTGATTAAAGCATACATTTTCACTTTTGCCATAATTTATAGCTCTCCCAATTGATAAAATGTGCCCATTAAAATATATGTTCCTTGTTTCTCCTGGGCTTGTGCACTATTACAAATATTAGCAGTAACTTACCTGTGTGGCATTAGTTGTGTCTGTGCACGCACTCACAGACACCAAGTTAACAACGATGATCATGACCACTGGCATTACGTAGAAGTAAGGCATGTTACAGCTGTGAGCATTAATAGTGACCTATACCTCTTTTACAAAGTAACACTAACAAATAACACTAATACATATATTTATCTAGCCTTACCAATTCTTTTATGATTTCATTGACCAAGTGTACGTGATATTGTCAAAATGACAGTAAAACAAGGCGTTTTTTTGTGGTGTACAATAAGTCATCTTCAGCTGTACACAAAAGACAGACATGTTGACGCATTTAATGGGTGTAGGAAAATGCCCTTTTTGGCATGGTTACCCCCCTTCCCACTTTTTGCCTGACATTGATGCTGATTTGACAGAGTGTGCTGGGATCCTGCTAACCACGCCCCAGTACCAGTGTTCTTTCCCTAAAAATGCATCATTGCTTCCACAATTGGCACACCCCTGGCACACAGTTAAGTCCCTTGTAAAAGGTATCGATAGTACCAAGAGCCCTGTGGCCAGGGAAGGTCCCCAAGGGCTGCATCATATATTATGCCGTCCTGGGAAACCCCTCACCAAGCACATGCACACTGCCATTGCAGTTTGTGTGTGCTGGTAGGGAAAAAAAGAGAAAGTCGACATGGCACCCCTCTCAGGGTGCCCGCAAACCACTGCTTGTGGCATAGGTAAGTCGCCCCTCTAGCAGGTCTTACAGTCCTAAGGCAGGGTGCACTATACCACAGGTTAGGGCATAATTGCATGAGCAATATGCCCCTCCAGTGTCTAAGTCCATTCTTAGGCATTCTATGTGCAGTGGGGCCATACGGAGTATATGGGCTGGGAGTTTGTCATTAAGAACTCTACAGCTCCATAATGGTTTCACTGAAGTCTGTGAAGTTTGGTATCAAACTTCTCAGCACAATCAACCCACACTGATGCCAGTGTTGGATGTATTGAAAAATGCACCCCCTGTATTTTAGCCAAACCTCTAGAGCAGGACTGACCGGTCTGTGCCAGCCTGCTACTTCCAGACAAGTTTCTGACCACATGGGGTGAGAGCCTTTGTGCTCTCTGTGGCCAGAAACAAAGCCTGCACTGGGTGGAGGTGCTTCACACCTCCCCCTGCAGGAACTGTAACACCTGGCGGTGAGCCTCAAAGGCTAAGGCCTCCTGTTACAGTGCCCCAGGGCACTCCAGCTAGTGGAGATACCCACCCCCTGGCCAAAGCCCCACTTTTGGCGGCAAGTGCGGCGGAAAAGTTAGAAAAACAAGGAGTGACCACTTCAGCTAGAACCACCCCTAAGGTGTCCAGAGCTGAAGTGACCCACTCCTTGCCAATCCTCCATCTTGGTTTGGAGGACAGGGACCAATAGGGTTAGGTCTGTGTCCCCTTTCCCAAAGGGAGTAGATATCGGAAGGGTGTAGCCACCCTCAGGGACAGTAACAATTGGCTACTGCCCTCTGACCCCTGAAACGCCCATAAATTCAGTATTTAAGGGCTCCCCTGAACTTAGCTCGTAAGATTCCAGGCAACCTCATGAAGATGAGGTGAAGAAAGAAGAAGGGCGGCTAAGCTGACCCCCAGAAGAGAAGACTGAAGACACCAACTGACTTGGCCCCAGCCCTACAGGCTTGTCACCAGCTTCTGAAGCCCTGCTACAAAAAGGTGATGCATCCTGCAGGACCACGACCTCTTAAAAGCCTCAAGAGGACAGCCTGCAGCCCAGAGAACCAAGATCTCTGATGGACAGTGGTCGTGTCCAGGAAGAAACTCCAGCAAAGGACTCCAGAACCACCCCGGATCCGCGAGAGCTGCCCACTCTGCACCCGACACCCACAGCCCGTGTCCAGGTGGCCCAAATGAGTAGAGCTGGTCGCCAGGCGATTCTGACCTAGTGTCCACCCTGGGTTGACCCCTCCTGTCCAACACGACAACACCTGGAGCCTAAATCCGGAGGACCCCCATGACGGCGAGAGAACCTGACAAAGATTCCCAAGGCCTAAAGGTACCCCTGCAGCCCACTGGCCTTGGAGAATCCGACCACCAGTCCAGCAACGTTTAGCAAGCGGCCCCGCACCTCCTAGTCCAGTCTGTGGTTTTCTGGAACCGACCCCCTGACCTAGCCTGCAGCATCTTTGTGACCTCCCTTGGGACTCTATTGAAAAGCATTGGGAGACTGATGATGAGTTTGCACCCTCCACCGAGCCGCCCCTGTGCCGCTAAGCGTGTATGTTTGGTGCTGACATGTGGCCCCCGGTGCACACCTAAACACCCCTGGTCTGCCCTGCGAAGACGAGAGTACTTACCTGTAAGCAGGCCTGATTCCGTGTGCCCCCAGTCTCTATAGGACCCCATTTTAAATTCAGCATAATTTTTTACATCTGCGCCCGGCCGACCCAGTGTTGCTGGTGGTAGGTGTTTGGGGTTAACTTGAACCCCAAACTGTGGACGTCCTAAGCCCTGGAGACTGAAACTGTAAGTCTTGTACTTACTTCAAAACTGTACTAACTTTTCTTCCCCAGAACTGTTTCTGAAAATTGCAGTCAACTTCTAAAACATATATTTGCTATTTTCTTGAAAACCATTTAATTTAACTTGCCAAATTGAAACAAAGTGGTATTGATACATATGTTGGATACTTACAAATGTACTTACCTGCAACTTGAATCTTGTGGTGTTAAAAATAAAGTAACACAATATATTTTTGCTATATAAAAACAATTGTCCTGGAGTTAGTCATTGAGTGTGTGCTTCATTTATTGCCCGTGTGTGTACAAGAAATGCTTTGCACTACCCTCTCATAAACCTAACTGCTGGACCACACTACCACAAAATAGAGCATTAGCATTATCTACTTTAACCTCTTTTCAGCCTCGAGGGAACCCCTGGACTCTAAGCACACTTTATCTCATTTAGATACAGAATATACAGAGCCAGCTTCCTACAATGTGCCATTTAAAAGCGGTTGTAAACAAAACTATGATGGAGGGTACTTTTTCAGCCGTTTCGAAAAATGACTATCTAAAAGTGTTTGCCAATGGGGATTACTCATTAGTTCCCGTAGCAACTGCTCCTTTGGGCAGCAGCCAATCAGAATCAGTTATTCTGTAAATATCCAATTGGATTAGGAGACCGAATGCGAACACAGCAATGTCCTGAGACGCGTGATGGGCAGCTCGTCATAATTGTACAGGAATGCATGATGCAGTAGCAATAGAGAGTTTATCAAAGGAATGCAGCTCTGAATACATCCTGACAGTTCACGTAGGTCAGCATTTATGCGCATAGGCTCAGAGACTACGGAGCCTGCAATTTAACCTAGAAGGGACAGGAACAGAGCAGCATCAACTGGAATTTGCAGATAATTGTATTCTTTTTTGTTTATGCTGATCTATTGTGACTCCTGCAGGGAAAATATTTTGCAAGCTAATAGCAGGCATTTTAAAGATCCGGAGCACTCAAGCCATTGCTAACCAACTTAAGTTGCCATCTAGCTGCAATTACTAAATTCGTGGACAGGATGAGCTTTAAAATGCACTGTATGGAATTTATCGGCCCTTTTTTTAATCAGTAGGAGATTTTTTTTTTAAACTGTCAAATGCCTTCTCTTTGAAGACGAGAGAAGGTAAATTAGAGAGGAAAAACTCCATCACGACTTAGAGTGTATACCAAGCTTTTAGAGCTTTCTGCTGACAGCGAATGACATTTGAGTTGTACACTCCAGTGAGTGATCATTTTTTTAAATGACAAAGGAGTTCTCACTCAAATATCACAACAGACTGTTTTATGTATGTTCCCCTTTACTTCCCTTTTGTGTACCTGTTTTTAAGAGCATCAGATGGCCTTGGCAGGGTAAATGAAGGCAGCCCGAGCAATGGATGGTCTCCTTGGCCCAGCTCTTAATGCAGCCAGCCCTCTCATTTTCCATGCAGATTTTATATAAAGGTTTTTAAATGGCCGGGTGTGCCTTCACTCCTTATGTTTTTACATATATTTGGCACAGGAGAGAGTGTGGAAGTGGGCAGTGTGATGACTGTCAACAAACATCTTAAGAGAGATAAGCACATACCAAACATCAAAACTGTCTGCATCCAATGAATCAACAGTTCAAAAGAATGAATTTACAATTGAAGATGCACTGAAAGCTGACCGTACTGTTTTAGTTCATCCATGTAGTGAAGTTAACTAGATCACTGGCTATGTAATACTTAGATAGCTGCAAGTACCATATGCTATATATATGTTTTCCCAAAACGCACACACAAAACAACAACTAATACAAAAAGCACTAGAATGTTCACCTTGACCAACATCCCACATGGTCTCAAATGCTAAGTTCATGGTCCATACGCCAGCGCTGAGCACTCACTTGACCCATGCCGCCCAACTACATACCATGATCCAATGAATTTCCTTTCTGTAAGTCACTGTGATTTAGCACTACAAGTGATTTAACTAAGATGAACCAGAAAGACTACTCCAAGAATTCATTAGGTTGTTAAATATAAGCCTGAATCAGGAACATGCTGTTTCTAATTCAGACCTGCCAACTTCGACAAAAATTACACTGTGTGAGGAAGGGGCAGGACCTTGGAGAGGGCAGGGCCTTGTGCACAGAAGTACTTTTGCCCCTACCCAGCACCCAGCCCCCTCGTCTAAAAAAAAAAAAAAAAAGCTTGCAGAGACTTTTGCCGGTGTTCTAGGGTGTTTTCACACCCATTAAGGGATGATGGCAGATGAAAGCCTCCGAAAATGAGCTAAAACCACTGTTTACAGTGGTTTTCAGCTTGTTTTCCCTGCCACTGTGTGATTTTGGCTCCTCACCGTGGGACCGTGTGATGGGATCCAATACGGTGTATCACAGGGTCACACGTGTGAGTTGGCAGGTCTGCTGATGACATGTAGACAGTCGACAACCTTTCATAGCTGGCTTATAACAAAAGAGGGAAAGAGAAAGAAAGAAACAAAGAAAGAAACAAAAAACAAAGAATGAAAGAAGGAAAGTGTATGTGAAAAGGTAAACTGATAGTATGCAAGACACTGGAGTGTGGGGGTGTTTATCTTTCAGCCCCTGGTGTCAAGGCATTAACGGCTTAAGTAAGTCTCATGACTAAGTGGTTCAGCTCAGTAGTTGTCTTCATCCACTGTGGTGTGTGAATAGAAGTCACATCTGCAGAGATCTTGATCGAGGTTGAGTAACAAGATTGATTTGTATTTGTGGGTTAGCCTAGTGGTTCGGCTTACCTGCAGCTCTTATCCCTGGGTGAGGTACATGGTTGCAGGACTGTAGCTTGGTGTACGTCTGTCTTTGAAAATGTCAGAGACAGGCAGAAGATGTAGTGGTTTAATGATAAAGGAACCTAAAACGCCATTGAAGAGTCTCAAACTACCACATGTCATCTGCATGAAAGCCTGGAGGAAAGTGTGCAATGGCAAACAGAGAATTGCCATACAGTTTCTTTATGTGAGTACATTTGCAGACGTACTTACTAGTGACAGAAAATGAATCTGGATTTTACTTAATACAGCATAGCAATGTAACTTTTAAAATGACAACTACACAATAGACAAATACATTAATTCTTAAAAACTTCAGGAGACATGCATCGGGTCCACTCAGCAACTGAAGGACCAATATCTGTAAAGATGTGTGCTAACTTAATCAAATATAGTATATTGGTGGATTAAATAAAACATCTTTACATGAAAGGTGAGTGCATTTGTACCTAACTATTCCTTTCCACGCAACAGCCTTTGTCTTCATATGCTCCATGTTTACCTTCAAATGGAAAATGGAGCTGTGGTGCCCATGGTGGCTTCCAGTGCCCAATGGCACATGACATGACAAGGAGGATTTTACTACTATTTGTGTCTCCCACAAACTTTGCACAACCAATCAAAACACTTCATGTGAAAAAGGGTTTCAATTCTAGCTAAACCAGACATAAGGTAGAGTGGAGTTACCACTACAACACAAGACAAAGAAGCAGAGCAGCCTGCATTTAGTCTGAAATTAGTACAAGACATAGGTTATCCATTGCTTGTTCTCTATTCTATCGCCCCACCTTTTGGAAAATAATTCTTATTGCAGCATTACTGAAATGTTCTCCAAAATGCATCATCTTGACTTGGGAGTATTTTTGTCTCAGATACTTTTGTTATAAAATAGATCACCTTTCATTCATTTTGATCTCACAACTTCTCCACAACGTTGGGTCCAATGTACCTAATTGGATCTTCACGAAACCTAGTACATGTGCAGTGGGTATTACATACTAAATTGTCACACTTGACACATATTGGTCAAACAGCACCAAAGATATAAGGAAAAAAAATGCTACTGACCTTCCCCCGTGGATTGACACAAAAGTTGACAAACCAAGAGAAAGCTTAACAACCCTAGTGTCTGCCATATTTTGTGCAGATCCATCATACACTTTGAATGAACACTTTTGATGCCCCCAACGGAGATGCATCAATTTGGAAAAATCAACAGAAGCATGAATGTACTATCTGTCAATTTTCATGCATATTTATTAAATAGTGCAAAAGATAAAAGCAAATTAACAAATAGCTTTTTAACTGGCAGAATGGACCTAAGTGTTATCCCATTTAAGCCCACAAGGCACCTTTTCCAGACACATAGGTCTCCAAAACTATTGAACAAATTTGTACCAAATCAAAAAAGCGTGCTTTCTTAGTAAAGTTCTACATAAATGCCAATGTTGGTGCTATCCATTATGTACCAACGTTCTATCTTTCAGCAAATTAAATGGGAACTTCTAGACTTTTTCATCACCTCTAAACTTGTTTTCTCAGTGGACAGATCCTCACGCAACTTGGTCCACCAAAACATAGGCCCTCATTCTGACCTTGGCGGGCGGCGGAGGCCGCCCGCCAAAGTCCCGCCGTCAGGTTACCGTTCCGCGGTCGAAAGACCGCGGCGGTAATTCTGACTTTCCCGCTGGGCTGGCGGGCGGTCTCCTTCAGACCGCCAGCCAGCCCAGCGGGAAAGAGGCTTCCACGATGAAGCCGGCTCGGAATCGAGCCGGCGGAGTGGAAGCTGTGCGACGGGTGCAGTTGCACCCGTCGCGTATTTCACTGTCTGCGCAGCAGACAGTGAAATACATGTAGGGGCCCTCTTACGGGGGCCCCTGCAATGCCCATGCCAGTGGCATGGGCACTGCAGGGGCCCCCAGGGGCCCCGCGACCCCCCCTACCGCCATCCGGATCTCGGCGGTCCGACCGCCGGGATCTGGATGGCGGTAGGGGGGGTCAGAATCCCCGCGGCGGTGCAGCAAGCTGCGCCGCCGCGGAGGATTCAATGGGGCCGCGGTACACTGGCGGGACCCCGCCAGTGGTGCCGGTCCGACCGCGGCTTTACCGCCGCGGTCGGAATCCCCATTGGAGCACCGCCGGCTTGTCGGCGGTGCTCCCGCGGTCCTCCGCCCTGGCGGTCAAAGACCGCCAGGGTCAGAATGAGGGCCATAGTTTACTAAGAGTCAATCGGTCCACATAGTCAAAAGTTATAGGAAAATTAAATAATGGCTTTTCGACTGAAAAAAACATTTTTTGACTAGCCTATATCTTTGGCGTTGTTTGACAAATTTTCACGAGTTAAATAAGTGCCACGGTGATTTATGTTGTGCATGGAAAGTTTCAGGGTGATCCATCAAGCTGGGCCCCAAAAAAAAGGGGTGGTGAAAACAGCTGCGTTTCCCACGTTAATTCCCACAGGACATTTAGACACATCGACAGCCAGAACTGCTGGATAGAATTACACCAAATATGGCAAAAAGGTAGCTTTCGGTATGCAGCTTGTGCTTTTGCTCATTTGGTTTAAACCCACTCAGTAGTTCTTGAGAAATTAAATGGAAAGCAAATTTAGATCTCTCTGGCTGCAGCGCCTTCACGATTATTTTATGAATATTTTGCGAAAATTCATGAATTTTCGCAAATACGTATGCGAAAAGAAGCGCTGTAATTGGCTGACCCAAACCTGACAAGAAAGTTGCGGCTGCCATTTTATTTCACGGTACAAGGTCCCTGTGGGTGAAAATCCTAATTGAAAGTGGCACTAGGGGTCAGGATGAAGGTATCCTGATCAAAGGGGTGTGATAGAGGTGTGTTTTAGAAGCAAACTATGGGTTTAAAATAATTTTGTATCACCACATGCTATATTAATGAAAATGTGCAAATTTTCACGAATTTTCACAAAGTATTGACAAATGTGAAAAAATGTGAAAGAAAAACCTTGCTTATAAGGACTTGGCTGCAGGCCAGGCCTTGCGACCAACCCCCACTGCGCACAGTCAGAGGCCATGCCCGGCGGGGGTTGGAACAACGTATAGTAATTACAATTACTTTACGTTAAAGAAACATTGAAATTCACAGAAAAATACAAAGGTTACAGGGATGTTATATTTAGGTTCTGAATGCACTCATACAAAACCACAGAAATTCAGCAGTGATAGTTCTTTCAAGTAAGTATAACGCTTGCCCTAAAGTAACTTTAACTTGAGCCTTTGCCATGCACAGCTAATTACTCCACATATTATGTAATTGATGAGATCTTGTATGCCACCTTTGATATTATTACTTCAACATTTCCAATAAAATTATCAATAAGAAAATTGTGCATGGCAAGGGTGCGAGTTATAGTTACCCTAGCACACAAGTTATATTTACTTGAAAGAGCGCTAACTATAACTCTTGAATTTCTATGGTTTTGTACAAGTAAATTGAGAACCTAACTATAACATCCCAGTATCCTTTGTTTTTTTTCAGTGAATATATATTTCTTACCTACTAGCAGTTGCCAGTAGGTGGTTATAGTTAGCACCTAGTTTCCATAGGTAAAGCAATTTTTTGCCAATAACTTTGGTGCCGTTTGACGAGTTCCGCAAAATTTTGCAAAACGAATACACCAGGCAGATCAGCTGCAATCTTGACAATTTCAGGGTTATTTGTTAAGTGGGGGCAGAAAAAAAGTCCCAAAATACATTTCCTCAGGCATTTTCCCCTAGGGATTTTGAACACAACTTCAGCCCATACCACTGGACTGAATTACACCAAATTTGGAGGAAAGCTCGCTCTTGGTCCAGGAAGCATGATTTTCTGTGATTCAGTGTAAAATTCATTCAGTATTTTTTGAGCTATTAAAGGAAAAAGAAACAGATACGTGGGTGGAGTCTAAGCACACATCTGATGGTGAGATCCGATTGGCTGTGAACACTTTAACTAGAAAGTGCTGGCAGCAATCTTGGGACCAATACACATGACAGAACCCACTGAAATGGCAGGTTTTGAGGGTCACAAAAAAGAGAATGTATATAGGGTGGTAACAGATTTTAGTTACATTATAAATCATTTGTTGCTAATGTGATTTTACCATGTGAAAAAGCCTTCTGCTGGGATTTCATGAATCATGTTTGAGAGAAATCTGTTTTCTCATAATTTTCTCTTGGAGGTTATGTAAGGTGCTCCAGAAGCTAAAATGAGATCTTATTTTCTGTAAATTCACACTATCTTTCTCAGTCATATGAGAATGAAGTCTGACATTCTCAATAAAACATGTACTTCCAACAGGAGCAGTCTGTCAATTGATTCCCTTTGGTTACACTGCAGCCTCCTAGAGTGTTCCAAAGAACAACTAGAGTGCTAACAGGCTTACTCATGACAAATGTGTGGCACACCTGAAGGAATCTTGTTTGAATCAAACTGGTAAAACTTAAAACGTTTAATTTAGAAAGGAAAAAATTATAGGTTTAATTTTGTCATAGAAATTACGGTTAGTGCTGTAGAAAAGAAAAATTAGGACACATTTTAAGTGAGTTCTCAAATATCTTTCTCTTCTATTTAATTAAAACATTCTGACAAGCAAACTGAAACCTGCACTTTCAACACCAGCGGCAGACTGCCAGTTAACTCCCTGGTAATTAGCAGTCTACTACAGTGTTCTAATGAGTGACTAGAGTGCTAAATTCTGCATTTATGCCAAAAGTGTGGCACAGCTGACTGCCATCTTGATGGAATCGAAGTGGAAAACACGAAGCATTTTCTACTGAGTATACTGCAGTAAATATGAAGATTAGGGAGCTTCATAACAAATAAAGTCTCCAGGCAAAAAAAAAAAAAGGTACAAATGTAGAACAAATATCACCCACATGTAGCCCAAGTATAACCCAATGACAGATGTGTGCAAGTTTTATATAGCGCAGACTTGACCCGAAGGTATTGGAGTGCTTCACATTAGAATCAGTTACATTACAAAAGAACACATTCCTTTTGGGCTTTTGGCATGGGGAGATTAAGTGATTTGCCAAGAATCACAGGATGTCAAGCTGATGCCGAAATTCCAACCTGGCTCCACAGTTGCAACTTCTGCAGCTCTGGCCGTAATGCCACATTACCACCCAGAAGGGTAACATATAATCAACTGAATATAAAACTATAAAGTACCAAATAATTTTAAAATGCTTTGTCACTATTTAAAAACTTAGAAAATATGTCTTCATTTTACATTTTTTGTGCACTAATCATAATTTCTATGGGAATGAGACCCTCTAATTTTTAAAATTTCTAAAGGAAATGCTTTAGGTATTACAGTTTTGATTACATCAAGATGACCTCAGGCGTGCCACACTTTTGTAATAAATATAGAATGTTAACAATCTAGTTGTTCATTAGAATACTGTGGGGAGGCAGATGTGAGGGGCACAGACTTGGATAATTGAGGGCAGGGAGGAAGGTACAGAGGCAACAAATTGACCATGCTGGACAGGTGGGAGGGGCAGTGACATCACAACGGACCATGGACTGCAGGAGAAGGAAAAGCAGGGACAACAAACCAACCATCCAGGATAGGCAAGAGAGGCTGTGCCAATATAAAAGACAATTGAGTGCAGAAGGAAGAGGTAGTGATGGTACAACCATACATGCCAACAGACCTGATTCAGGAAGGATACTCCCTATGTTTTTAAGTCGTAAAGGGCTTTATTTTATCTGCCTTCTGTCTAAAATGCCCTCTTTTTCTATCTCAGTAAATGGGGAAAATCAATTCCCCAGGTTTTTTTTTCAAAATTTTCCTCTTACCTAGTTAAAACTGTTGGCAAGTATGGTACATTGGATCAATGAGGGCAGGAGGAATGGGATAGGTACATGGACTAGGATAACAGACAGCAGGAAGGAGATGGGCAGGGGCACCAAAATGACCTTTCAGGCCAGGCGTCAGGGGTTGCAGCAGCACAATACATCACACAGGGCAAGCTGGATGGCACTGCAGTCAAACAGACAATGGAAAGCAATAGGGAGGGGACAAGGCCATGCACATGGACAACAGGGAGCAGAGCGGTAGGAGGCAAGAGCAGCAAGCTGACCATACAGGACAGACAGAAGGGACAGTTGCGGCATACCAGACCATGGAAGACAGGAGGGAGGGGATAGGGGCACGACAACAGACCAGAGAAGGCGGGAAGCGATAGGGGCCTGCACATGGACAACATAAGGCAGGGTTCAAGCAGGCAGGGCTGGAGCAGCAAGCTGTCCATGGAGGGCAGGAGGGATGGGCACTGGAAGAACAATACACCATGGAGGGCAATAGTGAGACCATAATGGCATAAAGACAGACAACGGAGGGAAGGTGTGAGGGTTTCGGGGCTGGATTGAGACCACAGAGGAGGGGCTGTGGCAGCACAGAAGGCCATGCATGGCAAGTGGGAGGGTTATTCGCAGCACAACAGCCACGGTGAGCAAGAGGGAGGTAGCAGGGGCATGCACAAAGGACTATGGAGCACAGAAGGGATGAATAGGGGCTGGACACATACCAGAGAGGGCAGGGACTGGGGCTTTACAACAGACCACACGGGGTAGGCAGTAGGAGCAGGGGTACTACAACAAAGCACGGAGAGCAGAAGGGAGTGGCAGCAAAATGGGCAATGGAAGACTGGAACTCAGACAGGCGACAGGGACAGGCGGCCATGCCTGGCAGGTGAGAGGGGCAGTGGCAGCTCAACTGAACAGACTAGATAGGAGGGGCAGTGGCAGGTCCATGGAAGATGGTGGGCAAAAAGGAGGGAGTGGGGTTAAGCACAAAGACATCAGAGGGCAGGGGGGAGGGGAAGAAGGAGGAGGGCAGCAAGCTAAGCACAGAGGCTAATACGGAGGGCGTGATGGGCATAGAATTGGGCAACAGTTGGGAGGAGAAGTGGGCAGAGGTTCATGCCAAATGGAGGGAAGTGGCAGCACATGGGGCCATGCAGGGCAGGAGGGAGGGGGCTAGTGCATGGACTCGGACAACAGAAGGTAGGGAGGAAGTGGATGGGGCAAGCAAGCTAACTGTTCAGGGCAGGAGGGAAGGGCAGTGGCAGAACAATGGACACACAGGACTGTAATGAGGGAGTAGGGGCATGAATTTGGACACTGGATGCCAAGGAGGAGGGAGGAGAGGAGCAGCAAGCTTGGGTGGGGGCAGCGTAATGCCAGGCCAGACCCCTCCACCGTACATTGCGATGGGCCTTTTACTTAACATTAAAAAAACAAGAAATTAACTGAAAGAAAAACAAAGATTAAAGGGACGTCATAGTTAGGATATAGAATTCAAAATAACCTTAGAAATTCACTAAAAAAACAATGATTACAGGGCCGTTATAGTTAGGATCAGATTTTACATGCACAAAACCTTATGAGTTCAGATTTTATAGTTAAGAGTTATTTCAAGTAACTTATAGAACTCCTGCCTAAAGGTAACTATAACTCTCACCCTTGCCATGCACATTTTTCTCCTCAATAGTTTTACTGAAATGTTACAGTGATAATATCAATGATGTCATAGAAGATTGCATGAGTGATGTAATACCTGGGGTAATCAGCAGTACCTAGTGAGGGTGCGAGTTATAGTTACCTTAGGTCATGAGTTATAATTACTTGAAATAACTAACAATAAAAGCTTAATTTCTATGGTTTTGTGCGTGTAAAATCTGAATCTAACTATAACGACCCTGTAACCTTTATTTTTTTTTGTGAATTTCTAATATATATTTATATATATATATATATATATATATATATATATATATATATATATATATATATATATCCATACAAGAAAGAAGTGATTCAAACAGATGGTCTCATCAAAGAACAAAAATATATTTCCACTACAACGTTTCGGCTTCTACCTTCCTCAGGTAGTACAAGATGGTCTGCTCAGTGGCTGCACAGCTGACACTGCTGGATTTTCAAAAAGCATCATGAGTGAGGATCCCAAATGGAATCGGGAATCAGTGCAGTCCTGAGAACTCCTCAGATATGCAGAAATCAAGTGTTATTTCAGTGATGTTCAGTCCATCTGGATGCAGTGATTTTAAACAGTAGATTTGTGGTTCCTGAATCGTGTACAGAGGTCATTCACTGTTGGGCCTACATATTGTTTTTTAAAGCTTTGGTGTTGGCACTGAATCACATAAATAATGCATGTTGAGCGACATATAAATACTATCTTATTCCACAGGTCCTTCTTGTAATAGAGCTAGTTACTGATGATGTTTGTAAAAGGGTATTCATATGTGATGCACCTTTTAGCATCACAGCAATTAATTCCTGCATTGTTACAGCTTGCTTAAGTTCAGCTCTCACAATAAGTGATCGTAAATTGGGAGCTCTGCGGTAAGCAATGACTCCGTACACGATTCAGGAACCACAAATCAGCAATAATTAACAAGAAACTTGACCGACCTGTGGCCCGTCACTTTAACCTAGTGGACCATTTACTATCAGATTTGAAGATTTTCCCTGTGGAACATCTTAAAGGAAGAACTACTGGACATCAGAGAAAACTTCTTGATGTTTAAAATCACTGCATCCAGATGGATTGAACATCACTGACAATACCACTTGATTTCTGCATATCTGAAGAGTTCTCAGTACTGCATTGATTCCACATTCCATTTGGAATCGTCCATCATGATGCTTTTTAAAAATCTAGCACTGTCAGCTGTGCAGCCACTAAGCAAACCATCTTGTACTACCTGAGGAAGGCGGAAGCCGAAACACTGTAGTGGAAATAGATTTTTGTTCTTTGGTGAGACCATCTGTTCGAGTCGCTTCTTTCTTGGATACTACATTTTCTTGTGACTCATTGAGTCCTTGGGATCCAGATTTTTGCCCTGACTGGCTGTTGTTTTCTTGTGATCCTTCATCTTCTAGTATATAGTAAGAGAGCTCTGGGTAGTTCCCACGATTAGGTGGAGAGCAGCTCCATTAAGAAGCACCCTGCAACAGCAGCAACACTCTAGATTGTATGCGTCACTCTAACCTTGAAAGGGCCTTTTTCTGAGATATGTATATATATAAATATATATATATATATATATATATATATATATATATATATACACACACACACACACACACACACACACACACATAAATATATATATTTTTCCTGCAACACTAAAATTCACCAATTATAATTATCTCAGGTAACTATAACTTGAGAGTCCTACTTGCACCCTCGCCATGCAGTGTTGTCAATAAAGTTATCATTTTTATGTCGAGCGCGCAAGAGCTCTGACGTGTTGTAATCTATCTGTGGGCTTTAACCACACCCACCACTATCACTCGTTCATGGGCTTGCCTTTTAAAATCTTTTGTTACTATTGGTAAATGCTTTACGTTTCTCCCTCTTTGGGACAGTTTTGTTACCACCTTGGCCATCGACCCTGTTACAAGAATAATTGCACGTTTGCTGATAAGTTTGACTGCAAGCAACCTTCTTCTTCCTTTTGTGTCTTTGCTTGCGCTCACGCTCATAGCGGCCATGGCGCTTTGAGTTGGCTTGCTTACATCAACTATTTTACTTTTCATTTTCAATTTATGTGGCAAAAAAAGTCCAGTTAGGAATTTACAACGTTAATAGCTCTAACTCGAGCAAACGCAAGACCCAGTGCATTGCAAATGCTTGTTAGATGTTATAGTGATTGTAAGGAAATGCCTCCTTGGCATGGTTGCCCCCTGACTTTTTGCCTTTGCTGATGCTATGTTTACAATTGAAAGTGTGCTGAGGCCTGCTAACCAGGCCCCAGCACCAGTGTTCTTTCCCTAACCTGTACTTTTGTATCCACAATTGGCAGACCCTGGCATCCAGATAAGTCCCTTGTAACTGGTACTTCTAGTACCAAGGGCCCTGATGCCAAGGAAGGTCTCTAAGGGCTGCAGCATGTCTTATGCCACCCTGGAGACCTCTCACTCAGCACAGACACACTGCTTACCAGCTTGTGTGTGCTAGTGAGAACAAAACGAGTAAGTCGACATGGCACTCCCCTCAGGGTGCCATGCCAGCCTCTCACTGCCTATGCAAGTATAGGTCAGTCACCCCTCTAGCAGGCCTTACAGCCCTAAGGCAGGGTGCACTATACCATAGGTGAGGGTACCAGTGCATGAGCATGGTACCCCTACAGTGTCTAAACAAAACCTTAGACATTGTAAGTGCAGGGTAGCCATAAGAGTATATGGTCTGGGAGTTTGTCAAACACGAACTCCACAGCACCATAATGGCTACACTGAAAACTGGGAAGTTTGGTATCAAACTTCTCAGCACAATAAATGCACACTGATGCCAGTGTACATTTTATTGTAAAATACACCACAGAGGGCACCTTAGAGGTGCCCCCTGAAACTTAACCGACTATCTGTGTAGGCTGACTGGTTCCAGCAGCCTGCCACACTAGAGACATGTTGCTGGCCCCATGGGGAGAGTGCCTTTGTCACTCTGAGGCCAGTAACAAAGCCTGCACTGGGTGGAGATGCTAACACCTCCCCCAGGCAGGAGCTGTAACACCTGGCGGTGAGCCTCAAAGGCTCACCCCTTTGTCACAGCCCAGCAGGGCACTCCAGCTTAGTGGAGTTGCCCGCCCCCTCCGGCCACGGCCCCCACTTTTGGCGGCAAGGCTGGAGGGAACAAAGAAAGCAACAAGGAGGAGTCACTGGCCAGTCAGGACAGCCCCTAAGGTGTCCTGAGCTGAGATGACTCTAACTTTTAGAAATCCTCCATCTTGCAGATGGAGGATTCCCCCAATAGGATTAGGGATGTGACCCCCTCCCCTTGGGAGGAGGCACAAAGAGGGTGTACTCACCCTCAGGGCTAGTAGCCATTGGCTACTAACCCCCCAGACCTAAACACGCCCTTAAATTTAGTATTTAAGGGCTACCCTGAACCCTAGAAAATTAGATTCCTGCAACAACAAGAAGAAGGACTGCCTAGCTGAAAACCCCTGCAGAGGAAGACCAGAAGACAACAACTGCCTTGGCTCCAGAAACTCACCGGCCTGTCTCCTGCCTTCCAAAGAACTCTGCTCCAGCGACGCCTTCCAAAGGGACCAGCGACCTCTGAATCCTCTGAGGACTGCCCTGCTTCGACGACGACAAGAAACTCCCGAGGACAGCGGACCTGCTCCAAAAAGACTGCAACTTTATCCAAAGAAGCAGCTTTAAAGAACCCTGCAATCTCCCCGCAAGAAGCGTGAGACTTGCAACACTGCACCCGGCGACCCCGACTCGGCTGGTGGAGAACCAACACCTCAGGGAGGACCCCCGGACTACTCTACGACTGTGAGTACCAAAACCTGTCCCCCCTGAGCCCCCACAGCGCCGCCTGCAGAGGGAATCCCGAGGCTTCCCCTGACCGCGACTCTCTGAAACCTAAGTCCCGACGCCTGGAAAAGACCCTGCACCCGCAGCCCCCAGGACCTGAAGGACCGGACTTTCACTGCAGAAGTGACCCCCAGGAGTCCCTCTCCCTTGCCCAAGTGGAGGTTCCCCCGAGGAAGCCCCCCCTTGCCTGCCTGCAGCGCTGAAGAGATCCCTTGATCTCTCATTGACTTCCATTGCGAACCCGACGCTTGTTCTAACACTGCACCCGGCCGCCCCCGCGCCGCTGAGGGTGAAATTTCTGTGTGGGCTTGTGTCCCCCCCGGTGCCCTACAAAACCCCCCTGGTCTGCCCTCCGAAGACGCGGGTACTTACCTGCAAGCAGACCGGAACCGGGGCACCCCCTTCTCTCCATTGAAGCCTATGCGTTTTGGGCACCACTTTGAACTCTGCACCTGACCGGCCCTGAGCTGCTGGTGTGGTAACTTTGGGGTTGCTCTGAACCCCCAACGGTGGGCTACCTTGGACCAAGAACTGAACCCTGTAAGTGTCTTACTTACCTGGTAAAACTAACAAAAACTTACCTCCCCCAGGAACTGTGAAAATTGCACTGTGTCCACTTTTGAAATAGCTATTGGTGAATAACTTGAAAAGTATACATGCAATTTAAATGATTCAAAGTTCCTAATGTACTTACCTGCAATACCTTTCAAACAAGATATTACATGTTAAATTTGAACCTGTGGTTCTTAAAATAAACTAAGAAAATATATTTTTCTATACCAAACCTATTGGCTGGATTTGTCTCTGAGTGTGTGTACCTCATTTATTGTCTATGTGTATGTACAACAAATGCTTAACACTACTCCTTGGATAAGCCTACTGCTCGACCACACTACCACAAAATAGAGCATTAGTATTATCTATTTTTACCACTATTTTACCTCTAAGGGGAACCCTTGGACTCTGTGCATGCTATTCCTTACTTTGAAATAGCACATACAGAGCCAACTTCCTACAGTGATGTTATCAGTTATGTCATACATGATGTAATATAAGTGGTAATCTGACTGAGTCGAGTTCTAAAATAGCTGCTATCACATCTTTTCTGATGTTGTGGCAGCCAATCAGATCTTATCTCTAGATCTGTCAGCTTCATAGACCCACAGCAGCATGATATATGCATAAATTCTGAACCTTAATTTCTTGAAATTCACTGAATGGAACAACACCAACTCACAAAAATCATGTATTCTGGACCAAGACCTTACATTCTGCCAAATTCGAAGTAATTCCATTCAGCGATTTTGGCTGTAGCTGTGTCTAATTTTCCTATGAAAAATGTATAGGGAAAACACATTTTGAAACCCTCCTTTTTCTTGGCTCCTGCTTGATGAATCACCCCGAAACATGCCAGGGAGGAGTGGAGGTAGGTAAGACTTTTAATTGAAAGTTTTGCCCACAACCACCCTTGAGGAAAAGGTACACATGTAACATAGTACACCATATACAGAAGGTAATTTGAGAATTTACACAGCATGTGCGTTTGTGTGTATTTATATACATGTGCATGTTTTTAGGCTATAGATACAAACGTGTGCGAACAGATAAAAAATAAGTAAAGAAAAACAGATATGCATTCAAGCACTCAAATAAGAAAATGTTAAGGGAAGATCGAAATTATGAAAAGATGCTTTGTTCAAAATACCACACTACCCATAAAAAAACGATAAAATGATCTTATTGTAAAAAAAAAAAAAATTGAACAGTAATGTTTCCGAAAACGACTATATCCCATGGAACTATTAGCTGCACCTTAGAGCTGTGACCTTGGCATTTGTTTGTGCTTTACAAATAATAAACAATCCAATAATACAATTTGCATAAGCCTTTAAGTCACTTTGCTGACCATTAACAAGGCCTTCTTTATTGAGATCTAAAATTGGAACTTGTTATAAAACTCACTGGTGTCACCACTCACTGATGCATGGCCGGCAGTCTAACTCGGTCACCGTCAAACAACAAGACAGAACCACAAAAATAAGCTTCTCCTTGGGCGATAAGACTCATGGAGAAGAATACGAGCTATTATAAGATTGTTATCTTTGGTCTCCAGCCGAATATGTAACATTTTATGTCCTTACTACTCTCAATAAACTGTACCCAAAATGAGCCTGGAACTTGAAGGATATACTCACTAGATTGAATCTATATGCACATGTATGATACTGCGTTTACAAATAAAACATAATTACAACATACTATGATCTGATAGGTGTGCATGATAATTACTTTATTTTGGATATTTGTGGGGCACGGACCTAGCTTCAAAAGTAGCCACCGAAGGAATAAATGAACAATTGTTGAAAGCACCTCTGCTGTTTGTACATATACGAGGAGTGTATAGTTAAGGCATGTACAAAGTACGCCGACTGCCAGGGTGCTGTCCTCGGCAGTGTGCAGCTCAGCCATAAACACTATTCGAGATACATATAGAGACGCACTACATACAGCCTGCAAAGACAGCTAATGCATTAAAAATACCGTAGGTAAGTGGACAGAGGGCTGGGAGTCCTGGGACCAGTGCTTAATGTGTGCTTGTTGTTTCCGGTGCTGAGCACCGGTACTTATTTTTGAGGGCCGGCGCTTAGTCTCCTGCTTCAAGCATTTGCTGTGAGCAAAAGACACGTTAGGGAAAGACGGAGGAAGAGAAAAACGAAAAAGCGTCACAATGAGAGAAAGCAGAAAGGTGCAGGTGTGAGCTGAAGGGGCAGGGAGTGGCCGTAAATGGATTGAAGAGGCCGAGATGGCTTCGGGATTACGCTGCCTCAGTATTCCGTGTTCGCAGATTTAATTGCAGCAGCCGCGTGTTTAAGAGGAGGACTTTGGGCACCGGCACTTTTTTTAAGCACTGCCTGGGACAGAATTAGTGTAAGTGCAAAAGGTGGGATGACCAACGTGATCTTAGGAGATCAAAGGTTTTAACCCATCTGTTGATCCAGAGAAGATGAGGGGATAGCGTAAGATAAACAGAAAGACTATGAATGGTCCAGAGAGAGTAGTTTGAGCGTTCCATATGAATGTCTGGTGTCTACGTTCATGGACAAAACATAACTAGCTGTGGTTCATCAATGGTAAATGATGGATAACCATGGATTGTCTGAGGAGCATGTCTGCTGGTCTTTTCCTTATGTTTCTGTAGAGTACTGATGGGCATACTGATGAGTAATGCATATGAGATGGGGCAGTTTCAAGTAAATGGCTGGAGCTTACGCGATGAGGGCCCAGGAGTAATGGCAGCTAACCTCGTCCCACACCTTAATCGGTATTGACAATGGTGTCCTTATTCTTCCCTGACCTAGTAAGAGATGCCCGGGATAAGGAGTCCAGGCAGTCTGCTGAACAAGTGAAGGAGATTTCATGCAGCTTCGGTCGGGCAACCAGGTCTCAAGGCAAAGAATAACTGGAAGAACAAGACCGTGGGAGAGTGACAGACTGCAAGCTAGAAGGTTCTCACTTAACTGAAACAGCAGGTGTTGGAAAGCTGCCTTGATTGTGTTTTAACTTTTTCCAAATTCCGTACGCTTTGAGCACCATATTTTACATAGTCAAGAGATGCAGCCCAGATGGGCAAGAGTGAGTTCTCAACCTCAAAAATATATCATGTATATCATATAACAATACAGTTTTCAGTGAATTTTCACTAGATTTTGACATTGTTTGATGAGGGTTGTCAGCATAATATCCATGTCGAAAGATCAACCTGCTAATATACTGTGACAATAATATAGATATTTTGACATAACATGCGTCTCAGTAATTTTTGCCAAAATATGTCTATTAAAAAAACAACCTTAGTATTACCAAATATGAAGCGCAAACTCCTAACTAGACAACATGATTAACCTCCCTCTCTTTCACCCTTTTGATGACCTCTTATTCACTCCTACTCTCCAGTTTCCTCCTTACCAGACACTTGAGGTGAGCTACCAACTACTACTCAGTTTTCGGGAAGTTCATCTCATTCATAAGGCTCCTTCATCTTTCTCTCTTGTTCACTCCTTTCCACTCATCTGTCACTTTTAGCACTCTAGGATGGGCTTGGAGCAGCAGAAATCACTAGCCATGCGGCCAACATACCATAGCACATGCTTCTAGGTCTGTGTGTGTGGAGGACTGCATGCCACGTGATCTATGTGTATGGAAGTTTACATACATGATCTCTTTTTTGCTAGTGGTCCGTCCGTGTGGGTAGCCCTTGGTGAGTTGGTGTGTGCATGGATGTGTAAAGCTTTTTGTACGGCATATTTGTGTGTGCCATCTTATGTTAATGTTTGTGTGTATGTTGTGAGTCTGCCTTCACCTATGAATGGATGCATGAAAAGCTTAATGACTAGCTTTGCCAATGCATGTTTAGCCGTGCCACAATGAAAAGAGCAAGTGAACTTAACATGGCGCTAGAGGTAAACATACATCGTCTTTCAGGGCATTTGAATTCCTACCTCGCAGCACAAATCAAAAAGCTTACAGTTCTACATATCACATCCACGTCCCTTGGTCTTACACAAACAAAACATTTAATATCCACTGCACACAAAACATGAAGCAATACCTACAAAAGTTTGACTACGCCATAAACACATTTGCCAAATGCAATACGTATCCACCAACGCCCAAAAAAGTGATGTGTTGTCTCCTATGCACAGTAGCCAACGAACATCAGGAACATGAAAATCTAAACAGTCCTGATAATTAGATGAATATGAAGGAAACAAGCATTTATATGCAAACACATGCAAACACAAGTGTGCAAAATGCATACAGACTATTTGTTGTGGGTCAGGCCGTTTGTGCCAAATTTCACTCACTCATGATTATTTTAACTCTGTAACAGCATCAACAATGGGTAAACGAAAAGAACAGCACAAGATGTGATGGGCTTATCCGGCCACTGAAGAAAACGGAGAATGTTTTTTTCTGTCAAAAGTCCTGCACATATTTACCAAAAATTGTAGCTAAATAAGGCAGAGAAAGACGTTTTGAAAAATCATGTTTGGCTAGGTATGATCACTCCTTGGTGGAAATGTACTGCAGGTGGCAGCGTGGGTGCACGCCCGACAACACTGACATGGATGCAGTGTTGCTAATACCAGAAGGGGTGCAGAGAGCACTGTGTTGGTAGGTGAGTGTAGAGTCCAGCTGGACTCGTTCTAGTGTTTCTGCCAGCCACTCTGCTGAGGGCTGGTCTTACATGTGCACCCCACACCCACCCAACACAGGCGTCACCAGTCAGGTGACCCTGCCAATAAAAGGGGCCGGGCGCACGTGCCTGAGGCCAGTTAGTAATACCCTACCACCGTGTTTGCGTCACGTTACTTCCCAGCATGAGGGCCTAGGGCCCCATACTACATTGGCGACGAGGATGGGATCTGCAACCCTAAGTGGTTGCAGACATGAACCTATGACACAGCAATCGATGGAGAAAGGAGAAGTGTGGCCGTCGCAGCCCCAGCGGTGTGAAAGAAGGGGCTGAGTGCTGCCGATCGGAGCATCCGCAGCACTGTCAGAACGGCTACGGGCGCCGAAAATAATTAAAGTGCTGTGAGGTGCGCAGTGCTACTTTCCCCCATGCCCCCGTGGGAAATGCCCGGAGCCCCCCCCCCCCCCCCAGAGTCGGATGCAGCGCAGCCCGCAGCGTGAGGGAAGGCTGCTGGGGCCGCGCTTGAAATGCGCTTATGGTGCTGTTGCGCACTGTGAAGAAAAAGGGTGAAGAACCATGACTGGGGCCGGTCGCCCCCGCCCCCAAGAAAATAACGTGGTCAGCAGCGTGTCCCATGCTGCTGCGGCCGCGCATGGAAAAACATGGTGCGATCGGACACCAAGAGTGCAGAAAACGACCGGGGGCCGTTTCCCCCTTTTTCCTTTTAAAGTGGCGCTGCCGTGCGCCGTGCGCTGTGAGGAGAAGAAGTTGCCAAATGGTGGCCGGGCCGGTCGCCCCTTTTCATTTTTAATAATGGTGCTCTTGCGCACCTAAGAAAATATGCCCAGGGCCGCCCCCACCCCAAAAATGACGGCAAAACGGCCCGCAGCACAAAGGACCGCTGCTGCGGTCGCAACGAGGGATCCGGGATGGTGCTGGCATGCACCACAAAGGAAATCAAAATGCCCAGAGCCGCCCCCACCAGCTCCCGTATGGACCGAGTAAACTGGTGCAGACACGCACCAAATACAAGTAAATTGCCCAGGGCCGCGGACCCACCTCCTCCAAAAGAACATAGATAAAATGCAAGGAGCGAAGATTTGAGGTGCTGACACGCACCTAGGAGAAATATTTTTTTTTTTAAAACAGTGCCCGGAGCTCCCCCCCCCCCCCCCCCCCCCCCCACTGACATTCGTGCCCAGCTATGCCTGGTTGAATTATGGACTTGTGCGGAGGTGTCCGGGTGCTCCCAGCTGCACCATGTCCACTGCAATTCTGCAGTCTGCCTTTTCGAGGCCGAGAGACTGATTGTAGTGCTTTCTTATTGTTTCTTTTACAGGTTGGACTTTTGTTTGGTTCCTCAATAAAGTTTGGGAGGGATGTAGAGTCCAGCTGGCCTCGTTCTAGTGTTTCTGCCAGCAACTCTGCTGAGGGCTGGTCTTACATGAGCACCCCACACCCACCCAACACAGGCGTCACCAGTCAGGTGACCCTGCCAATAAAAGGGGCCGGGCACACGTGTCTGAGGCCAGTTAGTAATACCCTACCACTGTGTCTGCGTCACGTTACTTCCCAGCATGAGGGCCTAGGGCCCCATATTACAGTGAGTACCGCAGATAGCACTAGGGCACGCCAGATGGAACATGGGTACTATAGAGGGCACACAGAATCAATCCCCCTTGCAGGGCCAGTGGGTCTTCTCTGGTGACGTAGAGTCACGGCAGCAGGAATTATATGCTAAACTGCTGTCCTGGGGGGTTGTGTGGGGAATTAATGCTTCCGCTGGGCGGAGGTAAATGTCACCTGTGGAAGCATTTTTGAGAAATTGCGATTCTCCAGTGCCAACTTGCACTGCCCTCAGCAGTTCTTGCCAGCTGAGGATTCTAGAAGATAAATGCTTATCTCATGGCCCATAGGAAGTAGACACACACCAGTTTGCACATGGTCAGCGAGCACAACGTTCACTTCCGGTGCAGCAGCGTAAAAATATATGCTATAGGCTCTGGAAGGCTCACTTGTGGATGATAGGCAGAGTGGTCCCTTCCGGTGCAGCAGCTAAAACGCAATGAAACCTCGAATCGGGCGAGCGCTCAGCTGGCGTGCAAGTGTGGCAGTAACAAATACATAAACAAATATAAACATAATGCTGCCAGTGCAAAAAGCAGCAAAAAACATACTGCGTTGAAACTATTGTTTTCACTTTCTTAGCAAAGCCACACAGGCCGAGCCAACAGCTCCAAAAAGATAGAAAAAAACGTTTTAAGTCATCAATTCAAGCTAGCTGTAAATGCAAACAAAATGCAATAATCTGGGACATACCAGTCCCTCTATTCATGTCGTTTGATGCGTTGACATGAACTTTGGCAACTGTGAAAGCTGTCTCCAGCCAGTCCTAAAAGTTAACCACAAGCAGATTCTCACAAATTTGAGACTGGAGAATTCATTATTTCTAGGTCAGCCCTCAGATATCAATATTTGTCATAATCCAAAAGGAAAAGCAGTAGCCCAATACTCAACTACTATCCGGAACTTGTCAATCAGATCAATCAAATATAGCAAAGCACAATGAAGTGTTACTTAAGCAGTGTTTGGGCCCCTGTAACATGGTATTCTCTGTGACACAAATAATGGTAGAAGGATGTAAATCTGAACTTATTTGGACAATCCACTGTGCTGCACCGATAGCAACAGTCATTCAGTGGAATCCTTATCAGTCAAGGACATATGCTGCTGGATGAGGGGAGCCGAAGCCCAGGCGTTCCTACTTTGTATACATTTTTGTTCAGAAAATCATAATGACTGCCGTAACCATGGTTACTAGGTGCAGAAAATTACAGCCTTTTCTACTTGATTGTGCATCGACCTTTGAAGTAGGCCTAAGCTCTCAGACTCCACCTAAGTCGACAACAGAGCAAGCTTCTTCTTAAAAGCTCACTAATGTGATCTCTATTAGTAGAAAAATGACTTACATCCAGTGTTTCCTGGACTAAGCACTGAGATCTTCACCATGTTTAGTTTAAATTGATTTTAGAAATCGTATTGCGTTTTTTTTCCTAAAAATGTCATGAATGCCATCATGGGTTCTATGCAAATGTTCTGATATTTGAAATCATATTTTGTTAACCAGCATTACTACGGAATCGTAGCGCATGCTTAATCTAGGCACCACTTGCGGTGACCAAATCAAGCATAGGCACAGCTAAAAGGCCTGGCCTTGGCTGCCAATCTTCGTCATTGTTTTTCATGGTTTTTGCAAAACTTTGTTGTGAAGGAAGCTGTGGGCCATTATCAATGAGGGGGGAAAAAAATAAAAATAACTAAAAGAAAAGAAGGGGCTGTGTGAAAGCGTTTAGAGGACAAAGGTCTGGATGACTTGACAAATAGGTTGCAGGAAAAGGGGTACTTGCAGGATTGTACTGAGGAAGCAAAAAGGGAAGCTAAGGCGAAGTAGAGAGCGCAGTTGTTGTTTAGCAGCAGTAAGGAGAGATGGACTAAGGTGGTTCCCAAGTTTAGACTAATCACGACTTATAACAAACAAGAAGGGGCTTTTGCGAAAGATAATCCAAAAATATTGATAATTAAAAAGGAATGACCCAGTGATTGGGAGGTTAGCCCCATGTGGAGCAGGTGTGACATTCAGAAGAGCAACATCTACGAGAGACAACTTAGTGAAGAGTAGCCCTGAAAGTTAGAAACACAAGAATAATTGATTTGGAGCAAGCCAAGTCTTTAAGAGGTGTGGAAAGCTTGTCAGTATGGGAGAAGCGCAAAAAAATAGGACATAAGACTTGCAAATACATAAAAGTCCACTTCCACTGTAAAACGGACGATGCAGTCTACATCTTAGTGTCCCCGCAGTTTGATCTATGTGGGGAGCACTAACCTCCTGGTGCATAAGAGAATCTTGCAGCTTATAAAACCTATGAACAACAAGGATAGAACATATCCAGTCACACATCACTTTGATTAGAAACATAGAAGTGATGTGAAAAGATTGATATATATTGTAGTGGATGCTGTACCCCTAAAAAAGAGAGGGTCTGACAGGGAGAAATAATTAAGGCAATTAGAGTTACAAGTGAAATACAAAAACCCCCTCTGGACTGAATATGGAAGAGGATTTGCACACACATCTGTAGCTCTGCTGTGACCCTTTTTTAACACAGTGGGAGGCAATGTTCGTGATTTTAATAATTGTAATCTTTTTTTTTTTTTTTTGCACTGGGCACCTTAGACACTGTGAACACGTAATGGGCGGAGAGATATGAGTTAATTGAACGGAAGGTAGGAGATGCAGTCATTAATTTTTAAGTACACCAACAATTAAAAGAGAGTTTGCCCACTGGGGCTTAATTGAGTAGTTGGAGGGAGGACCAGAGATGGAATGAATTTAATACAATGTCAAGACGAGTATTGAATGTGCCCACTTGGGCTATATTTGCATTAGTGTATTGTAATTCCTCACTTATCAAGAATTTAAAAGAATACTGTTTAAAATGTTCGTGATTAAAAAACAGATGTTGAGTGTATGATTTAATGGAATTATACAATACAATTAGATGTTGTGGTGCTTATGGAATAATGTGTATGCAAATGAGCAATTTATTTAACTGCCGAAAGAGTTCAGTGAAAAGTATGTTGTCAGTGATTATGATGATGTATTTAAGTTGTGTGGTTAAATATGACAAAATGGCGCCTTGCTGAATGTGATCAAGGCTGCAGGGCAGCCAAAACGTGTCAGGGTAGCACAAGAGAACTTTAATAAAGCATGTAATTTGCAGCACTCCTATGGTTCACAATCTGGGAGCATTTACCACTTTCTGTGTAGCATATGTCTTTTTGAGAGTTAAAGGGGAGCAGAGGACAGGTATTTCTCCAAATCTTAACACAATGCTGCAAATATTACAGCAAGATCTATTAATTTCTCATTTTACACATCTGATATAAAATATCAGCCTTTAAAGTAAAATGTGGTTGATTTTCAGGATACAGTGTTAGAACACTTGAGTTAAAACATTTTCTAAATAGACGTAATCAGTAAGCGGGTTTCAAAAGGTTAATTTCTAAAGCCCTGAACTAAGCTTGATTTGGATTGATTAATTATTCAATGATTAATAAACAAATGCACAATCAACTGATTAGCCATTTAAAATGAAATTTATGAACTAGCGCAACATCACCCGTGATGGATGCCTTTAATTAAGTGTACCTAAGCTCTCTGTAGAAAAGAAACCTACATTAGCGCCGTTCATTCTCTTCATCTATAGAGTGATAAACGTCAAAGAAAATAACTGATCACATATATAACCATACAGGGACATGTTTGAAACAATGTAGCCATAATATTGCAGGAAAAATGTCAAAACCCTAATAACGATTAGCACATTGAACATGTGGACGTGACTGTCAGTCACTAGAATAATTAAACGCTATGTTGGTGAAAACTCCTTTATATACAGAGAAAAAATGACAAGAATTGCTTTTCAAGGCACATCAATAATAACTATGCTTGAAAACTCAAGATCCCGTTTCAACAGAGAACTAAGCTGTTTAAATCAGAAAATCCATAAAAAAATGGCAGATGCTGATTCTCATCTCTCACGGCTTAGACATTTAAAATGAAGTGGTCTGTACATGGTAGACACCCACTGATGGAGACTTCTCTGCCTTTACCATTGGGCTTGCGAGTATGAGAGACTCAGCTGAATATGGTAGCATTTCAGCCACCCCATCTACACTTACAGATCTGACACCATACTTAGCATAGTGAAAGATTTACTTATATTTATTTTATGGCTCTAGATAGCATGGTCTGGACCTGAACTCGGTATCAAAGCGCTTTAAATGGGGACAGCTACAGAGCATGACATTTTGTTTAATTACTTATCACTTAAGTTTTGTTTCACATACAAAATATTGAGGACAATTTGGGGTTACATTGAAAAAATATTTCATTGAGGCAGTTCATCTACATATTCTATGCTATTTCCCTGGTTCTTCTATGAAATGAACGAGGATGAATGGCTCCCTTTGAAAATAAAAAACAGTACCGCCCCATTTAAAGCACTGCTTATATCGAAGTGCGTTTTCCCTCCATGGAATGTTTGCTTTGGTTCCCTGAAAAGAGGATCTAATTAATACACGCATGCGAGCCAAAAACATTATTCCTAATACTGTCATGCACTAATGAACTTTAAATGAAACATTGTACGGCCTTTGTAGCAGTGGCGTAGAATGAGGAAGGCCTGGTTGGTTTGGGACTAGCTATTTGCTAAATCCGCACTAAATCGTTAGGTGTTCCTGTCCAGCCCAAGGCTTCACAAAGCTTATTTTACATCGCTCGTGTCTGGATTTCAAGGTACAATTACCAATTTGACAGAAAAGAACTGTCGGGAAAAATGTTTAGTACATTCTGTTCCTCGCATCTGAACACGAACGAGGAAAGCGCTCACAAGCACACGTGCAGGGCAGAACGCGCGTTATATTTAAATCCTTTCCAAAACCGTGCACAGGAAGTATTGTCACTGATACTCGGAAGCAGCTGAGCATTTCTGTCACCACACACCAGAATTAACTTCAGGATTTCCGAGCACAAGTCAGAGTTACCTCCGCGTGGACAGCCCTAAATTAGTTCTTGCTAACAGCTTCATGTGGGCAAACAAAAAGGTAACAAAACCGCCCCAAGAAGGTACAAACGAAAATAAATTACCAAAGGATTTTTGAAAGGCAAGCCCATGAACGAGTGATAGTGAAGGGCGTGCGGTGGGTGTGGCTAAAAACAGTGCTTTAAATGGAAAAATAGAAGTGCAGGTACTCTGTGATAGAGTACCTGCTTGTGTCCGAGAAGTGCCGGTACTCTCCAATTAAAAGTATTACGTTTATCTTGAGATATGCCGGTACTCTCCCTCTCAAAATAAAAAAGTGCCGGTACTCAGTACCGGAGAGTACCGGCCCATTTAAAGCACTGGTTAAAAGCCCACAGATAGATTACAAAACGTCAGAGCGCTTGCGCGCTCGACCTAAAAATGCTGACGTAAATAGAAATTTGTGCTGTAGAATGATGTCTCATTATATTATTAGAAAACTAACATGCCAATCACGATCGAGCACGTTTATCACATGGATTGGGTTCTACAAGATTTTATTTATTTTCAGTAGTTTTTTTGTAGGCAAAAAAGTCCTCACATCCTAAAAAAGACACACATACACGATGCTGGTAGCGTCGTCGCCATATGTAGAGCAAAGGGAGCCCCGGGGAAGAGTTGAGGTGTGAAGCAATAAGCAATCAAAAAATGCTGCGCTAATTAAATGGATGCTTTGGAAACCCAGAACTAGTTTCGGAGAAAATTAAAATAACTTTCAATCTGTTGTTCAAATCGGAGGTGTCACAGCGAGCAGGTCTGGACAACAGGGGCAGATGTAACGACAAAGAAAAGACAAATGTGGTAGTCGCGTGCACAATACATTGCAAATTGAACACGATTCTGAGCCAGATGGAAAGGAGCCGCCCAAAGACCGGCAGCCCAAATGGGAGAATTAAAAGAACACTTTCCCTTTGCTAAGAAACTGCCAGGGTCTGAAAGGCCAGCACACATTTGTTGGACGGCAAATGGCTTATATGACAGGTGCCAAGAGGTCACAGAAAGGCAAGGCAGAGGGGGAATTGTTCTATGGGCAACCATAAATATTTTAATTAACCACCCCAAACGCACCTGTCAAGTTTTAGTCCTCTTACTATAGGAAAAAAAAATGTATTTGCAGATTCACTAGAAGTTGGTGTTGTCAAAGTTAAGGTAAAGATACTGGGTCCTGAATAACTCGCTATCAAAAGTATTTAATCTGTACTACACTTTTTACAGGCCGAATCTAATTATTTCTGTTAGGTATGTATTATAAAGCAAGAAGCATTTTAGTAAAATGAAAGTACTTCCGAGCCATTTTTCCAAAGGCGAGTCCTCCATGAGATAAGAGTCAAGAGGAGGGCTTAATTTGTGTTGATTGCTTTCGGTGGGACCACCGGCACTTATTTTTTAGGCCCGGCACTTATTTTTCTGCCTCAAGCATTCACTGCGAGCGAAAGACACATATGGAAAGGCGGAAGAAGCGAAAAACGAAAAAGCATAACAAAGGGAGAAATGAGAAACCAGCAAGAGTGAGCTGAAGGGGCAGGGAGTGGCTGTAAATGGGTTGAAGAGGCCCGAGATGGCTTCAAGATTACACTGCCATGGTATTCTGTGCTAGCACATATAATGTCAGCAGCCTCTTGTTTCAGAGGAAAGCTTTCGGCACCGGCACGTTTCTATTTACAAATTAAGCACTGGTCAAGAGGTCCCCTGCAGTGCTTACTTTAAAAAAAAGGTAAGTGCGAGGGTCATGTCAAGAGGCCAATTCACCCACTGGCCCTGCCACCACCTCCGATATAAGAACCAACACAACTACTGAACATCACATCCTACAAGTGTAACAATTCAGAGTTTTCGAGGCCCCCAAAGGTATAAGAATTTTTTGGGCAGGAAGTATTTGCCAATTCAATGTATATTGAATTAATAAAAAATAAAAAAACTACTGCTGTATTCATCTCTCATTTAGACAAACAATGCACCCAATTGACAGATTGCATAAGTGCCGGTTTTGACAATTGAGTTCCGGTGCCGAACACCGGGAACCACTGGCTCAAATTAAGCACTGGGTACCGGGCTCACTGTGGGGTGGTGGCCCCGGGACGGCCTCCTGTGAGGTGCTTGTGGAAGAAATACTTCTCTTCCGCGGGGCGGTGTGCTCAGTGTTAGACAGCTAACTGCCATCTGTAGTTTTTTAAACCAGTAATGGCCCACTCAAATTTCGGATATCAATTAAACTTATCAACCAACAACTTAGGTCAGAGAATAAGGACATTTAGTGCACGTGACACAGTAATCAGAACATGTGTATGGTGTCAAGAAAGAACCTAAAGAAGACGTGTCCTTGTGCGGAAAGAGAATAAAACTGCTCGGTTCGGGTTCCTTGGCTTTGAATTAAAAGCGGCGTCCGGAAGATAAAAAGCTACTTAAATACAATATGCGCACAGTGGCGCGGGTTATTGCCTGTTCCGGTCCACATAAAGAAAATATGGAACTAATGCACTTATCAACATCTGCAGGGGCATGTTAGGCAGACGAGTCCCCAAAACTGTTCCCGACAGCTCAAGTTCATAAACCTGCAAAAAACATTTGAAGATGTAAAAGAGAGTTTGAATACGTTTTCTATAAACATTCAACCACAGCTATTTGTGTCTATTTTGACACCATTCTCTTTTATTCCGGCAGCAGTTCACGGTCCTCCTGTGATCCTTGATGGGTACAGCACTCGGGGTCTCTGGTGAGCTAGGGGACAAGCATCTGTCGAGTCCCAAGGTAATAGTCAAAGCAGTTCTTCAGAGGTCACCTTAATTTAAATGGTTCAAGGAAAGTTATGAGGTCTTCCATCTCTTTTGTGTGCAATATTCACACCCAATTGTTGGGCAAAAGTTACTTTGTCCCAAATAACTCTTATATAAGTGCAGATTTATAGGGCCTATTTTCTATCCCCAAATTAAGTTGTTATGAAGCACAAGTTGATACCAGCGTAGAATTTGGTTGAATTAAAACTCCCCCCTTGTCACTCCTGTCCACCTGCAAACGGAGGACCGAACATTTTTGAACGTATTGCATAAGGGAGTAGAACTCTTAGCATAACATTTGATCAGTTAAAAGGGCCCATTTCCAGGTAGCTGAGGATAGCAATTGCTATCTGTTACAGCTTGCAACTCCGTAGCAGCGCGTTGCTGCACTGTTTCAAAGCCATAAGGCTTAATGCGCTATATAAGCATCTATACAAACACGAAACATGCACCGCCAGCGCATGGCTTAATAGTGTCAGACTCAAAAGTGAGTACTGTCAATGTCTTAATTATTCCAAGGAAGCAGAAACAAATTTGATGGTTAAATGCAACGAAACAAAAGTTAATAAATGTTAAAGCAAAGAATAAAATGTAAGAATTAAGCCATCACAGACGCAGAAGGAAATATTATATTCAAAAACGTTCTTTTAAAAGAGGAAAGCTGTTGTTACTCAAACCACTTGATCCTTCAAACTATTTTTCAGGGTGAAGCATGCAAAATGCTCTGTCCCTGATGTAATCTCTCTGTGGGCTTTTAACCACACCCATGTCACACCCATCAGTTTAGTTGGTTTGTGGGCTCTCCTTTTAAAATTTGCTTGATTTCATTAGTGAATGGCATGCATACATCATGCCTTTTCAGGTGTTTAGCCTGCCCGAGTCAACCAGCCAACTACAGAAAACATACGAGGCTCTAGGTTTTCTGTATGGTTTCTGGACTGCTTTTTATCTATTTCGTAGGCAGCGCGATCGTGCTGGGCAGTAGTCGAGCGCTTTGCACGGCATCGACCGTGTTACATGGATAATTGTACTTTTGCTTCTTACATAGAGAATTGCACTTTTGCCAATATGTTTCACTGTGAACGAACTTCTGTTTCCCTTTGTGTGTCTGCTTGGTGCTCATGGTGGCCATCAGCTCGCTTATGTGAAACTGTTTTACTTTTCATTTTCAGTTTATGTGGCAAGAAAAGTACGGTTAGAAGTTTTCAACGCTAATAGCTCTAACTCGAGCAAACGCGAGACCCATTGCATTGCAAATGATTGTTTTAAGATGCAGCAGCTTGACTGTCTTTTCTACATGAAGTTGCTGCTTATATTCAAAATAATGGAAATCTGGACTTTATTTGTCACATCTACACCTATAGCTTAATTCAATCTGGATGACAACATTTTTCAGCTAAAATTTTCTCAAAGGCTGGATCATATTTTTTACAACTGATACACATCTTTCAGACAGGTTTTAATCTGGGCTACCATTCATGAGTCATCAAAAAAGGTCATGTATAAATTGAGACAACATGCTATAGCATTGGTCACCAAGCCAGCATTTGGATGGGGAGGAAGGGTTTATATGAAGCAACATTTGATATCTTTGTAATTACTGGTACAGGGTATTTGCTGATTCACGTCCTGTCATGCCCCTCTGCCTCAGCCCTCATTAATTGGTTTTTGTCACTTCCCTCCAGTATGTTGTTAGGTGCCTGTGAGCAATGATTCCACTCATTAGTGTATGTCCTGATAAAAGAGCCATTAGCTACTCGAATCAGAAAACAAAACTTAATGCAAGATATTACCACCAGGGAACAGACTGCACACAACACCTTTCCAGGTATAAACTGTGCTACAGAATTAAGAGCCCACATCAGAATGTACAGTCAGTTTAAGTAAATTGGCACTCATGACTGTCAAACCGAACAATTATCGATTTACCCTTAACACCCAAAAGGATCCAGTGAAACACCGGGGATTCAACTTTCTAACCATTTAACAAAAATGCTCGTCGTAAGTAAGCGAACTCAGAGCCAAAATGAAGACTGACCTGGGAAAAAGGAACATCTTTACCTCGACACTGTTGGGCAGAAAAAAGGCTGGGCTAACTATTCTAAAACAAACCATGCCCAGGGGCGCCTTTAGAAACCAAAAAGACAGAGTTACAATCCTGTAGCTTTGATCTAAATACTTTGGGCCACACTCAGAAAACTACCGCACACCTAATATTAGCTTAAAATGCAATTTGCAATCATAAAGCAGATGCCCAGACACTTGCGATCACGATTTGTGAAATTTCACACCAATACATTTGATTTCCAGTAGCTGACGATTTACTAATGGCTAAGATGAAATAGTGTAGCAACAGAGGTGCTCCCAAAATAGAGGCAAGGTCATGACCATCGGGAAAAAGGTGGACATCTAAAATGCTTTAGTTTATTTAATATTCACTTCACTTTATTTAAACTTCCCAATAAGGTTTACATCCATTCAGTGCAGCCAACACACTCCAACACTTAATAGGTTTTAGGGGAAGAGGTTTCTTGCCATAAAACATGGACCTCTGTGGAACTAAAATGGGGAAAATGTATGTGCATTTGCATCTCAAAAATCGAAGTAGAGCAATACAATCTTTTCTTACTTAATGTCCACCTGTTTAGGATTGGTTAGCAGTAAGTGTGGGAATTATGATTTTCATGTATGCCCAGAATTTCTTATTTTATTACTGCATTCAAAGTAAATGTAGGAGTAACATAGATATTTTACACACTTCAAAATGTACTCCTACATTTTGTTAATCAGCACTGTATGCTTTCTCCCAGCACCGATGCTCACTCTAGAAATAGGAAGTTCTTCATTCTATCACATTTGAACCCCCCCCAAAAAAAATTAATATCATTATAACTTACTTCTAATTTCACCAGCTTTGCACATACCCACTAAAATCCATAGGACCGAGAGACACATGTGAAAGCCTCAGCTAATGGAAAGCAAATACGTGAGTCCATGGCCATGAATTACTCAAAAACAAACTGCTCTATGAGCTTTTTTATAGCAGGAGCTCTTGTGTATGATCAAGCACTGGTTGTTAACTGGTCACAATAGTTGGAAACAGAGGTTCCAGGTATTAGGAGTACTCAACTGAAAACATTGGGGAGGCAAAATATAATCAACAGTGTTCTACACTTCCTAGCCTCACTATCGCTACACCTGTATCTACAGCATATGCCTCTCCCTCTGGTGGACATCAGTGGAATGCTGCGGAGAGGTTAGAAAAACAGAAGGTCAAGGGGAGGGAGTGGAGTGTCATCCCCTTACTCCTCCTGCGGCTTTTGGTGTTACAGCTGTGTGGTGGCAGTGCAAGCCATGGCAGGAATGAGGGGGAAGACACCACTGCTGCTGCCGCTCCCTCTGACCTGTCAAACTGCAGGGCAAAGAAAGCGGTGCATGGTGCGGACTTTGGTGCTTATAGGAGGTTGGCCGCAGGGTCTACTGCAGGCCTAGTTCTATGGCCAACCCCCGTCGCACAAGGCCAAAGGTCATGCCAAAGGCTGTGAGCACCAATGGTTGGATTAACATAAAGGAATTAAAATTACTTAACATTAAATAAACACATAGAAAGTCACTGAAAAAAACAAAGGTTACAGGGGCATTATAGTTAGGAAATAGAATTTAAAAAAACATAGAAATTCACAAAAAAAACTAAAGATTACATTGATGTTATAGTTAGGCTCACATTTCAAATGTAAAAAAACATAGAAAGTCAGCAGCGATAGTTGGAGTTATTTCAAGTAATTATAACACATGCCCTAAGGTAACTATGACTTGCTCCCTCGCCATGCACTACCAATTGCACCAAATATATTTGCATCAGTCATGATCTCTTTCATGGCTTCACTGGAATTATTACTGCAACATTAGCAATAAAATTATTGATGAAGAAACTGTGCATGATGGGGGCATGAGTTATAGTTACCTTAGGGCACACAAGCTATATTTACATGAAAAACCTCTATCTATAACTGCTGAATTTCGATGGTTTTGTACTAATAATGTTGGTGTAAATCCGTTGAGTAGTTTTTGAGAAATGAAGGGTCAAATATAATTGTATATTTTGGCAGCTGGACTTGCGAGTGGCACCGAGACTCTCGCAAGAGTGCAAATTAAAAAAATAAAATAAAAAATAATAGCATTCTGATTGTCCCAGGGAGCTTTATTTTCCCTGGGCCATCTCGCTCCCGTACAAGTCTCACTCCCAGAACAGTCTTACTCCCATGCTCTGATTGCCTGCCAGCAACGTGAGCCAAATGTTGCTGGCAGTTATTACAGGTCTCAGGAATTTTGTCCAGTGTCCTGAAGTGGAAAAAAAAAAAAAAGATATGGGGCATGGTAGGAATACTCTAATCCCTAGCTCCCACGTGGGGGCTCAGAGAGATCTTCCCCCCAACACCTATCCAGTGAGTTTCTCAGAAATAAAAAAAACAAAAAACAAAAAACAAAATGGGGGCTGGGCCACATTTATAGACCTGGGGAGCCTCCACCTGGGGAAAAATCAATTTAATTAGGGAGCGGGAATGTACACCCCTCACTCCCCGCCCATCCTAGGGCTTTTTTTTTAATGGGGAGGGGGATCACATGCCCCCTTCCCCGAGCCCCTAGAGGCCCTGGGGAGCTCATGTCTGGGGCCAAAATCGGCTATTCTGGCAGTGCACCCCCACCTCCCCAAGACTCAAGGGGCCTACTCCCTGGGCTGAAAATATATAATAATGGGAGGATGGATTTGCACCCCACCCCCATCCCTGAGCTTAAAAAAAGGCCCCGGGAAGCCCATCCCCAGGGCCTACTATTTTAAAAGAGGAGAACTGCGCTGCCCCCTACCAAAGCCATCAATGGCCCATGGAGTCCACCACCGGGGCCGAAAATATATAATATGGGGAGGGCGGCCATGCAGTTCCCCTCTCCAAAACTTGAAAGGCCCTAGGGAGCCCACTCTTGGGGCTGACTCTTTTTAGTGGGGGGGGCTGGCATCCCCCATTCCTTGAGCCAACACTGACCCGGTGGAGTCCTCCCCTAGGGCCAGGTCAAAAGGCTATTTCTCGGGCTGCCCACCACCAGGACATAGTACTTTCCCTGCCTGCACAGGCACAGAACCCAGGTTTTGCTCTCACTTGGTGGTAGCAATGTCAAATCACTCACTAAGCGACAGCAAACATGAAGCCCACTCCCAGCTGGTGGGAGCTTTAGCAATGCTCCCGCCAGCTGGGAGTGGGCTTCAGGCTATCTAAATATTGCTCCTACCTGCTGGGAGCAGCATTTTTATCTGCTCCCTGCAGGCCGGAGGAATGCCAGCCCTTCTTCCACCTGCATACTTTTCCAGGCTCTCAGTGCTTGGGGCTGAAATCGACCCGGGGAGGGGGGCTGTATGCCCCCCCCCTTTGAAATGTGGGCAGATCCCAGGGGATTGATCCCCGGGGCCGAAACTAGCCTGGTGAGGGGGGCCAAGGCCTCACTCACCATTCAAAATAGTGCCGGGCTCTGAAGGATTATGTCCCTGAGGCCGGAGGCGGCACAGGGAAGAGCGCAGATGCCCATTCCCATTTAATACAGTGCCAGGACCCACAGGTTGGGGTCCCCCAAAGCAAAAATAGGTCAAGGGTGGGAGGCTGCATGCCCCCCTCCCTATAGAATGTAGTACTGGGCCCCAGGGATGGGGTCCCCAGGCCCAAAATCAGCCCAGGGCGGGAGGCCACATGCCCCACTCCTCCTTCAAATTGGCACCAGGCCCCTGGGGATGGGGTCCCCAGAACCAAAGTTGGCCTGGTGAGGGGGGATGTGTGCCACCTTCCCATCTATTTGAATGAAAAGCCCTGGGAGATGGGGTCCCCAAGGTCAGGCCACATGGCCAATCACACAATGTGCACTGCCTTTGGAATTTCGAGGGGTGGGGTTGGCTGTATAGTGGGTTTTTGCTGCAGGGCCTGGCCGAAGGAGAAGGGAGTGCGCAGAGGTGGGATGCTTTTACGTATGGTAATTATTACTTTATGTTAAAAACATCCCTAGAAATTCAATGAAAAAAAACAACAGTTAAAGTAACATTATGGGGGTCCCACCTGGTCTCCTGCGATTGGTGATTGCCCTACACTCATCAACCTGGTGCAAAATCTTAATGGGTGGAGAACACAGATGGTCTTCAAAGGTATTAACCAAAAATGGCCTGAAACAAGGTTGTTTACTGGCCCCACTGCTTTTTTCCCCTCTATATCCATGACCTACTCATAAGTCTCAGGAATTCTTCTGGTGATGCCCCTGTGGTGGGGGGCCGGCCAATCGTGTGCATAACGTATGCGGATGATATAGTAGTGTATGACCTTACCCCAAAAGACCTAAATTATCGCTTGGCTGCCTTAAAAATGTATTCAGAGAAGCACTACCTGAGAATTATTACAGCAAAGTCTCAGGTGGTTTGCTTCTCCGGGAAGATAAACAGAAGGAAATTCTTGTATCCTTGGGTTCTGGGTCAACACAAACTGGAACAGCAAGTTTCAGACCAGTTTTGGGTAAGATCTCTTCTGCTTCAACAAAAGACCACAATCACATTTTCCATAATACCAATAAGGGTCTTTCACTTGCCCAAGGCCTGTCAGCTTTTTATAAGGCAAATGGTAAACGCCATGTCTTACACTTACTATCGGCCTACCAGGTCAAGATCCCACCGACTCTCTTATACGCGATAGAGTGTATTGATATAACCAAATGGGATTTTCTTGACAAGACAGAAGGCAGCATTCTGAGACGCATGGTTTCCTGCAATCATGCAGTCTCAGGAGCAGCATTACGTCTTGAATTCGGCATTAAGAATATCTTTGTGCAAGGCCTTGCAGCAGTGATAAGAAGGACGTATAACCTCATGCATAGTAAGGAATTTACATTGAGAAACCTGGCATATAGTGAGATCTTTAACATTCCGAGAGAAAAATCTCTTTTTTTTTTTTTTTTAGAAATTACATCAAAGTTACTCGCCTCTTAGAGCTAGACTTGGACCTATGTCCTTCACCTCCCTACATATTGCTAAAAAAACTCTGAAGGAAGCGTCACGGTCCAAAGGATTTTTGTTGGACCTGGATATGTGTCGCCAAAGAAGAGGTATAGAGAAGTTAACTAACTCCGTAACTATGAAAATGACCTGGAATCTAAACCATGGGGTGAGGCGACTGTGTATGCTGCTTAGACTTAACAGATTGCCCCTGAGAGTTCTTACCTCTTGGTGGGAAAACTCTACTAACAGCTGTGATTTGTGTCAAGGTGGGGTACAAACTCTTTCACATGTTCTGTTTGTCTGTCCGCCTTTAGCCGCACCAAGGAATTTATGGTTGAAACCCCTCTTTTTGCTGCTTAATATTAGATCTCATAGAAAGGTGTTGGATTTATGTTATACCCCCACAATGAAAGATCTTGTTACAGGATTTGTAATTTTTTTCAATAATTTTTGCAGATATTTTGAATCTTTGTGTTTTAAATAATGCACTATTTTGTTATGTATTTATATGTTTGCCCGTTCTTAAGAAATGTGTATCATTCTATGTTGAACTTTCATGATTTTGTATCACTACTCATGTGGATCTCTTAGGAGTTCCAAAACATGATGATAAAATATATTGATAACATTATAGTTAGGTGTAATAAAAATATGTATTTTCAATTTTAAAAAAAGTAGAAATTCACTGAAAAAAACAAAGGTTAAAGTAACGTTATAGATAGGTGCATTTCTCAGTGACAATATTAACGTTTTGAACTAAAAACAAACCACAGAAATTAACCAGTTATAGTTAGCAGCACTAGCTATAACTTGCGCAACACCATGCACTGCTTATGACCTCACATGACATCATTCATGATATGTTCTAGGACATCATTTATGACATCACTGATGACATCTCAAATGACATCACTGATGACACCATCCAAGTTTGATTTTGACCCATAATGCTGCATAATTTGCTATGGTATTACAAGTAGCATAAGTCACATTATTAATCATCACAAATATATGGGAAACCCTCATTACTCACAGTGCTCAATCCATATATAACTGCTCAAAAGATAGTGAATGCCAGTTCCAAAACAACTGCCCTAGTGCAGGCAGCTTTTATCTGTATCAAATCCCTGACACACAACAAACCTACATTAAGAAATGAAGTTGCTATCAATACAGAACTGTAAACAATGTTTACTCTATAGAGTTTGATCCATACAACACTGTTTCCAAACAGTGAAACTCTTGTGCACCACAGAGTATTGAAAAGAAACAACTAACAACAGTGTACATTCTATGCAATAGTTGCAAAAGAAGACACTAGTCCCTACCAACAATAAAGAGCTGAAGGTTCACCTTCGTACTGTGGTGAAACTTTACAGATAGCCCATCTTCTAAAGCAAAACAAGCACACGTATACAGGGTTGCACCTGGTGCACATACTTTTCTATCTAATGCACACATGTTTATGGTGATACTAGTCTAATAACTCAAGGTTGTTTATTATTAGTAACTTATATGTAGAATTTTTGTTCTGTTGGAAACATTTTCTACGGCAACAAAAAGCTGTGTGGAGCATAATGAACACAAGTGAACTGTCACTTGAACACAGAGATATTCTTGATATGCAAACATTTATAATGTGTTCTATTCCTCTACACAGCTATACACAAAATTACGTAGAATTTATATGGTAGTTACTCACCACTATGTAAACTGTAAATCAAACTTGCACACTCACTGGATGCTGTCATCCGTGATATTAATGATGCCATTTGAGATGTAACTAGTGATGTCAAAAACTATGTCATAGAACATGTCATGAGTGATGTCATAAGTAGTGCTTGGCGGGCGTGCAAGTTATTATTAGTGCTGCTAACTATAACTGGTGGATTTCTGTGTGTTTTTAGTTCAAAATGTTAAAGTTGTCACCAAGAAATCCACCTAACTAAAATGTTACTTTAAACTTTGTTTTTTTCACAAAATTTGAGGTTTTTTTTTAAATCGAAAAAACATTTATTTGACCTAACTATAACGTTACTTTAACCTTTGTTTTTTTATTGAATATATATATTTATGTGGTGGATAAAAATGAACATTGGTCTAATCATATTATTTTCTGGACCAGATATATTGACGATATATTTGCAATCTGGGATGGCCCTGAATCATTATTATGTGCATTTTTGGATTGGTTACCAAGGAATTACTTAAATTTAAATTTTACTTATAAAATACACAAACAGGTTATGGAATTCTTAGATGTCGAGGTCAGGGTTGAAGCAGGTACCCTACACATTAGACTGTTCAGAAAGGGTATGGCAGGAAACAGTGTATTGCATGCTCTCAGTGTTCATCCACCCAGTTTGAAATAGAGTATACCATATGGGGAACTACTTATGGCGAAAAGGAACTGTAGTACACCTCAGAGTTTTGAGAGGGAAAAAGAAACAATGATATATAGGTTTAGATCCAGGGGGTATCCAAACAAAGTTATTACAAATGCATGTCGTAAGGTAGAGGATGTTCAGAGAGTTGATTTATTAGTTCCAAAAAACAAGGTGACTGATATGAATACTTTGAGGTGTGTAACTACTTTCAATGCGTACTCGTCTCAAGTGAGAAAAATCTTGATAAAATGCTGGCATTTGATTAAGGCAGATAAGTTGATTGGTCAGTTATTCAGTCCTTATCCAAGGATAACGAATAGAAAAAGTAGTTCCTTACGAGACATGCTGGTACATAGCTATTCATTTAAAAGGAGGGAGACCTTCTTAGACAAACAACAAGGTTTCTACAAACGCGCAAAATGTAAAGCATGCAGAAACAGTGTGAATCGTAAAGACTATGTGTTACCAACAGGGGAAAAAAGAGAGAATAAAAAAATTCCTTCGTTGCAACTCAGACTTTGCAATTTATGTGATAGTGTGCCACGTGGGCTACAATATGTGGGTAGTACGATATTCCCCATAAAGAAACAGATTTTGGAACACTGGAGAGCAATTACCAACAAGGATACAAATTACCCAGTGGCTTGCCACTGTAATTTGGTACATGGAGGAATGATAAACAAGATGTAATTTTTTGGAATAGATAGAGTCCTGGGTACTCCAAGGGGGGGGCGACAGAGAGAGGAAATTAAGAAGGTTAGAATTGGAGTATATTATTCAGCTCAATTGCCGATATCCTTGGGGTTTGAATAAGGACGAGGAACTTTTTGTACATATTGGTTAGCTAACTTGAGAGATACAGGTTCATGGGTATTAACTATTATTCAGGGCTTTATTTTATTTGGTCATGAAGATTTTTGTTGTAAACGTGGCTATCCTACAGATATTTGACAGTGAAAAAGAAATGGTACTAAATTAGAATTCAGAGTATTATATTTTTGGTTATGTGTAGATATATATTGTATGAATTGTAGGACCTATTTGAGGGAGAAGAAGAGAAAACTTTAACATGAATATACAAAGAAAAATAAATAAATAAAGCATGTTTTCTATGTCTATGATTTGTAAGTGGTTATACACCTAAGGTAGGAGGGGCCATGGTGATTTTGACTTAGTTCTTTGTGGGCTAATGAAGAAGTCTGTGATGGTTGAAACGCGTTGCCCTGTTTTGCCTTGTTATATTTAAGGATTTGAAATTTGACAAGGATTTTGTGATTTAAATAAACATCTCAGTTGTCAGGAGTGCCAACATTTGAAATTTGTTTGGTGGAATATTGGAATGGGTCCTGCGCCCATAATGGAGCACCAACCTCGCTAGGCGAGCGCAGGAAGAACAGCAGGAGAGTCATATATATTTATACATATATATATATACGGATGTAAAGCACACACTTTCATGTTGCATAAGTTACAAAACAAGAAACTACACACTCAGCTTGAAGATAAAAAACAATGGGGGTCATTACAACCCCAGCGGTCGGCGGTAATATGGAGGAAAGTACTGCCAACAGCCTGGTGGTAATTTCCTCCACATTATGACATTGGCGGTTTGGCTGAGGCCAAACCGCCAATGTACCGTACCAACCGCCGCGGCGGTAACGGCCACCGGGCTGGAGACATCAATTTCCAGCACGGTGGCCGTCACTTGACCGTCTGCAGGATTATGTCCCCGCCTACTGCCATGGTTTTCGTGGCTTCCTTACTGTCATGAAAACCATGGCAGTAGGCACTATCAGTGACAGGGAATCCCTCCCCTGTCACTGATAGGGGTCTTCCCAACCCCCTCCACCTCAACAGGTACCCCTCCACCCCCCTTCCTCTCCAGACCCCCCTCATACACGCACACAACCATTCCCACATTCATCCACGCATGCATACATCCATTCACACACACATAGGCACACACTTACATAAACGCAGACATGCATTCATACAACTCAACATACATGCACTCACACCCCCAAACATGCACACACATGCAACATGCAACACACACCTGCATACATGCACAGGCATACACACACACTCCCACACACAACACCCTCCTCCCCTGTCGGAGCACCCACTTACCTTTGTGTAGAGGGTCCTCTGGCAGGAGACAGGATGGGGCGCTGCTGCCAGCAGCAGCGTCCGCCAGCAGCAGCGTCCGCCAGCAGAACACAGCCAGCAGAACACCGACAGGCCGCATTAATTCTCATAATACGGCTGGCGTCGGACTACTGGTGTGGGGCTGCTGCTGGCAGAAGCTCCACCTCACCGACATCCGCCAGCATGGCCACAGCCGGATGTCAGCCATCCTTCTGGCAGAAATCCAGCTGTGGTCATATTATGGCAGATGGCTGGTAGCCGTGGCGACGGTCTTTTGGTGGCCGTCGACGCGACAGTTTTTACCACCAATGTCATAATGAGGGCCAAAGTGTTCAATCTTCTTTCTTTGTAGTAGCCATAGTTCATGTTCTCTCACTCCTCAGCACGTGAAAATATTCACTGATGAGATGGCAAATTTCAGGTCAAATATATTGGGCATAGCCAAAGAACAAGCACAGTATGCTGTAAAAGTGATAGTTTAGAAGTGAGGTCATGAACAGTGCACCGGGGTTTGGTGGGGGACTATTGGTCCATATCAGTGTTTTTAAGTTTTTGCATCGTAACCATGACATCTCCTTAAATTTCATACAATGATCAACTAGACGATGATACAAAATGTTCAGGGGCCCAGGAAAAATATCTCCTTGTCTTAGGCCTCATACTTTTTTTTGCTGGTTGTCTTTGTTTTTTTAGGCCATGCCCAATGTGTCAACAAGAGTCTATAACATACCTCATTGAGTAGAGTTAGAAAATGTTCAATGGGTCAAAAACAAATAGTATGAGTTGCTTGGACTTCAAAACAGTTTGAGCTACTTGGCAAATCTAAGTGATTTTTCTTCACTGCTTATCTCTGTCACTAAGATGTAGAGCCAGTTGTTAGTCCATTCTGATTACTTTGGAATCAGTAAGACTATTACTACTGCTATGTAGGGCTTCAATTTGAAGCCTTTAGCGTGAATAAGATTGGCATTGAGCAATGGATATGTGGGTGTCTGTGCACTGAGATCTTGATCCTGTAGGTGGGTTGTTATTTAGGACAGTTAATCTCTACATTTTGGCAGCTGCAGCAGGGTATATTTTGGTGACTTTGGGGGCACTGCCATCATAAATGACTATGCTTCCTTGTCTAGATTCTTATAGAAGGACCTAGAATGTAAGGCTTGTCAGCCAGAGTGGTGAGGTTTTTCTTGTAGAGAACAACTAACACTCCTTCTAGATCAATCAATCAGGAATTTGTAAAGCGCACTACTCACCCATGAGGGTCTCAAGGCGCTGAGGAGGGGAGTGTGGAGAAGGGGGGGTTTGGCACAGGTGGGTGGGAAGAGTGTTCCACGTTTTGGCAGCGAGGTGCGAGAATGATTTACCGCCCCGGTTGTAGTTCTACGGATGCATGGGACGGTAGCAAGGGCGAGGTCGGCAGAGTGGAGATGCCAGGTCGTGGTGTAGAAGGAGAGTCGTCTGTTGTATTCTGGTCCGGTGTTGTGCAGTGCTTTGTGAGTGTGGGTAAAGAGTTTGAAGGTGATTCTCTTGTTGACTGGGAGCCAGTGCAGGTTCTTCAGGTGTTCTGTGATGTGGCAGTGGCAGGGGATATCCAGGATGAGGCGTGCAGAGGCATTCTGGATGCATTGCAGCCTCTTCTGGAGTTTGGCCATGGTTCCTGCATAGAGGGCATTGCCGTAGTCCAGCTTGCTGCTTACGACGGCTTGGGTGACTGTTCTTCTGGTTTTGGTAGGTGTCCATTTGTAGATCTTTCGGAGCATGCGGAAGGTGTGGAAGCAGGAGGAGGAGATGGCGTTGACTTGCTGGGTCATGGATAGTGAGGGGTCCAAGATGAATCCTAGGTTGCGTGCATGGTCAGGGGGAGTCGGAGTGGTTTCGAGAGTGGCAGGCCACCAAGAGTCATCCCATGTGGACGGGGTGGAGCCGAAGATGAGGACTTCCGTCTTGTCGGAATTGAGTTTGATCGATGTTCCATTGATGGTTTTGTTAAAGACAAAATGTCTAAGATTATACCTCCCTATGGCTAGGCCACCCTTATCTCTGAATTTTCTGTTGTGTTAAGTGGCTTTTCCGGAAAAATATATTTCTTTAGTTTAGCAAATGAAGCTCAATAAGATGTGAGAACCTGGGACCGGACCATGAAACATACTTTTTTGTCTACCATTCATGTTTAGCTCAGTTCACAGTGCATTTAAGAAGGAAGGTGGTCGCTAGTTCTTTTTCGTTCTTTTGTTAGTGTTATGAGTTGGGCAATAGCAAATGCTTACATAATCTTAGCTATTGTGGCTTTAATACTATCCGCATGACATCACACACATGCCCCTGGAAGACTCCCACTGTTTCCCAGTGTTGCTAGGTCATAGAGTAATTCCAGGCTGCTCTGGTAGGACTTTTTAAGAGTGTACAATTGCCCCTCTGAAGAGCAGAGAACAGCTTTAGGTGGGGGAGGGAGCAATGCTTTTTACCTTTGGAAGGGGAGGCCATGATACGTATGGCCCCAATATTTTTCCTCTTTCCCTGAACTGATTTTGAAAGCAGGAGTAAATTTGATCTGGGGGGCATGCATAACATAAAATTATAGATCGGTACTAAGTGAATAACAGGGATGGCGTTCTCCTCGGGTTCTGAGTGACATCATAGACAACTCGAGCTTCGCTCTTGTTGTCTACTTGATGTCACTCGGAACTGCTTGGGGAAAAACATCCCTGTAATTCACTGTTACCCATCTATAATTCTATTTGTTATGTATGGCTCTGGCAGAGAGCCTCTGGAATGAATAATTGGGTTCAAATCCAGTAACTCACGGCTATAACGTAACAAATGGTTGCTAACAAAAGCTGTTACCCACTGCTGCTACGTCATAACGTAATTCCAGGCTGCTGTGGGTGGGCTCTGTAAGAGCCCCACAGAACAGTGCTGCAAAACACTGCAGACAGCTTCTGCGGGAGAGGGCACAGAGTGGTGGGGGTGGATGGCAGGAGGCCAGGTAAGTTATTTTTGTTTTTTACATTTTGGACACAGAAGAGAAGTCACGTTACCTATGGCTCGTCCATTAATCCTCTGCTTTCGTGTAGCAGTTGAAAGCGGAGTCATATTATTTTGGGGGCATTACATTACAAAAATATAGAATGGTAAAATGCAAATTAGGATGATGTTTTTCACCGCTGAGTTATGAATGGCGTCAAGATTTTCTCTTGCTGTCTATCTGACGTCACTCAGAATTCCCTGGTGAAAAACATCCCTGTTAATCACTGTTTTTCATCTACAATTCTGTATATTATCCTCGGGGACCTAACAGAATCTTGGTTTCCCCTGCTCCAGTCCTTCAGTTTAGCATATAGGTAAATCCTGTGTCTCCAAACCGAAGGGCAAGCTTTTCTGGGACTACAGCACAATGATAAGCAGCATAGACTGAGGCGGATGAGACATAGATCGATTTATATGGTGGTACTGAGTGTTTCATAATTTATTCTGCTGCTTTAGGAGGTTTTCAAGGGTTTCGAATGCCACGGATAACTTACTTAATAGGATTACACACTGTTCAGGGCACATGGGTTTTTTCTGATTAGATGTCTCTAATTTTGTGTAGATTTCCCTCTGCATGTCTTTTGGCATCTTTCCATTTCGGTACAAAAAAATAAAACCTAGAACAAGGATTTCAAATGTGCTGCAGGCTGCTAATAGTTTCCTGGAACTCATTTGGCATATTTTTTGTCTAGCCACTTAAATGTTGCGCTGTCACACTGGAAGTCGGATTCAATTTGTTGTTTTCCTTTAGTTTCAGTTCCACATGCAGTTTGTTCTGTGTTGGAGTATGAACAATACTGACAGATCTGCAAGATGAGCAACGGGGCCCATTTCTGTGAGTTGCCGATTTACCATGTATATTCTGTGAGTTTAAAGATTTATATACTCGATACAAAAATAATCATTTTTAAAAGTAATACATTGTCTATTGGGATTGCAGTAAATAGAGTGCATTACCCTAACATTTATTATCGTCAATATCGTAATAATAATAATACCATGATTTATGCTGCAACTGCAGACACACTTTTGTCAATAACTGGCCCTAATAACTATCATGACTTTCTGGGAATTCAGTCTTGCTTGACTGTGAGTGAGTGGACATAATGATAACAGCCTAGGGTGGAGGAAACATTACCAGCAGCCAGTAATAGTGCCTTCCTATGGATATAGCCTGTTTTTGGTGTCTGAAGTTTTCTTGGAATGGGTATTATGTGACATCAATTATATTGGCTACACATAGGCATTCATTCTCAAATACTCATAACACTTTGAAATAATCAGATCTTATGACTGTCACCTTAGGTGAAAAAAGCGCTGAATGGAGCATTGCTCTTGTGAAGTATGACATCATCGGCCTTTCGCAGTATAAAGGCTTCCTCAACATGGGCTCACTGCTCGGCAGAGCTGTGGTAGAGGGCGCTGTGTACTACAGTCCTCATGCCACAAGCAATCTGAATGTAAAGAACCAGGGGTGGATCCTGTGCAATGTTGAAGGAGTGCCGCCCCCCCGGCTAAGCCAGGAGCTGAACAATAAAACGATATTTATTTAATAATTGTTTTATCTTTCAGCTGCTGGCTCAGCCAGCAGCATGTGAAGGGAGGGGCGGGGCTGTGCACCGGGGGGTGGAGGGGGTGGGGGGGGGGGGAGAAGGGAGTGCATCTAAGTGTGCATGTGTGTTTGGCTGGCCATCTCAGGCCGGCCCAACACACATGCGCACTCTAGGTTTCCCCAGCCCGGCTGTGCTGGAGAAACTGCACAGACTGCTGTGCAGTGTGTGAACGTCAGTCCAAGCCACTCAGATCAATCCTGACCCTGCTTTCATGCTAGGTTTGGCATGAAAGCAGTACCAGGATTGTTGGGGAGCCTGTGTCGGTGTACAGTGAATGCTGGGACACCAGACGAAGAGCAGAGGGGCAATGCGGCAGGAGGCGGTGACGGGAAAAGGTAACATTTTTAAAATTACTTTTTTATTCCCTTTCACCACCCACCACTCCCCTTGAGATTTGTGGCGGCCGCCACTGTAAAGAACAACACAGTAACCAATATAATTGTTAACAAGGTAATCCATCCTAATTTCTTTATCCCATTTGCTGATATTCCAAAGTAAAAAAAAATGCACACTCTAAAAAAGTTACCATCAAAGACATGGTACAAAAAGTTTCACCAACCAAATGTTTACTGCACAGTATTATACGTCTATATTTACTTTACAATATAATTTAAGATGAAATAATTACATGCAACTTATTTTGCTATAACCAGAAAAATCTAAATGAGTAACAGGGGAATTCTGCTGGAAAATTAACTCAAACGTCGCCTGTAGTATTTTGTTCAACTGCATTGTGGACACTGCAGATAAAAGTCTTCCACTGTTTACAGTGGCTTGCCTTGTGGGTGGAAAGGGAGCAACAGGACAGTAGAGACAGAAAATCAGCTGTTATCTGTTTTCCTAAAATCTTCAGTCCTAAGATTTTACACATAGAATTCTGCCTCTTGCACACAGCCAGGGTTGACACAGGTTACGTGAATGGCATTGAGATTCAAACCCATACCGTGAACCATGCGGAAGCATGGGCACTGGAAGTAGGGCTGCGGGGTGCTGCAGCACCCCCAGCATAATTATGCTGGAGTTCATAGACTGAATGCTAAAGAATGAAGACATGTTACTTGGTGATGAACAAATGAAAAGTATTTGTTGAAACCCATTTTCCACACATTTCCATGTGTGTGCTTTATAGTTTTAACAGTAAAACTGTATGTCCATGCAAATTTAGAGTATGCTAATGGAAAACGTGTTGTCTGTAAATGACAATGTGCTACCACACCATGCTCTAGTAATATATTTGTGGCAGTGTGCTCCAAAATGCACCACTGGGCACATACGACACCCTTATCACTCTCCTACTGAATACATTTGTTACACTTGTTCTTTATGTAATGCCTGGAGTTTTCACAGCACCTGTGACTTCTTTAATGTAACACTGGCACGAAGCACCCCTACTCTGAAAACCGGTCAAGCACTACTGAGTGACGGAGGTAAACAACTACTCACCTGACATTCACAGAGTTCAGGTTGGATGGTCACCACACCACCTCCTTATGTGACATCCCCGTGAAAATAACCCCCAGCCTCCAAACTGTCCTCCCACATCAATGTGATAGGAATGAATTCACCCAATGGTAAAACTCTGGGAAGACATGCAGTTGATGATCAAGAAACCAACAACAGAACATAAAATAACATCAATGGACCACACAATACATATGTAAATATTTCTCTCCATGAACCCCAATCTTGTGCGTTATACTTATTTTTCACAACTACTCATTGCTCTGTGAGCAGTGCAACTGCAGGGCTGGCATTTGCATAAAGTGAAGCAAGGCAACTACTTTTCAGAACCACCAGTGGAGAGCAATAAACTGCATTAAGGAGATGAAAACACAGCCCTACTGCTTGCTTGGCAGATGAGGACGTGCAATGGGCATGATTCCCTTCTGCCTGTGCCATTCACCATTCCTTTTTAACTGTTATTGAATCCTTAATCTCTAAAGGGACAGAGGATCAAATATTACAATATTTTATCCACACAATACTCTAGCAAATACATATGGACTAACTGAATCAATGCTATGGATAATGTGGTAAACAACACTTGCAGTGCTGTGATGAAGGACAACTGCTTAAATCAACCCATCCATCTAACAAATTAAAAGCGAAACGTATTTGAAGGTATGTACTCTAAGTAATTTATCATACAGATTTAAGATCAAGCCTTCAGTCTGAAAGCCTGCATCACACGATGTCCCTTTTTTTCCCCTCACTGGGATGGGAATGTGAGATGGCTAGCGCAGGTAAAATACAATGTCCAGAAAAAAAAAATTGTTAAAAATGTTGGCTGCTTAAAAATCTTTTTTTTTAGATAACCAAGTATCTACAGGTCAAAAAGAATAACTTTCCAATACAGTCCTTCAAAACACGTCTACACGCGCATAAGTTTGTGGAAGCAAATAGAGCAATTTGTGCAAACAGGGCGTGGGCTGGTGGTCACCTGAGAGGTTATGCTGCACCTGTTTGTGGAGAGGATCACTTGTCTACTTCCCAACCACGGCTGAAGTGTGCTGTCCTCCACATCCCGATCCACGTTTCTTCGCGAGATAGAGACAAAGAATCTACTCTAAAGTGTTGTCCATCACGTACGTGACACTGATGCCCTTTCCATCACATAATACAACATTTAATAAAAGCATTCCCTGAACGCATTTGCAAATCTGCACGCTTAGCAATGGAGGAAGGAAAACCTCAGATAAAATATAAAATAAATAGAACCAAAATTAAACTAAATTAGAAAAACATCTTTTCAGAAGACAGTTTAAATTAGTGCTTTTATATGTTACAACGTATCATATAGCTAATTAAAAAAGGTCGACAAGTCCACTATTGAACATTTATAGCTCTTTCTCCTTCTGCACTGTTCTTGGACTAAAACAAACAACTTGTACAATTCCTTTTCAAGCAATACTTGAAATATAACCAAAAATGTCTATGTACTGACAACCGCAGAACACCTGCTTTCTCCTCAACTGTTACTGGGGGTGGGGTGGTGGGGGGTTGATTCAATTTAAGTGATCTGTGCTGTGTTTTTCAGTAGACTTACTAATAAAGAGTTTTCTCTCCCGCCTCTTTTGAACTGTCTTCATGGATTTTGCAGCCATAGTCTCAAATGTCTTAATTTAACTTCCATTAGATGTCTTGCCCATATTTGATTATACCTATGTAAAGACAACCTTTTACCTGTTAATAGGCATTAAAACATAAGCGTGTATCACATATCCTTGCTGTTGCTGGTGTTTAACAACCAAAGTTAGGCTTCCTTTGTTCGCAATTGTTTGCGCCAACAACGTATCACATGTTAACAGGTTTTTTCAGGTACCAAAGCCAAAAACCTGGCAGTTTGAGGAAATCATCCAGCTACGGAAAATCAATGCCACACAATCTAGCAAAGTGATTCCTATTTTATGTGCCTAGCTGAGCTGTCAAATGAAACGGCTTACATGCAAAAAAGGAGCAATTTCCTCGTGTGTGTGGGGGGAGCACAAAGGCTGGGCGGTGTCTTGTGTGTGCTGCTGAGATTGCAAACGTGCACTTACCATCCCTCCAGTGAATGTGCTCCACAGAGGCCAGATATCCTGCATTGCAGGGCGTGCCTCCCTCCCCGACACCACCAGCAGCCACACAAACACAACGGCGACAGAACAGTTCAGTGCCACATTCACTTACCTGCGAAAGAAAAGGGACAGCGTTTGAGCTCGTTAATCACAAACGTAAACACATCTATTTACAGTAGGCCGCTGCTAATTAGCTTTTACTCAGAGACGGATTACATGTGATGGCGGACAAGGCGTCCGCAGCGTGTTTGTGCTTTATTAAACAGTGAACGGTGGGCCCGGAAAATGGAACCGGGTGCAATACGCTGGCAGATGACAAACGTGGATGTGTGTGCTTGTGTTTGTTGACGAGCAGATGTGACATTACCACAGGTGATGGAAATATACGCCCTGCCGCCCTCCCACCCTCTGTTCCCTGCTGAATCCTCCAGGGTGTTTTCTCAAGGAAGCGTCTAATGATCGCGCGGGGTGCACTGCAGCTCGCGCTTTGGAAGCTAACGCGCAGCAAGTAGTCACTGTGATTCTGCCAGTGATCTCCTAGGCAACTGGCAGCTTAAATGAGCCACAAATAGCAGCAGCAAACCCCACAGATGATTGCCATCTCGAGGCATTGTGCACTTGCGTTCCTCATTGTGGAGAAAACAGAATTCGCCACTCACGATTTCTGTCAACAACGCGCGCCCTCTGTACTGAATATGTGAGATGTAAGTGACTGACAAGAAAACAACACGTGCGCAACTTATTTCTTTAAGGAATAAAAAAAAATCAATTTTATTTTTACCCCTTTTAAATCACATGCATGACATCACACCACAGTGTGTCGCCAACAATAAGCAGGCTCACTTTGTGTTTTTTATGTTAAAACCTTCACGTTCCCTTTGATTTTTTTTTAACCAAGGCCAGCTCCAGGTCTGTTCTTCGGAACTGCCCGTCCGCCATAACAGCCCCCCGCCTAAGCTCCGAGCCTGCCACACAACCAAGGAAATAGCGAGGCGTGAGAGAGCACTAGGCCTGCATGTACAGTGAACCCCTCACAGGCCCTGAGGAGCCACAATGTGTGCTGTGTCATCAGTGTCGCGCACAACTGACCATTAGAATGGCCCCGCACTGTATCTCTCATGGTACTGTTAAGAAGGGGAACATGCAGTGGCTTTGTAGGGGGATGTGTGCCTGTTCCACCACCCGTCCATTTCCACATGCTCCTTGTGGCCTCAAGTGAAGAAGGAGCTGATGGATTGTATTTGATGGAGCTCATTGGCTCCAGCCTTTTCCATGGGCTGGGGCTGCATTCAACTGGGCTGTGAAGGGCTTTTTACCCTCCACTCAAGGCAGGGATTTGGACAAAGGTGTCTTGCTATGAAAGGTGTTTGGTAAGCTGGGGTGGACGCTTGCCACTTATGACTACTTCTCCCACCACCTTTCGAACCTGACTGTTGCTGTTTGTGATAGTGCGGGTAGTCTGCTGCTGGTTTGGGGACCACTTGACTGCGCTTGGAGGTAAAGGGCACAGGGTCATTGTTTACGCAGTGATGCAACATAAGCCCCCGTGGTTCAGGGGGGCCCCCTCAGCAAGAGTGGTTGGTGGTGGGCCGGGGGAAGGGTAGGGCTTCATGTACTTCGCAGGGGGGAGGGGACTCTCAAGTTTCGCTAAGCCACTACATTTACGGTACTGCTGACATGGGATAGGAGATGCAATGCATTCCTGGAACTTTGGGTTTGAAGGGGAAGACATGAGATCTCCAAGTCCTGTGCAGAACAATCTTCTAACTACCTGTGCAGGACGTGGGGGGTTTTAAGTGCAGGCCTCCCTTGTGGTTGTCGTGGGGCCAATCAGTGGAATAGTAGCATAGTGGGCTGGTGGGTAATGGTGGGACGGCTCCCTGTGTGCAATTGTAAATTATTGCTGTTTCTCTGGTTCTTTTGCTTTCTCTCTCTGTTCCTCACTCCAAGCCAACAGGCAGGGATGAATACAGTTCTAAGTGCTGTCAGGTCTAAGATTCATAAAACAAGCTTGCTTCAGCTTGAATATAAGTCAAAAACAAGTGCAAGTGCTGCCAAAATAAGGTCTAAAATATGCCAACGCCATAAAAGGTAAAACAAGACTAAAAAAAAAGGCAACAAAAATGAAAAAAAAATGCATGCTTGTGTATATGCTGTAAAACAAAAAACTAAATGCTTTAAAAGCAGAAACACTTATTCTTTAGAAATATAGCATTAGCAATGCAGATAAACAGGACCATAATCCCTGCACTGGTTTTACTGCATACTGGTTTTATGCAATGATATTGATTGGACTCCACCACTAACATTTTAGGAAGTAATTCAAGGATGCTTGACTCTTTTCCCTGCAACAAGCCTTTATTGTAGGAAACAGCTCCATTCCAAAGTGGTGACCATCTTGCCACGTGCATCTTCTTTTTTACGGTTTAATTCCAATTAACATACTGTACCCGCCTCCCAGCTGCTCCCCCCTTCCCCCTCCCCCCTCCCCCCTTAATGGCTGGCGCTGCGCGTCCGCGCCGCTGGTGCGCCAGAGGCGCGCCAGAGGCAAGCCCGTCTGCGCCCGTCCGCGCCTGGACCGCGCCCAGCGCCACCCCCCCTGGTCCTCACGCCCCCGCACCTCCTGCTTCCGATACTCGGCCCGCAAACTCCTCGCCCTCAACCCTGGCCCCTCCACAGAGTGCTTCCTGGCCACCCCGAAGCACACCAAAGGACCTTTTTTCTGCCGCACCTGCAACTTCTCCTGCAACAGAACAACGAAGCCAGCAACAACCAACACAAACCACCTGCACTGCATCCTCCTCAACACACGCTCCACACGAAAACACGCCATCGAGCTCTGGGACTTGCTCGACACCACCGCCCCAGACGTGGCCTTCCTGACCGAAACCTGGTGGAACGACTCTTCGGCCCCTGACATCGCCATCGCCATACCTGACGGATACAAGATCACCAGAAGAGATCGCACCAACGGAATCGGCGGAGGGATAGCCATCGCCCACAAATCTACCCTCAAGATCCACACCCACACGGACGACACCCTCAAGACAGCCGAACACCTCCACTTCCAGATTCACACGGACCCCAACACTACCCTCAGAGGAACCCTCATATACCGCCCTCCAGGACCAAGAGCCCCCTTCAGCGACACCGTCTCCGACCTCGCAAGCACCCATGCCCTCGCCTCTCCAGACTACATCCTCCTGGGAGATCTAAACTTCCACCTGGAAAACAACAACGACACCAACACCGCATCACTGACCACCAACCTCCTCAACCTCGGACTCCGTCAACTGGTCAACACTCCCACCCACATCGCCGGACCCACGCTTGACCCACTCTTCACCTCAAGCAACCACATCTCTTTCAGCCACACCTCCGAACTCCACTGGACCGACCATCACTGCGTCCACTTCACCTTCAAGAAAAACACCGAACACCACTGCATCCCTCTACCGCCTCACCGCCGCTGGGGAAAAGTCACCGAAGACCAACTAACCAGCACACTCGCCAAATACCCACCACCCGAACCCACCGACCCGAGCACCGCCGCCATCAACCTCCATCAATGGATCCTCAACTGCGCCAACACCTTAGCCCCACTCAAGAAACCCACCGCCAACCAAGAAAAGAAAAAAACAGCCTGGTTCACAGACGAACTGACCACCTCCAAACGCACCTGCCAGAAACTCAAGAAGAAATGGATCCTCGAGCGCACACCCGACAACCTTGCTACCCTCAAGGACGCCAACCGTGAACACCACCAACGGATCCGACTCGCCAAGCGCGCCCACTTCACAGAACACCTCAACAACAACGCCCACGACTGCAAAGAACTCTTCTGCATCGTGAAGGAACTCTCCAACCCTAACGCCAACGTCAACGACGTCCCTCCCTCCCAGAAACTCTGCGACGATCTCTCCACCTTCTTCCACCAGAAAATTGCAGCCATCCGCGACAGCTTCAACACCGCACCTCCGCCAGAACCCACCCCCGACGACTCCTCCCACGCCTGCGGCGTCACCACCTGGACCCAAGTAGACGACGCCGAAACCCTAACAACCATGAATTCCATCCACTCAGACTCTCCCACGGACCCGTGCCCACATCACGTATTCAACAAAGCCGACGCCACCATCGCCCCCAAACTCCGCAAGATCATCAACCTCTCCTTCAACACCTCCACCTTCCCGGACAGCTGGAAGCACGCAGAAATCCAACCCCTCCTCAAGAAACCCAAGGGTGACCCCAACGATCTCAAAAACTTCCGACCGATCTCTCTCCTCCCTTTTCCAGCGAAAGTCATCGAGAAGATCGTCAACGCACAGCTCGCCCACTTCCTAGAAGACAACTCCATCCTAGACCCCTCACAATCTGGATTCAGACGAAACCACAGCACTGAGACCGCACTCCTCGCCGCCACAGATGACATCAGACAACAAATGGACAACGGCGAAACCTCAGCCCTCATCGACCTATCAGCCGCTTTCGACACAGTCTGCCACCGCACCCTGCTAACCCGTCTCCACGAAGCCAGCATCCAAGACAAAGCCCTCAACTGGATCTCATCCTTCCTCTCCGACAGAACCCAGAGAGTACGACTCTCACCCTTCTGCTCCAAAGCCACCAACCTCATCTGCGGCGTCCCCCAAGGCTCCTCTCTTAGCCCAACGTTGTTCAACGTCTACATGCCCCCCCTCGCACAACTGGCCCGTCAACACAACCTTAGCATCATCTCCTACGCCGACGAAACCCAGCTCGTCCTCTCCCTGACCAAAGATCCGCTCACCGCCAAAACCAACCTCCACAAACAAGGGACTAAAATCCATCACCGAGTGGATGAGCAACAGCCGCCTGAAGCTCAACTCCGACAAGACGGAAGTCCTCATCCTCGGACGCACCCCCTCGGCCTAAAACGACTCCTGGTGGCCCACCGCCCTCGGACCCCCACCCACCCCAGCCAGCCACGCACGAAACCTCGGCTTCGTCCTCGACTCTGCTCTCACCATGTCCAAACAGATCAACGCCGTCTCCTCTTCTTGTTTCAACACCCTCCGCATGCTCCGCAGGATCTTCAAGTGGATTCCAACAGGAACCAGGAAGACGGTGACTCAAGCCCTCGTCAGTAGCAGACTTGACTACGGCAACGCACTCTACACAGGCATCCCAACGAAAGACATCAAACGACTCCAACGCATCCAGAACGCATTCGCCCGCCTGATCCTCGACATACCCCGCCGATGTCACATCTCCCCCCACCTGAAGGACCTCCACTGGCTCCCCGTGGAAAAAAGGATCACCTTCAAACTCCTCACCCACGCACACAAGGCACTACACAACACCGGACCCACCTACCTGAACACCAGACTCAACTTCTATGTCCCCAAACGTCAACTCCGCTCTGCCAACCTCGCCCTCGTCCCCCGAATCCAGCGCAAGACCTCTGGCGGCAGATCCTTCTCCTTCCTCGCCGCCAAGACCTGGAACTCTCTCCCCACCTCACTACGCCAGACCCAGGACCTCCTCACCTTCAGGAGACTCCTCAAGACATGGCTCTTCAAACGCTAGCAGCACCCCCCCCCCCCCCTCCCCAGCGCCTCGAAACCCTGTCGGGTACATAGCGCGCTCTATAAATTCACTGATTGATTGATTGATTGATACAATCATGAGGTTTCATTCGCTACATGCCATGATGAAGCAGAACAAAATGCATATGCATAGCCAAATTTACAGATGTATATATCTTGAAAGCAAATGCATTAAACAACCAAGAGGTTGATTTATCCTTCCCAATTCCCTCACTCAATGGGACAGTCGTTGAACCTCCTTATGGGCCAGCTTTGCCGGGTCCTTCCCCATGCTATGCATGGATCATGCACAAAGGCTTCCATTTCAGAAATGTGTGTTTTTTTCCCGTGATGTGCAACCCCCATCTTGTAACATATGTTAAAACATTTTATCGCAATCTATTAGGTTTTAAAACTTAACCATCACTATAGACATTAAAGGGAGGACCATTCTTCCATTTCTCTGAAAAGGCTTTCTTATTAGGGGGAGGTAAGCCACAATCAAAAGAAGAGATCTAAAGTTGAAGACACTCGTGAGTCCAGTGGATTCCCTTGGAACTATGGTAAATGTAGTTCATATAAAAATCATTTAATATTTTAAGTGCTTGCTGTCATTTTCAAAGGGAAAATAAAATAATGAATATTATTTGTGTTTCAGTGGATTCTCTCTGCTTGCTACTTTCAACAACAAACATGATCTGGATTTCATCCACTTCTCATTACTGCTCCATGATAGGCCAACTGTGAGCAATTTTCATTGTTTCCAGAATGGCCTCAATATCACTAAATCACCATCTAATTGCTGAGCTCAGGTGATATCCAAGAAATGCAAGGTTGGGGCTGAGTCACGCTGAAGGTAATGCGAAAGGAGACAAGGCGAGAACTTGTGGGCCCCGGAGATAGGTGCGGGCCGGGTCGGACCAGTCAAAGGCAGTGGGCAACGGTGGCCCTGGTTTTGAATTTGGGCAGTCTTCCAGGGTCAGCAACCATTGGTTGCTAGGGGATTGGCTGGGACGCCTGGATGAGCATCAGGGGCAGTGGCACCAGTTAAAAAATGGGCAAGGCTACCTGATTGCCCCTTTTCACAGCAGGCTGCCCCTGGCGACTGCTGATGCAACCCCTGCCTTTTGGACCAGATTTCTTCTTTTCCCACCCTCCCATACCTGTATTAAGTGCTGTTTTTTTTCTAATTATCAGTTGTGACAGAGGAAGGAGGAGGAGTCATGTATGGCCACAAAACAGGTAGACAACCTTGGCATCAAGGATATAAGTGCAGGCGAATTCAGGACAGAGTCCTTTTTAAGCCTTTAACTGAAGCCGGGGCAGGTGTACTGCTGTCTTTATTGAAAGGCTGAGGATGTCTGCTACCGCGATTGGTCATAGATGGCTAGGGTTCTCCAGTACACTGCCCTGGTGATATTCCCAATGGGTGCCAGGGGGATCCCATGTATTGGTTTGTTCTGGCATGTTTGTTTGGGGGACTAGCTCTCATGCTGGCCCAAACTCCCTTTGTCTTGAGGGGGCAAGTGAGTTTGCCTTGTAAAGGACAGCTTACTGAGGGACCAGCAGGGTTTCATCCCAGGTCCAAGTCAATTCAATCAGTCGATGCCACAAGGGGCCTGGGGGGTGGTCAACCATGTCCCCTCTCATGTATTTTGTATTTGCTAGGAATTCGTCATGTATTAGTATTGATTATTTGCTAGGAATTTCTTGTATTAGTTATGTACATGTGATAATCTTTATGCTATTCTGTACATATTGCAACTTAACGTGAGAAAGAAAATTTGTTGTGTTTACGAGATATAATAAATACAGCCGGAGAATGTTTTATTCTCTAACGCAAAAATAGCATCTTGTATTGTGTCCTTGCAGAATCAGTCATGGAAGTGTGAGGGTGTTGGACTTTTTTGCTTATGCAGGGTCATCCCCCAATCTTTTTGCCTCCTGCCTCCTATTTTTTCTGACCTGTTGCTGTTGGCTTTTGAACTCTTAGCACCTTACCACTGCTAACCAGTGCTAAAGTGCATATGCTCTCTGTGAAAATTGTATGGTTGATTGGTTTAACCATGATTGGCATATTTGATTTACGAGTAAGTCCCTAGTAAGGTGCACTAGAGGTGCCAGGGCCTGTAAATCAAAAGCTACTAGTGGGCCTGCAGCACTGGTTGTGCCACCCACACGAGTAGCTCTGTAATCATGTCTCAGACCTGCCACTGCAGTATCTGTGTGTGCAGTTTTAACTGTAAATTTGACTTGGCAAGTGTACCTACTTGCCAGGCCAAAACCTTCCCTTTTCTTACATGTAAGATACCCCTAGGGCAGGCCCTAGGTAGCCCCAAGGGCAGGGTGCAGTGTATGGATGAGGCAGGACATGTAGTAATGTGTTTTATATGCCCTGACAGTGAAATATTGCTAAATTCGTTTTTCACTGTTGCAAGGCCTGTCCCTCTCATAGGTTAACATGGGGGCTACCTTTAAATCTGATTAAAGTGTAGATTCCCTTTTTGGAGCGGATGGACATGTGGAGTTTGGGGTCTCTGAGCTCACAATTTGAAAATACATCTATTAGTAAAGTTGATTTTAAGATTGTGTGTTGAAAATGCCACTTTTAGAAAGTGAGCATTTTCTTGCTTATACCATTTCTGTGACTCTGCCTGTTTGTGGATTCCCTGTCTGGGTCAGTTTGACAGTTGGGCTGGTTGCACCTCACACTAGACAGTGACACAAAGGGAGCTGGAGTGTAGTCTGCATTTCCTGATGAGACATCTGTGCTAGGAGGGAGGGGAGGAGTGGTCACTCACACCTGAAAGGGCTGTGCCTGTCCTCACACAATGCAGTCTCCAACCCCCTGGTGAGTGTCTGGGGCCTGGCCTGGGCTAGGCAGGATTTCACATTCAAAAGAGACTTTACTTTGAAGTAGGCCTACATCAAAGGAGAAATTGGGTATAAGAAGGGGACCCAAAACCACAGACTTCAGAACACTTCTGGAAACAAGAACCTCTGCCTGGAGAAGAGCTGAAGAGCTGAGGAAGAAGAGCGGCCCTGTCTGTGACTTCTTTGTGGAGCTATCCTGCAGTTGCTGCTTCTGCCAGAGTAAGAGGACTAAGACTGGACTTTGTGTGCCTTCCATCTTGAGAAGAAATCTCCAAGGGCTTGATTTAGAGCTTGCCTCCTGTTGTTTGAAGTCTCAGGGACAGCAAAGACTCCTCTCTGCCAGCACCTGGAGTCTCTGGAGAGACTCCTACTCTACCGGTGGTGCCCATCCAGTTCTTGGGACCCTGAAAGGAGAAGCTGGCAGCCTAAAGACAAGGAAATCCAAGCACAGAGCACCATGCGGGGAATCGATCGACGCTACTCCGATCTGTGGCTGAAGAAATGATGCGCCGCCGGCTCCGCGGCTGAAAACCGACACTCGCCGGAAACGCGACCGAAGATTCAACGCACGGAGCAACAACACACAGCATCGCTGATGGAGGCTGGGAGATCGCAACCTGCGCTGCGTGGTTTTTGGATCATCGTGCGGCTGGATTGCCGACGCAAGTACCGCTGGGCGTGTAAAAACAACGCAAGGCATGCCCGGACCCAAAAGTGCTGACCGGATCAACGCATCGCTCTCCTGCAGAGAGAAGAAACGACGCACCCCAACGAAAAGGAGAAATGACGCAAGGTCCCGCTCGTTAGTGGAATCGACGCATCGCAAGCCCTTTTTGACGCACACTCGCCCGTGTGGGGTTATTTTTGACGCACCCAAGGTACTTTTTCACGCTAACAGTGTTAGTGTGTGTTTAAAACTACTTAAAGACTCTTTTTGCATTTTTAGTGATAACTTCACTTGTGTATTGTGGATTTTTGTCGTTTTGGTCTTATTTTGTTTAGATAAATATTTCCTATTTTACTAAACCTGTGTTGTGTCATTTTGTAGTATTTTCATTAAGTTACTGTGTGTGCTGGTACAAATACTTTACACCTAGCACTCTGAAGTTAAGCCTACTGCTCTGCCAAGCTACCAAGGGGGTAGGCAGGGGTTAGCTGGGGGCGATTCTCTTTTACCCTGACTAGAGTGAGGGTCCTTGCTTGATCAGGTGATAACCTGACTGTCAACCAAAGACCCCATTTCTAACAGAGTGTATAATGTCTGAGTGGTTTGAGATAAGACCGGTCTCGCTGCGGTCCCCCACCTGTCTGTGTTGGGAACAATGCTCACTAAAGGAGACCAACTGAGCCTCATCTATTACTTTCAGTCACGCTCCAAGTTAAAAAAAACTATAGTTATTTCAGAAACTTCCTAATGGTGTGGGAAATAAGGTGGAGGACTGGCAACTTATTGCCCTTTCATGCCTCATCATGTTTCACTTCTGAAGGTAGTACTTGAACTGCGAATTGTAGGGCGGAGAGTGGCTTGGGAACAATATACTGCTTTTTCCCCCTTTTCAGTTAGTTTTTACATCACATAGGTGTAATTGCATTTAAATAACATGTTTTCACTTCTTCCAGTTAAGGTTAGTTTGTCTTTCAAAGCACTGGCTTGGTTAAGGTAACTTGATGTCTGAATTTTGCAACCAATTAACTTTTACATGTTAGCGCTTGGGTTGCAAGTCAGGCCTCTTCCTCGAATAGTACGCCAACCAACCTGCAATGCCCACTTGAAGATACATTTTAAGCCACAATTTCCTCTACACCCATTAGAAAAGCTGCTCAATTCATTTAAACTCGAATGTGTGGGATTTTTCTTTGAATTACCCATCCTCCTCCACCACCGATGAGTGTGTGAACTAATTTACTAGAATAGGATTGTTGAAAAATATGTCATATTTCATACCTCCTCCATTTTTCTTATCAGGATGCAATCAATTACATGCATCTCTATAGGGACATCTGATGCAAAGGGTAAAACATCTTTGCAGCTGTTCTCCTGACTTTCTCAAATACATTTTTTGACTACGGTCCAGATGGACTCTAGACATGGACTTAGCATTACCGTTAAAAGGTGCGCTTTTATTTTTCTGCTCTATATATTTCGAACTGTGCACACTTATTCTCTGCTTGGCATGCCCCACCACTAGTCACACTATACAAAAACAATGACATTGCTGGATAAAAGAGCACCACAATCCTCTCCTGTGAATACATGCAGGCAACATCTTCACTGTCGAAGAAAGGGCATGTGCCCTTGTAGTGATCACCCATGCACAATCTGGCACTGAATAAATATGGATGTGTCAAGAGAGCGAGCTGTAACATAAGAAGCACACCTAGTCAGCACTTGTGGCAATGGATTTCAAGCGAGTGGTGGAAGGTAGGCCACCTATCACAGGAGGGAGTGCCAACAGGAACATATGAACATGCGCAACCAGTGACTGGGACCAGAAATGTACCTGGTTTTGATACTATAACGATTATATCTGTGGAAAGCCCTTGAACTATAGGTTGTGGATAGGAAAGATATTGCGACACACTGCAGAGACGTTTCCAGACACTTTGTACACTGGCACATGTAGTGAGGACTGAATTCAGTGCTAAATTTGCTAAACTAAGGTGCAGGGGCCCAGAAGTTTTCTTAGCAGGCCATCGTGGCGCTACTGAATGCTTGGGTTGCTGATCACTGATGCTGCCTAGTACTGATTCTACCACTGCCTCTCGCCCACCACCCTCCACGTCCTGTGTTTTATCTCACTGTTGCAGGGCGCCTTTCTTCCTTTGTCAATATTTTCCCATCTATCTATTCCTCCCTTTTCTGCTTTGCTCTCAATCCTCCAAAACGAGTGCTGGCCCTCTTCACGCAGCCACGAGCACACATTAAGCACAGACTGAGTTACAAGAGGGAGGAGAATACAGGACTTGCGACACGCACGTTTGAAACAGGCGAATACATACAAAATGGTGGCGACATTTAATTTACTTCCGATTACAGGCTATGATGGCTCATGAAGTGCTGTCCTCGTAGAAGCTGTAGCAGGACCATGGACAGTTCACGCTTGACTCGCTGTGCAGTAGCTCTAGTGACATATTTCTTGTTTGAGCTCCAACAAGTGGGACATGACCCCAAATACATTGCCCTTGCGGCACAGATTCGCCCGTCTGCTGAGCTCGCCTTTCTTGATGGAGCACCTACAATAGCTGCAGGTCTCTGATGAGAAGAATGTTGGGGACTGAGACCACTGCAACTGATCTCCTCAGGGCCATCTAAGGCTAAGATAACAGCCATCTTGCCGTACCATTGGCTCCGTCACTGATAGCACTGCAGGGTCACGGCAGCTTACTCAGACTAGAAAGGGAACGTCTCTCCCTTGGTCACAGTTCAAAATTCGGATTTCATGTGTGATGAATGACACAACTGTAGTCATTTTAATTATTAGCCCAAATCACAAAGCTAGCTGCACTCCTAAGAGGCACCGAGCTATGCGAATCACATATTTTCCGGTGCATAATTAAGTTTTAGTTTTATAAAACTTGAATTTGCCCAATTAATCCACAGTGCCTTAATTGGAAATATAAAGATATCTGCACACAGAGGGGGCTGTTCGAGGATGTTTTGGGGAAGGAATCTGCTAAAGGATGCGGGCTCAAACAAATTAACAAGTCTTTAAATATTCACAGACCTTTGTAGCTAGTTTATCACCCTGATAACAGTTTCAAGTTAATTCCCAAGGGGTAGTGCACCACGCGCTATGCAGCTTAAGAGGGGATAATACTGGAGCATATTAGTTTTATGGCCCTTTCTTATTTTCATCTCTGGCTTGAAGGTCATCGCAGGTCAAAAAGAGAAAGCAATAAATTCTGCAAGAATAAACAACAGTAGCTCAGCTTTGGAGGAGGACCAAAAGAAAATATAAAAGCGGTCTAAAAGGTTTGAGAGAAAGAAACAATATTACAATTGCAAAGAAAATAAGTTAGAGGCCAATAGAGTGGGACAGCACAAAGGAAAGAAAGTAAAATAACAATAATGAAAGAATAACGGCAACAGGAAGCTTAAAGGAAAAAGGATACAAAAGAACACTGGAAAACAGGGAAACGTAAAAGAAAAACGGAAGTAAGGAAGAAAAGAAAGATTGAACGGTGGAAAAGAAAAGAACGGAAAAAAGAAATGAAAAAGAAAAACGTAAGGAGAACAAGACGGAAAGCAGACACATATGATGAAATAACAAAGAAGAAATGTGAGATAAAAGGCTGGGCGATTTAAGGAAACAAGTGGAAGAAAAAATTAACGAATGAAGGATTACAAAAAGAAAAGATGCGAGGAAGGTGCAAAGGAATGACAGGAGCAAGATAATAATGTTTAGTTTTGTGCCAAATTCCTTTAAACCTATGCAATAACAGTCATTATTTTGCACCCTTTTCTTCAAATTTTACCCACCTATAGAATGCCACAGCACTTTATAGGAAGGGTTGGGGTTGCTCAATTTACCCTTACAGTTGTTGCCATATCAGGTCGAAGTGGGAGATGTTTTATTTTTTGGCTACTCCCTTGTTTACTTCTGCCATATTCTAGACTGCCACACGTGTAGTTCTAATAAGCAGTACGACAAATTATAGGATTACAATTGGTAACAGTAACACAACATCTTCCTCCTAATAAACCTCAGCATTCTTTACAGATACTTCTATATCTGCCTAAGCGAAGCACTAAGGTATCTACAGATATGAAGGGCTTAGATATCTGCATAAATAAAGAACTTGGATGTCTGCATACGTGAACCGCTTAGATATCTGCCTGAGTGAAGCACCAACATATTTGCATCCGTGAAGTGCTCAGATATCTGCATAAGCGAAGCGCTTAGATATCTGCATAAGTGAAGAACTTACATATCTGCTTTAGTGAACTTACAGGACTTAAATACCTGCATATATCCCTTGGGCCACATATTAAGATTCCACTGAGAAAACTCAATACGTTAATGCACTTACTTCAGAGATTTGTGTGTAACGTAGTCTCAGGTTCCAATCATAGTGCAATGGATCAGTGGGTTAACACACTTAGTACAGATAGCTCTGTAACTTGCAGCTAGAAGGTTTCAATTCTATGGAGCTAGCTCCGCCCAGTAGAACTCTGCCAGTGTGGATCTTTCAGCGACTGCTGACCAAAAATGAGATGTCACCCACAAGTATTTAACGGTCAGAGATCTTTGCTTTAGAAATCACACAAAACATGCTCATCTATGAGTGGTGTTGGTAAGCAACACATTCTATATGCAGTTATCTTAGATGAAAGGCTAATACAATTTGTTCCAGGATTTTTGTATTTTTAGCTGTGGATCTGACACCTTCCACACTTCTACTGCCCCAAACTAGGGCCGATTCCTTAGCCCCCACTTGGTATCCAAGATCACATCTGCTGTACATTTGTATTACACTTCAATCACTGTCTCAAGAAAAGATAATTTGGGACTTGCGGGTGTGTGTATCCAGCCTCTACTTCTGCAAGTACAGGGAGGTGTCTTCAAACACGACCCCTTACATGGATTGGTTGTACGGCCATAGCAGAGAGAAAGCTAGCCTGAATCCCCCAATTGCACCTCTGTCTACTCTCCTTTGAGCTTTCTCACCTGTACTGCAATCAACACCAGGTAAACCCATTATTTCCAGAAACTACGGAGATCCCACCAAAGGGGCAACTTCACAGTGCACATCAACAAATCCTTATTTCATGCCCCGTCAGGGATAGCTTTACAAAGAACGGAGTTTACCACTGCAACACTTAACAGACCATATTGGAAAAAGATCTGCAATCATCCTAAGTCAAAGCCCACCCAGAGAAGTAGTTCTCTAAATCAGATACTACAGACTTTTACCCGAATTCAAAGAAGACCCTCACTAAGAATGATCTCCTGCTCACATGTATAAACACTATTATTAAAGAGTAAACTTGCTTTTCTAATCAGGCCCCACAATCCCTATCTAAGAAGTGTAGCAGACCAAAAAAAAAACAATCAAGCTTGTACAGATTGCACTTAGCAGAAAACATCAACTCTATAAAGATGACCAGTATGGACACCAGGTCAAATTGGTATTTGGTTTCATGGAAATATTGTCAAACATCTGCTCAACTCTCACAAAGCTACGCTGAGGTGAACAACCATAAAAACCATCTAGAAGAAAATCCCATTTGCACATGTAACACATATCTATAGAAACACAGCTCTTTAAAAATAGGAAACATTGTTGATTTTTCTTCTGGTCGGTAACCACTAATTCTATAGAATGACTCAACATATCATTTTTGTTATTACTTTCTCCTTAAGAAAACATGTGGATGTTGTTAGTGGTGGCACCTCTCATTGAAACTGGACAATAGCTGCAGCAGGGCTGCAGTCCACAAAAGGTGTCTTGAGACTAGTGTGGATTCTGAGCAGTCAGAGTGGGTGACACCAAATTAAGCAAAGTCAGACGGATATTAGAAGTGACGTGACTGAGAGAGGCAGGTTGTTCAATCAGGTTTAAACTTTGCCCAAGCAATACTGATGAATTGAGAAAAACGAGTAGTAGGAAAAGTCTCACGAAAGAGGCAGATAGAGATTTATTTTAGCAAAGGAATATGGAACAACAAGGAGTAAATATGGACGATGATAACATATTAAGATGATAGGAAGTAATGTAGCGAGTCAAGTGAAGAGGGTGAGAATCCTGTTACGTACATAGCTAATGATGTGTAGACAAAACTTGTATATGAGCACAGACTGTGGGGGTGTCTCACGAAACGAACGCCGGAAGCAATTAAATATTAAAAAGGAATGATCATCTTCTCAAAGCAATGGCCAAGGTAACAGCAGAGAAATGGTTAAATCCGACAAGACACGCAACTAACATAAAGGACGGAAGCAAATTAAGAAGCAATATCTACCAGAATTAAGACTCACTGATAGCCAAGTAGAAGGCAGAGAGAAGGCAATGCAAATATAGCAGCAATACAAGGAGTGAAGAAAGTAAGGAACTAAGAAGTATTCAACAAAGAAGTCGCTGCAGAATAAATAGTTTTTTATGCAAAAACGAAGAAGAAAAAGAACCAGAAAGCTAATAAATGTCTCTGCCTAACTACACTACTCATAGTACAGGCGTAAATGAAAGACAAGATGAGACGTAATCATGGAAGAATCTGCAAGATTCTGAGCTCATAATAATAATGTAAACGTATTGAAACAAAGTGATTTTTCGAAAAGATACACTTTGGATCTGGGAAAATATTAAAAGTAGGGTAGCAGAGGTTAGAGATGCAAAACATATTGAGAATTTGCAAAACTCTAATGAACATGTAACATCAAGATGTAATGGTTTTAAAAGGTAAGGAAATCATAAGGATGCAAAACAATATGTGTATAAAATAGGAAATAAAACTGGAGTTGGAGGAAAAATATTTTGAGCTGGCAAAAGTAGTATAGTATACAGTCAGTGATCCAATTTGGGAAATGCAGAGTAAAATTATACAGAGCATGATTCTGGTGTATTCCAGCAAAAAAGGAACCCAAGAGAAAGAGCTTGCAAGTGAGAAAAACAGGTATTGTCCAAGGACAATCTACTTCAGAAAAAACGCAATTGGTGCTATTATCCTCATCAGATGCATTCAGGCTACCTACCATTACCGGCATAACTAAAAGTTACACCATCAACTCAAGTGCAAAAACTGAAGAAGGAAACACAAAATCTCCACAGAGTAGGACAATGGGAGGAGGAAGTGCATACTGAAAGACAACATAGAAAACTAAAACAAAACTCAATGGGGATTTTCTGGGAACGGACAATATACACAACACCTCAAACAATGAGAGCAGTTCCACTGAAAAAAAACCTGTGTGTAAAGAGCAATCAGACTCATGCAAAAAAGGGACATAGGTGAATGGGCAGGGATGAATTGCTTAAGGATGCGACTAGAAATTTCATAACCCAACGGCTGCCCGTACTGCAATGTGTAGAAAAACAAGAAGTAAATTTCAGGGACAAGACAACCTCCTATGATACAACGGGATATTGAAAAAAGAAAAGTAAAAATCTTTAGGTACAGAATTTATTGATAACGAATACAGTACGATCTCAAATTATAACGTATTTGATAAATGAGAAGCAGGAACCATTAAGACAAATATAGAAGCTGAGAAACCAAGCAAGCCCTCACAGCTCTAGTGTAATAACGAAGTAGGGAATATGGTAGCTGTGCAGTGTGGGGGAAAGCTTGAAACAGAATTAGTAAAATATGGACTTCGGCCAGTAGCAAAGCGGATGTAGGATCAGACGGTGTAAACAGACGCTCAAGGAGCTTCATCAGTTTGGCTCTTAGCTGTTCTCTGAAGCTGCACTAATCAAGAAGGTACCCACAGAAGATGAATTAAAGAAGATTGCGACGAATCAGACTCCTCAACATAAAGTACGTAAAACAAAGCAATACAAAATTCATGGAGATTGGAGAAGTGATTAAGAAACTAAATATGGAGATGCTGCGGGGCCTATGTACCATGCAACATGCTATGCAACCGTTTGGATATATCATCCCCCACCTTGCACCAATGTTCTCTAACACAATAGAAATGAAGACTGTGCACTGTTAAAAATGTTATAAACATACCATAACATATGGATCAGGAAAGGTCTGGTGAAAAAACTTTTTGAAAAACGTTGTTGTTGTTTCCACTTCCAAGGTTGTAACAGAGGCTTTCAGCAGGGAAGATGGGATAGGGGTCGGGTTGGGGGGGTGGGCGGGGGTGGGGGCATGTTGGGCGGGGGTGGGGGGGATGTTAGGAGGGGTTGCGGGGGGGTCTGTTGTGGTTACTTTATATCCCTGGCCCGCACTCTTCAGAACCCACGCTCTTGCAGTAAAGTGTATCAATAGATTTTTATTTTTAAGTTAGCCTGTCGCCTGTATTAACATCAAACAACTTGCATAAACCATACCATTACATGGTGCTTGATGCTTTAGTCGACGTTTTTCCTCCCTGAAGGACATGGTATATTTTATTTGGTCTGCCTGTCAGAATAGCTTTTGCCTGACCTTACGTGGTCATCAGAAAATCAGCTTTAAGAAGCACTACTGAGAGAGGGGCTTTGGCTCCACCCAAATGCAGATAGGCATGGCAGAAGTTGTGTGCTTCTGCTGAAAAAGAGTGATTGTATTGCACTTTTTGCCTTTCAAGAGTGAATTGTGATTTGACTATGCTAATGCTGATGCGTGTAGACAGGTGTTTTCTTACGTGGATTCGCACAGAGTACCTTTGTAGGCAAGGGCTTTGCTGTTGGTTATTCTCTGTGACAAATCTTGGTATAGCATATTTGCACTTTGAGAATCCTTAATATGTCATTTTCGGAACAGTTGTATAATGTTTTGCCAACCGTAATTCTGTGCATACGTTTAATTTTATGACTATATCTATAGCTGCCCTGTGAGAAAGCTTACGCGGAATTCAGAAGGCTCGGGTTTATTCTGGTGACAAGCCACTGATAAAGGCTACCAGCCTGACTGGTTCATTGGCAAATGTTATGCCAAAGGCCATAGTCTAAATCTTTTTATTATGTGATTTTATTAGTAAGGCAAAAAGTCTCACTTATTTATTGGAAAATCACATGTTACAGTTAAATATCCTTTTAGAGAAGACTGTTTTACACTCTGGTAAAGCCTGAAGATGGATATTGAGTTACATGCATTTTTACAAAATACTTTAGTAAGCAAAGCCTTGGTGTTGGTCCCCTCCTCTAGTGTGTCCCTCTCACAAACTTGTGGATGGAACACTTGCATTTTGATAACCCTGGTAAACCCCCCTTAGTAGGAGTAGTATAACTGTAATTTTGGGCATGTTAATACTTTTTTTTGAATGTATGCTTGATGGCTGCCTGGTGGAAATGCTTATAAGGAATACAGTAAATCTGAGTTGGGTATGGCGACAGGCCAATGATAAATGCTACATATCTGATTAGTTCATTGGGAATAGTTAAGTTAGATGCCATATCTCTGATCTGTTTGCAATTAAACATTATGACAAGGAAAGTAGGCCTGATTTTTTGTTGTTGGCAAAAGCATACATTACGGACAATAGGCTTTTAAGGGTGAATTGTTACAGTACTGTAAAAAACATGTAGACATGGATTCTCTCATAATAACGCAGTAGGCAATGAGTCTGGTGTTGGTTGCTATTTCTGACAAACCCTGGCAGTAGAGAAATTGTCCTTTGATATTATTTATTAACCCTTCTTAAGAGGGGCTTTATATTGCTTCGTCAACTATAATGTTGTACATATTTGCATTTTGTTACCGTGTGCCTCATGGTTACCTTGTAGGAACGTTTGTACATAATATAGCAGGTCTGATTTGGGTATGATAAAGAGCCAACAATAAAAGCTACAGAGCTGATTTTTTTCATTGGGAAAAGTATGACAGAAGCAAAAGTTCTGACTTATTTGTAATTAAATGTTAGTGGGCTTCACTTATTCCTTATGAAAATAATATGTTAAAGTCAGCAGGCTGTTAAGAGTGGATTGTTGTTACACTGTGTTAAACCCAGTAGACAAACACTTTATTACAAGTCACCTCATGGATTACTGCAGTGGGCAAGGATTTTGAGATAGATTATTTCCCTTTGACAAACCCCGGGAGAGGATGATTTGTTCTGTAATCATGAATGCTGGACCCTCTAGTGAGGATGGGGAGGCTGGCAGATGTAGTTGTTTGCCAAAGCCCTTATAATAAAGAAATATACATACAGGGATATAAATACATTCACATTCTCCATCTCCCCATAATAATATACTGCAGGGAGAGTTAGGTAAGCCATTTTTTGTCACTGGCTCAATTACCCGGTAGGTGATTGAATTTGCTTGATCACATGTGCACACAATGCCTGAAAATAAGAGTGCTTCTGTGCGCAGGTTGGTGGGCCAGGCCTTTAGTTTTCCATTTTTTATAGGTCTCCTTACCTTTCTTCCTTTTTTTTGTTAGAACATTATAAAACTCCAAAGACAGTCCTACCAGGCCACTTTTATTTGCAGTATGCCGCACCCCAGGCGATCAATCCTTCTGAACTGTAGCCATCATGGAAGGCATTATCCATAGTTTAGCACTGTTGTACCTCTCCAGGGTTTGCCACCATGTCTAGAAGCATAATGTTGGTCACCTTAGAGAAGTACAACAATGATACACTAAAGACTTTAGCATTCAACGATAGCCACTCAGTGCGATGTTTACTGAATGGCCATCTTTGAATGACCCTTTGCATAGTGTGACATTGATTTTGCCACTAGATGGATGACACACTGCTTCTAAATGTGGCAACTATCTTGGAACTTTAAAACAGCATTAAACTATGTGTAATGCAACTGCAGAATGGCGGCTTGCTGCTATGTTTAATTTTATTTTCATATGACAAGCATATGATGATCTCCAAGTTTAGTTGGCAGCGGCAGTTGGCAGTATTTTTTCTACTTTTATTACTTTAATTATCTAGCATATGCAAGACATATTGCATATGCAAAAGCAGTTTGTGTGTCTATTTTACTGCAGATGGGTAAGTGGGTAAATACAAGAACCAGTCAGCGGGTGGAAGAGTGGATGAGGGAGTGCAAGGACAAGTGACAGTGTTTGTATGATGACTCGAGTGGCTAAACTCACCATTGTTACATATATAATAAAACATTCAATCCTCTGCCTGCCTAAATCCATCTGTGAATATCACTGGGGCAATGCATTTCAGGAGACCAACAAAACTACTTCACATATACCTCCAACGTCACCCAAAAAAAAAGGAACACACTCACTCTTGTGGCTGGTGAAAAGGGTTTATTGTACAAAGTGTCCACAAACAACAACATGTTACAGCTTTCACCTTTGTTAGGTTGTCCCTTATGATCTGTGCTAGAAATTGGTTCTCTAGTTGGCAGTTGTTCGCTCTGTCCAAGAAGGGACCACAATCCTAGCCACAGAAAGTAAGATACACACTAAAAGCTTACTTGTGCTCACCCTCTGGTAGCTTGGCACAGAGCAGTCATGCTAAACTAAAGAGGCACCACCCTCTGGTAGCATGGCACAGAGCAGTCAGACTAAACTAAACAGGCAATGTGTAAAGTATTGATGCACACACATAGTAACACAGTGACAACACCACAAAAGGACTCCACACCAGTTTAGAGAAATAGCCAATATCTATCTAAGTCAAACAAGGCCAAAAAAAGACAAATCCAACATACACATGTCAAGTTATGAATTGTTAAAGATTAAATCAAAATGCAGTGCTTAGAAGTGGATAACTCCAACTATGCTATCTGGTCACGCAGGACCAGGGCAAATCCAAACACTAAGGGCCTCATTATGACCCTGGCGGTACAGAACCGCCAGGGCCAACGGGGGCGGGAGCACCGCCGACAGGCCGGCGGTGCTCCCTTGGGCATTCCGACCGCGGCGGTAACGCCGCGGTCGGACCGGGACAACTGGCGGTCTCCCGCCAGTTTCCCGCTGCCCAAATGAATCCTCCAAGGCGGCGCAGCATGCTGCGCCGCCTTGGGGATTCTGACACCCCCTACCGCCATCCTGTTCCTGGCGGTTCGCCCGCCAGGAACAGGATGGCGGTAGGGGGTGTCGCGGGGCCCCTGGGGGCCCCTGCAGTGCCCATGCCAATGGCATGGGCACTGCAGGGGCCCCCGTAAGAGGGCCCGCTAGTATTTCACTGTCTGCATAGCAGACAGTGAAATACGCGACGGGTGCAGTAGCCCCCGTCGCACCTTCCCACTCCGCCGGCTCGATTACGAGCCGGCTTCATCGTGGGAAGGTTGTTTTCCCCTGGGCTGGCGGGCGGCCTTTTGGCGGCCGCCCGCCAGCCCAGGGGAAAACTTGGAATACCCTCCGCGGTCTCTGGACCGCGGAGTGGTATTTTGGAGGGGGGGAAGTCTGGCGGGCGGCCTCCGCCGCCCGCCAGACTTAGAATGAGGGCCTAAGTCTGAGTTGCAGCACCACACTAAACTCCAAGGGCCCAGGACTGGATTTACCACACCTGGCAGAGCAGTACTCACAGCAGAGGAGCCCGCTGCAGGTAAAATCTTTGCTGTCCCTGAGACTTCAGAAACAGGAGGCAATCTCAGTCAGGCATTTGGTGAAACTTTAGATTGCAGGATGTACAGAGGTAAGCCCATTCTTCTTTCTCCCAGGTAAGAAACTGAGGGCAGCAGGCCAATACAGCAAAGCAAACAGCAAAGTGGCAGTCCCTCCTGGCATCGCACCAATGCTTCTTCCCGGCAGAATGTCCTCAGTCCAGAAATGTTCTGATTATATGGGGCCAAAGGTTGAGTACTTATACCTAAAAAGGCCTTTGATGCAGGGGTGACTTCAAAGGAACGCTCTGACGTGCACAAGTATCCCTTTCAACGCAGCCCTGGCTCCAGACTAGGGGGTAAATCAGCCCTTTGTGTTAGGGCAGGACACAAACTATTCAGATGTAAGTGTGAACTGTCTCTTCCTGCCCAGGAAGTCTATCAGTATGCAGATGAATGCAGATGCTTCCCCTCCCACACACAGCCCCTTCCTGTGTTGTGGCTGTCTAGAGAAAATGCACAAGTGTAGCTGTCACTCAAACCCAGATGTGTATTCAGAGACAGGCTGAGGGACAGAAAGTTTAAAGTAAGAAAATACCAACTTTCTAAAAGTGGCATTTTTAGACCTATAATGTAAAAAAAAACAACTGTACCAAAAGATGTGTTTTTAAATTGTGATTCCGGAGACACCAAACTCCAGATTTCTATCTTTCCCAATTGGAAATTACCCTTAAACAATATTTTAAGGTAACCTCCAATGTTAGCCTACGGGAGAGCTAGTTCTTGCAATAGTGAAAAACTAATTTGAGGTTTCCCTATCTGGACAGGTTAAACTTAAAAGTACATGTCCAACTTTTTAAATACACTGCACCCTTCCCTTTGTGCTAACTAGCTCCTACTTTCGGGGTGAGTTACATGTAATAAAAAGGAAGGTTTGGGCCTGGCAAGTGTGTACACTTGCCAGGGTGAAATGGCATTTTAAAACTGCATACACAGGCTCAACAGTGGCAGGCCTGAGACAAAACTGAAAGGCTACTGTAGTGGGCGTCACAATAGGTGCTGCAAGCCCACTAGTAGCATTTAGTTTACAGGCCCCTGGCACACACAGTGCACTTTACTAGGGACTTACAAGTAAATTAAATATACCAAATCATGAGAGACCAAATGTATTACATTTTAGAGACAGAGCACATGCACTTTAGCACTGGTCAGCAGTGCAAAAGTGCACAGAGTCCTAAAGCCAGCAAAAACAACGTTGAACACACAGTCAAAACAGGAGGTCAGAAAGCAAAAAGTCAGAGGGAACCAGGCTAAAAGATACCAGGTCTAACAATCTGTCTCACCATCATTTAAAGTGTAATGTGCAAACAGTGCAATCAACATAAACAATTGACCATAGTTGACTCACAACAAATCATTTGCCATCTACTACTATATGTCTACATCTATTGCAGGTAGAGGCGTGACTGAAACACACCTCAGTCTGTTTCTGCAATGCAACTTTCCTTTGACCACATGGCTCAGGTGGCAGCAAGTGCCTTGGCTTTCTGAATTTCAGTGACAATCTGCTCTGAGTGTTACCTCTGGGGTCACAGCCATGAAGGAAAACCCAGCGTCAGTCAAGAGAACTTTTTTTGGAGACTGGTGCATGGAATCCCTGAGAGGACCACACTTAGCAGAGGCATAACTCACATGCAAGACAAACATAAGAGCAGTAGCCAGTCCGTAAAAAAAGTAGGGGAGCAGTGAGTGACAAGACTAACTGAGAAGCTACTCACCTACACCATTCAAGGTAATTTGAGAAGGGCCCCACACTCATGCTGCATTGAAATGTGGCAATATAAGTAAATTGAACAAGCTTGCCCCAAAGAAGATGTGGAGCAGTGAAAGGACCTATCGCCAACCTGAAAGGAATAAGGTATGCCTAGGAGAGGTGAAGAGGCCGACCGGGGACATACAAGGACAGCCTCAATGGATGCAGCAGATTGCAGTTAGACCTTTGTGAAGCCCGAGCACCCTCACCAGGCCCCAAGAGATGAAACACTGAAACAGAGAGGAGATGACAGGCTGAAGGCATGGAAACATAACACTAATCCTGGCAAGTGTCACTTATCAGTGAGAATATTCACATTAGCTGCTGCTGTTGAGTATTCAGGGCAGTCAGGGCTTGTGGCACGCAGAAGGGGGTGGGGCGGCGAGAGGGGGGTGTAATACAAATTAAATTAATATAAAATAACACTTCCCTCCATCGCCGCCGCTGCGTGGCCACTCTTTCTTCCATTGCTGCAGGCAGGCACAGGCTCCCAGCCTACCCTGCAGCCAATCCTGACACCGCTCCGTGCAGCGCCAGGATTGGCTGGGAGCACAAAGCCAGGGCTCCAAGGTAAATTGGGAGCCTGAGAATGCTCTCCCAAGCCCGGCAACTGTGTTGCTGGGTTGGAGAGAGCCTACTGAGCCTACTAAGATGGCCAGCCAATCATACATGTGCACTGAGGGGGGAGTGCTGTGCACAGCCACTAGCCCCGCCCCCTTTTTACCAAAAAACGATTATAAACACAGTTTATTATCGTTTTTTGGTAAAAGCTTTACAGCTGCTGCTGCTGCTGGGGGTGGGGGCTGGGGACGAGGGGCATGGGGCGATGCTCCTCCGCCCTAATCGAGGAGCTGCCCCTGATTCAGGGTCGAGTAGCTTTAGCTTCCAATGGCCCATGGACCTTTGTCATGTGAGTGAGGGTGGCCCCTCATTCTATCTTCCCTGTACTTTGGGATTGGTGCATTGACACCAAATGTCCCCTATCTAGCGCCAATCAGCCCGGCCTGTCAATCGCAAGCAGAATGTAGTGAGGCTAAGATTGCCACGACGAGTCGAAGTCTTGAGTCCTTCACCTCAGAGATAAGAAGACCACAGAAAGGGAATTTGATGCCACCTCTACCAACTCTAGGAGCTGGAAACGCCAAACACCAAGCAGCTATGTCTCCAGTAGCTGAGAAGGCCTGGCTGACAGATGAGTGGCAGGACCTGGGATTGAGCTGAATGGGCTGCTATTATTCACATTACGTTTCATTTGTAAAGTCATGTAGACCTACACACCTACAACTATAGTCTCTGTGTTGTGGGCGGAAATAGCAGAATCTCCACCTTTCCTATGCCAGCCCACAGTGATAGGACCTCAAGCATGAACATTCTGCCCTTCCCTATTTCAAGAGTTTCTTCAGAATGACAAGGTTGCTTACCTTTACAAAATTGGATACAACATTATATCAGTGTAGAGGCTTCCCGTTGGAAACTAGTCTGCCAAGGGTTGTCCTATTTACTGTTTTTTGTTTTACCACTACAAGAAGCAAGGGGGTCATCTGAGAGCACTGGCCGACTGAGCAAATTAATAAGAATTCAAGCAGTTCATTATCGATATATTCACGCTCGTGCCCTTTATTTATTACAATAAAGCTTCCAGTGTAATTAAATATGAGCAACTTTGATTATCCCAAAGGTATGATAATTCCTGCAAAGGAAGGACACAGCCCAGAAAGAGTTAGGTGATATTCGCTAGTTTAGGTGGACATGTACATATTTTTTTTAAAGGGTGTCGTTTTCTCATAGTGCCAGAAACCCCCCACTCTCCCACCCGCCCGCTCCCCCCACCAACCCGACGCAGCTACTGTGTCTGGCCACCTGCAGGGTCCTGCACGTGCAGGAGACACTGAGGTTTCCGAGCTCCTTGAATGTGCAGATGATGCGATGTAGGCCATTTCTTTTTATTCTGATCCTTATTTGCCTTCATCATAGAATACATTCATGACTACAGGTACAACCATGTAAACACCATGACTTCACTGATGTATGAAGAGCTGGGCATGTTCATATTGGCCATACTTTGACAGCCATGCACTGCCTGTGCAAGACCAGATTGTTCCATCCGCGCAGGGTCCACGGACGCAGTCAGAACAATCCGTCCGAGAAGTACAGTAACTGCCAGGTGACCCAACATGATGCATGGCTAACGGATCTGTCAGCGTCTGCCGTTTTACCAAGCTCACTCTGGAACAATTTGAATTTCCCATTACGTGAATAGGCTAAACAGCCCGAGAACACAAAACAAGTGCTGCAAATCATGCACAATTGGCTGATAATATCACATCTGGCACATGACCTCCTGCAATCTAATAAGAACAAGGGCCACATTACCTTACATAAAAAGAGGTCCTGCTTAGGCCTAAGCAGAGGTTTTTGGGGTGCCTGGGACAGTAGCTCTCATCTCTAACCACAGTTAACGATCACATGACAAACAGGGAGTTAGATTTGTGATGTTGCATCAAGATCTTTCAAAGTGTTTTAACACTTTTTCTAAACTATTTCATTTCACACAATCGAGCTATTTCCAAAAGAAATCCATTACACCCTATTGACAATGTGTCACAAAGTGTTGTTCGCATGGCATTGCAAAGTCACCCATAAGCATACTTAAAATGAGTAAATGTCACACATAAGCAAGCAGAAACATGTGAGCTATGTCATCAAAACCAAATTCAACAAAACTCTCATGTGTAAAAACTTAAAAAAAACATTAAAAAAATTCGTCCAGACAAACTTTAAAATCAAAGTTCATTAAAATATAGCGGTTACATATGTAGTTTCATTCATTCCTCCTGATTTAACCTCCAGGCTGTTTAGTTTCTAAGTCGAGTATATACCTGGATTCCATTCTCCTAAGGGCAAGTTCTTTGTCGCCAACCCTCTGACATTTCTCTGGACTCTGTCTATGACATAGTATGTCACATTGTTCAGTTGAGATTTATGCATTCATGATAGCATATTGCTCTGGGGTAGTGACTGTCATTTTTCTTAATCACACGCATGTGTTCTAAGATTCGCTTTTTTAACAAGAGGTACAGTACTTCCCACATAGAATTTTCCAAATGGGCGTACAAACACAAATACAGTATAGTCAGTACCACATGTCATAAACTTCTTTATTTTTTTGTGTCATTCTGGGCACGGAACCCTGTATTCTGTTAAGTTGTTCCTACACTTGCACACCTTGCAGCGTCCACAAACTAAAAGAAATTCACGAGTGTGCTGTACGCAAACTTTTTTTGGGGGGGGGGATTCACTTTTTCTGTATGTTATTCTGGGGTGCTCTGTGATAGCTTGCCTTATAACCGAATTTCCCCGATTTCCTTGTCATCAATGGTATAGGTGGTGTTAAGTCTAACTAAACTCGCCTCCTTATCTTCCTTGTTGGTGTTAGCACCAAAAATCAGTTTTCCAAGTGCTCTCTCTTTCTCCAGTTTAGTTGCAAGCTTGAGGACTTGCATCAGGTACCCCCCTTTTTCTGTCTCATTACGGTTTCTTCCTATTTTTAGGATTCAATGCTGTTGCAGTTTCATTTTACCCTAAAAAAAATCCCCAAATGGTATACTCCATTTGAGTCTTTCGGGTTATTACTGCTGGCATGAAGTAGGCGATTGCCCTCTGAAGGTTTCCTAAACAGTGAGGTGTGAAGTCTACCAACCTCAACCTCAATCTTGATTTCAAGAAAATCTATCTTCTGATTCTTGAAACAACTAGTAAATCCAAGATTAGCCTGACTGTTGTTTATCTGCCCCACAAACTCAATGCCAGTTGTGTAGTGCCTCTACATTTGTAGAAACCATTGTCTATACTCGTATGCCATGGCATGATATGGTTCGTGTACTTATTTATGTTGTCAGCCCACATAGGTTTCGGATACCAGGTAGAATCTATCACCAGCTCTGGCTATATGTGGAAACATATGTTACAAGAGGGCCAAGTGTTTTGTCATACGTGAACTATGGTCCACTGATTATGTTGACTGCACTAATTGCACGCTGCACTTTAAAAGGTGTTGAGGCAACTCACAAGGGTCAACCGAGTGAAGGCTAAGGTGATTTTTTTTTTGGCAGACACGTTGTGCAATAACTCTTTTACACCAGCAACAAGAGTGAGTGTGATCCTCCTTTCCATTTATCTCTGGAGATATATGTGAAATATTTTCAGGTGACTGTGAACATCTAGCAGGGCGCAACACTGGAGCTATAATATCCAGATTGTTGTCTTTTGGGGTTTAGGAGTAAAATACAGAAATACTTCATTGATGCAGGAGTAGAGTCTTCTATTTTGCAACATTCTATACCACTTTGCAGCACCTCTGACTAAGGTAAAATGATTTTTTTCATCCCAAACTATTAGAATTGCCATGAAGAAAATAAAAGATAATTTAATTCTCTCTGCCACTGGAAATAGTCCCCTCAATTACCCAGTTCTGACCTCTCGTCAGCAGAGCCCCCTGGAGCTAATGTATGCGTGCCAACCTAGTGACTCAGCCAAGTGACTTAAAATATTCATAACTCTTTCAGTATCTGAAGGTCTGTGAAGCTGACAACCACTGCATTTTTCGGGGAAAAAACAGTGTTCATGTCAACTTTCCGCCTACATTCATGTTTGTGAAAATCTATTTTTACACTGAAAAGAACTTACTGCTTCAAAGCCCATGTCCTCTTTTCTGGTGCTTGAAAACCAATGCAAAAAACACAAACACTGATGGCTATAGCTGAATGCAAAATTGCTTTAAGGGTTTGGATCACAGAGAGGTATACAATTTCACAAACGTGCATAAGAGGCACTGCAACTATCAATTCCCCACTATCAAGCAACTAATAGTGTAAGTCTCCCCGATTTCAAGGTAAAGTTTATGAATAGCTTAATGCTTACTGTTGGAAATGGCCCTTCCTGCAGGGTTATACCTAAACGTTTTGCTTCTGACCTCCTGTTTTTGACTATGCGCTGCATTTAGTTTTTGCTGTTTTTTTGGACTTTGGGCACGTTACCACTGCTGACAATTGCTAAAGTACAAGTGCTCCCTGTATAAATTGTATTGGTGATTGGTTTATCCATGAGGCCTATAAATCAAATGCTAGTAGTGGGGCTGTAGCACTGACTGTGCCACCCACATAAGGAGCCTTTTAAAACATGTCTCAGACCTGCCACTGCAGTGTCTGCTTGCACAGTTTTAAACTGCCATTTCAACCTGACTAGTGCACCCACTTGCCAGGCACAAACCTTCCCTTTTACTACATGTAAGTAACCCCAAGGGAAGGCCCAAGGCAGCCCAGGAGTCAGGGTGCAGTGTATTTAAAAGGTAGGACATGTACTGGTTTGTTTTCCATGTCCTGATTGTGAAATACTGCTAAATTTGTTTTTCACTACTGCAAGGACTATCTCTCCCATAGGGTAACATGGGGATTGCCTTGAAATATCTTTTAAATGTAATTTCCTATTGGGAGCAGATAGAGATCTGGAGTTTGGGGTCTCTGATCTCAAAATTTAAAAATACATCTTTTGGTGAAGTTGCTTTTTAAATTATAAGTTTAAAAATGCCACTTTTCTGTGCCTCTGCCTGTCTGTGGAATATACATATGGGTCAGGATGACGGTTGGGCTGTTTATGAATTCAAACTAGACAGTCACACAAAGAGAGCTGAGGTGTGCCCTGCATATACTGATTGGTCTTCCTAAGCAAGAATGGTGGGAGGAGCTGACACTTGCACCTGAATAGGGCTTTGCCTGTCCTCACACAAAGCAGTCTCCAACCCCCTGGAGTGTGTATAGAGCCATGGCAGGGAAAGGCAGGGTCGTGTGCACTACAAAGACTTCTCTTTGAAGTTTGCCTACTTCAAAGACAGAAACAGGTATAAGTACTGGACCTCTGACACCACAGAGTTAGAATCATTCTGGACTGAGGACATTCTGCCAGGAAGAAGAGCTGGATGCTGTAGGAGGCACTGCACCTTTGCCTGTTGCTTTGCTGTGCCTGCCTGCTGCTTGCTGCTTCTGTCCTGGGAGTGAAAGGACTGGACTTTGCTTTCTACATCCTGCTTCCAAAGGTTTTCCAAATGCTTGGACTGAGCTTGCCTCCTGATAAGGAGTCTCAGCGACATCAAAGACTTCATCTGCAAGCACCTGGGCTCTATTGCCGAGAGTCCTGACTTGCCAAGGGGTACCAAATCCAGTCCCTGGGCCCTTGTGAGTGAGTTCTGGTGTATCCAAGAAGAAACAAGCACATCGACTCTAGAGCGACTTCGGAACCAGCACTGCTGTCCGACTCCGCACCGCTGCCTTCACCTGTGCCATGGTCCCCGATGAGTGCAATGACTGCGACGAATGCCGCAGGCCCAGTGCCACTGCAGCGCCCTTGAAGTCCTGCCACAGCGTGTGTCCAGAGTGCCGTGTAACTGACGTCCATGACACCCAACGCCGACTCTGCAACAGCACCTGGAACACCGTGGTGTGATCGCAACACCACAAAGTCGACGTCTCGCATCTTGACCTTCTGGATTCATCCACCCCACGGATTGTAAGGAACTGGCACCTAGCCTCTGATGCCACATCACCTCCCTTGCAACCGTAAGGAACCGATGCCTCACCTCCCCTCCCATGCCTAGCAGTAAGGAACCGATGCCTCACCTCCCCGGTAACAGTAAAGAACAGACAACGCACCGGCTTCAGTGACGCCTCCCAGACTCTGTGCAAAATCTTTGTTTCCTCATCGTTTTCCAAGGTACTGCACCTGGGGTCCATGCAACTCTGTGACTGGCCTGCACTCCCTCGCGAGTGGCGTTGGACTGTTGGGAAAGACTCCATCAAGGCACCATGATAGCCCCATTTGGAGCTATTGTGTTTCTAAGTGCTTTACTAAGATTTAATCTTTGAAAGTTTATATGTTTACTTGTGTACGTTGGATTGTTTCGCTTTGGTCTTGTTTTACTCAGGTAAATACTGGCTATTTTTCTAAACTGGTAAGGAGTACTTTTGTTTTTTCACTGTATTACAGTTGTGTGTGTACCAATACGTTACAGATTGCCTCGGAGATAAGTCTGAGTGCGCTTGCCAAGCTACCAAGTGGGTGAACACGGGTTAGCTTAGCTGTGTGACTCCCTTACCCTGACTAGAGTGAGGATCCATAGTTGGACAGAGTGAGAACCACTGCCAACTAGAGACTCCATTTCTAACACTTACTTTGTCTGTTTCTAAAAAACGCACCTACATCTGGCTTTCTGTGGTTCAACGCCAAGGTTTCAGACTAAACCACAGTTCTGGCAGCCTCGCTACCACAAATGCACCCTTGCTGCCCCAAGAGTTGGTGTACATATACATAAATGTGCGATGTTGCTACAAGGAATCCTGAACACATGTTTTGCCATGATGTTTTGGTACACAGCATCTGTACTGGTACTTCCTTGTGATGTTTTTCGCAATGCACATAGTGGCACACAGGTAATATCCCAAACATGGCTTGCAATGTCATGAAAGACTATTCCTCAATGTGGGCCATTACTGACTATTTGCCAGGGTGTGTTTTATCAAATCCAGGTGAGAGACGTAGGCACCCTCACTCTGTATGTAACACATGGAAGTCATAGACTGGGGGAGATGGTGGCAGCTATACATTGATGTACCTATGCATATATCTCCCCTGCTACAATTTACATGTTTGCCTGTGGGCGCAGATATGGCATAAATGCTAATCTTTCTCTCTCTCCATTGATTTTCCCAGCAGAAAGATAAACCCCGAGGGGATGATTTTGATTCACCATTTAACTGAAGGGCCCCAACAGCCAGTTTTTGCTTATTCATTCTACTATGTTTCTTCACAGGCCAGGATAATAGGTTTGAACTGGGAGATAAAAAGTGGGGTTCAACTGTTAGGTTAAAAACTCTTTCTTGAATTAGGTGATACCCTAATTGGTGTCATGGTCTTAAGAGGGAAAATACCAAATACATCCACAGTAGATCTCACCCCATTTAATTTCTGTCCACTCCGATGACCCAAATGGTGGTGAACACCTTGACTGGTGTCTTTATGGCTTTATGGGCGCACCAATCCATACTTACAATTTCCCTAAAACACGTTTAGGTCAATGGAGGCATTATAGATGTTTTATATTAGAAACCAAGCTCTGTGTAAGAAAAGAGCAGTGGCAAATAGTCACTGCTTCTTACCACTGAATGGGTAGAGAATAATATAGCACACCACTTCCCCCTGGGCAAAATATATGCTGCATTTCAAGGATTTGGCTTGAGAAGAGGTATTTGCGTGTAAATGACTCAACAAGGGAACTGCAGAAGAATTTCTCAATGTAGCCGTGCTTTGGATGTGCCATGATGCCTTCATCAGCCAGGTCCTGAAACCTTTATCTTTAGTGAGAACAAGGCAGACCTGCTTGATTCCAGAAAGAGTAAGAGAGTTGTTTGCCCTTCTTTCAGCATCTTTGTTGGATTCCGTTTGGCCTGTAGGTCTGGTGGAGCAAACTGCACAACATACTTCACTGATTACTGGGTCACTCTGCATGCCTACTGCACAGCCTCCAGGACAATGGGGGAGCCAGCAACTGCGGTAGACAAAGCTAAAAACATGTGCTCTTATCTGCCATCAGTCCTGTACCTACCTCGCTGGATCTGCCCAAACCACCTTGTCATGAGCTTCTACCAGCCTTATGCATGGCCATGAGGCCTTACTCAGCATAAGGTTAGTAGGCATGATGACAGAAAAAAAAAACGTTTTGCATCTCCAGCAAAAGCAAAACAAACCTTGCAGAGCTACCCAAAGCAATTAACAATTTTGCAACTAGCATTGACAGTAGTGCAAGCTATGCCCCACAGGGGCTGGCGGTAAAACACTGCACAATGATTTCTCCACAAAACCCCCAAAAGTGCATAGAGTCCAACAGAGCCTAAATCAAGTTAAGCATTGTGACCATCTTTCTGTGGAAGCACATCGTCCAGAAACAGACAATGTTACTAAAGGGTAAGATAAGGATACTTTAAAGTATATTGGTGGGTCTTGATAAAGCTGCATCTTTTGCCACCCCACTTCCCCTCAGACTACCATGCATACTTCTTACAAAAGCTATTACACATAAAAACTAGGTAAGGAATGGAAAGAAGGTCAACTAGAGTCACCATAGGTGAGACAGCTATTCTTTAAGATGCAGTACTTGCTTTTACCAGTCATGTGACACATATAAATGTTGGTAGAGGCTTTCATGTTCTGATATTCGGGTTGGGGGTAGCATGGTGAATCATAGTAAAAATGCATAAATGCAAACCAATGCTGTGCACCAACATTTCTGGCAGACAAATGGGTTATCCCTCCCTATGGAGGCTTTGACATTTCAAACCAGATGTGCCTGCAAATGAGCTTTAATGCAAATTAACTATATCCACCTAAAATCATTCTCCCGAAACACATCCAATAGAACAGAAGAGATGATATTTGAATTTATTTCTGCTTGGTCCTTGCCTATACAGACAGCCGGAAAGATCAACTCATGAAGTTTATAAAAACTTCCTAATAATTTCATACCCTAAAAACCTGAATGATCTATCATTCCAAACAGTATGACAACACTCACATTATAAAACCAAAGACAGACTGCACTTCAGCAAGTGATATCTACAAATAGTAATCTGTATGCTAAAGGTTTTCTGTCCAGATAACTGCATATTATAAAGTGAACAGATACTAAATGTGTTAAATAAACTCTCCTAACTGATATATGCAAATAATGCTCTCAATTTGACCACACTCCACAAAGCCTTGCACATTTTTGAACGTTGGGGAGAGAGAATGAGCCCTATAGCTTTTTCAATAAGGAGATTGCAATGTGTTATCTGCCCCCACTGAGCTGGCCTTGTTTTAAGAATGCATGCCTCCTTTTGCTAACTTTACTTTTGATTGTTGACTAGTGCCTAGAGGTCACCTTAATGTACATTTGTTCTGAGAATCTAGGATCAAGATTGTGATTTGTGCTTTGGCTGAAAACAGCATCTAATTTTACAATAAGTTATGTGCCAGTAGACTTCCGTGAAGCTCAGTTTCTGTTCTTTTAATTTTTTGAGTGACCGAAAATCTGCCGTGGAGCCAACATTTAAAACCACGATTTATGTGAACTACTTACTAATGAATATAAGCTGCTACAGTGACCTGAATGTATCTGAATGTTCTTGGCAGTGTGGTGATGACAACTGGCAGTGGTGACCAGAGCTCATAATGCATTTTCACTGCATAAAAATGAGACAATGACAGTGCATAATAGAAGGAGTGGGATATATATTTGAAGATGCATAGATCCCTATCTTTGTTTTTCTGGCAAGCGATCAGAATCACCACCTCAAATTTCTTCACCATGAGAGAAAATTAAGTCTAAATGCTGATGCTTTGAAATTGGGCACTTATACGTTTGTATTCATGTTGCCACTACAACAATGAGAACACAAATTTTGTCTGTCCTTCAAGCATGGTAAAACAGCGCAACCGGTAGAAATTTGAGTTTTATTCCCTAGCCCAAAAACGATTGAAGTCTGACTACTATCCTACATATTTTCTAAAATTTACTGGTTCAATTCCAATAATGTGTGCACAACAGAAGCCGAAAATTTGAATTTATTAATAGATAGTTGGTCTATTCCTCATGGAACGGATGAGTCAAACGATTTTAATTAACAAAATATCCACTGCAGGAGTCTGAGGCCACCACTATGGGGACATGTTGTTTTTGCTGGCGTAAACAACATTACTCAATAGTCTTGCCTCAGAAACAACTTTGATTTATAGATAAAATTGTCTGCAATAATGAATCTTTCTCCATTTTTTCTTTAAAATACTTTGCGCACAGTGCACTTCATAGGCAGTAGAATCCTGTATCTCTTCCCAGCTGCCGTGAGGAGGAACAGGGTACACAGGTACACAGTGCACTTCCAGTTTCTTCACACAGGGTTTTTGTTGGCCCCGGAAGCAGTGTGCTGGTCTATTCTGTTCCCTCCCTTGACTCCGACTCTCTTAACATTCAAAGAGTCCAACCCTGTCTGTGACCACTATCCAGGGACCGAGACATGTTTAAGGTGGCAAGAGGCACCGCCCCACCAACATCATGCATCCAATCTCTTAGCTAGCAACTAAAAAAACAAGGAACGGTACAGCACAAGGAGACACTGCTGTTGTGCACTCTCCTCTGCCATCAGGTGATTTCTGCTGTCAAGGCCCTCCCCAGGATCACAATAAAAGAATGATTATGACTGAAATCTGAGATCTGGAGGGCTAACTTCTTTGGGGAGCAAAGGTGGAGAGGAAGCAGAACAAGGTGACCAGAGGAAGGAGCCAGCTGCGCTAATGAAAAAGACAACACTGTGAGAGACATCTATGATGCAAATAATATATCATTTGGCACTGATTAATAGGTATTTGTTACCCAGCTTATCAGTATCCCAATTGATTGATCTGGGAAGAATGAAAGGTTGAATGGACCTGCCAGGAATTAACTTATGGCCATGGGGTCAAATACCAATTTCTGAGTGGGTGCATTAGTCCAGAGGCCACCAAATCTTGCTAATGCAAATGAACTAAATCCACCCAAAAACATTCACCCACAATACCACTAATGGCAGATGGGTGGTTTGAAATATTGTATGCCTGATGGTGACAAAGTCTACTAACATGCAGGTACAGCTCAAATATCCTGCTCTACCCATATAACCTGCCCACATAAATGGGTTAAGGCAGGTGAGTGAAATTCATAATGCATCTGGCCAAACCCACCAAACAATTCTTCCACAACAGCACTAAAAAAAGGGGGTAAAGTGGGCTTAGTTAGAAGGTAACATTGTTAGAAAAAGCGTGGAGCGCAGTGATGAGAGGAAAAAGAAGAAAACATATTAAGGAAACCTGTCTTTTCTATTCCCTAATGTTGGACGGTCTGATGGGAAGGAGTGTGGTTTTATGATGCCTAAAAAGAACTATGGAGGGAAAGACAGAAGGCAAACGAGTAATAAAGACAGAGGAAGAGAGTGTCAAATAGAGGGAGAGACATTCATCAGACCTGTGGGCATCACAGATAAGAAAATAATATATCACAGTAAGTACTCGTTCATTATCACAGGCACTATAATTCCATAAGACATATGCCTACAGACAAAATGTGCTTAGTACTATACCTTCTATTATTACTTAATTCCTATTGGTGGTGTGACAGATTTTATGTATTGGTATATTTCACGGGCTCCTTTCAGGATTTTCGTGAAAAACTCCTTTTAGCCAACACATTTGAATTATGTATTTCCTAGTATAGCCTGTGGCTCCATTTGTTCATTGACCTCTTCAGGGGTGCCTTGTTTGGTGACTTAGGGACTTTACTGCTAGTAAAATGACAAACAATACTATCTATCGTTGGTGTGCATGTTTGAATGTGGTGCTTTGGTGGATCCAGGTGCTCCCTCCATCTGTGACTTCAAATAACACCCCTCTCTAGGAAGGTCAAACTGCAATTTTCATCACCTTTTAGAATGGTTCCCTAAGTCTCATGGCATGTGTTTTCTGAATAGGAAGGTATCTGTGAATTCTCTGATGCGACTGGGAGTCTTATTGTGTAGACTACTCTATGCCGGTTGTGGGTTTCCCACATCACACATCTGTCAGCGGGGATAGATCGTGGTACTTTTCACCAAACCCAAAACAGTGTGTTCTGCAGGTTGTGGGTTACCGCAGTGAAAGGTACTCAGTGGAAGGCAGGTCTTGAGAAGTACAGTCAACCCATGCGAGTGTAAGCGACGGGTCTTTTATTTCAATGGTGGTGTGTGTGTCAGTGTCTTCCAGTCCTTGGTGCACATACTCAGTTATCAGTTTTCAATGGTGTGAGCTCTGCAACCTTTCTGCCAAGCTTACAGTGCATAGTTGATAATTAGTTGCCAATTTGTGCCTTATAAAATGAGTTGGCCTGCTCCATTTATTTGGATAAATCTTACGAGTTCACACTAAGTTGCACATTCATCGGAACCTTTGAGAAACTTGGTTTTTAACAGCGACAACAGTCGATCCTAAATGCCATTACTTACTTCTACAATGAAGACACCTCTGTCTCACAAATAACCAAGACCAATATGTGGGTTTATTTTGATATGAACTTAGAGTTGCTCAAAAAACATACAAGTATTATGCAGCATAAAAAGGGTACTGCAGCTCTGGAAGGGAAACGAAAATGTGTAAAATCTATAAGGGAAAATTTTATGAAAATCAAAACTTAAAAAGAAGGAAAAAAGACCAAAACAATAGTTATGATGCTGTTCTAACGTCAAAATGCAACCTCTATCAGTAAAAAACAAAACTTGCTTTTGATGAAATGCCTGATAGGTGTTCAGTGCAATGGTTAGGTACTGCTGGGGTTTCAGAGTTACCATGCTTGCTAGAACAGGTGGGCTCTTCAAAGGCTGCAGAAGCTCGCACTGTCTCCAGGAAAGTGTCAGATGCATCGAGCTACCGAGCAGTGTCTCTGTCACTGAAAGAGCCCTCTTTCTCCAGAGAAGCCTTGGAGTGCAAAACAGGCAATCTGCGACCTTTGCATCAAAGACATAGAAACAGTTGATGACTGGGGCCCAAAAATTGAAGAACAGACAGATTAGAAAAAAAAATCAATGAGGAAGCGAGTCAAGGAGGCTAGACGGCAGGGCTGACACAAAAAGCGAAAGTGAGAAACCTAGAGAGGAGTGAATACGATGGAGCGAGAGATGAGAGAGAGAGTTGGAGAGGACAATTAGATTTAGTTCACTTTAGGGCAAAAAGATAATCAAGATTTTCTGGAGAGGGAGGAGACTGCAGGGAGGGGCATCCGAGGATGATAGGAAAAAGTCAGAAAGGGATGAAGAGGAGGAGAGAGGCACGGCAGTCACGAGGAGGGTCGGGGAATACAGAGGGGGACGCTGTAGATGATGAAGTGAGGTGAGGAGGTGTCCAGAGGGGCTGAAGAATAAAAGCCCAGCAAGCAGTGAGAAAGTACAGCTAATTTGGGTGGGAGATGGCAGTAAACAGATGAAATGCGAGCGAACAGCAAGGGAACTTGGTAAAGTGTAACTGTCAAAAAGCAATGAGTGTGCCAGACAGAGCATCATAGGACAATGGGCAAGGGCATCTCATTCTTTGATCTAATTTGTCCGAATGTCTATTCAAGTGTTTCTATAGCGTGGACGTCCTCTAAATTCCTCATTATGAGTGGTCTCTTAATTCTAATAAGGCTGTTAATGCAGCTACTGGTGCAATCATAATTATAAGATCCAGAGGCAAGCAGGGGTTCTACTTACTTTCACCCAGACAGTTCGGATGCTAAAACAACCTAAATCTCTGTGTGAGAGTACTGAGTAAAATGAGGAATTTTAAGGGAAACCACACCAGGAATTTCCGAATGCCCCCTAACCCTCAAGATACAGCTTGTAACGGGCCGGATTTCCCCCACCATGGAAGGTACTGGCACCCCCAGTATCTGTAACCCCGGTGGTAGGGAAATCCAGCACATTTACGGGGCCACTCATTATGAGGGCCTAGGAGATTGTTAGGGGTGTTATAGGGACACATACAATGTATACGCTAACAGCTCAAATGTATACTTATACGGGCCTTTTGCAGATTGATGAGTGTCAACATCTACTAACAGGTTGCAAGCCACGATTAGTTTGACGCAGATCGCTTTGGGCATGTGGCTAGTTCATTATTTTTGTTATTACAGTACTGAATTGGTTTGTTTCTATCTAGTACATGCTCTACGAGTTTCAATATAGCAGTATTACATTAATAAATGGCTGATGCGGAAAGTTGCGGAGAGTGGGGACATGCAAGTTGGGAAAAGAGTGAGGGACTCGGAGAATTGCAGGAGACAGGTGATGGGATTGAATGAGGACATCATGGATAGAATAGTTAAGAGGATAGTCAGGTAAACCTAGACGAGAGAACACAAGAAGCAACAAGACAGACGCTGAAGATTTAAACATGACAGTAGGCAGGAGGTGGTGGAAGGAGAAGGAGGTTAAGTCACAGAGGATGGAAGGGGAGTGAACATGGTTTGTGAACGATTATGGGAAGATAAAAGGGGAGCGGACAAAAAGAAATGAGAATGGGGGAGTAGGAATGTTGGTGGAGGACAAACATCATCTAGAGGTGTGGATGGTGTAGCTGGAGGGAGGACATCAGGCGGCTAATGAAAGGGAGAAGATGAAAGAGGGACAGAGGGAAAGGGCTAGAGGGTGGAGAGGGCTGGTGTGAAGAAGACAGACCTGAGAAAGCCAACACAGTGGAGAACAAGGGCTCTGCTCGTGACAAGGGATTCATGTCATATACATGACGGCAAGTGTTTTTAGGAGACCTCTGAAAGAGAGGACACCAGGAGCTGAACGAACATCAGGAGTTCTACATTTTTTGGGGCATTAAAGGAGGTCACAGCACAGCCCTTTATGTGCCTATGTATCTATGTATGTAGTATTTGTATAGCGCAAACCTAGCCAAAAAGTAAAGGAGAGCTGTACAGGGTAAGAGGCAAGCATACGGTCAATGAGTGAGAGGAGAAGTAGCTGAGTTCTGGGAATGATAACACCTGTTACGTCCACATAGCTTATACAATACAGCTTCAGGGTGCTTCAAATCCATTTAGCCAGGGAATACAAATGGGTTGAGGAGAAGAAGACAGGAAGTCAAAATAGTGGAATGATCTGTCCTGCTGTGTAGAAAACCTTTGAGAACAAAGTTGTCTTCAACTGTTTCCATAGCCTACTAAGCACCTGATAGCACAAAACAAACACCAGTGGGTTTTTGGAGTCCAGAAAACTGCCACATAAGTGGCAGAAGAAGTTTCCTGCCTTTCTATTATACAGAGTACTGAGGACCAGCACAGACCAAGTCCATGAGGGTGGAGCAGGTGATAAAGATAACAGACTATCCTTAGAATAGCACACAAATAGGCACCGGAAGACAACTGTATGCAGTGTTTTTTGTTTTAGCGTAATGTAATATTTAATTGCTATACGTTAATCTAACCGCCCCCACACCGGGCCGAGGGTTGGCCGCGGGGTTTGGCCTGTGACCACACATTGCCACCAACCCCACATGCAGCCAGCCCCACCCTGGTAAGGTTTTGGCCCCAGGGACTCCATTTCTCAGAGCCCACCACTGGATTTATGGGGGAGAGGGGCACACAGCCCCCTCCATGGGCCGGTTTCATCCCCTGGTACCTTATCTCTTGTGGCTCAGCCATACTTTAAATGAGAGGGGACATACAGCCCCCCTCCCAGGACTATTCTACCCTGGAGACCCTATCCCCTGGGCGCTCCACCTTTTTAAATGAGGAGAGGGGGCACAAAGAACCCCTTCCTGGGCCAATTTCAGCCCAGGGGACTCCATCCCCGGGGACCCAGCCAATAAAGTGTGGGTGCCTTGGTGACCACCCAGGGGACCTACCTTATTCATGCTGGTGGGGAAAGGTGCGCTCCAAGCCCCCACAGCCCCAGCTGGCTCCCTGCCTCCAGCAGGAGCAAGAATTGCTCCCACCAGTAGGGAGCAGCTAAAAATGATGCTACCAGTGGGCAGGAGCAATCTTTTCATGTTTGCCTGGCAACGTCAGTGCAGGCCGGCAAACAGATAAAAAAAATCGGCTCCCAGCTGGCAGGAGCATTTTTCACGCTCCCGCCCACTGGGAGCGACTTAGAGCTTGCTCTCACTTAGCAAGAGCAAACACAGGTTTCTCGAAATGGCTAGGTCCAGGGGTAGGCAACCCGAGACATAGCAGGAGCTATTAATTAACAATTTCGCTCCTATATACTGTTGTATACAATGCATTATGGGATGAAGAATTTCATGTACTAATATTCATCGTATTTTTGAGATGTAAATAGTCCATTATGCAAGCATTTCACTGGAGGCAGAATGAACCACAAAACAGCCATTAGCAGCAATACACTAGGCACCAAAGCCAGTGGTGTAACGCAACTTGAGGGGGCCCCCTGCAAAGCACATAGATGGGCCCCCACCAGACTCACTCCAGAGCTCTCAGGCCAGGATACTGTGCTGGGGGGGGGGCTTGGAATTCAGGTCCCCCCCTCACCATGGAAGCTCCGAGGGCCTTTGTTATGCCACTGGCATGAGATCAGTCTATATATTTTAAAGTAATGTTTACAAGAGGTCACTGGGCAACTGCGATGTCAAGCCAGACCTAAAAATGTCTTTAGAGCAGGTCAATGGGAGAGCATGGCACTAACCACTAGGTGCCAATAAAGACCCCTCGGAACATACATACTTTTATAAAACAGGACACAAATCTCTACCAATTAGATCGCTTCTTCACAACTTATGAACATGCTACAGGTGATGCTGAGAAGATAGTTTCATCTTCTACTGAGTTTTGCAGTACATCATACAAGCATATACAATAAAATGTAAATCTATGTACAAAGTGCCAATTTAAGTAAAAGTATAGACAAATAAATTAAATAAAATCAAACAAGTGAGAGAGGAAAGAAAGTAAGATGGTCCTGTTGACCTTTGCTGAGTCATCTCAACGATTATCAAGATAATTAACTTTGGAGCTAATGTTCAAAGTGCACAAGGGAAGCATGAGTCCACAAGCCTCATCAGAGAAGTAAGAGCCTCTTGATATGTTAACAGCCTCAGTAAAGGCAGCACCTTCACAAACTAAGCATGGTTTGCATGAACAAATTATGTGATTTTTGGCCATCAATAGCAGGTCCAGGCAGGCAATCAACACTTGTGAATCAAATGGATCATGAGTGAAAATGATAAACCTAGGCAAGGTGTAGTCTGGCAAGCAGTATAGTGATAAAGTTAAGTGTTTAAAGAATATCCTAAAACTGCACCTTTGCAATGTAAAATCCCTGCAAATGTGAACAGTGAAAATGAGATGAATTATTTGACCCTTGAATATTGCTAGTAGATCATGAAACAGCCATGGAAAAACATGAAGTGAAAACACTGAGTTTACTTGAAATAAGACATTTCACATTTTCAAAGCAATGACCCATAAACATTGTGAACGAAAAATAAATGTCTTAAAAACAAGCATTGTGATCTGCCAGAGTCAGAAAGACATCGCTACTTCCAAGTCTGCCACTGGAACACACACCCTGCCCTACAACCCGGGGCCCACAGACCGCTGACATCCTTTAAACAGTGGCTTCTTCTGAAGCTCACGGACAAAGGGATGATCAGACTTATATACTATTCCTCTTCTTGCCCTCCCGATTCCAAGGTCCTCGTGACAGCACCGCTGGGAACAAGAACTGGGCTGAAACCTGACCCCCACAAAATGGGGAGAGTTATACTACAGAGCACATTATACAGCTCACAACTCGGTGCGAGAAGAAACAGCACTACATACTGGTATAAAAAAAAAACTTCCCCCGACTTCAACAATGCTACCCTACACGATCGTCCGACTCCTGGAGACAGTGTGGTATGCAGGGAACGCTACTCCACATCTTGTGGGAATGTCGAAAGATCTCCCAGTTCTGGGACCTGGTCCTGCAGGACATAGATACCCATCTCAACACCCAAGTACCGAGGTTCCTGGCTTATGCGATACTTGGCCTTCCTAATCCACTCACATTTCTGCTGAAATCACGTAGGGGGCAACAAACTGATCCAGCGTTAGGAGCGGCCCACCAGATGATACTCCATTTTGGGGCACCACTACAGTTCCTACGTATCGGGCATGGCTTCATAGACTCTGGCATATTGGGAATAGAAAAACTCTCTCTGTCACTGGTGTCCCAAGGAGACTCCTATAGCGACCTCTGGAGCCCATTTGTTTTGTTTCTATCCCACGAATTTAGGGAACTGACATGCACTAGGTACCTACAGCTGTTGTGACTCTTGGACTGTCCGTAGCCAGACTTATGTTTTAGAATGCAATGCACTCACACCCGACTCGTCCTCTTTTTGTCACTCTGCCTGAGTGCCCACTCAGGGATTTGCAACAATTATCTTGGGAGTCTCAAACATAGGGAATGCTTACAAGACCATCTGACTGATTTAAATGTGTGAAACTTTATAAATTACCATACTCAAATATAACCACAAGTGAGTTAATTTGATGCAGAATTAAAATTGGATGCTTGTCAGTTTGAAATGCAACAACTACCTCTCATCTTCTAGCCCTTGGTTGAAGGATGTCATAAGGAAAGATGTCAGCCAAAGCTCATGTACATTTATCAAATTCAGCCTCATCCATTCATGGATGCATTTGTAGACATGATGTATAGAGTTGGAGTTATTAAGAAGGCCTAGTGAATCATAACATCACTTGGATGCCCAAGGAGGTCAGTATGAATAAAGAGTAACCAGAGATGAGCTATGCAGTTCCCAAAAATTACAGGATCAGGATAACACCAACACTAATCTTTTGTCACTGGAGACACGGAAAGTAGGCAAACCTTCTCAGAACTAATTAATTCTGTAAAACTATCCTGTTCTGATGCAATTAATAGGAGTGCATCAAATCAAGTAGTAAAATTAATGTGAAAGGGGTATTAGATTGAATACAATGTATAACTAACATCTAAGACATGAATCTGTAGAGCAATTAGTGGGCTTCGCACTGGCCACAATCTTGTATACATATATTCTATTGGGAGAAAAGATGTGAGGAAGAGAATTGACTCCGTAGATAAACAAGGATTCTATAGTTAAATGCTGGACGGTTGCCCAATGTGTAAATGCATGGCCCAATGTATTCGTTATATGGAGCGGATTTTATAACAATGCAGAGCTGAACTCTCTGGAAAGAGAGAGAGAGAAAGAGTGCAAGCAAGAACAATCACGACAGAAAAGATTTAATTGAGACAAATAAAAAACTCAAGACCATAAATAAAGGCACAACCTGAATTCCCACTCTGAGGGATACATTCTAACTGCACTAGGAAAACTAAAGTATGTTACCAGGAGTGGGAAACTAATTAGAGGGAAATACTCTGCTAAGGATGGTTGTTACTGATGTATAAGCAGTGGAAGATAGCAGGGGAAATTCAGTCACACAATTCATTTTAATTTTTGTCCCTATGAAGCAATGCAGGGTGAGATCTTAATTAAACACACAAGCAGGGTGAGATCTTAATTAAACACACACTAACACAGACACTACGCAAAACAGCTGAATTGGGAATTTAAAATTCACTTAAATTTCATTTAAAATCTCCTTCTCCAAAATACATGTCAGCTATTGGGTTTTTTGTTAAACTTATTAAAATGACATGTGTTTTTGAAAGAGGAACTTTAGTAAAGGCGTTTTGCTCCAACCAACCTAAAAGCATGAAATGTATTGAAAACAATATGGACTGAAAAGGGAAACTGATTAAAAATCAAGTAAAAGTAGTGCACGTAATATCACAGAAACAACAGGATAAACAGTGAAAGTTTGTAAAGTTCATCTCAAAAGGATTCAGAAGATGTAAGTATCAATCATCTAACCAGAATTGAAATATTAAATGCAGGAATGGAGTAAGCACCATACTTGTGCTATGGCTCAACTTCTACAATAATCTCAGTGGGATACCACCCAGAGGTAATGTAAAGGCTCCTATTTTCTTTGTACTATCATTTGGTGATAAGGACTATGCTCAAAAACTACTATTGAAGACTATTAAGGAGATACAATTACAAAACACCTCAAACAGCAATGGCATTAAAGACTAAAGAAAGGCTCAAACAGCATTCAAATTAAAACAAAAAGAAAGATTTATCAGATTTTAGCCCTAAAAAGTTAAAAGAAAAAAAGATGAAGAGAAAATGAGGAAAATAAGGTTAGCTGTGTCCTTTAGCAGACAATGTGAATAACAGATAGCATGGACACACATATACAGCAATGTAAGTCGATGGGAAAAATATAAAATGGTGCAAGCAAGAACGAGGTAGAAAATAAACTAACTTGCAAGCGCACACTACTTGCTACACATGGTGGGTTAAGGACAGTGAAGAAAGTCACCATGTGGGTAGTCTCGTTTCTGCAAAAACGTCAGCAGTGATAAGGGTTTGATGTGTCACCATAAGATCAAATTAGTTTGCCAGGGAGGAACAGAGAATAAAAGCACCAGTAAACGGCAGGGTTTGAACATGCATGACACTTATCTTAACACATCAAAGGGGACCATCACATACATATGGACATGCTAGGATGCCGTTCAATCTATTTTCCAAAAGAAACGATGTGGGAGTTCCTTTTCATTATAGTTATTTGTCATGTATATAGCATATGCTCCAAAATGATAAGTTATAAATAGTCTTAATTGAGGCACATAATGAATTCCAAAATTTAGAATTTAGCCAACAAGAAAACTGGATTCATAGTTCGGAAGTTTGGAGGTTCTAGTCAGTTAAACATCATTTAATATAAAGGAGAAATACCAAAGCTCTAGAGTAAGAAGGCGCTAGAAGGTTGAATAGCAGTTTTCACTTCAAATTTCAGGTTTACTTATAATTATGGTAGGTGTCACCCTACAAGGAAGGTGAATGCTACAGCTTGAAAGCACATTCTGCCTAATGGATGGTATCCTCAAACCACAAGGGTATTCGTAGAACCGCCCCCCCCCCCAAAAAAAAAAAAAACTCAAAGGGACTTGAGCTCTTCTTACCCAGTGTTGTGGTGAAAGCACTTGTTTGTGAACAAAAAACAAGCACCTATAAGGAGATGAAAGTGACACATATAGAGAAAGGAGTGTCTTTTCTGCAGGAGTTATGAGTCTGCCCTGAGCACATAAAGCACAGAAAAAAAGGATGTATGGAATGCTTGAATTAATCTCAGACACTGGTAATTACTCTGGCTGCATCCCAATCAATCATTATTTTGCACACCATGTCACCTCAGTTTTGACCCAGCTATATGCAAATCATTCTTGAACCTGCTCCAATCGAACACTCCAACCTGAAGTGCCAAGCCAGGTCCTCCTTGAAACGTTACACAACCAGCTGAGGACCGGTTTCACCCTAGGTATCAGCTCACTAGCCTGGTAAAAGCTTGGTTCCAGTGACACATTGTGGATGGGACCCATATCTGGGAATACCGTATCACTTAGGGTGACACATAACAAAAAAGTGACAGATGGAATGTGTTCCGAGCACAGCAGTGCATCAGATACCTCAAATGCCACTGCTATAGGCAGTAATTCAAGCCAGGACGAGCTCAGACCTACAGCACAGCACCTCATCCTTTCAGCATTCCGAGACCATCAGTCCCAACAGGGGAATCAGCCGAGTGAGATGTTCCATGTCGAACACTACTCCTATGCATGCTTAAGAGCATTATCAGCCTATATTCTAAACTTGTCACCAGCCAGCCTGAGCCTCAGAACTATGGGCACTACTGGATGTGGCAGCTGGAGGAGCTTACATAGCATGGCCTACCTGCCACAATGACCTATTGACGGGTCCAACCATCATTCATTCTCACCATCCGAACTGCTCCAAACTTCTGCCGGCGCTGCACTGTCCCTCCCACCTCACAATCAAAATGTTTGTAGTAGTAGTAGCAGCAGAGGGGCTGTCATGGCCCAGCTCCATTTTAGTGCCAGGTCTGGGTCTGACTTAGCTTCAGTCAGCCACAAGAGAAGGTCAGTCAGAACATACTGAGGACAGTGTTTACACACCAGAGAGACAGATGCAGAGTCCACAGCTGATCAACACTTAAAAACTCTGTGCAGTGTGGTAGTATTGACTGAGGTACTGACAATAGGCCAATCCTAGGTCACCTAACCCATAACGAGTCACTCCCATAACCAAGTGACTTCCAGAATATGTCCAGCCATGTGACTGGTTATCAGGAGGTTTGGTAGTACTGAAATTATTGACAATGTCTGTGTAGTAGAAGGCAGTTGGTCACCTTAAAAGGAAAGGACAAGTGGGCAAACACTTCTTGCAATGCTTTATCTATTGAAGATAAATCAACATTAGTCTAGTCAATAATAGTGCAGCATGATGGAGCACTTCTGCCTCGTTACTTTCACACGCGTAGACCATGTTAGATACGAGGAAACCGTCCCACCAGCCAACAGGATCGTAATACAAGCACTCTTTTAGAGAAAGCATGCAGCGTCTGCCCAATCAAATGCTGTAGTCACTGAAGTACATCTGGATGGAGCCAAGGCCCATCCTCCAGCATTACTTCTCAAGCTCTTTGTCTATTTATCACATAATGTAGGCGACAGGTGCGCTGTCAAGCCAGGCCTACAACCTAAGTGGGGCACATTTGTTATTCAAAGATGAAGAGGGTCCGAAAGTCTTTTAAAGCATTTAGTTGTTCTTCAGCCAAAGTGCACATTCAATCAAACTCAGCATAACTGCCACTTATAGAGAGGGCTGCAAGCGACTCTTGCACGCTCTCTAGACACTTTTTTCATGAGAAATAGTGTCCTTTTTTTCAACAAATATTTTAAAAAGACAATTCCAGCACCACCTATTACTTTATTTAAAAAGTACCTTAGTCATGCTTGTATAGATTTAGCATCTTACCTAGATTAAACCAAGTTTCATTTTCATATTTTTGGATGTGTGTTCAATTGAAATATTAAAGTGAATTTTTTTAAGCATGCCACATTTAACCTATACCCCAAGGTAGGTGTTGGACATGAATGTTTTTGCAGAACTAAAATGCTCTGTTCCTGAAACAACCAAAGTCATTCTAGTAATCGTTATCAATGAATCAGCGGTAAATATCTCAGAATTTTAGTACTAACATCAGAGGAAAGGTACAGGATTCTGCTTCCACTGAACAGAATTTATGCAAATGCTGAAGTCTATGAAAGAAGCCGAGCCTTTGAGAGTTTATTATGAATTTTATTATGACTTATGAGCATCTATTAGTCTGAATTTTGAAGCTCACCTTTAAAAGACCTTGAAGTAGTCAGTCCAATGAAAAACACTAAAGGCGCGCAGTGTAAAAAATATATTTTATAAAGCCTTACTTTCAAGCAAGTGTAAAACTGGTTTTACATGATTCAATCATGACCTGAAGACAACTAATTATCCCAAACACATGTCTATAAATAACGCATTAACTTCAGGATGAACCTAGAAAAGGTCTGGAGCAAACACTTAGAATGGTCTTCCCCTGGTTGCTTTACTTGGTTAAACACAGGCATACTAGCTTACTAGAAATATGGGGCTAAAGGTGTGAGGCCCTTTTGCGGTCACAAACCCTGCAATTTATAAAATGACAAGGTTTGCAACCACAAAATATTTTTCACACTATTCAAAAGTCGTTTTACGAGTTGGAAAAGTCTTTCCAGCTCTTAAAATGACTTTTGCAACCCTTTCCGAACACAGGTAGGTGTGAAATGGTTGTCCCCCTTCTACTGCAATTAAGAAAGGGACACATTGATGATCTGTGACTGCGACTGCTGGCGTTGAAGGGATTTTCAGATGGGAAGCGGACTTCTTGGAACAATTCTCAATTGAGAATGGTGCCCGCGGCCTCAAGAGGAGCGGGCAAGAATTTAGAGGAACACCGCCTTCTTCCCCTCCACAATATGTCTTCCCAAATGGAAACCATTTTTTGTAAAACAGCACCTCTACTAACAAGAGGGTGCTTTCCTTTATTGGGAAACCAAATACAAGAGCAGAGACCTGCTTTGAATGCTGGCTCCATACCTGCCTTTGTGGCCAATCACAGGAGGTCACAAATTGTGACCAGCCTAAATAATATACATTGCAAATGGGAATAGAAAGTCTTGGCACAAATATGACACAGAGGAGTAGCAACAATTAATGCACAAGACCTCTTCCCTGTAGGCATAGGATGAATTCAGGGCTGATAGTTTTTACCGCTAGGCTTTCGTTGTTAATGACAAGAATGTCTTAGGAACCCAAACGAGATCTGATGTTTAGACAGAATGGCTGGAAAAGGATGACATGACCTATGGTTTCTGAAGACTAACTGGTATAAAACTTCTCCTACATTTAAAATGTCCTCTGAATGGAGTTGGGCAGTTGTTCCACTTTCAACTTCACTGTAAACACAGGACTTGTGTGCCTGATGTTGAACGATCCCATCTGCTTTGAGCTATTGTTGATCTATCTGAAATGTATTTTCTGTAATAAGAGCTGCTTATGATCAATGAAAATCATACTGAGCTACTAATATTGTTAGAGTTGTACTAATCACCACATCAGGCAAGATTATATTGGTGGGTACCATTTGCAAGAATACCAGCAGTGGCCACTTCAGTGCGGGGTTGCCAACAGTGCATGAACGTCAATTCACCAAAATACCAGGGGGGTAGAGGAAGTGACATCACAAGCCATTAGACCTTCACTTTCATTCAAACACATGCTTACATATAAACATGCATTAACACATACACTCACTATCACTCACATAAACACATTTTCAGCGGCAAGCATGCAGGCAACATACATTTAAAAAACTTTTTTAATCACCTTAGCTGCCAGAAATGGTCATATTCCAGCTAATTGTACTGCATTCTTTAGTACACTAACAGTGAATAATACAGCATTATTTACAATTAGTGTAAAAATTGATTAAAATAAACAAGGAAAGCAGAGCTCCAACGGGTGTCCATAAGCACGAGCTCACTATGTGTTACAGGCACAGAGTTTAATACCTTTGATGCCAGGGGTTGCAATGGCACTGCAGGGGGTCGCAGCTGCGACCCCTAAATGACATCCATGCAGCAGTGCAGTGCTTCGGACAGGGTTGCCAGAAGCAATGTAAAACGGCTTTGTCAATTTGTAATACCTTTACATGGGAAGTATGGGAAGCACATAGCCATATCTGAAATGCACAAGCCAACACTGTAATAATATTAGTAATAAGCCACCCATGTCCTATGATTTATCATTTAAATAGCAACTTAAAATATATTTTGGCACTTCAAACATTCTTCTTTAAGCATAGCCTTATGAGGTCTGAAAATACACACATTTTCGTCTCACATGCACACTTTTTGATTTTGGTATACATTTATTAGTTCAGCCACGCTAAGGTTTCATTGTTAGTAAACTGGACTGCACACAGGAGAGCTACTTACAGGCAGCTGGAGATCTACCAATAGCTCACAAGCTACCTGCTGGAGAAGCCTGACCTAGACACAACAGTAACGATCAGTTGTATTTTTAGTTACAGTTAATGCAGATTTCAAACCTAGTTCTCTGGTATGATACATGCTGGAAATTCTGAACTTCATCAATCCCTCCATCTTCTTCGTCCTCTCCCCTCCTAACCCCCTCTTCCCCCACAAACATCATCCACCCCATTCAAGTACAACTGTTTAACTATAGCTCAGAGATAGTTGCATCTCAAATGACAGAATTTTGCTTTCAAATCTTTGTTGTAGCAGGGTCATCAATCCATAGTATTCTCACTGAAAGAAATGCAGATTGCATATTATGATTTAGAGACTATGGGGGGTTATTCCAACTTTGGAGGAGGTGTTAATCCGTCCCAAAAGTGACGGAAAAGTGACGGATTTACCACCAGCCGTATTACGAGTCCGTTATATCCTATGGAACTCGTAATACGGCTGGTGGTATATCCGTCACTTTACAGTCACTTTTGGGACGGATTAACACCTCCTCCAAAGTTGGAATAACCCCCTATATTTTCTCAACCGTATTACACCAGGACCTATTCTATCCATACTCTGTCTTTGTATCGCCGGTAACAACCGAACTGCACAATCAGAAAAACTAATTGGTCAAGCAACATTTCTTTTTTTCCTGTATGCTCAATAAATTGCATGTTTTATTAAAAAAAAAAAAAAACTGATAACGTTTACTCCTCGACTTCTGTTTGTAAAATATTCTGGGATAATCATATTTTGAATTGAGCTAGTAAAGTTAATGGGGACCTCCATATATATAGCTCTCACCAGGATTCAAACCAGTATCAATCAACATAAATAAGCCATGTTTGAAACAGGCAGATTAGGGCAGTGGCTGTTCCAAGGTTTTGTAAACATATTTTGCATAATCAGAATTGATTCCGCTAAAGCATAATTTAGAAAACCCCTTCTGTGGGATCTCAACCTTTTCTATTTAGAAGCACCCCTTTGAAGAATCAAATGTATTTGTTCAGCCATCAAAGAGACAGCTAAGCATTTGTTTGAATCACGCCACAATATGATAACCAGCGTATCCATCGTCATAAACAAATATGAAATATACCAAGAAAGAGAGGTTCAACGAAAGTACAGTTATATTTCTATTTATTGCATGAAAACAACGAACGCATTTTTATTTGAAAATAATCCGTGAAGGAAGTGTGCAAATTTTTCAAAAGTATATTTTTCCTGCGATTATTTTAATTATTCGGACAGAACGCCTACATTACCAGGTCCATTATAAAGTTATTCAAGGAATCTAAATTTATAAGTGAAGCAGAATGATAAAAGAAAAGGGTGGGAGGCAAAGGTACAACTTACTGTTCATATTAAAGTAAAATATTATACTCCCATACCAGTGAGTAAATGAAGTTATAATACCTTATCTTAACTTTTTGTACTTGTTCTTTCTGGCTAGATGTTAATTTCCCAGTAATTTCACCTTCGATAACTTGGGCCCTTTAACATTCATCATCATCCTAAAAAAGTATGACTGAAACATGACTTTGTCTGCTCACATATGAGCTTTAAATTCCAATTTGGTCTCCGCTGGCTCTCTGGAACACCAATGAGTGTCCAGCCCAAAAACAGGAGACAAACAAAGAGGACTGAGATGTCCCTCAAATGAGGGGAACTTTGGGAAGATAGACTGTTGCCAGAGATAGAGACTATAAGCCCCAAACATCCAAAAAGGTACGACTGGAAGAGTGATGACATGCTACAATGTATTGTAACTATACATCCAATACTTATAAAAATTCTATAACTTTTCAGTGCATTGCACTGGTCAGTGGTGGCCAGTGACAAGTAGCAATGCAGTGCTCAGCTCTGGCTCTCCTAAAAATACAAGTAATTTCGGATTTTCTGTCACCAAGCATGTGACTTGTACTCCGAATTTGCCCACCACCACCACCATGGTACAGAGTAAAAACACATGAGACAGAAAAACTAGTGAAAATGCTACGTATGTATAATTGCCACGCCATTAACTGGCTAATGTAGTAAGAATGGCCTTTGCAATCCTACTGCAACTGTTTTAGATGGTTCGATAAGCTACTCTTACTTGCAGTTATTGTCCTTCTTTAGTTAGAGGACATACAGGTTACTATACTATAACTTTTTTACTTTTTTTCCACATCTTATACACATATATCCCAAAAACATCAAGTCACAATAGAATAACACACTGATTAAATCATAAAGAAACAAAGGTGAGATGCATCCAATATAGTTCATAATACAGTGCAGTGCATAACAAGATGTAACTCAGAGAACTCAATAGCGTTTATCATCCGGATAGATATTCTAATTCATAATACAGTGCGGATAGCGTGAGCTAATGTGGGAGCGAAAAGTGCCAGTGCACGGTAAAATATCAGATATATGATGAGCAAAAATACAAAAAAGAACAACCATATCCCTAAAATATCTCAAGCTTCAGCCGGCCACTCTATTATATCTGTCCAATTATACCGTAAAGGAGTGTGGTTGAAAATCCAACCCTAAGTTATTTTAAAGACAAGACTACAAAAATATAGAATAACGCTAATTGACTTGAAAACAGAATTCAACAACTGTGTACCCTAAATGTATACAGTGTACGTATCGGGATGACATAGGACATAAGTATGTAGCTCTTTCTATACAACTTTCAGTAGTCAATAGGATTACTACCCTAAAGATTGCTTTTGACCCCAAGTACTTTTACCATTTACGAGTTGACCTTTAGCCCTGGTACTAATGGAAAGTGAGCAACTCCAAAAAGTGCTCTCCAAGCATATATGTTACAGGGGAAATGGATGACAATAAAAAATTCATTATCTCAACTGCGGATAATGAGAAAATGCCAGCAGCCAATACCTGTGTGACTGCTCCTTTGGCAATTGCCATCTCAACATAAAAGGTGATCATGATCCCAGTAAAATCCTTTCTGTTGGTTCTATCTTGAAGCTCACAAAACCACTGTCTGGCTTCAGGATTCGGCACTGCTAACTTTTCACCTACCACAATGTGTTCACCACTGGCAAAAAAAGAGCCTCCTTAAGAAGAAGCACAAGTGGAAACTCCCAACTACAATATTTCATCACTCACAATCACATTTTTACCATTCAGAGCTTCAAGGTGACATGGTCCCTGTGACAATATACTGACTTCCACATGCAAACAAAGCATAGAAAAATCTCCTTTTCATCATTAAGCAGATCCTTGAAGAAGGGGCTGGTCACTTCATTAAACGCCATAATATAAGGCAATCTTATACAACAATTCAACTCACAATGTAAATGATTTTTATTAAGGAATGGACTGAAGATGCTGATACCTTGAGAGAGTGAAAAAATGTACTCAGGTGCACATTAAGAATGCCTTCTGTGAGAGACATAATGAAAATTCCTCAGGGTGAGATCAAAATGGGAAGAAAATCTGCACCAGCCCTCTTTCTGACAGTTTATGGGAGGCTATCTATGCAGCGGTTCAAATGATAGCTAGTAATGCTAGATTTAAACTGTTGCATTTTCACATTCTGCATCACACCTATTTGACTCTGCTGAGATTACACAAAATATCTGCACACAGATTCCCTATTTGCCCAAAATGTGGGAACAGCAGTGCCACGTCCCTACATATGTTTTGGGAGTATGGTCCTGTGAGGACTAATTGGGAGGAGAATGGTGCAACACTTAAGAGTGACCTTGATTAATATAGCTCCTGACCTGAAGCAATGTGTCTTGGAGCTTATACCTAGGCCTAAGGGCATTAAATGCTGTGCAAGCTTGCCACTCTAGGGCTGGCATTATTGAAGAGGTGTATAGCTCTACAATGGCTCTTTGCGAAAGTACCCACAAGAGCCTTGGCTGAAGGATATGACTGAGTAGGCACTGGCAGAGGTATGACATCTGAAAGAGGGTAGGAATGATGAGGAAGTGCCTAATTACACTGTAAGGTGGGCGGCAATGAGTAACATGCTCTCTTCAGAGACAAAATTAATGAGCATTAGTTATGGAACAGACTCTGAATGAGGGTTGAGCCACACACTGGTGATTCACCCACGGTAATTCTGCCTGACTAGGCATACTATGTTCATGGGAGTGTTTGGGGCTGAAGGGCTGCACATGTTGAATTTATTATAAGTCTGCTAATATGCTCTATTCTGAGGGTGGTTAGTCGCGTACCTATACTAATACTGAACTCCCGTATGGGAGTAAAAACTCAATGATGTCAACTTGTCACTGTGATTATTTATTCCCAATTTGCAAATGCCATGCAATATGCGTTATACAATTGTTTTTTTTGCTTCTTCCTTTATATGAAAAGTAAAAAAAGAATACCCACAACATAAAAATATCAGGACACCACTGAAAGCCTCCCCTTAACTCGACACAGTGGATAGTTCCAACCAAAAAATGCATAAGTCTTTGAGGTTTCTAAAACTCTTCAACCGCAGCCTTTTTGACGTAGAAACCTTCTTAGATAACAAAACAAAATGATCTCACAGTGGAAAGATAACAACCCACGTTTGTTCTAAATGTAGGAACAGTAGCTGTTACACTTGGCTGAACTACTAGCATACTAACCAAAAGAGATGTCCTTCAGTTCATGAAGGCATAGGTGCAGATTCAGTCTGCATTGCATTCCGATAAATATGAGCATAGCAGCCTCAATTTTCCATGATGTCCATTATGGAATCCCATTGTAATTTGTGAAGAATCTCTGTTTGTAACAAGAAAGCACCAGGCATTCCAGCGGCTTCAAATAAGTGGAGCCTTACTTCATTACTAGTTGCCAAATGCCTCTCACAGAGGGTCTTTTACTCAAACTGAAATGTTGCTTGTGATGTGGTTTAACACATTTTTTGCAGTAGCTCGGTTTTTTGTAATACACATAATTCATGTGATAAAATAAACATTTCCCCACATGATCATTTTTTGTTACAACTTACTGAACTCATTACTCTCAAAACAGACTGCGTGGTTACTGCGCTCTTTCTTCTAAACCGAATTTAATTTGAAATTTTCTTCAGAGCTTCTTGATTCTCTACAGAAAGAATTGAAATGCTCCTCTGATGACAACAAACTTGTCATCACTTTCTTTAACTGCCACTCTCTCCTTTTACAGAATCTCTGGAGTTCACTTCATTATTGGAACCTTCCTTGGATTTCCAACCTACACAATCTTCATACAGTTGTTAGGAATGGTGAGATGCTGTTTTTCTTTGAGGTCATAAGGTCAGAAGACATTTTGCTGGATTTCTTTTGCTAGCCGATCCTTATGTAGGTTACTGCAACTGTTCTTCTGTGGGGGTTGCCAATGGTTTATTCCCACTACTGGGATGCCAATAAGGCTTTTTCCCCTTTGGAGTTTAGCCTGTCATTGTATTTGTTTCCTGTTTCCTGTGACAACAACACTACCCTTACCGCAGACTCACAGGGTTTCCAAAATAAATCTCGGTGACGCCGCTCCTGCTAAGCATCTTCATTGGTTCTGTATTATGCGGCTGCTCAGAGAGTGGTTGAGTAATGTGTCCTATGATTGTCTTTCTCCATTTACCTCTTTCCTTTTTGGCTATTCATTTTTATGTCACCTCAGCGCCTATCTTTGTCCGTTCCTGATAATGAGAGACTTGTTCTTCCATTTCAATGTTAGTCTGAACTTGCTCTTCTTCAACAGAGCCCCTGTGAGATAGGAAGAAGCAAAGAAATGTTTTTCTTATTACCACCACATTAAACTGAAACTTGGCAGGACACCGCAAGCACTCCTGGCTAAAAGGCTTGCTCCTTTTTGAAGGCAGTTGGGGAAGTCATTTTATATACTGGTGATCCTTGGTTATTACTCACGTCGCTTTATCTTTGGAGTTGAATACTAAATGTACTTTAGTGCAACTTCTACAATTGTATCCACCATCTTACTTCATGTGGACTAGGTACTGAGTCTTATCCATGCCCTTTGTAAACTGTGCCTTTCATGCCTTAGCCTTAAAACTCCCTTACTGACCTTGGTCACCATCTCTAAGTACACCGTGAAACTGGAAGTGGCTTTTGGGAAGCATGGCACTAACATACGCTAAACAGGGCAGCTGACAGAGCAGGTCGTAGTATAGGCAAATGAAGGGGACATTGGGCTTCTGATACTCTAAGCTTCATGTACATGAAAAGAAAAACACCATTCCATTGAAAGGTGAATGTTTCTGGGAATTTTATTCAATTAGGAATACAATTCAGAAGGTGTTCCCCAGGAAAGTAAACATCTTGCATGCGTCATAAAAGTATACCAGACCAATATTAATGTGTTATACAAGATTTTGTCCTGAATCGTCACCACTCAGTCAGCCCAGGGTTCAGAAAATATGGATCAAAAACCAAATGCGTTAGGAGGAAAATAATAAATACATGTTCTAATTAATTTAATAAAGATAGACTTTCTGAGAGCAGCTAAAGGACCGTAAACCAATCAGTTTTTCAATGCCTAGCCTGTATTTCTATGAACATATAAGGAGTAGTGCCCGTTACTTGGCTTATAATCAATTCTTACCTTAAATGCTTTGTTTAAAACTGAGAACAGCAATGGTTGTCATCCAGTCATCGCACTAATTTTTACAACCATTCCTTTAAGAGGTCTCTGCTTCATAAAAATCACAATGGCCTCTCATCAAAACTCTAAAAAACATGATGATGTCACACCAGGCTCTCTCATTGCTAAAAATAAATAAATCCATCAACCATGGTGCCCTAGTACCCAGAAGAACCTTGAGCCATACATAAAGTATACATTTCATGGAAGTCATTCCTCCAAATATATATTTTTATGGTCTAGGTTCACAGTGCAGCTGTTGCCAGACAGTCATGTTAGAATAACCACAAGAGGGGCTCTGGCGCTGCCCACACGCTGGGAGCCAGGCCTACATTTTTTGATTAGGCAGAAACTGTGTGTGAAAAGTGTTTGCCCTCTACCAGCTGTAATCATTTTGTTAATTTATCCAGCTGCCTGAGGTTGCACCTTCAGGGGCGCACACACATGGCAATGTAAAGCTATTAAAAGTATCTTCTATTTAACTAGATAATTGATGGTGTTTTCTCTGGCAGCAGCAAAGACGGGAGGAGGGCAGTCAGTAACCTACACGGATTTTTAGGTCTGACTTGTCAGTGCAACTGTAAATTGACCTTTTAACCTACACCAATATTATTCCTACAGTTTTTTGCTTCCACACAAATACATACCCATTCCCATGGTATCTACTTGCAGTGCTTCAAATTACCATACAATATTCTTTTCAAGACACACTATTGTCATTGCCAATACTTGCTTTAGATATGGGTGCTAAATATGTAAGAGTTTCCATTATAAAAAAGGAGAGGAAGATCCAGACTAGTCAGTTCAGGTATCACAAATAAAGCATCAACCGGAAAAAGAAGTAAAAATGAATGCAAAAGACATTATGCCACTGTTAGGGAACTGTGAACAATTGACTACAGCGGGCCTCAAAAGAGTTCTGAATCTCAAATATGGGTTTATTGTTTCAAGCAACCAATCACATCTAATTTTTAAAGACAGTTTAAATTTGCCTTTGCTGAAAATTGTTTACTTTTTCTTATGCAGCAACACCTTGTTAATGCTAAGCTCACTGGTGTTAAAAGCAATTAATATAAACAATGACAATTCAGAAAATGCGCTTTAATACTCAGCAACTGACTTTCGTTTCGGTACCTTTTCCAAAAGAGACAGCTGCGCTCTACTGTTTTTTAATCCTGTTTTGTAATCTCCTTTATATAATGATCCTCGAGGTTTGTAAGAACATTTGTTTACACAAATAAGTCACAGGCTTATTAATCAAATGTGCTGACACAACTTATCTTCCCTTTCATCGCCAGATGACAGTATATTGGGAGACCCAGGAGAGAAAGGACAGGTGCATATTTTAAATGTGCAGCTCATACTGATCAAAAGTGGCAGACAGCGCAATAAGTCTACCAGTGTGAAGTACATCCCGAACCCGGAAAGTAGCTGCAGGCAATAATATTCATGATTCAACTTCACAAGCACTGAAAATAATAAAATGTGGTCCATTAAAACCAATTTTAAGTAGGTCAAGATAAAACATATGTGAATGTAACACAGAACCAGACGAAATCATTAAACATTGTTTAGTCACGACTACCTAGTGTACTAATCTTTACTCGTGGAAATAAGTTCTGAAATAAAAGGGAAATTACAATTTAAAACAAGCATTGGCAAAGCCAATATATTTGGCCAACGAAAGCTGATGTGATGGTTATTTTTATTTTTTATTGAAAGTATACCTTACAGAAATAAACAGAAGGAAAAAAAGCAAACATGCTGCCTCCTGACCATAATGGCCACATGATGTTTGAAATAAAAAAAAAGTACATAAACATATATAATTGAATGTATTTTCTATAGAATAAATCTTGCTAGCAGGCACGTGTACTTAGAAAAGGTATAGAAATCATTTTAGTGTTAATTTATATCTTAGAAAAATATGACCTTTATAGGGGCAAATAAATTGCATTACTGGTTTTGACTTGTAACCTGAAGGCATAGTTTGAACAGTCAGGGATATCATATAATAAAAAGGATAAAGAATGGAACGTAAAGACATTGGTAAAGTAATGGGTCACCAGCCCTGGCACGAGGTGCACATTTTCAAGGGGATGTGCACGTTACCAGCCAAAATGGCATTAGTCAAAGTGTAAGACAACCAATGGCTGAAGTTTGCTAAGCCATTTCCCCATTCAGTATGCAGTGGAGAGTTGAATCAAAATATGACTCTAAGTTGAACATACCAATGGATGAATGTTAGAAATGTGGTCTCTACTTGGCAGGGGTATGCATCCTGTCCAAGTAGGGACCACAATCCTAGACAGTAGAAGTCGTAACACAACCAAAATTATCCTGTGCTCACCCTCTGGAAACTTGCTTAGAAGGCAATAGGTAAGGTGTTTGTGCAATAACTCATACAGTAATACAGTGAAAACACTACAAAAAGTACTCCACACCAGTTTAGCAAAATAGATATTATTTGTCTGAATAAAAAGAAGCCAAAAACAACAAAGGTCCAATATACACAGGTCAAGATATCACTTTTTAGAATTCCTTTTTATTAAGATTTTCTCTGCATGCGAAATGCACGACAGAGCATATACAAGATATCAAAAGAACATCGACTCAAACTCGCACCCATCAATCGTCTCCCTCCTCTGCCCAGCCATAAGCACATTGAGCAAGACTTCTCATTCACAATAGATACACATTGCATAGTCATTGACACATGGCAGATTGAGTACAGGAAAACTACAAAGCATCCCTTGGCTGACTCCTTCAACAGTAGTTGTCTGAGTGCGCCATTAGGTATATTATCAGAGGCCCTCATACATTTTTAGTACACGACTCTCTAAGCAACTCCTCAACATACAATTCAAATTGAGTCTTACAATATGTCACATCCGTTAACCATTGTGCCTCGATAGGCTTAGCCCTGCCTCTCAGTGTATAAACCCTAAGCTTTGCCAAAAGCAGGGCAATGGACACGGATCGCCAATAAGCCAGTTGAATATTCTGAATCAGGCCTAGCAAGCACACCCCCAGACCATACGTTGTTTGTTCATGACCATTTCTGTGAGATCTTCTGTGATCTGCTTCCAGAACTCATGTATAGCTGAACAGTTCCAGGCCAAGTGTAATAATTACGCCTCCTCCGCCCCACAGCAAACACAATAAGCATTGTCTCGCAACCCACTTTTTCAAGGCTTTACGATGAAGAACATATTTGATGTAAGAATTTAAAATGTATGATGCTTAAATTGCAATTGGCCATGTGCGTAACTGTGCACTGCTAAAAGACCATTCTTATTCTTCCACCTCCTGCCCTAGTGATTCACTCCAACCGCTCTGAGTCCTGTCGTTATTTAGCTGCATGTCCATTTGTGCCGCTGTATATCACTTTTAGAGGTTTAAGTAGGCCTTAACCCATAGGAATCAATAAATGTATTTCTTTAGCACAAAGTACCAGGACAGCGTCAAAAACAAAGATGTTGCGGGCCACAGGGAAGGTGAGACGTCTGAAAGCAAAGCGATGTTTTGATTCCTTACTGCTCAGAGGTGGTGATGCGTCGATTCTTTCCTCACAGGAAAGGCGATGCAGGGTTAATGACAAATTGATGCCCAGGTATGATGCATGGAAAATTCTGACTTGCTGTGATTATGGAACCAAGGTGAAACAGGCGCTGCATTGATTCTGTAGGTGATGCTTACATTTTTCAGCCGCAAGACAGGCACTGCACAGATTCTGCAAGTGTTGCATCACTTTATAAGCCGCGAGACAGGCGTTGTGTCAATTTTTCCAGCGTGGCGCACTGAGGTGTGTATTTTCTTCTAGGTGAAGTCTTTGATGGACCTGAGATTTCTTAACAGGAGGCAAGCTGACAAGCCCTTGAAGATCACTTATGGTGGGAAAGCAAAGTCCTTCCAGCAGAGTCAGGGAACAGCAGGCAACAGGGCAACAAGCAGAAGGGCAGCCCCTCCAGAAAAGCAGTCCAGTTGAGTCCTTTGGGCAGCACTGCAGTCCTTCTGAAAGAGTACAGTTGTAGTTCCAAAAGTGTCTGATTTTAGGGGGTCACAGAGCCAACATATATATATATACCAAATGTGCCCTTGAAGTAGGGGGACATCAAAGAGGGGTTTTGAAGTGCACCAGTTTCCCTTTCAACCCAGTCCTGTCTGACAGGAGATCTGTGATGCGGATGGGGAGGGGGGCTGCAGGGGCGTATCAGTCTTTTGTGTGGGGTCAAGCCACTACCCTTTGTGTAAGTGAGAGCCCCTCCACCCTTCCTGCCCAGGGAGACCCATCAGTATGTAATTGAATGCAAATGCAGCTGAGTGTCTTGTGTTTATAGCTGTCTGGGTGGAATACACAAGAGGAGCTGTCAACCAGCACAGACCAGGCATGGACTGGAGACAGGCTGTAACACACAGAGTGCAGTAAGTGCAGAGAAAGGCCTACTTTCTAAAAGTGACATTTCTAAAATAGTAATGGTAAATCCAACTTCACCAGTAAAAGGATTTCTCGCTACCATTCCAAACATGACAGTGTCACTCCTTTCAGATCGTAAATTACCACTTAGGTATATATAAGGGTATTTCCAGTGCTGGCCTATAAGTGGAGCTGGCTTCACAATAGTAAAAAACGACTTTAAGAGCTTTTCACTACCAGGACATGTAAAACTTACAAATACATGTCATGCCTTTTACTCACAGAGCGCCTTGTCCTATGGGCTAGCTAGGGCCTACATTAGGGGTGACTTATATGTAATAAAAGGGGAGTTTAAGGCTTGACAATTAGTTTTAAATGACACTTTGAAGTTGCAGAAAACTGCACACACAGGCCCTGCAATGGCAGGCCGGAGACATGGTTAAGGGGCCACTTTTATGTGAGTGGCACATTCATTGCGGCAGACCCACTAGTAGCATTTAATTTACAGGCCTTGGGCACATGTAGTGCACTTTACTAGGGTCTTACAAGTAAATTAAATATGCCAATTGAGTATGAGTCAATGTTACCATGTTTTAGGGCGGGACCACATGCACATTAGCACTGGTTAGCAGTGATAAAGTGCCCAGAGTCCTAAAGCCAACAAAAACGAGGTCAGAAAAAGAGGAGGAGGAAGGCAAAAAGACTGGGGTGACCCTTCAGAGAGGGAAAACGTTGTTGTTTTTTAACATGAGGCTTTCTAAACAGCCCAAGCTGTCTCCAGACAAGACCAAAAACATAGTATTTCTTTTAATGGTTATGTAACATAATTTAGCATGGTAACATTATACCAGTTTTAAAGCAGGTGTCCATAATGTTCTACCTTACATGTTGTAATGTCAACTAACAGTAAGATGTAACAAAAGTGACAATCAACTGTGTTTTCTTCACTTAGATGCCATTGAAGACTTGGAGTACATAGTGGGGGATAGTGAATGAAATACTATCAAATATCACGAGGAGGGCGGAAGCAGATTATCTTATTATTTAAAATAAGGCAGGTGGGAAAGGAAGTATAAGAGTGACTGTGTGGTACATAATCCTCAGTTTAAGTAATCAAATGTGAGTTAAACACCCCTGCCCTCCAAAACATCATCATACAATTTATGGGAAAATAATGATGTCCTGCACTACTGATATCTTCAGGTAAATATTAATTCCACAACAGGTGAAACACTATAAAGTCATGAACCTCAAAAGCTGCCTATCTAGTACAACCAGAAAACAGTCTTTCAAACCTTAGTTATTTATTTATGCATTGCAAAGTGGTAAACTTGCTGGATGTTTTATGTCCATGATGGTGATATACATGAACAAGTGTATATGCATGGGTAAGTATGTGCTGGAAACTACACATCAGCTGTGGGGGCAAACTGGGGGCCATGTTTCACCCAGGTTTGATTCTTTGTAATGTCTCTTTTTTTGTCACAGTAAGGCAACCTTTCGTTCAGTATATTAGGACAGCTGGTTAGAGTAATATCCACATGATTGGAAATGTGTTTTAAATGATTTTTGCACTCGGGTAAATGTAAGGTGACAAAAGTTAATTATTGAGCAACAGTGCCTGGGCCCAGGCAAACAAATTCCTTGAAGCTTTATTCTTGTACCTGCTGCTTTCCAGCAACAGAAGCCCCCACATCCTACAGGTAGTATATACCACCAGGAAGTGGCATTGTTGCTGTTTAAGTCCTGTTTAACCTACATGCTGTAACATCCAAAAAGACCTCACAGAGTCTACTCAATGTCTGGAAGTGCAATAGTGGATCTGGTCAATCTCTGGGAAATCTTTACCAAAGGTTAAGAGATAAGTAACATTATTTTTTCCTAAATTCTTCATATTGCAACACTCTTCTCTTCTAAAATATATGTTTATTGGCAACTTCTCAGGGGTACATTTTTAGGATAGCATCATCAAGGATACATTTTTGATGTGGAAAAATGTTCTGTGTACAATAATGTCCATTTCAATGGAGTGTTCTGTTTCATTTATAACATTACACAGAGACATCAGGCAACTGCATTGAGTTTATTCAATTAGCATTGAGAAGTGCAATGTCATGCCATTACTATGTATAGAACTGAGAAATAGGAACATCAAAAGTGGTAGATAACATAACTAAAAAAGTAACAATAGTACATTCCCAAAGGCTTTGGTTTGTGCAGGCAGCAATCCCATAGTATATCCTAGGTTTGAGATCTGGCCAGAGAAGGTAAGTTGGCTAGAAAACTTAGGCACAAACGAGTTTAAAAAATATTATCGTTTTCCAACTCTTTGTACACGTTTTAATTATCATTACATTTACAGTAGCATAAAATCAGTGCTGATTTTCAGGCACGTGCATTTTTCAACATGATGTAGTGAGGTTGGTCTGGTCTCAGTCCAGAATTAGGATAGATTGCTGTTAGACAGAGGCAGCTCCGAGCTTTTGAAACTGTAAGATCTATCAGCTGCCTTCGATACCATGCCCCAAACAATACTCAATAGTAGATAGGTGAAGGCTTGTATAGGAAGAAAAAAAATAGTCTGGCTGCCTTTTTAATCTGATCATGCTAAAGTCATTAAACATGTGCATAATACCTCTCTCATCCCGAGTTATTACATGTAGAGGGTCCTAATGCTCCTCACTGTTCACTACAGTTTTTTTTTAAATAGATGCTGCTCCCCTGATGATGATTCTGTATTACTTTGCCTTCTTCGTAAGATGCTATGCTGATGTTATCCAAACTATGCTATAATTTGATGGCAACCAGGAATTACTAACAGATGGTTAAATCACTTACAGAAAGATCCAGATAGCTATTTTGTGTTAGATGAAGACACGATTGTTGATCACAACAAAAATCTGGCTGATGTTTCTTTCCAGCTCGGGAGAATAGTGCAGGCATGAAAATTGTAAGCAACTCAGCAAAATATAGTCATCTATTATACCGCATGTGGGAGCAATATGATGGAGCTACTTAAGAAGAACATCAAAGACCATGCAAAATAAAGTGGACTGTCATGCTTTGGTATGGAACACTACTGAATATGTCAAAACTGACTTTGAATGAGGACTCTGCTCTTCAGGGGTGTAAATCATCGCAAGCAAACCTTGCTCACATGCTTGTGCTATTTCCATGAATGGATGCCTTTTGGAAAAGTGCAGGTTGAAGGTCCATTTGTCTATGAAGTTTTAGGTACGTCAAGCATGATCCTTCTATGTTAATCATCAATGATCCGTCAGTGCTTACGACCTAAACTGTAGTTCAAAAGAAACAGTCAGTTATGTTGTGACAATAATAGAGAAATTATAACAAAGGAATGGGAATTCTTTAGTTAAAGTCTCAAAAGACAGATGGGCTTAGAAAATGCCTTTGTTGGCTCTTTTAGAAAGGGTTTAATTGGGTGTCTAAGATCAGGTAGAGCTATTCAATAACACCTGGAACTATCATATGGAGTATCCTAACTGCATGTATATCAGTCTAGGCGGTTTTGTCAGGCTTTCGTTGTCTTCTGCTCTTGTTTTACAATTTTTCTTAAAACATTTCAGTTATCTTTCTTCTTCTGTCATGTGTTGTGCAGTATTAACCTTTGTTTTTGCATACTTGTTTTTTGTGCTTATTTTGTAAAACCGGTGTGAGTCAATTGTAATGTTTTTTTTATTTTTTATTTGCTTACAATACCATTCTACATGGCTTAAAGCATCCATTTGCTGGTACCTTTTGGCTCAATACATTACACAATTCTAATAAGTAAGCATCAGTTAATCAACTAGATCTAGCTTTATTGTGAGAACGTATATTAGCAACATTTGGACATGCCTTTGTTGAATCTATGATGGAACAACGCATGCGCGAACCACGCATGCCTGAACAACGTGTTCGGAACAACGAACGCGTTGTTTCCAAGAATGCCTTTACCACACATGCCTTTACAACGATTCTTCGTAGAAAAGACATGCCTAGTAAAGGCATGTATGGAATGGCATGCGTGGTTTTCGCATGCCATTCCCTCCACCTGCCCTAAAAATACAAATACCCCGACCCCCCAACCCACCCTAAAAATAAAACCATCCCGACCCTCCACCAACCCCTAAAAACTACCCTGATACCCCCCTACCCACCCTGGGCCTTAAAACTTTCCCCGACTCGCCGCCCGCCCTAAAAACTGACCCCCCACTCCAAAAATAAAACTACCACACCCCTAAAAACAAAATCTCGACCCCCACCTCACTCTAAAAATAAAACTACACCGACCCCCCCCCCACCCGCCTTAAAAATAAAACGACCCCAACCCGTTCCAAAAATAAAACTACCCCGATCCCCCCATCCACCCCTAAGAAATACCCCGGTACCCCCCCACCCACCCTCAGCCCTAAAACCTACCCAACCCTCCACCCGCCCTAAAAACAACTGATCCCACCCCCAAAAATAAAACTACCTGCCACCCTCAAAAACCAAACTACCTCGATCCCCCAAGCCCCCACTCCCAAAAACCAAACTACCCCAATCCCCTACCCCCTAAAACCAAACCACTATGATCCCGACCCCAAAAAAACAAACTAACCTGACCCCCTGACCCTACAAGACCAAACTACCCCGACCTCCCACCCCCAAAATCCAACTCCCACCCTCAAAAACCAAACTACCCAAACCCCTGCCCCCAAAAAACAAACTGCCCCAATCCCCCACCCTCAAAAACAAAAGTAACCCGAGCCCCCCAAAATAAGAGTACCCTGACCCCCGACCCCTGTCCCTAAAAAAAGAACTGTCCTGTTCCCCTGCCCCTAAAAACCATAACTACCCCGATTCCCCCACCATGACCCAAAAAAAAGCAAACTACCCTGGCCTCCACCACACCTAAAAACTACCCCCCCAACCTTGCCCCAGCCCCACTTACCTGACCGCGACCTCTCCCAATGGTAATTCCCTTTTACTCTGCCTTAACCATGCATGTGAGTTGGTAAGCACCTGCGTGGTTTAGACAGAGAAACGGGGAGTCGTTAACGCAAGCGTGGTTCCACTTGTGTTAAAAACATAAGTTGTTGTTCCGGAGTTGTCGTTCCGGATGTTCCCCGCCTGTGTTGGCATTTTAAAGATAGACCTATGGGCTATGCCAACTCTTGTTTATAAGTGTATGTAAAACACACCAGGAGGCAAAATAAGAGTCCTGACTAAAACAGTGTCAACAATACCGCTGCAGCAAAAAAAAAAAATCAAGCAAGCATTTCCAAACTCAATAGGACTTGTTGAAATCCTCCCAGCATTTTCCTCATCACAATTTCATAAAAGAAATAGAGTGTCCACAATTATATTTGTAGCCGAGTCCGCACTTGCTCTGAACAACCAGGGCACCTTCTACCACTGCATCAGTTCATTTGTACAAGAAGAAGTCATATCAACGAACACATAATGGTTTGAGCAGTAAATGTAGGAGACAATTCCCCTGCCAAGCTACAGAAAAGGTGCAATTAAGAGCAAAAGCCCCGGGAACCAGAAAAACATATGGGTCTCAGTCAAATGTGACATTTTAAGGGTGAATGTATGCACAGTTGTGTTACGCTTATGCTAAAAGACGGCACTCAGTACTAACACGCTTGCACTTCAATCAATCTGCTGCTGTGCTAACCATTCCAGATCCCTACTCTGCACTCAAATCAAGGTCGCACAGACTCAAATGTAAACGAGATTGAATGAGAACAACATTCCAAAATCGTATAAACTATTACAATAGCTGTCAAATGTCATTAGGCATTCTAGCATACTTTACCATTAACGGCGTTTCGGCACACTGAATTAATCATGACCTCTCAAAATGTACCGAAGGCTGAACAGTGCATCTTGGGACTTCTGTGACTTGAACATTCCATCTTATTGGTCGTGGTCTCGGCAAAGAATTTTGTTGCTGATGCTTTTTCTGAGTTGGTTTACAATAATTGTTTATAGATGATTAAAATGAATTAGATAATTTATAACACTGTATCGGAAAATGCTCACCAAACCCCAGTCACAATTTTGATTTCAGCTAAAAGCTTTTTTTGGGAACTAAAGTAACAGGAGACTTAAAATATTCCAGTTCACCACTCTGCTTATTCTCAGATGGGGTAGCTGGTGATTCCATTTGCTTTATTCTCAAAATAAGAATCATCAGTTACACATTTACTGAAAATTAGTGACAAGTCAGATATGGCTTTTATTTCATTCAGTGTGCACCAAGTTACTGGAAAAGGTAACCAAAAAGATGGAAAATGCATGTCAGGTTAACAGCAGCCTACCAGCACCTGTAGGAATCTCATTTGATATGCAATCCTCCATATTACCCAATGCAGTACATCACACATTAGCCCTACTCTTCTACCCAAACTCCATGTTGTCAATGGTTTAAGAAGCTTGAAGTTCCCTTGAACAGTCTGCAGAGATTAGGATACACACATCTGTGTGTAAGCAGCAGGCCATCTTTAACTTACAATTTGTCTTCTGTTGTAATCAAACTCCATCTTTTCGATGTATAAATGATTAGTAGTAAACAAACACACCAGCAGTCCATTGTCTACGTTTAGATGCACTTACTGATGCATGTATTAAATAGTTTTTTTTATAAAGTACCATACATTTCCATTCAACAAAACATTTTCAAAATACGTCTAAGAGATCTGAATTGAAAACTTAAGTGGAGGTGCACCAATGTTCATTCACTTAATGTTAATTTATACTATATGTTTGTGCCTATTAATAACTATATTTAGAAAAAATAAATTGGAGGCATCAATTCATGCTCTTCCCTTTAGCTTGGCATAAGAAAACATACTTCTTTAAGAGAAGCAATATGTATGTCAGTCCAGCTATCTTGTTGTGTTTTTCAGCCAGGAGCTACTAACACAGATGTTCGTCAGAAGCTTTTTGAAAAACACAGAAAACAAAATGATTTGACAACTACTGGAAGTATTATTGATATGGTAATGGGGCATTTCCTAGAAAGTAGTGGGACACAGGCATGGGATGATTGCAGTTACATGGCCCACGTGGCCAATGACAGAGTGCAAACTGCCAAAGGGATGAGTATGGAAATCATTGGTCTGCTGGCCCGCCTGGCATTACCAGGGATGAATTACCTTCAGTGCACTGAAAGCGACATGCATGTTCTAGGGCATCTGTTACAGGAATGAAGACAGCACCAGGGCGGGTCCCCAGGAGGAGTTATTAGGTCTCTGGCTCAGAATACAAAGGTTAAAGAGGCAATCTAGCTACCTCTTGCACAAGGACTGACATAGCATCAATGGTGGTACACAAAGATGGATAAGAGGCTGGGCATTAATATATAAAGAGAGGGTGGCTGCATCAGTAACTTGTTGCCTTTGGCAATGCACAGCGGGAGTTGGTCGCAGGGCCTGTCTCTCTGGGTGTGAGAATAGGTGTGAGAGGGTGTCTCTGGGTGTGAGAATGTCGGTGCGGGTGTGAGAGGGTATATGTGGGTGTGAGAGTGTCTGATTGCGCTTCAATAGACTAAGGAAGCTTTCACCTCCATAAAAAATTTCAGATCGTTTTTCAATATAAAATTGCTGAGTAAACACTCATGCTTGGCCTTCGCCAAGCCCAAGAGTTAGGATCATTTGTCCTTTCCAGAAGTGGAGCTTCAACTGGCTCTACATTTATATTTGTAAGTGCTTCCTAATTCATGTGAAACGAGCATCATGGCTGGGACAGAAGCTCACCTGCTTGTTTATCAAATAAGAGTCCACAGTTTTCACAAAATGTTAATCCAACTGGAGCACTTTCTACTGGTTAGTTAGTAAGTGCTACCTCGTTGGGTAAATGTCCAGTGTGAGGAAGGGGGCCCATGCGGCCCCCTCCCCTGGTGGATTTTGGCCCCGGGGACCCCATTCCATAGTGCCCAATAAAATTATTTTGGGTTAGCATGCAATACTGGGAGCAGTGGGACCATGCAACCTCACTTCCCCAGCCAATTTTGACCCCGGTGATCCCATCTCTCAGTGCATGGCCTTATAAAAAAATTTTAAAAATGGGGGGGGGGGGGGAGAAGTCGAGCACCCCCACCCCCTTTTCCTGGCTGATTTCAGCCCCGGTGACACCATCCCCTGGGCCTGGCCATCTGCACCCAGTTGCAAAGGGACCGCGTGTGGAGCCTCAAGGCCTCCTGCAGGAGCCAGCATTGTGGTCACGCACAGGGATCTGCTTAACATGCAGCTCCCTGTCTGTTAGAGCAATTGTTTCCTCTATTTCCCTGCCCTCATGTCTGTGGGCAGGGAAACAGAGGAAACCTCCACTTCCAGGATGCAAGATCTGTTTGACAGCCCTAGCTTCCTGGAACCGGCGTGTTTGCTGGTAATGCTTTGACTTGGTGGGAGCTTTCAAAGCTGCACAGGTCCACCTGTGTAAATTTAATCATTTAATCATTCTTAAAGCCCCTAATGCCATTGGGACCTGGCACACTAGGGTGTAAAAGAAAAAAAAAGGGTGGAAGACCACCCCTTTAAAAAAAAAAAAAAAATGCTTTTATTGGCAGGGTCCGTGGAGGTTCCCTAGATCAAGGCTAGGGGCTCAGAGTGACCCTACCCTGGCCTTTTTCTTTAATCTTTTTTTCTGGACTTGGCTCCACAGAGGCCCAAGATGACTGCCAACACTTCCTTGTTGAAGTGTTGGTAGCCAATCAGAAATCAGCATGGGGACAGTTGGATTCACGGATTATCGGAGTGCCTTGAGACCTATTTTTAAACTCTAATTACTCCAAAACTACTGAATGAATTTGCACCAAATTTCTGCCAAATTTGGCGTAATTCAGTCCAGCGGTTGGGGTTGTGGTCATGTTCAAATATTTGAAAAATCCCATTACATAGAATGGGGTAAAAGTGTTTTTGGACCCCCCACCACCACCTTTTCTCAGCCCCAGATTGGCGGATCACCCCAAAACTTTCAACACAGCAGCTAAACTGACTGAAGTATAGGTTTTGTGAATATTTGTTAGCCGGAGCCAAAGTTTTTGATAAAACAAAAAACAATCTGTCTATGGAAAAAATTGTCCTAACTATAACTACCTACTGGCCTAGTGTGTGAGTGGCTGTATGAGTGTGAGAGTCGATGTATGGGTGTGTGACTGGGTGTGTGTAGCTATGTGAGTGTTTACGTGGGTGTGAGTGTATGAGTGGCTGTATGGGTTAGTAAGTTGGTGTGTGAGCAGGTGTATGAGTGGCTATATGAGTGGCTGTGTGGGTTTATGAGTGGGTGTGTGAGTGGGTGGCTGTGTGATCTGTGATTGGATGTGCTAGTGGTTTTGAGTGAGTGTATTTTTTTTATTGCAGACTAGATCCACGGAACAATCGCAGATTCACACAAGAGCCACACTGAGCACTGCGGACAATCCGCTGATCCTTGCACACACCCCAAAACCATTTTTGGGGCAATTTCTTGGCCATGGCGAGTCCCTCAGGGACCCCCTTCCATCAGTCTCATAGGGCCAGGATACCTTTATCCTGACCACCAATATCCTATTTTATCTGTATTCCCCCGGGGAACCTTGTTCAGATTGACAAAATGGCAGCTGCAACTTTACTCTCAGATTGCGGCTAGCCAAACACAGCATTGCTGTTAGCGTGTGAATCTACGGTGGATCAGGATCTCTAGATATACATAAATTATTTTTGTTCGATAGCTCCAAAACTACCAAACAGATTTACAGAAAATCACAAAAAGTTATCTTTCTGGACCAATATCTAGTTTTCTGCCAAATTTGGTGTTATTCCGTTCAGCGGTTCAGGATCTAGTCATGTGGAAATTCTATGATGAAAATGCATTTGGGGCACCCCATGTTTCTCAGCCCCTGCTTGACGAAACCCCTTGAAACTTTCCAGACAGCTGCTGGAGTGAGTGACAAACTAGTTTTGAAAATTTCTCCTTAGGTCACGGCCATTGGAGTGGAGTGGGCAAACCGAAGGAGCTGATCTGACTAAAATACCACAATAAAAAAAAATTATCTGTGGACATGTATGTGTGGGGGCAATATATTAGAAAGGATTCCGAGTAATTATTTAAATAAAAACCTCGATTCTACAATCCGTTGTTGTGATTACGTATAGCCAAAGTAATCCATTCCTTATTTTGAAGAGCGTTATCCCTGTCCCTGATATGTTTGCTCACCGTGCTTCTTCCTCTGCAAGGGAGCTGTATACCTCTTTTTTTAGGCAAAATATTCTGACTACCAAATTGTTTTAGAATAGTGCCTTTAAGCATTTCTAATGAGATTTCCTTAACAGTAAGTAAAAAATGTGTTTTACTAACTGTAAGTAATCTTTGTAATTGCATCAAGCAGATTCAATAAGTAAACTGAATGAAATTGGCAGTGGCACAAAGCCATACAAGGAAGAGCATTAGGAAGTTAAGTCTCTCTCAGCAAAACAAGACTGCAAAGGTCGGCAGACTTCCCTGCCCATTTAAATAACTTAAGGAATTAAAAACAAGGCTGATGAGACGGAAAAAATGGCAACAGAAATGTATGTACTGTAAATATCAGACCATTCCTCACATGAAAAAACAAACGTTAGTCGCCTTTTAAAGTAAAAACGTCTTTGTGAGGAAAGTAAATCGACGCAAACACCGTACTAGTGTAAGAATATATTTCAAATCAGAAAACGAATGGCAGCAGAATGCAAAACAGCAAAGGTTTTATTTTTGCTATTTATTGGACAATGAACTACTTTCTAGAATGAAAATTTACAAAAACATCGGTCCGAAAAGGTATCGCCATCCGTAGCAGGATTTCTATACATAAAATATAGGAGCACAAGAACGCCAAAATGTTCCTAAGGATAGCAAGTGCTTTCACAGTGGTCCGAGATGTCTCCTAATGGAAGACAGGGGTTAAAGGTCCACCCTGACAATCTATAAACACTGCGCGACTAGCACCCTGCCACCTCACAAGTAGACCTGTAGATCAACAATTAGGCTGCCAATCAGACTGTTGTGAAATGTTGGTGTTGGGTGGGAAAAGATGATCTGCTGAAGTATAGTGGATAAAAATGCATTGTTTAAACATGATACGCTATACATGGGTTGAGGGCCAAGGGATATATATATAGTTACAGGAAAAGACAGTCCTTTTATTCCACCAGGCTTTTCTTTGGTGGGCTGCAGTCTATGAAGGCCAATATTAAATGTTCTGATCATTTCTTTGCTAGTACCCTCAACTTCAGTACATAGTAATTTGTATTAGGGCCTGAAAACCTGTTCCCAACTATATTTTCCTTAGAAATCGTAATCATCTCTTTTGGCTTCTTACCAGCAACCTGACTCTGAGGGTCATTAACCTCTCAGCAACAGGGCTCAGATTTTGCAGTCGCTGCCCCAGTCCGTAAAGCGTGTTGAGCACACTTAGGAGTATGGATGCTCTTGTATCTGATTCACCTTCTTCAATTATGAAGAGTAGAGTTTCAGCACCAAGTGCAATGCACTTCCTTCCATCCGAGTAACCCACAGGTAAAGACCTTTTTGTTAGCCCTGACACAGGGAAGCTGACCTGCAGGATGCAGGTGGAATCAGATGCTGGACTGGTGACACTATCCTCTGGATGAACGATGCAGGCAGCAGGCATATCCAGAAGACAGTACATGGGGAAGAGTGATGGCAGTGTGTGGTGTGTTCAGGGCCTGGCACATGTGGATCAGAAGCTCCGGCTATGAGTGGACCTTTGGTACTAAGTAAATCCTATTGTTTCCTCGTGCATTTCTGCTTTATGGTCAAGTATGTGATTTCTTCCAGCTGAAATTTGCAAAAGCAATGACTTGGAGTGTTATAAATGAACTGTTAAAATATGAGCAGGTTCTTTCTTCAAGGCAGTGTTTGTATGACACCTGTTGCGTTCAGATTTATGCCATTCACTGTTATGTTTTATAATAAGTCCACATGGCTCATGAGGCAACATTTCACACGTTTTTTGTATCTAGCACAGCAAACAAAAAATGAGAAAAACTTCATATTCATAATCCCAGAAGTTGTTCATTTCGCAATATCTGTTGATCCTAAGCTATTAATGACGCTTGCATCAACTGACCTGGCCAAGTAAGAGGGCACATATCAATCAACATTAATCAATGGAGTTTTAAACGCATATGTTTAAAGACTGTGAAGCGTGCATGTAGATGAACTGGAAAATAAATCAGACAGCAGGGCTTTAAACACATTGTTGACCTATGGCACCACAAAATAAATTGGTAAACAAAAATGTATAGGCCATGTAACAGTCATAGTTGATGGTCATAAACAGGAATGACTGATTAAAGGTAATGGGATAAGATCGGAGCAGTTTGAATGGTATGTGAAATAAAAAGAAAACCAAAGAGTGCCAGGCCCAATGTGTATAAGGTGATGTACATACAAGGCATTTGTTGTAGTCATTAACGTCAAATGCAAAGGAGATCAAGGCAGTGAAGTACGAAATGACATGGCGGAGGTAAGGCAAACTTAACACACTTTGGGATACATTTTTAACAGAATAGGTTGCAGAGATATGTGTTTGACTGCGGTAGGTCTGAGATATTAGCTTGAACGGTTCTTAAGAGGGAACATTCAATGTAAGCGTTTTGAGACTTGTCAAGGGAAATGAGAGTGCGCTCCTTTTAAAGTGTGCAAATCAATCACCCTGCATATGTCACATCCTTTCCCTGTGCTTCGTCCTTGTCATAGTTTTGTAATCCAGTGGCACTAATGCAGATGTTTATAGGTCCTGTAAATCTTCTAAACCTTTGCGCCAAAATAAAAGGTATGTGTTCATGCCCTCAGCCTGTACTTTACATAAAAGTGGTATATTGTACAGTTTTACTTTAATTTCTAACAGGATGCTTAAATCAAGCAGTCCTAAAACAGGTATGAATGACATTGATTCAGTTTATTCTCTTCAGTGTTTTGATACGCTTATGATATGAAGTTTGTGCATTTTTGTAATTTGTATTTGTTTGATGATAAAAAACGGAAACACACATTGCATTGAATAAAAATCTATCACTGTAACAGCTTGCTTGTGAAAGTACATCCACCCTTCCTCCCTTCCATGACTGAATCAAGAGAAGTTGCCCGTCAGCAGACTTTGCAATGTATCTGCAAGTAACAGATTGTGATTGAGACTAGGATTCACTATGCAGCCCAAAACGCATGTGTGAAAAAAACTCAAATTAAATGGGGTTTCCCAAGCATGTTTTTAAACTGCAAAGGGAACCCCAGCTTTGAGTACCATCTGTAACTTTTATTTGGAATGCAAAAGCTATGGAGAAGTACATGTTTTAGGACATAATTAAAGGCGAGATTAATAGGTTTCCCCAAACTACAGGCTCATTTATTGCATTTCAGATTGAAACTCTTTCTCAGATTTTAAAAAAACTAGTGCTTTAAAAAAGTGTTAAAGTAATTGTGTATGATCAGCCCCACTTTGAAACTTGATTCATAGCAACTCACTGAAGCAGTTGCGTACCATCACAGACTTGGATGACCATTGTATAAGACCAATTCAAAATGTTTACTCATTAATATGCAAGAAATTGTGTTTTCGAATATATGAGTACACATTTTATTACGTATTCAAGTGAAAGGGATACCCAGACTCTAAGAAGTTGCAGTAAGTCCCAGACTGACCTAACAGGGACCACAGAAGAGACCACGCAGATCTCCTCCCTGCAATTTAACATTTATTAAGGCTATAGTAAAAGCAGGTCTGCTGCTTGGCTAGCAACACTGTGTACATATTTCAGAGGAAGAGAGCCACGCGAAAGATCATTAGTATAAAAAAAACATGTATTCAGGTCACCCTGAAAGGGACACAACCTCTGGACAAATCAAGCTCTCTTCCAAATAAGATTTCAGAAACAAGAAAACTAGATAAATGAAAATCACACTGGGCGAATTGCTGCCGTGCCTCCCATGTTAAAAATAATTCAGTCAGATACCCTTCTATTGCTTAATAGGTCGGTGAGTGCCATCAAAATACCAAGTGCTTGCCTGTTAGTCTGCCTTGAAAGGTATAATGCGATTAACGTCCATGTTTCACGTCTGAGTGCAGCCTATTAGTACCAAATAGAGAGAAGCCACACGTCGATGTGAAGGAAACAAGGCATCCTGCAAGACCTAAAAAGGCATTCCCTTAAAAAGAGCTCTAAGAACTTATTATCTTTAAACTCTTCAACAGATTCCACGGCGTGGTGCGTGGGAAAAGAGCGCTGCAATTAAACCGCATGCATCTTTTCTAACGGCCCAAAGTCTTCTAAATGTGCCTGCGAATGTCATGAAGAAATATCTTTGGTGGGCAGGTTGTACATAATCCGTCGGATAGCCGTGTGACCAATGCACTGCGGGATGTAAAGCGGCTTCTTCGAACAGGTGTATAATAAATGCTAATGGGTGGCTCAAAAGCAAATAGAAACGGACTTAGTTCATTCTGTGCCAATGTTAATATTGCTCTGGGCACTTCCGGTTTAGTACTCGGCATTAGATGTGGGATTCGAACAGTACTGGACACTTCAAGGAGCAACTCAAAGCTCAGTGTCAAAATACTTCAATACTATAGGGTGGCGAGACAAAAATGACTACTTTGGATGCTCCAGTACACTGGGAATCCTAGATTTGTTTTTATTTGGTCTTAAATTGGTGCAGATGAAGCACGATGCCATTGGAAACAAGACAGAAAAGGCCTGGCAAGCTTCCAGGCACATAGAAACCTCCCCTGACCCTATGAGGGTTTTCGAAAACTAATTGTACAGTGCTCTGGGGTTATGACACGCGAGCAGGGTATGTGTTCAGACTACAGGAATTAGGCCAAGAAAATACATAGTTCTCTGAGACCTCTAGAAAAAGAAGGGATGTCTAGTGTCAAAAGGTTAACGTGCTCCAAGCACAATAATAACATCGTATCTTCTTATACTAGGAACGTCTGCACCTGAAACCAATGGCAAAATGGCATGAGGCTCTGAATAAGTTTGCTGGATTTTAGTGGACTTACTTTTCCGGTATGAACTGACCTGGGCTATTTGTGGAGAAAGAAGCTTCATATTTTCCGACACACAGACTGGCATGCAATGTTTAAATACATTATACGACACGCAGGGTGCACGGGAGGGGACCCGAGGGGCAGTGGGAATGGAGAGGAGTGCGGATTGGTAGGGCAAACAAGAGAGGGAAAATGGGAAAATACAATATTTTGTAAAATTACCAATATTTTTGACGACTTTAAAAACTGAGAGGGTGTGTGTGCGTTTCCTTCTGAATGTATGTTGAAATTCCTGGTGAAACCCGGCAGACATCTCACCATACCCATCTGTACCCAACTGTTTATCAGACATGTATTAGGGGGTGTAGCCCCCCCACCCCCCCTTTTTCCCCTGAAGCTACGCCCCTGACTAGTACTAAGAAAGCCGGACCATCATGGGCGGTGCGGGGGCAGCTGAAAGAGGGCAGTCACGATGGGTCCGGCTGCCTGATTTACTGTCAAATTACATAATGGCGGGGCCTCAATAATTAAACCCCTGAATGACGGAATTGTTAGCTGAAAGCATCAAGACTTGGTCTCATGGGGGTTTAGTGCTAATAAACAGGCCCAATCATCAGGATCCCGGACTGTCAGCCCCTACTGAGATTGCCTAAAATAGATTGCTCTGAGAGGCCCGCCGCGTCACCGCCTCGCAAATAAAGGCCTCCTGGACACACCACTAGGTCAAATGTGCGGGCCAATAAGCGAACATTCGAGGGCACCGAGCAGGCTGCGCCTTGACATTCGTTCAATTCGGTAGCCTGGACCTGCCTGGGGAATTGGGGGGAGGAAGGGGAGGGAGGCTGGTGTTTAAACCTCGCTACTGTTTTAAACGCAGAAATAATTCAAACTAGAAACACCTTCAGCCAGTTCAAGCCGGAAAAGATCCGAACAGAGCTCACTTATTTCACAAATGTTTAATGGAAGAAAAACCTCCAAAACAACATAGTGGAAAGTCATAAAAATACAAAACCAATAAAAACACCTCTGATTTATTAAGCCACACAAATGTCAATATTATTTATTAATACCTAAGAAATCTATTACATCTACCACAGCCAAATCCTCAATTTACACTTAAAACCTTGTCCTGATCTATGGTCTCGCAAGCTAATGCACTACATCCTGGCGAAACGCCGAGCACTGCAGACACATATAATTACAAAAATGACTACATCAAACGAGGCACACTCAAATCCGATTCATAAAACTGAACCTACATTCTAACACCATCTCACTGCATGCAGGAGACAGAGCTCCTCAAAAGTGGAGAGTTACTTTATGGTTAGGATTTTGACCTGGTTGAATAAAAACCACTGTCCAAAAGTTGCTGAAATACAACAAAGTAAATGCATGCCATGTTGTGTACACTTTGCTAACATCCTACCAAAGTAACCGCAGCTGCTCTATTGGGTATGGAAACAGCCGAACAGTTATGTGTGGATTAAAAAAATACATTTTATCTTGCTTTGGAGCAATACATGCCATGCCCAACAAATAAACATGCAAAGTAATCATTTTTGTGGATGGGGTAAGTCTAGTTGGACATTACACTTTACAAGCAGACTTTCCTGATTCTTAATAATGAACCAGGCCTTACAGACAAACAACCGAAGAAACAAGTTTATGTCTTCAGTGCTTTTGGTGAGATAAAGGTTGTTTGTTCATATACGATGTGGCCTTTTTGTTCAGGTCGTACTTTTTTATTGGAGCAGAACTAGAGAAGGTTTATTGCAACCTCTAATAGTGGACAAAACAATAGGATGTATTGGCATATGGACAATGGTATTTATAAGGAACTGATATCAATTCAGGCATTCCGCTCATCACCTTTTTGTTTTTCTCACTGAGAGTGCTCTAACGGCAATGAGTATACACTAACCTGGGGCCATAGCTCACTGTGCCAAAGTACTTGAGTTGCACCTCACTGATGAGGTCAAAGCTGAAACTGAGAAGCTGCTCTAGATATTACCAATGGATGGGATTCCTTGAAGTACTGTAGTCTTCATTCTTTCTTATCTAAATTCAGAGCACCCTTGATAGTCTAGATCAGTGGATCCTAAACCTTTGACTTCCGTGGACCCCACACTAAATCATTACTGAAATGCTGGGACACCAATGAATCATTACTGGAAGCCAGGGAACCCTAGCCTAAGTAATTCCTACGATTTGGAGCGCAAAACAATAAGAAAAAATACAAAAAGAAGTATAAACTAAACAAATGCACACATATTGTGTGTGACTTACAAACAAATATAGAAATAGTTTCCAAATGTTTAATTTTGCTTCTTTATTTGCCTATACTTTATTACATTTTAATTGATTCATTTAAAATTCATTAATTTTGAGAAACAGCTGCAGACCCCCGAGTATGCGTCACGGACACCCAGGGGATCTCGCACCACAGGTTAAGAACCACTGGTCTAGATAGTAAACATCATGGTGCAGGCAATATTTGAATCATATCAGAATAAAGAGAGAAAAACAGGATCTAATTTTTCACTGATGTCACGTAGACGCAGCATTGTGAGGATCTTTCGTTCCAGTTTTTTGGAATGAGAGATCCTCTCATAAATAGAAGAAGCCAATTCACCAGAAACAGTGTTTTCAGTAGAGGGTGATAAAGCAAGGGAAGTTACTCACAGTACCACACCCACACACACAACAATGCGCATGTCAATCAGAAAAGGCGTTAGAAATTAATAAAGCTCTTAAAACTCAACCCTCAGGAACACAAATGATACAGCTGCACCTCACTGAACGACACACCGATACCTAACAATCTATTACCAAAACAACATAAATGTAACACACCATCATAAGTCATTCAGACTTCGGACTACAGTGGAAACATGTGGGAAGTCAACAAACTGCCAAACCTGCTACGTCATCATAAGTTGGCAAAATGGAACCTAAACAAATGGCAATGGCTAAGATTATTTGCCTCTTTGCAAGTTGAGCTGTGGTTAGCATGCTTCTCAATGAAAACATGCAGGAATTCAGGATCCACTTTTGTTTAATAAACAATGTAATTGGTCCCATTGTGGTGCTGACCCTCCGTCTCTGTACTGTTTGTTAACTGAAATAGCGATCTGTTTTCCCTGACACAACTTTCTTTACAAGAAAAACATTTTGACATTTTAGGCATATATCTTGTCAAATTTAATTAACTTGTGATCCTTGAATTTGTTGAAAATAGTGTACTAATTTAGGGCATGGGATAATTTACCACAAAACATTGTTCTGTGGTGGTAAAAGAGAACACTACAACGATATTCATTCAGTGGTTGATCTATATAATGGCCTATCAGGAAACCTGGATTCATATCCCAGCTTACCCACTTGACAAAACTGTGTAATCCTATACATAACAATTAACTTCACTGTGCGTCATTTTAACTGAGCATCAAATTGGAGATCATCTTGAAGAAATTCAGTTCATGATGTGTGCCATATGAAACAAGTAGCCAATAAGTCTTGTCTTTTAGAAATATGCAATATGCCAGTGCTGTTTGCTGATGCTGTTGAGCAAAGTGGGAAACAAATCTGTTGCAATGACGTGGTCTCTGTTGCCAGCCACGCCATTCTGTAGACATGCAGAATAACAAAGGCGCCATTTTTTTTCTCAGTTGCCTGATCTGAGATGGCAGATGACACACAGATCTGTAAATACAAAAATTAAATCTTAAACGTATGAGAGCGCTTTTCTTGTAGTGGAGCACCCAGCAACAAATGGCAATGGCTGGGTGCTCCCAAAAAAATGTAAACTAAAAGAAAAAGTTTAAAAAAATGTAAATGTCAGAATTGGGGTGAGGAAGCAATGTGGCGGGAGCAAGAATGGACTGGCCATCCAGGCAAGCGCACAATCTACAGCTAGGAAGAGCACCAGGAAGCCAGTGTTAACACTTGGAAGCCAGTTTCGGCCTCCAGGAGTGGTGGTGCATGTTAGGCCATCCCAGCGGCAACTTGAAGGAGTTTTAGTGTGCATTTGCACGTCTGTACATGGAGGCTGAATTTATCATTTTTGGCAGGTCTATGTTAACTTCCTAGTCCGACACTGGGAGTGAGGGGTTGGTCTAAAATAAAAATAAAGCTGTGTGAGGAAGACGGGATAAAGAAGGAGGAAGCAGGGCACAGGGGAATCAGCACCAAAATCACTGAGGAGAAGCACAGTAGAGACATAGAGAACATCATATGAGGGAGAGATAAACACAGAGGGAAGGGGTTGGTATTGGATGGGGGAGAAGCATTCAAAGAGAGAACTAGAAAACAAATGTGCTTTCATGGAATGCTCAATGATGAAGATAAAAGTAGTTGTCTATGAATGAGCAGTGGAAGGATTCAAGTCAGATAATCAAAAGGATGGTAAAGAGCAAAACACCCAGGGAGGGTAAAATACAAGAAGTGGAAGGAAAACCGACACAAGCCTATGCTTAAGAAGCAAGCACATGTGAGTAACAAAGATAAACAAAGGTAAGCAATGGGCAGGATGTAAGCCCACTGTAAGTTCTTGGTAAACCCATATTAGGTTTTTTTGCAGCCAGACTGCCCACACAGTTTTATGGACAAGGCCTAAAAATGTACTATAGTAACCCTATTGTAAGCAAAAATATGGTAACAGTGTATTTCTGATCATTTTAGGTTAAGCGTGCAAAAGCATTAGCCTGAAGTAAGTATTGTGGGCTTTTATCCACTCCCACCACACGCCCACCACTTTCACTCCTTTGTGGGCTTGCCTTTCAAAAATCCCCTGATGTCATTGGTAATTGCTTTACGTTTCTACCGCCTTGGGGCAGTTTTGTTACCGTCTTGCAGACTGACCCTGTTACTTAGATAATTGCACGATTGCAATTATACTTCAGCGTGGGTGAACTATTTTTTTCTTTTGTCTCTCCCCTTCGTGCTTCATGGCAGCCATGGCCATCCTAGCGTGAACAGCTCCAGCTTCATCCGCGGTACTGGAGCACTGGTCACATTGTTCACACTGTAACCTAATCAGAGCCATTTATTTTGGCTTTCCCCTTCACACTCCAAAGCTTTCACAAAAACACTTAGAATTGATCAATGCTTAACCAAAAAGCACAGTAATCTGCAAGGCGGCTCTCCCAACACACCTGGAAAGCCGATACTACAATATTTACTGCAGTCGGGAAAAGACGCCCCACAACGCATGACATGCTCTTCTGTTTAGGCCTTCTCTGGGTCCCCACCTTAGGTTAGTGGGGACCCCAAATAATAAATCCTCCCACCATTCAGTCCCTTTTTAAGCTCTTTTATGGCTGGAACGTTTGTTTTACAGCTTGGAGTAGTTTGTGTTCCAAGGGCCTTAGTATTGTGCTAGGCTTAAAACCGTGTAAGGCACTAGGTCCTCTAGGGGCTAAATATATGGTTGACCTACTTAATTTGTGCCATTCTATTTTCATGGGGTTATGCTCTTGTGAGGCTAATTATATGGTTACATGACCATGTTTCTTACAAATTATATCTTTATTGTGGTGTCCTCTAGGGGCTGTTCTGAGCATTGCAGTCAACATACTCCAATATTTGCTGCACTTGGTCATTCCATAATGTTTTGGAGAGCATTCTTTTACAAGACAGTTTTGCTCATAACTCAGCCTATGGTGGTCCTGGGACAATGGGACCACCTTCAAAACGTTCACCCCAACCTGTTCTTTCTGTCGAGATAATCTCTGGGTCCCTATACTAGGTTAGTAGGGACCCCAAAATAATAACCCCTTCCTCCATTCAGTGCCTTTTTAATCTCTCTCATGGCTGGAGAGTAATTTGTGTTCCAAGGGTCTTGTTGGTAATATCATTGCAGTAGGCCTGCTAGCCCTGAAAAGGTGTAATGCACTACACTTCTAAGAGTTAAATATATGGTTACACTGCAATACTTTCAGGCATTTTCTTTTTATGTGGTTATGTCCTCTAGGAGATAACTATATGGTAACATGACCATGTTTCTTACAAATGCTATTTTAATTGTAGTGTTCTCTAGGGGCTGTTCTGAGCATTACAGTCTAATGTCAAAAACGTTTATTTCTGATAAAGGTTTTTATTGGGCTTACATGGCAATTGTATATGTTTTATTAATCTCTCCTTATTGCAATTATGACCATGATTCAACCAACTTAACATCCTTATTACACTATGACTGTTGTAACACTCTTGATATGTTTGGGTGATCGTTCTAGTTTATTTATCTCGTTACTCCTCCATTGTTGTCTTGTTTTGGGAATTGTGTTAGCCAGCCAGCAACTTTGATGGTGGAATGGTGAAAGTGCTATTATATTGGAATTAGCATGGCACATTCAAATTAGGATGCTAAATGGCAACATTTTCATTTTCGGCTGCAGATAGAGGAAGAAGGTAAATGGAAATGCTTTAGTTATATGCAGGGCCACTGGAATTATGGTGCAAAAAAGAGCAAATTATGAGACAAGGTTGACTGATTTATGTGGCACGAAAAGTCCAGTTATGAATTGACAAGGGCAATAGCTCTAACTCAAGCAAATGCGAGACCCATTGCATTGCAAATGCTTAAGTAGTACTTTACTCTTGCCCCATATATGTGCTCTGTAAATGTCCTCTAGTTTCTCCTTCAAATTTCAAGACGTTATCTCTCTCTCTCTCTCTCTCTCTCTCTCTCTCTCTCTATATATATATATATATATATATATATGTGAATAGCAGCTTTGTTGTGACAGGAATACAAGTTTTGTGCTATGGAAAACTAACAATGAAAACATTTCTGAAGAACATTCACATATCAAGATATGGCCCCCTTTCAAGTACTATGTGCAAATAAACACAAATTCTCATCAAATATTAAAACATATAACAGGTAGTTGGAAAGAACTGAGTGTGAATGCAGGAATTGATTCAATGAAGTAACTGATATTATTAGTATTTGTCCAGAGAATGACTAGGAAGAAATAATTATTACAATAAAAAACGTTTTTGAAATAGTACTTCATGCTACATTTCTTCTGTTTCCAGGCACCTTATATCGCAGGGCTAGTATCCAATTAAAATGGTGCGCACCGTACCAGACTTCGAAGTGTAGAAGGTCTTGGTGTAGAAGGTCTTGCTGAGATTACAGCTTGTGAGTGGCATAACAGATGTATGACAAGTTTTTAGAAAAGGTAAAGGGAGTTGGGGGCATCTGACTGACAAGGAAGTATGCCCCCCAGCATTTTTGGGCAGGTCGTACAGTCCAAGGGACTGTCAGTAGATTTATTTGGGTTTCTTGGTGGGTGGGGCTTACTCTTCTTGTGCGTTTTTTCGGCTACCAGCCACCATTTCAAGAAAATGTGAAAAGTTGGCTGGTAGCAAATCTTGGCAGGGCAGCAACGCATTTGTCCCACCCACCCATTCTTCTTATTAGAAGATGGGAGAAGTACTAACTGTGATGTGGGTCTGTTTCTTGGTGCAGAGGTGCTGGGAGTGGTCGTAATGTATGGGGAGTTTTGTCGCTGATGAGCAGGTGCTGGTTGTTGGTTTGGGAAGATATTTACATGGTGTGATTTGTTTCTTGTTGTTGTTTTGGTGGGGGAGGCAGTTTGAAGGGAAGTGAAGGTGTAACGACTCTTACAGAAGGGAGGAAGTTAAAGATTCACATTTTATGAAGTTAAGTTAGTTCAGGATGTAGTTTAGAGTTACAGTGACAGGGGGTCAGGCTGGATTGGGGGGAAGGGGCAATAAAGGGTTGAGTGTAAGACAAGTGGTAGAGAGACTGCTGCATAGTGAGGCCAATAGTTTTGCAAGGTGGTTTGTATAGGGATGTAAGATGTTTGCGCACATGACTCATTAAAGCGCCTTTTCCACACTCTAAATCATTTGTCGTCTGTATTGTGCCCGCTAGACCAAAGTGGGATATTCTGAAAAACTTTCAGGTGGGAAACTGCTAAAAATATAGCGATTTTTGCTTATAAAATCGTGAATCTCCCGTCTGAATCGGGTATGTTGGCATGTATGTATTTTACAGGAGGTATCATTGGAGAACGTTTACAAACCACTGCAACGAAAGGTAACACTTTTCTGATTTCAAATTCATGTCAAGATTTGTGCAAGCCTGGTCCATGATGTGCCAATTTATCAATCACAGTGTGTGGTAATATTGATTGACTGATTCTGGAGAATAGTGGTTTCTTTGTTGGACAACTCGCACAGGTGGTAAGCAGCGATGACCTAAGGCTATTCCTTGGGAAATAGGAACGGTACTATAACAAAGATGCCATTGCTTGTTGAAGGTCTATAGAGTGGTGTACGTCTCCACATGAAAACAATACATTATCAATTGTCAGAAAAAATTGTGATTGTGGAGAGGTAAAGCAGGAGTCAGTGTAAAATAGCGGACCCACAAGTGAGCTATGTGGTGGCACGTAGGTTTGTGACACCCAGTATAAATGGCAGAACGTGACTAAGTGGTGTGTTCAATCTTTTGCGCACACACAGGGCCATCTTGAGACATGGCTGTAATATTATGTTTGCTTGGATTTATGGTATAACAACATGAAGCCAAGCGCTGATGAAAGTTTAAATCAAAGCAAAACACCTGTTTTTGAGATTATCTCTTTACCACCAAGGCAGAAGTCTGCAGGTTACTGTAGATGCACTTTACTGGAAACTATTTGCAGCAAACACGTTGTGTATCCTGAAACTGATCTCATGCATTAATCGACTGCACCCCATGGAAGCTTACCTATTTTCTGTTTATTCCCTTTATTCTACTTTTCTGGTACTAAAGTCTTCTGCTATTCTCTCTTCTGTTATCTCATACACATCCTCCACCCCTCTTACTCTTCTCCCATGAATTCTTCACTAACATTCTCTCCCTCCACACAATTATTTGCTGCATTGTCCTCCCAACACAGTCCTAAAGGGTTAATCCCCCTTCCGGCAGGAGTTCTCTGCAAGCAACTAATACATTTGTTACAAGAGACCATAGAGACATTTGTGCCCAGAGTGCCGCCTTGCGGCGCATGTCTTCTATGGCACCGGATGGCTTGCCTTCAACGCATTCCTAGACAAAGGAAATATCTAGCTTTTTAATAGCAGTTTTCCATTAAAGTTTGTTCAATCTAATAAAGAACGTGTGCTAGACATATTCAGGTGTTCAATATTTAAAGAAACAACCCACAGGGACTGGTCGGAGCCATATATTAACTCTATCGTTTGACTGCCGATAAATGATGCATTATTTCAGACACTTCTGGCCAACAGATACTGAGCTCACTTTGAAGTCTTGATATGTGCAGTGTGTGCTGCATACCTCTAGAAAAAGCCGGATGGGTTGGAATCCAGTCGGCTATATAAATCCTCAGCGTATGGCCCTGCAGCCAGGGTTATTCCAATACGCTACCCCGGATCACTTTCAGAGACAGGAAGCTCCTGAGCTCAAGTATATGAAGTAGAGTATTATGTTCCTGGATGTGTGCTGATGCACCGGAAGTCAGAGAGACAGTTTTAGATACTGTACCTCTAACAAACACATGTTTTCTACATACATGTAAAACCTCCTACGAGGCCACGAAGATTTTCTTTTTAGAAAAGTGATGCACTTCAGAGGGTTACATTTCTTTTTTCCCAACATAATTTGAAAATAACATATTAATAGGTTCTTGTGAAAGCATTGATCACTCCAGTAGTGGCAGCACACCCTAAAGTTAACTCTCACAAACCTTGTTCAGGTTAACCTGTTTTTAATTCTGTACTTGAATGCGAAAATAACTTTGTTCTCCGCCCATTACACCAAGTACAAGAAAACAATTGTTAGAAAATATTCTGAGCTTATATAAATTGAATTCTTGATGTGGTCTAAAACATTGTTATTAATAATGATAAAACAATAACAGTAAAGTATCACTAACAACAACTTACATTATTTAACTAAGTTAAATATCCTGAACCACGTACTGAAGGTATTTTGGCACCTAATGGACAGGGCGTATTACTTAACTCAATGGCTCTTAAGAAATTCAGAATGATACAAATCTAAGACGACAGATTATGTGATCTGTGTAAGTTATACAAAGATTTGTGAAGTAGGTACTTAACCCACTGATCTATCTTTTTTGGCTTACTGGTTTGTGATAAAAGAGTTGACAAAGAACAGTACAGTGCAAAAGCAGTAGAAAACCACAGAAAGAATGATGTGCACAATTAGTTTTTACCACATATTAACATCAGCTAACTGAGCAGGCAGAACTCATAAGTTTAGAAAATTATTAACACTACATGTCAGTTTCATGATGGCATCACTGAAAATAGTAATTCAGCATACCCATAACACACTACAAGGATCTTTAGAACAATAAAGCACATTTTACTTTCATATTAGTATACTCGAACTATTTTCACACATTTAAAAAAAATATCTACTAACCATACACAACTACACAGAACCAAAGTACCATGCACCACCACTATATATAAATCTTAGGCAGATTGTATAAGGTCACACGCTACAATGGAAACAAAGAAAGAGAGGATGGAGTGGAAGGAGAAGGGTGTAATTTGCAAGTCAGTTAATGGCCCGGGCTGAGAAATGATATATCCTATAGCAGTGGTTGCCAAGCCTTTGACTTCTGTGGACCCCTACTTTATCATTACTGGAACCCAGGAACCCTGAGTGAACCATTATTGGAATCCAGGGACCCTTACACTGAGCCATTACTGGAAGTTGGGTTCCCCGGCCTATACATTGTCGATGATCTGAACTACATAACAATGCAGAAAAAATAATCCAGAAACAAGCATTCAGTAAACACATACACAAGTGATAACACATTTTATTCAACTTGCAAACAAATATATAAAAAAATAATAATAATTTTAATAGGGAGGTTGGAGCTTTTCTAAATTCAGTTGAAGCCACACATCGTTCATACAATATTCTGTCTGATGCGACTGCACTGCTCTCACAAATCAGTCTGAACACATTAATATAATTTTTAGCTCCCAATTTCAAATTCCTTAAAATTTACAGTACATTTGACAAATGTAAAATGTATATTAAGCCACTTTATGTATAAATATAATAATAATTATTAATACTATTTAATTTTCTAAGTAGTCACCAACCCCCTGAGTAGGCTTCCCGGACTCCCAGGGGTCCCCAGACCACAGGTTTGGAACCACTGTCCTATAGTGTTCTTCGGGACACTTAGTTGATACATCATCCTTACTCCTGAAATCATCACATCGTTACATACCAACATATTTTATTTCTAAAAGCTGTATAAAAAAGCAGAGAACTGAGATTGACAAGGAACGGCTGCTAATCAGGAGCAAGGGCTGACCAGTGTACTACTGTGTACATTGCTGTCTGCAAGAGAGCTGGAGAGGTCTGTGGCAATACTGCAAAAAACATCAATAGAACAAGTAGATAAAATGGGATGAGGCCAATCGTGGCAGGAATAGGACAACATTAAACTTACAGAAAGGGGGAGCAAAAAACAAACAATCAATACTAAGCATCCAAAATGAAAGAATAACATTGAAAAAATACACTCAGATGATATACTCATTTTACCGCTTATGCTTAAATTAACACCACATCCTAAAGTCAGCCAACACACAGTGCAGCTCAGTGTCATTAATGGACAAAATTATTTTTTGTGTATCTAACTTAAAAGGGGAGGGGAAACGAATAATCCTGGAGCAACCTGAAATGCTCTCACCAGAGTATATGCAACTGAACTCCTGAGTCACTTATCATTGACTACAACATGCCATGTGATTATATGATGGCATGAACCTGGCATTTCTAGCTATATTTCAATAGCTGGAAAAAATATTTATAAAGTGTATTGTTTTGTAAACATTTTCTTACTTTGTAATAAACGTATAATTTAAAGTGCAACGAAAATACAATATAAATCAGAAACATTTCTAGGATGTTTGTTAGACCTATCAACCTAGGGTGGTCTTTCACCCAACATTTTGGCTTCCTCCTGCTTGCTGGCATTAGGACCACTGCTAACCGGTGCTAAAGTGTGTGTGCTCACTCCTTTAAACATGGTAATAACGGCTTATTCCCAATTGGCATATTTAATTTATTTATAAGTCCATAGTAATATGGTACTAAATGTACACAGGGCCCATAAATTAAATGCTACTAGTGAGCCTGTAGCACTGATGGTCCCACCCACTTAAGTAGTCCTCTAAACATGTCCCAGGTTTGCCATTGCATAGCCTGTGTGTGCAGTTTTAAACTTCCATTTCAATCTGGCAAAATAAACCTTATACCAGGCCCAAACCTTCATTCCTTTTGAATACATATATAACACCCTAGTGTAGGCCCTGGCAGCCCAAAGGGCAGGGTGTAATGTATCTAAAAGGTGGGACGTGTACTTGTAAATTATGCATGTCCTGGTCATGAAGAAATCTTCAATTCATATCTCTTCCATAGGGTAACATCTGAGTTGCCTAATTACATTTTATACGTGTAATTTCCAAATGGGAAAGATGACCCAATTCATATTTGGTGCCTTGGGAATCGAATCACAATTGACAAATCCTTACTTATGGTGAAGTCAGACTTTAAATTGCAATTCTAAAAATGTCACTTTTAGAAAGTTGGCATGTCCTTACTTAGCCCTTTAGTGTCTTTAGCCCGACTCTGGTCACAAGTGGATGCAGATGATAGTTGAGCCTTGTGTATTCCTTCTAGACAACCACATACAATAGGGAGCTAAGATGTGTCTGTAATGGCCATCACTGGCAGGATGGAGAGGAGGAGCAGGTCACAGCCCCACTTACACCTGAATAGGCTGTGACTTGCCACCACACAAAGGAAGTCCTATCCCCTGATTTGCAGTGCTGGCCTGCTGCTCTCTTGCCTAGGTAAGGACTGGAGCTGCATCTCTTGAATCCAGAGTGACTCCAGGGGCTATGTGGCTGGCCTCCTGATATGAAGCCTCTGGGATATGAGAGGCTTACATCAACTTTACATCTGCACCTGAACCACTGCCATCTGTGAGGTTACCCTTCCAAGTGGTATCACCCCAGTCCTAGATGCTTGGAAGAGAGCTTAAGGTGATTTGCCAGCCCCTTGGATTCAGATGAAGTGACGCATCTCCTCTGCAGCGTTACCCTGAGCAGAACTGACAGATCTCTGCTGCTGTGTGGATTGGACCCATCACAAAGACTTGCATCCTCGCCACAGTCAGCATCCCCTTCAAAACTGCCGCAGCACGATGCATTCTCAGCACAGGCCCTTTCATCTCTCTTCGCAGCCACGGCAATGCTGAACTCCGCATCACAGCTCCTCAGAACTGATGCATCACTCAGCCACGGATCAACGCAATGCTCTGCAAACCAGCGGGCCTAACTGGGTCCCTGTAGCTGGCAGGTGCTCCCTCAGGTTCGGCCTGAACTTGTGACTTTGTTCCGAGCCTGCCCCCATACTCACTGGTAGCCCCATCCACCTATAATTTACTATTTTCTAAATGATAGACATTCTAAGAAACCCTGTGCCTGTCAAAGAAGGACATACTTAAGCGAACTATCCAAAGCAGGACTATGAGGATCAATGTGGATTTATGCCCTCACACAGCACAGCTCTTAATCTGAGGCAACTGACCCACGTGCTACATGAGACTGCTGCGCCAAAACAGGATCTACCACTGGTGTTGCTCGACCAAGAAAAGGCGTTTGACATGGTCAAGTGGAGCTACCTCATGACAGTGCTAAGGGAGATGAGCTTTGGTCCAGTCTTTCGGGAATGAATGCAACTGCTTTATGCAAGCCCCATGGCCCTCCTTAAGGTGGGAGGGACGTTTTTGGAGGCCTGGACAGTGGAACGGGGCACCTGGCAGGGATGTCCCCTTTCAATGCTCCTATTTGCTTTGGCTCTAGAGTCCATGGTCTTTCTGTTGCGTAGAGAGCTGGAACCCTGGGTAATACAGGTGGGAGAATCAACCCACATCATCTCATTATCTGCTGTGCTGATGATGAGCAAGTATATGTTCACTTGCCCGCAGAAATGGTACCTCTACTGTTGTGATGCTTGGATGAGTTTGGACAAGTGCCTGGCCGGCACATTAACATAAAAAAAAAAACACTGCTGTTTCCCCTGGGGAGACTGGCCGTGCTGCCATAGGATCGTTTGCCTGATTTTGGCATTTGGTGGGAGCAGGAGAGCTTCTAGTACCTCGACGTTATGGCAACGGACCATCTGCACATTATTTAGATAGGGTGGTACTGGGTCAGTCGAATTCTGGAACACGCTGCCCTTGTCGGTCATGGGGAGAGAAGCCATAGCTAAAATGGTCTTACTCCCATGGTACCTATATCGAATGCGTTATTCCCTCTTCATGAGAATTCTTTTCAGACCCCTCAATACCCTACTCATTTTGTTAGTATAGGCAGGGAAATGCAGTACAGTGGTTGTACCGGTTCTGAAAAACGCTGTGAAGGAAGGCGGTTTGACCCTCCAGGACATACAATTTTACTATTTTGCAGCTTACCTACAGCATGCTGCCAGGTGGCTGCCAGACACTGACAACTGGGAGAACGTCTCCTGCAGGATACAATAGCAGGTGACACGCTACCGCACATATTAATGAGGGGGGGTCAGGCGGAAACTCCAATACCCTGCCCAAATATGGGAAGCAATGGTTAAAAAAGGTGTTACGTGGGGCCCCCTTCAACAAGGAATTACACAAATGGGTTTTGAACCATTTTGTTCGATCAATCTCAACATATCTATGGAGAGACGGAGGAAGGGTGGATGCCATTTCCCTGGTGATTTATACCTGTGAGTGGACTTCCTCACTTTTCAGGAAGCACAAGACACTTTTAATATAGGATGGGCCATTTCTTGCAATACGCCAAATTAGAAAACACTGCAAAAGAAATGTGGCACACATACTCAGCAGCCCCATCACCAGCTCAGACATTGGGCGGGCGGGGGATTGCTCTGATGAGGGGAAGGCAGATACCCCATCACTCTCTTCTAGAAATCTCTCCAAGGGGGCATGAAGATGAGCACGTACAAAGCAAAACCACCATGGAAGACAAATTATGAGGAAGCCATTGAGTACTCGAACTGGGGTCATGCATGCAGCCTGGTTAAAAAAAAAAAGAAAAGCACACAAACTACCCCCGTACATACACAAAACCGGCCCGACTATACAGTATTGACCATAACAGGGCGGCGAGATGTGCATGTTGTGGGGAGGAGGGTGCCACATTCATACATCTGGCATAGCAGTGCACAGGGGTAGACAGCCTCTGGGAGGAGGTGGTGCCCCGCACTGAGCAGGATGTGAAAACTGATATCCCTGTGATACCGGGGCATGCCTCTTCGGTATGGTGGTGAAGGCCAGGGGATGCAGGATCTCATAAACTTCTGCAGTTTGAGCTGCTTCTTGTTAAGCGAAAAATAGCTTTTTGGTGGATGGGATCCCGGACTCCAAATGGGACCTTATGGGTCTAGGATGTTCTGGAGTGGGGAGTTGCGTAGGAACAATATCTGAGATTCTCTCGTACAGATAACAAAGACACAGAGGACTTGGCAGCTTGGAGGGAAATGTTGGACTCTTTAAATGAGCAGAGACTCAGCTATGGAATCAGACCTGGGAGACCTGGAGATGTGATGGTACACAGAACACTATTATAGAAGAGAGATGTCATTACCAAGTGGGGTCCTGGGTCCACAACTTGTATGCTGACGTGGAGTATATGATGGTATTTACTTTGTGATGGCCCTTTGCAGTTAATCAAGTGCAACACATGATTTGGTATTTCCACTTGTTAATATGCACTACGTGTTGTGTTGGTTCTTACATGTTTAAAAAAAGAAAAAATAAAGTTTTTTTTAAAAAACTAAGCAAGGACTATTCCTCTACACGCATCTTTATGCCTCTGTTGCCATTCATTTAATTATTAAAAACAAACAACAGAGTATGGAATATGAAAATAATCTTCTGTTTTGCAAGTAGAAATGCTTAAATTAATTCAAAGTGGCTTTGAACTTAATAAAAAAGGCAAAGTATCAACAGAAGAACGAAAAGAAGCATACAAATCCATAATAAGTAGCAAATGTACACGCTTGGCTTGTGCTTTCAGAAGAGTTTGGAGAAACAGACATGGGGAGCTAAAAGCAAAACTTAAAATAACAAACCCCATATAACAATCAACACATTCAAAAAGCATGTAGCACGTGGTGAGTTGCTGATCATCTTCCCACTCTTAGGAAGAATACACAACTATTAAGTGCATACAACTCTCTTATCAGAGATTGGATAAGCTGGGTAGGGACTCAGACCAAACACTGAGAACTGATCACCAATGATCAAATGAAAAATATAGGATTTCTTAGTGGTTGCACATAAAAGAGAAGATAGCCTCACATCAGAAACAGTAAATATATCAACATGGATAAACTTACTTAACCTCTGGATAACCAAATGAGGAATAATAAAATTCAGATAGCAATTACATTTGTTCCAGTCAACAAAATGCACAGTTTCAATAGAGTATAGTTCCTTTTTATAAAACAAATCTCGATTAAGCTTAAACCCTAGTTCATGTTTTTGACTATTTCACAATAGGAAATAGGTAAATATCTTTTATATCCCAGGCTATGAATTTTATAATTCGGAAGCTGAACTAAAGCCCATGAATGATGTAGCCCCAGCTTAAATCATTTCAATTAATAAAGCAACCCTTTACCTCCATGACTTATCAAGATCATCTGACTTCCAAAATAAATGGCATACCTTCAACAATATTAGTATGATCATGAAGATTTATTTTCTAAGTTCTGATTTGATAAACTCAATTATTTGTACACTACCCAACACATGTTGTCCAGTTCACACTAAACAATATAATACATGGAGATCATTTTAATTTAACTTAGGATTTGCTTGCCCTTAAAGAAAATGTTGAATCTGGTTATAAGCATCTGATGTTAGGATGAATTTTAAATGAAAACTAATCAGCTTATGCCTACCATACCTGTTGGCAAGGGCCCCACGCTCCACCCTTCAAACCACTGTTCTTTAACTTTCTAAACCTCCACAGACAAAATGCCATACAGATTAAGACAATTACTTTCTTTTGATTACGGGTGATGCTGAGGCATCCATTTCAGAAGGGACAATTATACGGACTATTTTCCACAATTTCAGGGACTTTGCAATTAATCAAAGCAATACCACAGCAATTTAAATTACTGCTTCTATGAAATTGCTAAATATTGTAAATGAGCTATTCACTTTATATATAGTAATCAATATGTAGGCATATCTATAACTGAATAATAATAAAATGTTTATAAAACTATGTCTCTATAACTTCTGGTAGAGGTCTATAATTACTTGCCCAGTATATGGGATGTCAAGATTATGGAGGACTGCTTGAATGGACGAGGATATCCTTCCCAGCATTCTAGAGCGTATTCAGAATTAATTAGATTAAAATGCAAGCCCCTCACCTCTTTTAAAGGGCAGTCTTCTAATTTGCTTGGGCAAATGACCCATAAATTAAAAACTATTGTCATCTTATATAAAATCGAACATATGTATTTTACACACAGATAACTAGAAAACAAACATTTACATGGTCCTTCCACTGTTAAGCATTTATTCTTTAGAGGTATTGCCATGTTCAGTCGCCCAATAAAACCGAAAGGTTATTAAAAATGAAATCAAAACATTTGCCTATCACCAAAAATTGTTATTATCTGCACCAACTACATCTTCGACTGCAGCTCTTCACTGAAGCTATGTCCCAGTAAAGCTGATCCTGAAGACCCTAAGACATTCTGTCAAATGCTCAAACCCAAGCAAACTGTTGTCTTCAATTATGTTATCTCTGTTTTGAAACTGTCCCTCTTTGAGTTAGTTAAGCCCAACAAAGTTCCATTTCTTTGAGCAATAGCTTACACATGCGTCTAGGTCACCAACACAATCTCAGGAAGGTTCTTCTGCAAATTGCCCTTTACATGACAGAAGAAATTCCTTCCCATTTCTATTGTAATTTTATTTCAGAATGTTCAAATCCCTACCCAACATGGCATGTTATTTTAGCATCACACTAGTATCAATAACTGATAATGTTGTGCCTATTCCACTAGTTAGAGGTTCTCTCTCTATGATGTGAAAAGAATAGAAGCCATTCCAATTGCTTCGCTGTCTTACTTAAGTTCAGGTAAAATATGGCCATGCATAGATTTAGTCATCATTATGCTACCATCTCCCTATGCCTTTCCTTTGCTTATCATTTCCACAACTATTTACATTTCTGTATCGTGCTGCAATTAATGCAGCTCACAGGGGTTATATAATTGTTATATTCAACTCTGGATTATATAATTAGGAAATTAAATAAACCTTTATGATTCACGTACCTTTACACACACACTACAATGTAAAAAAAGAAGCCTGAGAGTAGTACATGAGGGCCAGTAGAGACAACAGATTTTAGTCGCAGCTTCTAGAGTCTTTTCCTTCTTGTGCACTCTGTAACAATACCATACATGCAGTGGGATAGAAACAACAGTGAACAGCATACCATTTCTATTCAATTTGGTAAATGAGGCAGGAAGAAATTTGGCATTATGCAGTGATGCCATTCTGAGACATCGGATACTCTACAAAGTGCTAGTGGAGGACAGGTTCTGTCCTCATGCAGATCTCAAGACCACTCAATTCTACAATGAATACATTTCGGACGATAGTTTGTTGATGGCTAATAGATCTCCACTGAAGGAGACTCTGACAAAGGTGCTGGAACGGGGCAACAATTATGACTCACAGGAAGTGGACAGGAGCAGCGTCAAAAACCTGGCTATTGGATATCCACACGACTAGTGCCCGACACCAGAGCGGGGGTTAAAAAATCCTAAGATGCAATACCTGTGGGAGACACAGAAGAGCTTCTGTGTCTCCCCCAGCCCCCAATCACCCCTTTGTGACGTCAGTGCCCCATGATGCACGCTGACGTCACAATCTGTTTTCCCCACCGGAGCAAGAAGCTGAGGTAAGGCCGCTTCCTGCTCCAGTGGGGAAAATGGGCCCAAATGGGCCTCCCCACTTTTCAGGAAGGCATTGTGTGAAAGGGGATATTCTCCCCTTTCAAACGAGGCCTTACTGAAATGCCACTAGACACCAGGGACTTCAATTTGGGGGGTCGCCCCCTCTGACCCCCCCCCCCCACCCCCCGGGGGTCGCAGTGGGGGCAATTTTGTTTTTTTAATAGTTGGATGGTATCCCTTGGTGCCACTATGGGCCCCAGGGAAACCATACAGCTATCAAAAAATATATATATTTAGTAAAGCCAGCCATTACCTGTGCTTTAATACAAATGAAATGTATGTGCGAGGGGGGCTATGGAGAGATGAAGGGGACTTTTGCAAGGTGGTAGTGAGGGAATCCGAGGAGATCATCGGGGGAGCACCAATAACGATTGATGGACTGTGTGCCAGAGGCGCTAAAGACCGTGACGATTGGTATATGACAAGGTGAAGTAATAGTGTATTTTTTGTTGCTTTGAGTGACGTGTAAGGTGACTGACCTTTACTATTGCACGCATCACACACACTTCCACCAGCAATTTTGTAACTGTCTACATAGGCTAGTGTTTTAGAGCGAGAGTTTAGCCTGTAGCAGAGATGGTTTCTCGTTGGATGACTGCTGCTCAATGCTTAACTCGGGTTTAGAGGACAGCTCTGACGTAGGATGAGAGACTGAGACAGCAGATACTGAGACAGCATCTGAGGGATAGGACAATGGCGCAGACTCTGTGAGTGATTTTTCAGTTGTAAGAGTCCCATCCAACAGCTCCTCTTCCAATGATTCTGAGGAAGGTGATGAGGAAAGTCATGCAATCCCTTCGCAAGCACAGTCTGTGCAGCGAGACAATAGCAGGTTCACCCAACCCAGAGAGCAGGTGCACGTGGCGGCAAGCACAGAAAGAGTGCTCTCTTGGGAGCTCCCCAATTTAGTTCAGCCCAAAATTCCACCGCCCAAATCGTACTGTGGAGACATGAAAATTATCTATCACCAAACAACCTGGTTTGGTAAGGCAAGCAATTGCGTTTTTGGTCCCAGGCTCGGCGGCCATATAGGAAACCTACCAAACCCACACATTTCTGGAAACTAGACTCCCTGGGGAGTCCACAGAGGTGTGAACTGTGTGAATTCCCCAAAGTTTTCTTACCCAGAATGCCCTGCAAAGGTGAAATGTTGAAAAAAAAATATTTTTTCTTGCATTTCTGTCACACAAACTACAGGAATATGCTGGGATCTATAAAATTCCTACCACTTAGTGTTTCCCCACCTGTCCTAATAAAACACTACCCCACTTGAGTGCCTGTACCTAGTGCCTGCGTCAGGAATGGATCACCCCAGAGTTAACAGTTGCCTTCATGTAAGGACTTACATTGACCATTGTGTGATCTATTCCTGACACGGGCACTAGGCCTACCTACACAAGTGACGTACCATTTTATTGGTAGACTTGGGGGAATGCTGGGTGGAAGGAAATTTGTGGTTCCTCTCAGATTCCAGAACTTACCATCACTGATATGTGACGAAAAATTGTTTTTTTGCCAAAATTGTAAGGATTGCAAAGGATTCTGGGTAACAGAACCTGGTGAGAGCGCCACAAGTTGCCACAAGTTACCACATCCTGGGTTTCCCTAGGTGTCTAGTTTTCACAAATGCACCAGTTTGGTAGGTTTTCCTATCTACCGGCTGAGCTTGAGACCAAAATCCACAGCTAGGCACTTTTCTAAAAACAGGTCAGTTTACAATGTACAAATTTGATGTGTCCATGTTGCATTCTGGGGCGTTTCCTGTCCAGGCACTAGGCCTACCCACACAAGTGAGGTACCATTTTAATCAGGAGAACTGGGGGAATAATGGGTGGAAGGGAATTTGTGGCTCCTCTCAGATTCCAGGAATTTCCATCACCAGATTTTGAGGGAAAAGTGTTTTTTTGCCAAATGTTGAGGTTTGCATAGGATTATGAGTAACAGAAACTGGTGAGGGCCTCCCAAGTCACTCCATTCTGAATGCCCCAAGGTGTCTAGTTTCCACAAATAATTAGGTTTTCTATGTTTCCCTAGGTGAGGGCTGAGCTAGAGGCTAAAATCCAAAGCTATGAACTTTGCAAAAAACACGTCAGATTTCAATGTGACGTGTCCATGTTGTGTTTCGTGTCGCGGGCACTAGGGCTTCCCACACAAGTGAGGTACAATTTTTATCGGGAGACTTGGGGGAACACAGAATAGAAGAACAAATGTTATTGCCCCTTGTCTTTCTCTACAATTTTTCCTTCAAAATGTAAGACAGTGTGTAAAAAAGAAGACTATTTGAGAAATGCCCTGCAATTCACATGCTAGTATGGAAATCCCGAGATTCAGCGATGTGCAAATAACCATTGCTTCTCAACACCTTATCTTGTGCCCATTTAGGAAATACAAAGGTTTCCTTGATACCTATTTTTGACTCTTAATATTTTGCCAAATAAATTGCTGCATACCCGGTATACAATGAAAACCCATTGCAAGGTGCCGCTCATTTACTGCCTCTGGGTACCCAGGATTTTTGATGAAACTACAAGCCCTATATGTATAATATATCCCTGCAACCAGAAGAGTCTAGCAGACTTAACAATATATTGCTTTAAAAAATCTGCCATAGCTGGAAAAAGTTATAGAAGAAAACGTGGACATAAATGGCTCTTTTATTCACCTCAATTTCAATATTTTTGTTATTTCAGCTGTTACTTTCTGTAGGAAAAACCTTGAAGGATCTACACAAATTACCCCTTGCTGAATTCAGAATTTTGGCTACTTTTCTGAAATGTTTAGCTGTCCGAGGTCCAGCATTGGTTTCACACCCATTTCTGTCAACGGGAAGGAGGTTGAAAGCACAAAAAATTGTAAAAATGGAGTATGTCCCAATAAAATTCCAACATTTGTTGTTGAAAAAAGTGGTTTTCTGATTCAAATCTGCCTGTTCCTGAAAGCTGGGAAGATGGTGATTTTATCACAGCAAAGCCTTTGTTGATGCCATTTTCAGGGGGAAAAACACATGCTTTCTTCTGCAGCCTTTTTCCCCATTTTTCTGGAAAAAAACAACAACCAAATTTTAGCTGTATTTTGGCTAATTTATTTTACTCCTTCAGGGGAACCCACAAACTCTGGGTACCTTTAGAATCCCTAGGATGCTGGAAAAAAAGGACACAAATTTGACTTGGCTAGCTTATGTGGACAAAAGGTTATAAAGGCCTAAGCGCCAGCTACCCCAAATAGCCAAAAAGGGCTCAGCACTGGGGGAGGACAGGGGGGAGGGGGCTGGGGGAAGGAGAGGAGGGATGGGCGGAGAAGGCCTAGCAGCTAAGGGGCTAAGCATTGCTGCAATAACCTGAACAAAGGAAGTTACGTGGAAACATGAACTGTTTTCTGTGGTCCTGCACTGATGAGTGCTCTTGGAACAGTGGAAATACTTATAGACAACAGCCAGGGGAGAGCTAATACCCTATTCACAGAGGAGCCAAAGCCATGTTCAAGCAGTCTAGCAAGGCCTGCAAATGTGTTCCATACAAACTACTGACAATACAGACTGAATTTTCTAATTAAGACACACGCTTTATTCTGCTGAATTTGCCATCCATTCTATAAGGTGGGATGTGATCTCACCTCTGCGCAGTCCTATTAAATGTGTTACATTACCTTGCATTTCCATTACATGGTACGGTTCACTGTTTAACTAAAGAATGCTTCTCAAAACAGTGTGGATTTGTACTCGCAAACCACGGATCTATACAAATGTTTTTCTTCTTGTTATGAGACACCTATCATGGCGAGTTACACCTGCATAATTACAGTATTTACACCTGAGCTGGCTAGCTTTCCCATGCTTGCAAAGCACTTAAGCATATATATATATATATATATATATATATATATATATATATATATATATATATATATATATATACACATATATATATATGCAGTTTGACCCCACATTCAATGTACCTGGTTAATGTTTACCCCAAATCCCACAGCTGCATTTCATGACTTCTCGGGGGATCCCAGCACATGCGCTCCTCTCTTTCTGGCACAGGGATACCATCTACTCGTATGTATTCCTCCCACCAGCATACCACAGCACCCTTCACACTTGGATACTAGTTTGAGATACACCACTTGCACATCTAGATTCAGCTTCAGACTCAGTGCGAAGGCAGGTGTTGAGGAAACAAAGATCTCGGGCCTACAAGGCGAATTAAGTGGCATCCTGTGTGAAATTAGGAATCTCAGTAGGTTTGAAAGACTCATACAAGAGTTTACAATAAGTCCCAAAACTAAATAGGGAGATTAATGTGTATAATGTGCAACTTGATCCCTGATGACAAGAAAAGGATCAGCACGGTAGCAGATGATAGAACCAATGCGCCCAATAAACTTGCTGTATCTCTGTGCACAATTCAGAGCCTCAACAGAAAAACTCAGGACCTCGAGAATCTCACAAAACAGAATAGCTACTGTATAGATGAATTGCATGAGAGTGCAGACAGTTTCAGTTCCTAAACCAGCCGTGGATCAATGTCTCCGATCACCAGTTAAACTCTCATTTCACCAACATTTGTTTATTGAACATTATACACTGCATGGGTGCCACATACAGGGCATTACATGTAAGAGTATTGTATGAAGTAAGCAGTAGCCATTACAAGGTAACATGAAAAGTTTACTAGCGTACTGACATGAAACCAATACCAGGACAAAGACACCCTCATGAAGCAATGAAGATCGAGGAAGGCGACAGTGAAGAGAGAGAAATACAGTAAATGAAATCACTACGTTCAGTGCTCAGAGAAATGTGGTTATTTCATGTAAATCCTCCACTGGTGAGAATTAAGCTTGGACCTATCTGCTAGGCAATAAAGCAAACGGTTTCAAATAGTGGCCAATGTTCAATATAAGTAAGTTACCCTTTCGGCATCTAAAATGGATGAAGTAAAGAAACCAATGGGTATGTAATGAAAATCCATGTTTATTTGGCAGAAATTTCTGAAGGTGTAGAGAATCCATTACCTTTCAAGGTCACTGACCTTCAATTATTTTTGCTCTATTTGCTGCTTTACATAGGTTAACCTTGTAGAGATGTACACAACACTAACAAAAAGAAGTGGCATTCTATATGCGATAGCCTGATTTGTCTTCATCTGACAATCTATATCCTGAAGCAGATAATGGGGGCCATGATAATCCTTATCCCAAAGGGAGGGAAACAGATGCCTGCATCTTAGTAATAGCCATACAGTAGTGCTGGCCACAAGACACTATAATTAAAAGCAAGTAATGGAATACACAGAGCACCCCAGACACGGGTGCATGACGCACCAAAGAATGTCAATGTCTGGGTTTGCAGAATAAGAAAAAAATGAACACACCTATTGTGGCACAACGAATTATTTTGTCTTGTTTTTGGAGATGCAGTGTAAGGGACCTGAGCTGCTGTCATGAGCACTTTTGAACAGTCAACCACCTCAAGTGTATGCTGATGAAAACCATCAGGGAATGAGTAATACCGGCAGGTAGGCATAATGGTCTGAATATTTGGGTGGAGATTGTTAGAAGACTGAACAAGAGTGTTATTCCCACTGCCTCGAAACGCACAAGATTCCCCTAAGAGGTGCTTTATGAAGAACAGAGATTCCACAGATGCTGATACCTAAAGATGGCACAGCAGCTCTGGGAGGTATAAGACCAGAATTAAGAGTACTTCTCCTCTTCTTGGCTAAGTGACTATTGTGAGGGGGTGGAGGTGATGGGATTATTGAACGGAAGTTCGGATGTTGGAATATAAAGCAGCAACAATGCTTGGTCTCAGACTGAAAAAAAAAATGGGTGCTTGGAATTTTTAATTAATCATTCAGAGATACTGCCACTGAATTATGTCGGTTGTTGTCACTGTACAGTATTCTTATTTAGCGTACGAAATATGAATACAAGTATGAACCACAAAAAAACAAAAACAATCAATGTTATTTTGCTGATCACAGCACCAGTAATAACTCAGTTCACACACTTTAGCTTGAATCTCAAGCAGTGAAAGCACACAATATTTATAATACTTATGTACAATTACAGTAGACATTTCCACGTCATTAATTATTGTAGCTTCAGGTCAAATGAAAATAAATGCATGCAAATACAACATTTTATATGCAGGCCCTCTTTCAGATGTATGGTATGATAAGGCACACACAGCTAAACCTGACCTGTATTACCATAACTTGAGATGGGAGACTATAGCATAATCTCTTCAGGCTTTAATTTGAAATGCAGTTCCCCGGGGCGGTGTTTGTACTAATTACATTTCTTTCCAGGTCTTTTGTGGAAATAGAAATAATGGCAGGCATCTCCTGCAGAAAAATTGTCAAGTTAACTACTGTTCTCTCGGCTAAGAAAGGCGTCAAATATACTAGAGAGCAGCTGTATTAACGAGAATTTTTTTTTGGGGGGTGGGGGAGGGACACAAGTACCAACGCTATCTCTTTAATTCAAATTTTTATTTTGGAAATAGGAAATAACATTTTACACACACTTTGCCATGTTTCAATGAAAGGTTTTTCACATCATAATAAAGCGAGAAGGGAGAGGCCTGGCTTGCCGGGAACAAGATGGCCACGCATCCTTGGACCTCCAGACAGGTCCATGTTCCTTCGCCTGCCCTGCCTGAATCAGGTGCCCCTGAGATCTGAAGGTCTGGTCTGATGTAGATGAAGTGAGCGGTGTGGTAATAAACTGATTCGCATCTGAAGTTAAATTACATGCAATTCTTTTATCAGGAACCACCAACTGTCATGGATTCCTACCTTCCTTAGAAAACACAATCTTACTTAAGGACAATTTAGTCATCGCTTCTTTGTTAAACATCTTTGTGTGTCATGGGGACAATCATCATGAGCATATTAAAAAGTTCTTATTACAGTTATCAGTGTCAGGTACACAACATGAATCCCACTCTTAAAACGTATTGAGTTACAAAGCTGCCAAGACCTCCAGAACATCATCTTGCAACATATTTCAGGCAAAATACACATACAATATTTGCTGTATCGTAATACCTTCAAAGGAATTAAGATACACCAAAGATACCTTCATCAAGTTTAATATGTGTTCTCCCTTATTTGGCCATAAGTCTATTTCACTTCTCAGGATTGGCCGCAATGTGTGTCCCTTGTCCACCTTGGCACAGCAGTGAGTGGGCACAGGTAACCTAGAAAAGGAGAGCCGGAGGTGGCAAACCCATATTGCCCTTTCAACTGCCTGGTCTGAAAAAGGTGGGTAGTGGCATATTATTGGAAGTGAGTCGGGGCAGGTTGGAGGGCAGCTGACCAATTGAGACTGCTGCATAACTTGAGCAGTGAGTAAACGTACACAAGAGATTGGTAGGCATTTGTGCATCATCATCACATAGAAGGCGGGTATTAATGAAGTCCACAAAAAAGGATTTGCATGATGTAGCTCTAGAAATCATTATTTACTAGCACCACTTGTTATAATGGCTCTATTTAAGAAATGATGTATCTAGAGTTAAAATATAGAAAGGTATCGTTTGTTTGATTTCCAATATGTTAACAAAGCCTAGGTAGAAAGCTGTGTATAGTGGAAGTGTGTTGTCAGACTGTATATTCGTAACTAGTAAGGTAAGTGGTGGCATTTTATATTTGTTTAACAGGCTTTAATTTGCAGAAAAACAATAGAAAGTATGTGATTTATTCACACTAACTAGACAATTACATTTTATTGGCACATTGAAATCGATCAGAGCAAACCTTTAAATTAACATTAGGCCGAATGGAGCTGAGCTTTGGAACATTATTAAATTATTAGAAAAAGGACGACAGTTAATGAATTTGAAAGTATTGTGGGTGATACTATTAATTTTAATACTGCAGTACTTTTAAATAAAATGAATTAAAAAAACTGCTAATTATTTAACTTTGTCTACTACTTTACTCTATTTCAGCCACTTCTCATAAAATGGTGCTAGTGTGGTCTCATACAATACGTCTTCCTCACTAAACACGCTTGGTATTTGCCTACCTACAGGTTAAAGCAACCGCAACAAAGTACTTTGTAACATATAACTTCTTGGAATGCCTATAGCCACTCGGTTTTACTAAGTGCCTCTCTGTGTGATCTGGAGAACTCCTATTACAACGTGTTCTCACCCTCATACTGCTGTTACCGCACGCACGGAACGTTCTCTCTTAGCAATTCAGCTCATGCATTTGCGGGAAGATAAAATGTATGCGTATACTTTAGCGTATGCACTACCAACATTTGGTATCAGGTCTGGAGTTCGAATTCCTCATCTCGTAACTTTTAGTTTACAGGTGTGGCACATGATAGACTACTCACATCTCACATTTTCACAGCTGATAATTAAGGTAAGATTCTGACTAATTATTGTCTTATGGAAATGTAGCATTTAAAAATAAGCAATCATGAGGCGTGGCCATGGCGGGGACCCGCCAAAACTTGTCTTGCCTGAGCTCCAATCAGGGGCTCCAATCAGGGGCTCCCTTCGGCTCACTAAACTGCCAAAATCTCCCAGGGCAGGAATGTCATATACACAATGTTGGCTCCCTGAATGTCGCTGGCACAATTGGGAATTGTCCGGAGCACCCGACAACCGAATTTAGGATCTGTATTCAGAGCAGAACATCAAAATTATTGCTGACATCTCATCCACATGGTGATGGGCGGTAGCGCCAAGTGTGACCATCTGTGCATTTTTCTCTCCCGTAAGCCCATCTGCTGCAGCTGCTAATGAGGATAAGACTGCTGACTGACCTCACCCCTTGAAGATTAATGTGAACCTGTAACAATGCCCACCACAAGGCATCAAAGTGGCTATACAGGGTGCTGGTGGCACCCACAAGTACAATCAAATGGCCTGGTAAACACTGCGGGAGGTAGCAGCTCAAGGACGGTTTCAGCTAGAGTCCATGATTCCGCCACAGCTGGATGTAGGGAGCTTGCAACTTTTCTCACCTTCAAGCGCAAGATAAGAGGGTGCTCGCTACTTACACTTACTATCAAACGAGGGCCCAGGGTGGGAGCTCTGGGACTGAATCCTTTGATAGACCCTGACCACTGCAGGCCACCTATGGAAGATATGCTTATCTTGTCTGCTACAACCGGAAGGCGATATCCCTTGCTGCTGCAACAGACGACCCAACTCGATCAGCTATCCAGGGTTCAGTCACGACCACCTCGATAACACTGGAAAACTAACCAACTGGCTGATGCATAATCACACCAATGGTATTATTCAAAGCGAATGTGTTTAAAACCACCTCTATCCATGAAATGCTACATCCACAGCGAGTAGACAGACAAGCTTCACCAGAGGACTCAAATCCACTGTAGTTCAAAGGTAGCACACTATCTTTCTTTCAAGATGTTTCCTCACATATTGTTGCACTCTGTAGAGACTTCAAAGACATTAGTGCATGCTTACAGCAAGAGAGCATCCCATATAGCTGGAGGTGTCCCCTTCCATTTGCATTTACAAAGGCATACTATAGCCACCACATGAAAGAAGTGCAAGAAGCTAAAGAAATCTTAGGCCTTGCAGATGATCCTACATGCCCACTCCAGTGGATGTTCGGGGTCTTGGCACACCAGAATTCAAAGAAACCCTACAAAGAAAGCACACGATTGAAATGCTTATAGAACAGGGAGGAAGGGCCCACCTCATCAGGTGAAGATTGATCAGTGGTTGCGGCAAACCCTCCCTAATTTGCAACCCTTTCTTCCCCGATTTGCTGCACCTTAAGGTTGTCACTCTTTATGATGACCGATGGACTTGAACATCGAAATACAGAGCCATCTCTAGTATGGGCCTGCTGGACTGCTACCATGTTCACACCCTCACGGACTCAACATTGTTTAGCGCCACCTTTGATTGGGGAAGGGATGGAACACCATCTGGGTGGGACATATCTCTGCTGATGATCATCACACTAAATGTACAAGGCCTTAATTCTCTGTTCAAAAGACGAACTCTGTTACAGTTGCTAGGGATGAAAGAGGTCGATATTGCAATGTTACAGGGAACCCACTTGTTGACCACAGATGTGCAATCCTTAGATCTTTTTGGTTCCCATCCCAAAGAAATGCCACGCCTATGACTAAAACAAGAGGGGTAGACATCTTGCTAAGGTGGGGAATAAAATTTGATCTAGAGGACAAATACCAAGACCAGGAGGGCAGATACTCAAGACTGCAGGTGAAGAGTGGAACCCTCTAAGTCACTCTTTCCTCCCACTACTCCCCTAACGAAGGGAAAGAACAATAATACACCAGTTTTATGTCCAGACTGGCACATTTCCCTAGGGGGCACATACATATAGGTGAAGATTTCACTTCCATCCTAAACATGACATAAGTCAGTTCCCTGATAATCTATACCTGCCTCACACCTCCTGCCTCCCTTCGTCAGGGCATAGAAGAGCTCAATCTGACTTGCAGCAGCAGCAACAAGGAAAGATATCCTGCCAGCATTGCCTCCACCGACTTTGATCCGAAGATCTTGTCAGACCACGCGGTGGTGTGGTTGGGTAGTGAGTGACACAGTCTTATGGATACCTGTGGCGACGGAGAACATTTACGATGTCCTAACACTCTATTTTCAGGAGAATGACATAGTCAGTTGGAGCAAAAGCTGTCATATGGGAAAAGTTAATATCTCATATAGCACAGTGTGAGTGCCTGCGAAAACAAAAAAAAGCACAAATTAAAAACAGAACTGAAACGCTTATTAGCCAGAACAAATTAGTTTATTCACAAAGACCATTATAGAGACAAGGGACAAACTCGAGCAATTGATAATGCGTGAAAGGAGAAAAAATTATTTTATGTTCAGCAAACTTATTATGAGAAGGGTGGCAAGGACAATTGACTACTAGCATACAAACTCCAACAAAAACGTACACACAACTTCATCCCTGCGTTCCGAAACCAGAAAAAACATCATGACGACATTCACTGACTTAAAATGCCTAATTTACGCACATTCCCAAGATTCTTATCTTACTTCGCTTGCCACTAGATGGGGCGGATTGTTCACGTTCTGAAGAGGGCAATACAAGCGAAGAAATCCATGAAACGTTTATTCTGGCTGTAGGTGAGCTACAAAAGACACAAATCAAGGTGAACGGCCTATACTCACCAAATCTCTCCCTGTCAGGAGGTTCCCCTGATGCTCTTGATGTTTGCTGTTTCCATCGAGTCATTTTCTTAGCACTTCTGCGGCACCATAAAATATTGCAGTCTTACCTTAATTATTAGCATCGCTTTTTACTTCTTTTAAATTAATTTGAAAGTGTCGTGCTAAAATTTGTTTTAACATTTGTCTGTACCAGGAAGTGAGGGCCTGTCAGAGCCCTCCTTCCGGGTACCGACTTCCAGCACCGCATGGTTAGCGGTCTAGCTGTTGAAGCCGGTACTATTTAATGACTGGAGCCCAGCGGCCACGCAGCAGGTGAGCGCGCTAGCGGGCAGGGGGAAATTTCTTTTTTATTGAACGAGTCACTTTCTTAGCACTTCTGCGGCACCATAAAATATTGCAGTCTTACCCTAATTATTAGCATCGCTTTTTACTTCTTTTAAATTAATTTTAAAGTGTCATGCTAACATTTGTTTTAACATTTGTCTGTAGCAGGAAGTGAGGGCCTGTCAGAGCCCTCCTTCCGGGTACCGGCTTCCAGAACCACATGGTTAGCGGTCTAGCTGTTGAAGCCGGTACTATTTAATGACTGGAGCCCAGCGGCCGCACGCAGCGGCCACGCCGAAGGCACGCCTAAGGCAAGCCCGTCTACACCCGTCCACGCCCGAATGGGCCTGGGGGCCAGGGACCCTGTTCATTTCTTTGGAGGCAAGGTCTCGGGGGGAGCCAGATGCGAGGTCAGGGCTAACACGTGTGAACACAAGGCACCATCAGACCTCAGATCTACTTGGGTCTGTAAAGATTGTAATTGGATGCTTCAACCTCCACTAACACTTATGGAGGCTAGGACCTGCGATAGGAGGCCTCCGACATTGGGTCTCTCAGCACAGCAGAACTCGGAGGCAAAGGGAGGGTCATTGCAATATGCACTGGTAAACGCTCGTTTTCTCCCTAAACATAGGCTGGAATTCTATGAACTGATAGACACCTGGCATTTAGATTGTTTGTTTATAACAGAAACTTGGGGAAGACCTGACTCAGACCTGGATTCATTGTGGCCACAGGATATACCTATCACAGGTCAGACAGACTGGGTGGTAGTTGGGGAGGGGGGGGGGGGCTAGGCCATTATATGTAGGGCTACACTCACGTGTGTTTGGTCTGGTCCTACTGTGAATTTTTGTGAGATGATGGCTTTTAAAATGTCCAACAACAATGGAATCATGTTGGAGGGTCTGTTGCTCTATAGGCCCCCGGGCCCCCCCACTAATTTTCTACAAACATGGGTCAATTTGGTAGAACCTATGGTCCTGTCCTTGAAGGCTATCATTTTGGGAGATTTTAATCTCCATTTTGATGGGGCCTGTAATTCTGTGGTTAGGGAGTTTTTAGACCTTATGGAGGCCATGGACTGGACAGAGTCACGGAAGTCACACACAGCGCAGGGCACATACTTGATGGAATTTTTGCTCGTGCATCCACACAGCTAGTTGTATCTAATACTTGGCTTAGTTGGACTGATCATTATATGTTATGCTTCAAAATTACTATTGTACAGCCCCCACACACGTCAAGACTCGCAAACAAGGTAGTGAGACCATGGAGGCAGATTAATAGGGAGGACTTGGTCATTGCCTTAGAGGAAGGCTGGGACAGAGCTGAGAAACCAGCCCGGCCCTCACTTGACATTTTTTTATCAAGGGGTGGAAGCGGCGATGGTGCAGCTGGCCCCACTCAGAGTTCTGGGGTTCGGTGACCGGAAAAAGCCCAGTCAACCATGGTTCTCTAGTGAACTAAAGAGGCTGTGACAGGAGCGCCGGTGGAACTGAACCCAGTCCCGGAGCAGAAGGCAGTATTAAAGTCCGCTCTCCGGGCCTACAAAGTGGCCCGTTTTTCTGCCAAATCGAAATATTATACCACTAAAGTGAAGGAGGCAGAAAATGCCCCTGATAACTTTTTAACGTGATAAATACGTTATCCTCCCCCCTTAGGCCTCGGGATCTGGAGAATTCATGGGATTCTGCGACAAGGTCACGGAACATTTTGAAAATAAAATTCTTCATATACATGCTAATTTTGACTCTCATGTGATTTCTTTGGAATCATTGGCAGCTTCGGCCACAGACAGTAACATAAGGGGTATATTTTTAACTGTCTTTCAAGCCCCCACCCAGGACCAGGTCAAAAAGATGATTTCTGAAATAAAGTCAGGCTCCCCATTGGATCCGTGCCCCCGCTCATTTTTAGATTAGTTCCTGACCTAATGGCTCGGGCTTTAGTCCAGATCTTCCAAGAAGTGCTAAACTTAGGGATCTAACCCTCTTCCTGGAAGGAAGCGATAGTTATCCCACTAAAGAAAAAGCCAGATGGGGATAGTCAAGACTTAAATAACTTACGGCCTATAGCGCTTCTTCCCTTTCTGGGCAAAATTCTAGAGAAACTGCTGAACAAAGAACTGGCAGAATTCCTAATGTATGGGGGAAGCCTTGATTCGTCATAACATGGCTTCATAAAAGCGCACAGTACGGAGACCGCCCTGATCTCCTCCTCTGATTCTATTCAGAAATTGGTCGATGATGGTCAGGGGGCTATTCTTGTACTGTTGGACTTGTCATCAGCATTTGACACGATTTCTCCTCATCTTCTGATCTCCCGCCTCAGTCAAGCGGGAATCAGAGGTCGAGCCCTTATGCTTTTAGAATCCTTCTTGCTACACAGGTGGACAACTTAAAGCTGTGGCAATTTTCGATCTTCTCCCTTTCTATTGCCATGAGGGATCCCCCAGGGCTCAACCTTAAGCCCTACCTTGTTTAACCTTTACGTGGCACCTTTGGCCGATATCATCCGGTCGTTTGGGTTTATCCCTTCCTCCTATGCTGATGATACTCAGCTTATTATACCGATTGCACAACCTTGGGAGGAGGTCGCGGACCGGTTTAGTAACTGCATGCAAAGTGTAAGCAATTGGGTGAAGACAAATTGGCTGAAAATGCATGCCACGAAAACGGAAATTCTTTGCTTTGGGCTGGCAAAAGAACTATGGAATTCACTCTGGTGGCCAGCAGACTGCGGGATCCCTCCAGCACCGACCACGGTCAGTAGGAACCTGAGGGTCTTCTTTGACGACCACTTGTCTTTCAGAAATCATATAAATCGTACTCTGAAGACATGTCTCTGGCTAATCAAAATGCTTCGCAAAATTTTCCCTTACCTTATGCAGGAATGGAGAGTTTCGGCGTTTTTAGCTTTAGTAATGTCAAAAGTTGATTACTGTAATGCCTTACTCCTTAACGTGGATAAGACATTGATTAATAAGCTGCAAATGGTCCAAAATGCAGCAGCTAGAGCAATTTTAAATATTCCAAGATGGAAATCAGTCAGGGGGAGTCTAAAGAAATGACACTGGCTTCCAGTTCCCCAGCGGATTATTTTCAAAGTACTTTGTCTAACCCACAAAGCAATCCATGGAATAGGTCCCAGGTATCTCACCACCAGGCTTTGCTGGTAGCTCCTAAGAGAAACCTGAGGTCTGCTAAGGAATATAGAGTTCAGGTTCCTCGCACAAACAGAGCAAGATGGGGGGACAAAACTTTCACAGTGGCTGCTGCTAAAGGTTGGAAATCATTACCACTGAATATTAGGCAAGAACCAACCTATTTAAGGTTTAGGAAACTGGTCAAGACCTGGCTCTTTCCTCAATAGTCTGTTTTTTTTTTTTCTGGTTTCACTTTTCTTCCTAGTAGCATTCTGGTAGGACGGAGGGGGGTGGGATGAGGGTTGGGTTTGCTGGTCTGTTTTATCTTCCTCACCTTCTACTCTTTTAGCGCTTCGATGCTCCTGGTGAGTCGGAATGCACTCTACAAATACCACATACATACATACATAAAGTGGCTGCAGGCTCTAACCAAGAATTCAAGCTAGCTGTTTAACCGGATGTCATCTTGTGCTTCTTTACCGTCCCGGCTACATCCATTCCTGCCTTAAGTAATAGCTTCTAACTTTTGCAGCACTGTCAGGTTTCAAAATATATACTTTTTTAAATCTAGTGGTCTGGGGGGTCACATGAAATTGCCTAAGAGCTCAGGGGGCATTAAAACACAATGGGTTGTCAGGAACATCAGGCTCCATTAAATACCTGGGTATTAATTTTGTGCAAAAATCCTCATCTCTCTATCAGTCAAACATCCAACCCGTACTAGAGACTCATTTTAAGGGGCTTTATACATGAGGGAAATTGGAGATATCTTGGTTGCGAAGGATGAATTGTGCCAAGAAAAACGTTTTACCTTGACTTCTGTAACCTATTCAGACACTCACACTGCAACTACACACCCAAATCATCAACTATTTAAAGAAAATCACTACTCCCTTTGGTATGGAGGAATCAGGCTCCTATGGTCCCCCAAGAAACACTGCTTAATCCCACCACAGAGGGAGGGCTCAGCTTTCTGAATATTAAACGTTGTTCAAGTAGCACAGATCAAGCCCCACTCAGCTCTGGAATGGAACCATGATGAGAAGTGTTAGCCCGTCTGACTTTATTTGGTTTCTTATCCTTAATTCATAAGGGGATGCGTTAGCGGTTCGATGGACCTTTTGACTGCGCTTAGAGAAATTCCCACCATAACTCCTTGTACAATTTAAATCATCAATAAACAGCAGTAAATACCTTTGGAGTCAGTAACTCATCATGCACCATAACCCATTTGGTCATGAAAAGTCACACCTTTATGTAAAGTTAGAAAGTTTATTACCCTAGATTAACAATGCTAATATCACGTAAATTAGTCTCAAAACCATCTGGTACACATATAAGAACAACACTGGTTGACCAAAGCTTCTAAAGAATGTAAATTTAATTAGTGCATTGATCACTAAGCCTTCTAAAGTCACAGCATAAATTAGCAATCAAAGTAACTGCACAATGGAAATAGCATACATCTAGGTTCAGCAACTGAGCAACATCAGATAATTAGTTAATAGCAACTGTTAACTTGTCAGGTTTCCCTTACTAGCCTTCAGATTAGAATAGCATGTTTGGGCTTCATGCAAAAGAATTTTAGACAACATGAATTTGGAAAAACATCTAACTATGGCTCTATCGAAATAGCGGTTGGTACCTAGAAACAAAAGACAACATTTACAACAAGAACATTAGCATTTTGTTATACCTCTCCTCTTATGGATCAGCAAGCTGCAATTCCCTTCGTCAGTTGGACATCTGTTCGGTTAGCATCAGCAACGGGGCATGAAAGGGAAAGGTTCAGAAATGGGGATTCTAAGTTATTCGAACCATCAGAAAGCGATGTCTAAGGGGTCAGCATTAAGGATAAGAAGTTTAAGTAATAAAGTTAGGTAGAATCCTCTCAGGAGGAATCGAAGTAGGAATGAGCATACCTCTACAGAGGTACAAAAGGAATGAGCTTTTTCCTCTCTGTGCTGTCGAGTTGAGTTAAAATCATCTAGAGAACTTTCCACGTTGCCATTGGTCAAAGAATCGTACGTTTGCAGTTAGTCCAATAGAATTAAAAGTTTAAATCTAAGATATAACTAAAATGTCTTTCACACGTCGATGATTGGCTCCTCTTCTTCTTTTCCCACCGTCAGGCTCATCAGGTAACATTTTTTTATCCATCCGTATTCCAGTCAGTGCATCCATTGTTAGCTCCTGGGAACATTGCTGTCTCACGCATCAACTATACATTGTTTCAATAACTAGTACAATATTTTCTAACAAGCAGTTCTCATGAGAAAGTTAAAGACATCTTCTCACGTTTGGCCAACACAGTGGAGAAAACAATACATGAATTAATTTCTTTAGACATACATTTCCCATGAAGTCATTATAACAGTGCAGATTATCATGAGGCAGTGCAAACTAGGCCCAAACCTCGCTAACTTAAGGCCTACAATTTGTAAAGCAAATACATAATGCAAAAACATTAATACATCCTACTACTGCATTTACTTACAATAAATACTTCAATTAATATTAATAGGACCTAATAAAGACACTTTGTGATTAATAACGGCCACCCAAGTGGGCACATTTTCCCATATCGCACATTATTTTTATATGGTAAGTCTAAATCTATGCAAATTCATAATCAAAATACAGGAATATTTATTAGTAAAATTCAGCATTCACAGGAGAATAAGGGATGGATATGATTCAAACAAGGCTTTTCCACCTTTCCACTGCAGTTAATGCCATGGCTTTCCCCAGAGGTAAGGCGTAGAATTTCCACTCTACTCGTCCTCACCACCATACTGCTTGAGTACTGGCAGCAGATAGCACGAAGGGAAGGTACCATTAGCTTCCCCTTACCGATGACACCCATCCTGCACAACCCAGACCTTTCACCAGGTCTTCATGACCCCATATTCAGCACAAGGAATGAGAATAATCCTCCATAACTGGGTGACTTGTTCTCCAAGGGACCACTCCTCATAAGGGATGAACTCATTACTACTTGAAGTCTTGACAGAACTGACCACTTTTGACTGTTACAGTTTTACACTCGGCCAGTTTCTCAAAGGTGGCTCTACCAGTATGCAAGGAAAAAACCTCCTTGAAGAAAGACCTCCGTGGAAACATTATTCACACACAAACAAGTTGGTAAGGGTATAACATCGGTTCAAAGGACCCTCTTAGATTTGCACACAAAACCTAAACATAAACAAGACTTTGGGTTCATAATCCTGGATGAGACATATGGGTTAAGTATGTCTGAGAGCCACAAAAGTATTGATCTATGTCCACTACAAATAAAATGCCTATAGGTTATTAACTTGTCAGTACCTATCTCCCAAGTGCCTGCACACTATGGACACAGGCACCATGCTATGGTGTGAAAAAATGCATTCTTCCACATGTTGGCATGCACCCAGGTTTAGTCAAACTGGGAAGAAATCCCATCACATATTAAGCACATAACTGACATTACATTACCAGTAGAATTACTAGTGGCGCTTCTCAGGGACCCTGCAGAGACCAGTATGTTTCCACTTACCACTCCCATGGGTAAACTCATATCACACCTATTTGCTGCTAGGATGTCCCTTGTTGAGGTCTGGATCAAATAATTACCCCCTCCACTACACTTATTGTACGTTAAAATTTGGAACATATTTGCCAAGGAGAGGCTACCAATAATCATTCATAATGAATCATACAAATTTGATTTTACAAAGCTGGCATTCAAAACCTACATGAAACAGGACCGAAAAGGGGATATATATATACACACCCCAGGACATGTATGCACTTACGGTCCTAATGTATTGATCCAATCATCCTCTTTGTCCTAATTTGATCTACAGAACCAAATTATAAATTCATGGTTTCAAAAGACAAAATAAAAAAAACAATGGTTAGGAAGGATAGGCTGCAGATGAAACCCACAGGCACTCTCTACCACATAACGCCTCAACCCCCACACACCCGAACATCACCTCTTACATCAAACAAATGGCATAGGCACCACACATATGCAGGTGTACACACAGACACCCAGATTGGCTGCACCCTGATTTCTTCCCTCAGGTCTCATATGGCAATCGCTGTGTTAAAGCATCATTTCAACTCCATATTCTCCAGGTAGGCTACTCTGGCTCTCAATGATTACATTCAACTCGTTGATGTTAAGGCAAAGGGGTAGGGTGCAGCTATAAGGCAGGCAAATTCCAGGTTTGTAGAAAATGACCGGACAGAGTTATTATCTAGCACTAGGTCCTCAGAGGATAGGATGACATGAACCTTGATGGCTTCAAATCAAACATTCACTGAATGCCAAATCTTATGAATTCACCCTGAACACTAATCTCACTCGCAAGGAACACAATGCCAAAAAAAAACACAGGGGGGTACCAGCTCTCACCTTCTAAAGAATGTGGAACTATTCCTCCTAGAAAGCAACTTCAGAACTGCTGTTCAAGCTCTCACACTCTTGTATCTGGATAGTGTTAATGTCATACTCCTTGGTTTCCCAGACTCTATACTGGAGTAAGGGCATCCCACACACTGCAGCTCCTCTCATCTCATCCGGGGCCTGATGAAATATAATCAAATCACCTCCATCCCGATGGAACGCCTTTTTCTCCCCTTGCCATGCCATGCCATCTTCAAAACCAGCTGCATCATTTACATATCCATCACGACCTTGCAGACAAGTTCAGAATCCTTGGCGGTTCTTGGCAAACCAGTAGCAAGGACATCATCTGACTGCAGCCTAACAACTGCAGAAATAAAAAACAATGCAGGAAGCCTTTTCCAACTATATACGCAGGATCTGGAACAACATCTCTGTATCCATCAGGACAGTCTCAATGCTGCTCCAATTCAGAAAAAGTATTTAAGACACACCTCTTTAAATAACACTACATCACACAGCAGTACCAGTCCACAAACAAGCTACTGTTGACTTTATGCTTATCTGTACCCTGTACAGTGAACCACTACCTTTTGGACCAGGTCACTGCCTAGAAATAACACGTACATACACACTGATACACATACATTCAGGATAGTGACACTGCTGATTGGAGTATTGCAAAAATGGGCTTTGGCAACTCTCCAGCAACAGGCAATTTGTAAAGAGGAAACTGAAAAGCTCAGTGTATAATTCGGATTATATTAAATGGAACAGACATACAAATGTACAGCCAAAAAGACCAAGTAAACTTATTAAACAGAAAAATTCACTAAGTGAAAGATGTGGTGATTAATCTGCAGGTTTACACAGTCATTATATCAAAAGGTATAGGGTGTTTGGTGGCTATGTAAGACTAAGACAAGAACACATTAATTTTCCTGAAATAAAATCTCCATGTGACCAGATCTGTTGGTTCAGGACCACAGACAAACACCAAGTAGAGAAAAGAAACATTTCTTTCAAACCCAGATTAGGAGGAAGAAGCTATTACAGAAAGCTGGACTTGGTAACAATGCACTGTAAGAACTTGGGAGGAGATAGAGAGGGTGTTATCCATCCTGGACACCATTGGGGGAATGCTGGATGAAGTAGAGAGGACTACAATAGTTATATAGCTGCAAAATATAAAGAAAAAACGTGATGGGGTTTAAAGCTAGAATTTCAGCTCTGGAGACCAAGGTACGCAATTTGGATGAGCAGATTTTGACAGGTGGAGAGGTGAGACAGCTGTCCGAATTTTACCATGGCCACATGGGAGGCTATGTTACTTGCCTATCATCATTATAACCATGGTCTAGGGTGTTCCTGGCCACTCGAAGGCCACAATGTGGCTTCACACTTTAAATGGCTAACAATGAATTGGACTGAGAAGAATGACATATATAAAGCAGGTTCACTCAAGTGTTCATGCTTCACGTCCTTCTTTAGAAGGGAGAACAATAGATTCTAGCTACTTTAGAATATATATATTTTTATTTGTACAAAAATCTCTTATAGTAGATTATCTTGGCTGATAGCTAGGGTCCAGCAAAAAAACATGTAAACCATTAAATGTTAGGAATCTGATCAGGCACAAAGCAGCCGACTACACGTTGCCCTCACAAAAGGTAGCCTCTTACCAAATGGGGGATGTGAAGCGGAGATGATTCAAACATAACATAGCTGCCATTTTAAAAGCTGAAGTGTGAGGTCTGAATGTGTCTGAACACATACTGATTAGCAATATTTTGTGACTAGAGTCTGTACAAACCACTTGCCTCGAAGAGCCTTTTGAATGGGCAGAACACTGCACACACAGTTTGAAGCCTTAAAGATGGCTGAAGGGATTGTATGATTTTCCTGGACCCTCCATACGAAAGACTAGCATCAAACTGTGAGTTAGGGAACAGTATGAGACCAGTTGTGTCCAAGATAGGACTTGATCCACCTCAGATTTTCAGAACTTTTACACAACATACGTTTACATGTAACAAATATAAATGGTACTTATTTACATACTAGGTGGTTACCATGAAAACGTGGCATGAACCTGTTCCTTCTGAACCCGCCTTGGGTACCCCGACCCGTAGGGAATGATTCTTTGCTTACAGGAGCTTTTGTACTATTCTTAACAAGAGACACACCAAGGTGAGCTGTTTGCTATTCTGTTCCCGCTTAGCTGGGCAGTCTAGCTACCTAGCAATAGTCTTTAGATCTTTCAGCAACTTCCAGACCAACAATGAATTGTCTTACAACTCCAATCAAGGACACAGGGTCTCACTGGTTCTGATCATGTAGTCAAGGCATCTGCATACCCTTGGCAGCAAACTTCAATCCCGCAGATCATCTTGTAAATCATGAGGGCCGCACTAGTAACACAGTGGCTCTTTAACCAGGCCAGGCCACCTCTGATCAAGACAAGAAGCAACCAGTGACCGGTCCAAAAAAGGTCAAAATCAGTTAGGGTTGCTTATGCTTCAATCTGGAGGGGACCTGGCTTGGCAGTTCAGGCTGGGATTTTTTGGGAGAGTAGGACCCAGTTTTTTTCCCAAAAGGCCGGTCTCTGTGTAAAGTGGCACAGTGGGCAAAATGACATGGGTCCGAATAACTACCAGTGGCTAAGATTATTCCAAGTATTCCACCCATCACTTTTTTTTGCATTTGTACTTAAAAGCACTAGGCACCTGAGTGCCAATAAGTGGATAGATATTTCTCTTCTGCCTTGGCTCTGAAGCATTACTGACCCACTGCAAGGATTAATTAATTATCTCTTATCTGACACAACAAAAGGCTGGCCTCTGCAGAAGTGAAGAAAGAAACTTAACTGCACTTAATGTTTTTTTCTAGATATCACTATGTCAGATAAATTAGTAAGGGAAAACGCATAAAATTATTTGTCACATACGCGGCCTTTTGTAGATAATGATTAAAACATGTTTGCTCTAGAAATAATGCAGGGCGTGCTTGTTTTAGAAAGTATTAATTTGGAGCTGCCTCTGTTCAAATACAATGTTGCACGTTTTCAAGGTGGTAACAGTCGTTGGAGCATGACCTGCGTGTCGTACGTGTAACAAACTATCCATGAAACTTGAGTGCACTATACATGTTTTGGAGTTATACAGCTTCAGGCCCTTTTACTAAGGGGTGTCTTGTGACTAGTAGGAAACGTCCGTTTGTGCAACAGCACACAAGCCCTCATCCCAATGGACGTCCACGAAAATTCTGGCTGTCACGCTTCGGATTTGCAGGAGATGACGACCTACCGATTCAGAACCTCAGAATAACAGGAATGAGACCCATCAGACATGAACAATATATCTACATTCTGGAGGCAGCAGCCCTGTGTCTACACCGCATCATGTGCCTGCCAGCCAGCCACTACCCTGCACTAGCACTCAGTGTGAAGACAGCAGCACCTTCCTGCGCGGTGACCAACTCTGCCATTCATCCTATCGGAGTCTGGTAGCCTGCTATAGTGCGTAAGCCGTCTAAAGCTGTGGGAGCTTAAGTAGGTCAGGGCCAAGTGTGGCAGTCAGAGTAACAGCGCCGAGGAGGAGCAGACAGAATAAATGTACAAGTAGAGTGAGAGTGTGTGAGAGAAAGAGAGAGAGAGTGTGAGAGAGAGAGAGAGAGAGAGAGAGAGAGAGAGTATGTGTGTGTGACTGTGTGTGTGTGTGAGAGAGAGAGAGAGAGAGAGAGAGAGAGAGAGAGAGAGAGAGAGAGAGAGAGAGAGAGACTGACTGCTGTGGTGTACTGCCATGCTAGTAGCAACCTTCACTACTTGTATCTCCGACCTCCCATTTCATCCATAAGCTGCCCCTGGCATGTGCGGACCACCTATGGATGAAGGGACCAGGCCTCGATGTAATAAGTTAAGTCTTGGCAAATGTTGGCTATTTTTGTGTTATAGGGCCCTCCCACAGAATAATGGTGGGCATTCTTGGTATATTGTTGGCATACTTCGCCATTATAGACCACACCTCTTCCATAATGACTGTCATCATGGGCATAGTTAATGCATAACTGGCATTAAGGTACCCAACGGGCACAATGGTCGCTATTCACAAAAAAGTGAGGGCATCGTAAACAAGATGGTGGCCACAACCGTCATGAAGGTGAGTATGTCTGGCACGATTGTGTTCACGATGGCATAATAGTACTGATGATTTTTTACTGATATTTTAAGTACAGTTAGACAATGTAAAAAAACAATACATTGCTTTTTGAAACTCTCATTGACATAGCACATCAAATTGCATCTCAGGAAACATGTACAAGACCATGAATCTCCATCAGTATGAATTAGCGTATCCCCACCTAAGCAAACCAAACTTCACAATGGCTACTTAGAAGACCGAGCAATACGTGAGCTAGGAGACCCAAATCTTCTGGTGTTTCCAGAAGCAACTGCGATTCCCATATATTAGTGTCTCCAGTACACTACAATGATCCAGGCCCACCACCCATCTGCGCTGGCATGGACCTCAGATGAGCTACACTTGAGGCCCTGTGTGTTTTAGGTACAATCGGAGCTAAGCTGATGGTTTCAAGCTTCTGGAATATATTTAAAAGAGCAATGTGCAGAGTGAGGATTGCTGGCTCGTCTTACACCTCTGAAACGGTTTCGGCTACTCCATCTTAGAATATCCTGATGACCAGGCATCCACATACTGTATAGAAAGATGAATTCTCCATCTTCCTCCTGGCAGCAAAGAAAAAGTGGAAATGAGTCCCATTTCATGAGCCACCATCAGGATCGGGTGGCGTACCCTATGTAGGCAAACCTAAAAAGTGATATAATCGCTACTGTCCAAGAGTCCCATGAGCACTGACTAACACTCACTGTAGTCCAGAGGGTATCAGTGTTGTCATTAAGTGATGCCATTTGGTAAGTCATCAGTGATGTCATAAATTATGTATTAGAACATGTTATGAATGTTGTCATATGTTAGGTCATAAGCAGTGCATGGCGGGGTGCAAGTTTTAGTTAGCGCTCCTAACTAACTGGTGACTTTGTGTGCTTTTTAAGTTCAAAATGTTGATGATTGTCACTGACAAATTCAACTAGCTATAATGTTGCTTTAACCTTTGTTTTTTCAGTAACTTTCTAAGGTTTTTTTTTTTTTTAAATAAAAATCAGATCTTTTTATTATACATATCTATAATGCTACCTTAGCCTTTGGATTTTTCAGTGAATTTCTAGGGATTTTTTTTATGTAATGTAGTTTTTAATTATGATACATAAATCCAGCCCCCAACCAGGTCCTGCAGCCAACCTCATGCTCTGCATGGCTGAAGGTGAAGAGTCGGCACAAGACCTGAGCCTGAGGACCTCATCCTCAAAAAACAAAAAAATGGAGGGGGACCATGTGACCCCCTCCAATGGCAGATTTTGGTCAACGAGACCCCACCCGGTGGGTCACATATTTAAATAAAGGGGGCACATGGTCCACCTCCCTGAGCATTGTTAGGCTCTGGGGACCCCACCCCCCAGGGCCACCCTTTAAACCAAAAGGGAGTGGGAGCATGTGGCCCCACTCCTAGGGCCAGTTTGATCCCAGGAGAACCCATCCCTCAGGACCAGGTGACACGTTCAGCAGGAGAGGGGCAGGCAGCTCCCCTCCTCCCGCTTATTCCGGCCCGAGTACCCCATCCCTGGGACATGGTTTAATTTAATAGGGGGAGGGTGGCAAGCAGCCTCCCCTCCCCAGGCCGATTTCATAACTGGGGACCCCATCATCCAAGGCCTAGCTACATTTTACAGGGAAGAAGGACACACAGTCCCCATCCCGGGGCCAAATTTGTCCCCAGGGAGCCCATCCTCCAGAGTCTGGCACTGGTAAAGGTGCTTTCCCTGGTGTTCACCCAGGGCATCCACCATAGTGTCAATGGGGATCGCAGGGGAAGCTCCAAGGCAACCTTGGTCCCAGCTGGCTCGGGAGCCGGCATTGCTCCTGTCCACAGGGAGCAGCTATTATTGCTGCTACCTGCATGCTGGAGTGATATTTAAATCTGAGTCCCAAAACAGGCGTACACTCTGCTCCCAGTGGGTGGGAGTATTTTTGAAGCTGACTTGGTGTTTGCGCCCAGTTGGTGGGAGATTTGAAAATGCTCCCGTCAAGCGTGGGCAAAAAACGGTTTGCCTTCCCACGCCTCTGCGACAGGTAAACGGCTATGTCCCGGGGTTGGGCTGCCTAGGACATAGGTTGTTGCAAATTTGCATCTGCAATTAAAACAGATGTTTATTATCAGCAGCACAGCAATGCGGCCTTAAGGCAGGACAGCTCCCGTTTAACTGCAGTGCAGCCAGGTATTCCAAGATCAACATTCTCCTGGAATACAGAATGCACTACAAAACATAAGAGGGCATGTGCATGAAATGTATACTAATATATGCTCATAATACAACACAGGTGTTGAGCCGACCCTGAGGAATGGGCTGGCCATCCCTTCAAGAAATCAGCCCTGAAGGTTGGCTCCCCGGGGCCTCCGATGGTTTGGGGAGAGGGTACTGCGCATTCTCCTCCCCATAATTATTATGTTTGGCCCCAGGGTTGGGCTTCCTGAGGCCTCTGACTTGGAGCTGTGGCTTGGGGAGGGAAGCTGTGTGTCCCCTCTCCCCATAAAGAATGTGTTGGGCTGCGCTGGTGGGCTCCCCCCTGGAGGCTCAGGAAGGGGAGCCACGCATTCCTCTTCCCCATTTTGAATGCAGCCCCAGGAGTGGGCTCCCCGGGGCTTACAACTAATAATTGTGGCCTAGTCGCCATTTTGTTTTTTGTTTCGTTTTTTCTTGATCCCATGACCCATTAATAGGAAATATATATTTGGCACAGCTGAATTTCAAGTATCGCTGAACATGTTTCTCAAAAAGATATGTAAACATTGGGAATCAAGGATGAGTTCCCTTTAGTAATCCAGATTTAATCTACAGAAACGAGTCCTGTATGTACAGCACCGATTATTTGGGGTGCTCATGCTACAAGGAAATGTTCTCTGTAAGGGGTAACCGTAACACCTTATAGCAATGTCTGTGCTATGTTGAAAGGCTGAAATGAAATGTATCACAAATAAACTGCATTGAACAGGTATTGATCAATTTCAACCAATTCTAGCCAAGAAGAATGTGAGGTTGCCGGAAGCCCCATCTCGTCAATCAGCTCTAATAAACAGCAACAAAAGCAGCCCCCTTACTCAAGTTACGTAACAGTATCATAAGCATTTACAAATACGTATAACATCTCTCAGCCACAGCCACCAGAACCAGGGTGAGTGTGCTGAAGTCCATAGCATCCCAGGCTATGCCGCAACCTGTCTAGAACATATCCATCATTCTACGAAGAAAAGTCTTACTAGTACACACTGGTCTAGGACAAAAGTGGCAATGACTAGCTAGGCCAAGTGTTTCCATCTCCCCAAACGAGGGGTGATAAACCCACATGGTACAAAAGGTAAAGAACCTTTGGGTCATGTTTTAGTTGGAACTCTCATTCACCCTGAAGTAATCACAGTGAACAAGAGCTTACCTCTAAGAGAATTTGCTCGGAAACATACTTCATGCTATGCACTTTGACCACTGGATGGAGTTTAAATCAAAAGCGCATAACTGCTTAAAGTAAAGTACTGAAACAAGCATATTCAGGCCTATTCAAATATACCAGTTAAAAGTGCCACAGAAAACAGAGCTGGGTGTGCAGAGTCTGCTCAGTTGATAGTCTTTTAAATAAATCTACTGGTTTCTAATTGAATACAAGATTAAGTTCAAGTTGTCATGTAATGTTGAGCTATGCTAATAAATTGTAAATACAAGTGATATGCCAAAGGGTGTCCTGACGCTAAAAGACTGCAGTCTGAAAAACATACACTGCTAGTGGGAAGAACCAGATGTTACTATTTTTTGGAAAAGCCAGGTCTTCAGCAATTTCCTGATGTTCAGATGATTAAACTTGTTTTGCGTCCTATACAAAAGCCATCATTTAGAGGAAAGAAAAGCCCATCAAAATGTGGTGAGTCGTCTGTCAACAAAACTCGTGGTTCCCTGCTCTAAAGCTGTTGACAGTGGGGCCTACACTGGCTCAGCTGGCAAAACCCTTTAACCAATGGTCTGTCAGACATTGGGCAGTTGGTCAATATCCCTGCTAATTAGTCTGGATGTTCCAATGTACTTTTTTCCTGTTAAGGGCATCCAGGAAAAGTGTGGCGGTCTCTAATAGGAAAACAAAGAAGTTACGTCACACACATTGTGAGAAAACTCCCAGTGTATTAGTAAAATGTATTTTTTGTTTTTCAATAAAACTCCTGCTTTTGGGAGTCCGTTTTTGAAGTACAAAAAAAACTGTGTTGTGAAAGCTCATCAAACATGTACCCTCCACACAGAAAAGTTTCAATGCCTTCAAAAATCTTCCAAAATGCATGCATGAAATACCCCCACCAGCTATTGATTAATAATTCCTTAAAGAAACACAAACCAGTACATAAATGCTCTGTGTCAATGTATAATGCATTTACTGTCTGTTTACATCACTTTTAAGGTTCTTTACCTAATCTCCTTATCTAAAGCACATAAAGAATTGCTAGCACATATTATTCCTTATTTATCTGTGCAGAAAAACAACAACATATCTCCCTTGCCTGTGCAGAAAAAGAAATTGTTATTAACAACAATGACATATATCCCTTAATAAAAAATCTTAACTTTTCAATGTCCACATATACCATCAAAAGGTTTATACTAATGGATAAGTTCACTGCAGTTCAGAGTCTCTTCAATTACTCAAAATGATGTGCTACCCACGCACCAGTCTTTGGATTAGCTACTCTCTCTTGTGCCCATTAATATAAGAGGAATATAGTTCCACATGTATGTTCCCTTCTTCAGATGGTTTCTATTCAGTCCATTCAAGGTTTAATATTTCAAAGAGATTGTTGTTCCGTTCCCCCTTCCCCTATGTTTTGTCTATAGAAGAGAGTCTGTCTTATGGAGATAAACAAAAAGCTCTGATGATGACTTCACTTGAATGCACTTGCCCAGTACACATAGAGGTCGAAACGCGTTGGTTACCAAAGACAAGAGGAATGCCTAATGATTCCCTGACCTGCATTCAATGCATTTTGAAAGGATTAAGAGAAACCATCTGGAATCTGAAGAAGGGAACATACATTTGGAACTATATTCCTCTTGTATTAATGGGCACAGAAGATAGTAGCTAATCCAAAGACTGGTGCAGTGATAGAACATTATTTTGAGTAATTAATGTGACACTGAACACTGATGAATCACCCACTAGTATTTACGTTTTGATGGTATATGTGGATATTAAAAAGTTCCTTTTTTTATTGAGGGATATATGTCATTGTTGTGAATAATAATTTCTTTTTTTGCACAGCTGAGAGAGATGTGTCGTTTTTCTGCACAGATAAATAAGGAATAATATGTGCTGGCAATTCTTTGTGTTTTAGATAATGAGACTGCGTAAAGAACCTTAAAGTTGATGTAAATAGACAGTAAATTAATCATACATTGACACACGGTATTGATGTACTGGTTTGTGTTTCTTTAAGAAATTATTAATCAATAGCCAGTGGAGGTCTTTTCTGCATTCATTTAGTTTGACTTGTCCCTTTCCCACTTAGGCTCTATAGGACTACACCTCGTCATGTTTCTTCAAGATGATGTTGCCACAATGGTTCTGCTGAATTTGCGGAGATTTACACCTGCCTGACTTAGATGCCCAAGTAAAGAGATAGGACATTGTTCTTCTGTCCTGGCGGACAGACAGCTATACTCTAAATAATGACAAATGTCTTATTTGGCAAAGGCCTCTCATACTTTTGAAGTGTAACACCCTTCTACAGACAATAAAGAAACCACACTTCCAGCTGCACATCCACCATCAGCCTAGCTGCACTTGGACAGTTTAAATATGGAGAAAACCCATCAATATGGTACATGAACACCAGCTCCGAACTAACACTAAACTTCCACTGAGGTCTCAACAAATCTAAGTCACAATCAGGAAGGGGCTGAAGGCAGCACTAGGTACATAAGACTTTGGATTATAGAAACGGAACATCAAGACTCACCTCAACTGAGCACAGTTTACCAGAACAATTTACAAGTCATACCTTCAGCCTCATAGATTACAAAGTCCCTAGCCTCAGAGCGGGCTGATGGAAGTGTCCCTTAGCTCCATATGGGCTCCAAGACCTAAAGAAAAGCTTGACTTTTGTCAGCTGATACTTAACTAAACTAGCATACAATGGAAAATACACTTTTTGATGTAGGCGAGAAACAGATATCAGGGTACACGGCACCCTGATGCTCCAGATGTTCAACAACAACTTTGATATATTACTTCCATAGAGAACATTCTTCTCTACTACTAATTTTTTGAGGAAAATAACTCATAATGTATATCCATCCAAGAAGCTGAGCACAAAAAAAAATATCAAAAGCATTAAATTCATGTGCATCAATGATAAGAAGTAATTGGCTTCCAGCAACATAGAAAAAGGTACACAAGAATTGAAATTGCTGCCTCATTCCTCTGTATCCAGCATCCCTTTTCTCTGGCTTATCATGGCTTATCATAGTGCAAGCTGCTGAAAACGGGGGATTAACTACTGGAACACAAACAGCTTTGAGATGAAACCAGTAGATAAGAGGTTTCAGAAAGATGTGCCCTAAGATGTACTTCCAACAGCAAAAGAAAAGTGAAAACGATGTAAAAAAAACATGTTACACGAACAATAGGTGATTAAAGATGAATGACAGAAAATGTTGCTACTAAAAGTATTTGGGCATATTGACTGAAAAATGACAATATGCTCTTGGTTACTGTAGTTAATGGTTGAAGATTAGGAAAATAGCTGCTTGTGTTTTCAAGCATATTGTGAATGAGGGTTTGAGAGCAACATCCATGATGAATTATACCCATCAATTCAATGTAAGCATGTTCCTCCTTCTTTACACAGCATTCGCATGATCTGTAACAAGCCATAGCGGACACTAGGGAAGGCAGCCCACTGATTAAAATGTCTGGTGCTAACACAAAGACCCTCCCTAGTCAATATTGACATCCAAGCACAGTTCATAACTCCAAGCTAAATCAACAAAACCAATGTATCCTTGATTTAATGAGCCTTCAGACTGGAGGTAAATTGGTTTCTTTGTGCTTAACTGCTGCTCTGCGTGCAAGAAGGAGGACAATACTGCATCATGGGTCTACATCTTGTCTTCTCTTCGGGGTGGAGCTTCTGCGAGGTTTAGAATGCAGAGCTCACAATACATTGGTCTGGAAGACGCCCTTGTCTGCTCTAGCCTTATCTCTGACAGAACGCCATCCTGATGCAAGGATTATCTCACCAAGCTGTAAGAAGGAGGCAAATGTATGTGTGGTATTTCTATAGCATGAACCAGGCCACAAGGCAGCAGTGTGCTGTACAGGGCCAAAAGCAAGTATATAGTCAACAAGTGATAGGAGAGGTAGCTGAATTCTGGAGCAGAGTTTGTGTATGCATGTGTGAGGCACAGACATTAGAACAAAAATGATAAACTGATCCCAAACGTTATAAAAAATGATCCCTCTTGCCATCTACTTATCAGCAGTTCACTAACACTAATCCATAATAATATGGCAGCCGAAGCTGCATGGTGAAGAGAAAGGGACCTAATGCATGTAAGAACGATGCATAAGAACAGCATTTCAACATAGTTTTATCTCCGTCACGAGGTGTTTGTGAGAAGTAACCACCAGCCATTGAGCCAAAACAGTATGTATGTGAAAGACAAGCCCTGTACAAATGGAGGTTGGAACCCTGCTTTCGAATGGGCAAGTGAGGGTTCGCAGTGGGCACGAGTGGGGGTCTGAGGTATAGAGATGGTACCAGACTGAATAACTGCGGAGCCCCTAAGACACTGTCGAGCTGTGCACCCCCACTTTATGATGTGCGCAACTGGTCACTCTTTGGAAACAAAAAAAAATCCAGACACGCCATCTCCTTTTAAATATCAGGAAGTGTTCACCCACTAGTGTTCTGTATGCCCTGTCGCGCCTTTATTATTTATTTAAAATGGAAATACGTGTTTTAAATGCTGCTAGAGAATGGTTATTGAGCTGACACATCTCCATCCACCATTTACATATCAAGAGCCATTATCCAGGCAGTAGATAAACATGGAGCGGCAAAAGGACCGGTGGTATCGGGGGCACGGATGTGGAGTTGCTTCCCCCAGCCCTTCTGTAGGAACAAACGAAAAAACTGGAAAACACGTCGCGGCTTTAACGGAGAGACTATGGAAAGATAACACTGCAAGACATGCAACAGTCTCTGGAAATGTTTACATGACGATGCTGTCAAACGTATACAGATCATACGCACGTACAAATATACAGGGGATATACACGTCTTTCATCAAAGTAGGTTCACATGTTCACTTTGGACACATCTCACTAGCAGCATCGTGGAGGGATTTAACAGATTGTATTTCGCAAATGATGCAACGGTTTAGTAAAGCATCGGTGCTGAAACATCCAGCCATTCTGCCGGAGCGGACACGCCCCACGAGTTCTCAACATCAACAAAACCCTCGGGGTTCTAGCAAGTTCTCTCTTCCTCAAAGTCAGTCAGTCCCCAAACACATACAGAGCGCGCGAGCCAGTGTTGCGATCACATGTGTCCCTTACCTTTTTCCCTTTCTTCTTCCTGTGGGCGTGCTTGGCATGTTTCTCCTTCGCCTCCTCGCTCATTTTACAGGGTAAACGTGTGAAGCCGGGTCACTATCCGCCCAGTGTTCCAACATCCAAATCCGCAGTTAATATTCAAAAGCCCAAAAAATCCCAAATCGGCGCCCCCGGGACAGGGCGCTGTTCACACCCAGCCCGGATCAGAAAGAAATTGTTGCGCCTGCTCGCTCTTCCCCCTTCCAGTCGGCGCTGCGAATGCTCCTCGTCTGGCTAGGACGTGGCCAGTAATTTCATCTTTTTGCACTTTCCAATGGAACTTCTGCTCGCCCGTGGCGCGAGAGCCGCCTCCCCTGCGCGTCAGCGGTGTCGATGAGGCGCTCCCAGAAGCGCGCCCAGCCTCAGCCCGGCGCTGACAGGTCTCAGGAGCGCCCACCGCGCGTGATTTGCTGCTTCGCGCAGACGGGGAGCGGCGTCTGCACCGCGCCGAGAGCAGCCCGTGCACAATAGCACCGAGTGTGCCGAGCGCACCGGGGCATGCCAGAGGGAGCGGAGACCGAGCACCCGATCACGTTACCAGCCCCACACGGCTGTTATACACAATGCGAAGCCAAAGGCGCTCCTTAAGCGGGTGGCACGACACAGCCTCGCGTCGCCCCGTAGGTGGTGACATCAATAAAGGAGTCTGCCAGCGCTGGGCTCGCACCCACAAACCCGTGCCCGGCTGAGACAAAGCAATAATGCATCACTCCCGAGTTCAGAGAAGTCCGCTTTCCATTTTAAAACAAGGAGTGGCGTAGCAAGTGTGCCATGGCCCGGGGTGAGAAAGCAAAAAAGGCCCTTCTGTCCCCTCTTTGGGTGTGAAAGAGAACCAGAAATTAAAATGAAGTGGGCCCGGTGCCCATGCACTTGATGTACTACTGATAGCCAACCCACCAAGTAGAAAGCAAAAAGCTCCCTTGACTTAATATGCGCACCAGCCTATGCAGGGTTAAATAACCTGCCGCCCTCTGACCTAATATGGCGCACACTAGCATGAACGTCAGTGGACCAAAATGCCAGGGGTAGCGGGAGGGACATCTCACCTTAACCTTTACTTTCACTTATACATGCATCCTGAAAACCCATATCCTCTACCAGCGTCTACCGCTCCCTTTGCCTCCGTTCCCACCGCTCTTTTTGACATATGTTGTCTCCAAGATTACCATCTCACCAAAGCTCAGTGCCGAGGAGTAACATCGAGTGGTTACTGGGAGCCTCCACCGGTAATGAATAGAACAGGGAATGGGACTGAGGCATGGCAAGGACTCGGCTAGAGCTCTGGGAGCATGTTCTGCCATGACTGTGTCCCTGTGATCGAGCGCAGAACAAGGCGGGCAGCTGAAGTGCTTTACTAAGATCTTTTTCATGTCCATTCTTCAAGACTCTGCCATCTCTTAAGGATTGTCTTTCTGTTCTATTGCAGTTGCAGCTGCTAGGCTGGAGCTCCCTGGGCCTAGGCTGCTAGGCTGACCCATTGCAACAAGCTAGCGCAGGCTTAATTTTGTCCCAGTTGAAGTACTCACGGTCTGTCTGCCTTGTCTATGACAAACACATCATAGACAGCATCCAGCATCCAGGACCTGCAGCTCAACGTGCCAGGGGGGCTTTATGGAACGGGCCAGCTCAACATGAGCAACCTTTCAAACCGCAATGCAGAATAGCACCCTTTAATAGGACGCAGGTGAGAAGCACCTCACCAGAATCAGCGTCACAGTCACACACAAGCAGTTAGTGAATGGATCTACTCCTATGACTACTAAGAAATACTGAGGGTCAATTTAGTGAGTCATCGAAAACATACATTTCCAATTCCATTTTAGGACCCTGCCAGAACAATGAGAGAGTAGGCATAAGAGATCTGCAAGCCAGTTGTGAAAGAGGTCATACCTTTGAACAATACAAACCACCCACACAGAACATAACACAGAAGGCACCCTGGCACTAAATCATTCCCCAGTGAGCAGGTTGGCACCTAAAACAATTCATTTTGCTCCTCCTTTACCGAAACGCCGGACTGCAGGTCCCAAAACACAATTTCAAGATACTTCGAGCATAGCTGTGGTAAAGTTTTAAAATACATCACACTGACAGGCTATCTAATTTGAAACAAACCACAGCTGTGCAATGCTGCTGACACAGAGATAAAAAAGTGAAACAAGGTGCGCTGGACCAAAGTATTATGCAACCCTCTTACCAGCCAATAAGCTGCAGTTTATCATGTTTACTTTTAAGCACTATTGATGGAACCCGCAATGACACCCTTCAGCAGCATGCCATCAGATGCTCTACAAATCGCCACACAACACCAAATCAGAGAATGCTGCACCTAGTGAAATAACACAGCACACACAATAGTGATAGTATTAGCACACAAGTACATTAGGTTGGTAATGCACAGAAATAAAAGCATAGGTCTTCCAAAGTTATTAATATTCACCATATGGCTTATATTACACAGGAGCTTTCCTCCTGGAAGAACTAAGGTTTTCCAGAATACTCTAACTTCACTTAGCAACACAATACAGGGAGTGCAGAATTATTAGGCAAATTAGTATTTTGACCACATCATCCTCTTTATGCATGTTGTCTTACTCCAAGCTGTATAGGCTCGGAAGCCTACTACCAATTAAGCATATTAGGTGATGTGCATCTCTGTAATGAGAAGGGGTGTGATCTAATGACATCAACACCCTATATCAGGTGTGCATAATTATTAGGCAACTTCCTTTCCTTTGGCAAAATGGGTCAAAAGAAGGACTTGACAGGCTCAGAAAAGTCAAAAATAGTGAGATATCTTGCAGAGGGATGCAGCACTCTTAAAATTGCAAAGCTTCTGAAGCGTGATTATCGAACAATCAAGCGTTTCATTCAAAATAGTCAACAGGGTCGCAAGAAGCATGTGGAAAAACCAAGGCGCAAAATAACTGCCCATGAACTGAGAAAAGTCAAGCGTGCAGCTGCCACAATGCCACTTGCCACCAGTTTGGCCATATTTCAGAGCTGCAACATCACTGGAGTGCCCAAAAGCACAAGGTGTGCAATACTCAGAGACATGGCCAAGGTAAGAAAGGCTGAAAGACGACCACCACTGAACAAGACACACAAGCTGAAACGTCAAGACTGGGCCAAGAAATATCTCAAGACTGATTTTCCTAAGGTTTTATGGACTGATGAAATGAGAGGGAGTCTTGATGGGCCAGATGGATGGGTCCGTGGCTGGATTGGTAAAGGGCAGAGAGCTCCAGTCCGACTCAGATGCCAGCAAGGTGGAGGTGGAGTACTGGTTTGGGCTGGTATCATCAAAGATGAGCTTGTGGGGCCTTTTCGGGTTGAGGATGGAGTCAAGCTCAACTCCCAGTCCTACTGCCAGTTCCTGGAAGACACCTTCTTCAAGCAGTGGTACAGGAAGAAGTCTGCATCCTTCAAGAAAAACATGATTTTCATGCAGGACAATGCTCCATCACACGCGTCCAAGTACTCCACAGCGTGGCTGGCAAGAAAGGGTATAAAAGAAGGAAATCTAATGACATGGCCTCCTTGTTCACCTGATCTGAACCCCAGTGAGAACCTGTGGTCCATCATCAAATGTGAGATTTACAAGGAGGGAAAACAGTACACCTCTCTGAACAGTGTCTGGGAGGCTGTGGTTGCTGCTGCACGCAATGTTGATGGTGAACAGATCAAAACACTGACAGAATCCATGGATGGCAGGCTTTTGAGTGTCCTTGCAAAGAAAGGTGGCTATATTGGTCACTGATTTGTTTTTGTTTTGTTTTTGAATGTCAGAAATGTATATTTGTGAATGTTGAGATGTTATATTGGTTTCACTGGTAATAATAAATAATTGAAATGGGTATATATTTGTTTTTTGTTAAGTTGCCTAATAATTATGCACAGTAATAGTCACCTGCACACACAGATATCCCCCTAACATAGCTAAAACTAAAAACAAACTAAAAACTACTTCCAAAAATATTCAGCTTTGATATTTATGAGTTTTTTGGGTTCATTGAGAACATGGTTGTTGTTCAATAATAAAATTAATCCTCAAAAATACAACTTGCCTAATAATTCTGCACTCCCTGTATATTAAGGTTTAAAATACTGATATAGTCCCTCACACAAATTAAATTATAACTGTTGTTCATAAAAGAAACTGGGCATCCCCTACTGAAAGAAAGAACCTCCTCCCCAGCAAGGCGAACGAACACAGTGGTCACATGGAGGTCAGCAGGGAAATCCCCTTAGGCCTGGGAACTTTTGTAGGCGTAGTTTATGGTATCAGATGGCTCTGATTTGGTCACAGGATCAGTTACAGACCCAAGAGTAGGGCTCTGTTGGGCATTCTTAGTATCTGTTGTCTTCTAAATTAATTTTCAGTGACCAGATTGTATTCTGTGTGAAGGAGTTTTCCGATTTGGGTTTTGTTGTGGTGATCATCTACTGATATACTCTAACAAGTTCCAGGGAGGGTCAGGAGGGAACATGTCAGCGTTTCTAAAATAGTTAAACTACAGCGGTTATGTTTCCTAACACCAACAACAGTTTAGAAGCTGCTTACAGAAATAATGGCAGAGTTTACTTTTATGGTTAAACAGAGACCATTAGAGTGGTCTCTTTTCAGTTAGCTTTCTGTAAGAAAGACTCAGTGTTCTAGAAGTCCTCTTGGGTGTTAAGAAGTTACCATTATTCGACAGTGACCGAATTCATATATACCAATGATCAGGGGTGGCTCCTCCATAAGGGCAGAGGAGCGTCACCCCCCTTGCCAGCAGCAGAAGCTGCAACCTTTCAACACAAAGGGATAATAAACTATTTTTATTATCCCTTCGTGGTGAAAGGGGCGGGGCATTAGGGATGAGAGCCTCAGAGGGGACTGCACAGAGCCATCCCCTCAGAGCGCATGTGTGCTTGGACGGCCGTCTCGGGCCGACCAAACACACATGCGCAGAGGGCTCTCTCCTGCCCACAGTTGCCGGGCTGGAGAGAGCCTGCACAGGCTCCCAGTCTGCCTGGGAGCACCCTGGCTGGGTGCTCCCAGCCAATCCTGACACTGCTTTGAGCAGCGTCAGGATTGGCTGCACGGCAGGCTGGGAGCCTGTGCCTGAAGCTGTAACAATGAGGAACAGACAAGTGGCGCCTACGGAGAAGGTACAATTATTTTCCTTATTCCTTTATTTTCTTGTAATTAAATGACCCCGTGCACTGCTTCCACCCCTTTAAATAGGACCTAACCACGACTGCCAATGATTGCTTGAAAGTTTTCATCACTTCTGGATCCTCTCACTTTCTATTGTAGTACTAAGTATCTATGAATACCCTTACGCGTGGCTGAACCTTATGTAGCAATTTCTCTAGTTTAGATTGTAAACAGGTCCTTATGTTTGAAAACCCTGCAAGGATCGAACTTACCAGTTAAGGTGTAAGGCTCGGCTTTGTGTTTCCCCGAGTCTGGAAAATAGTTCTCAAGAGCCACCTTAAAGTACCTTGTTCCTTAAAATTCACTCTTTGATTAGCAATGAGCTGTGGGGAGGGCAATGTGTTCTAATGGACCACGCCCAAAAAGATTCATTCTCCTTCCCACGTGGAAAGGAAACCTCATATGACACAAAGGAAGTCAGGAAACTAAGATCCACACAGGACAGGTGCTGCATGCAAAGAAATAAGGATCGCAGCTGTAACTGTGAGCCGGGAATGCCTGAAACCTCAGGGCTCCCTGGAAAGGCAGGTAGGATGCCAATGACTCCGGACAAAGAAAGAATAACTTGATCAGGGTTCTTAGAGGGTACAGGTGGGGGACCGCATCGATACCCACAAACAAAAAACAGTTCACACTGGTTTTCCCTCTATGATCCACTGCTTAGAGCAACATACTTTATGTTCACAGTAAACAAATCAGACTGAAACCTTCCTGCGATAGAGAATATAACAATTCTCAGGCCGTATTTATTCACAACCATATAAACACGACATAAAAAACATCATCATATGTACAGTATTTCTTTTCATCCTTAAATTTCCATAATTATTTACAATATGCATCTCAAATCTTAAAAAGGAGTCATGGTTGTCCACCCACCAGGCACCTGTGGCATCGTCTGTAAACTGGGGGCCGTGTTACCCCCAAAACCAATTACGCTTCACAAGGCGAGACTCACCTGCCCACTCAAGATAGAGGGGGCGCGGGCCAGCATGAAAACTGTCCCCCAATCCAACCATGCCAGAGCCAACCCTAAGCAAGGGATCCCCCCTGGCACCCAATGGGAATGATACTGGGCAACCGGGCCATACCTTGGTCCCATGGCGCAGTCTCATCCCCCCAAATTAAAAAATTCCAGGGCCATGTAATGGAGTACCGTGGGGGGAGCTATGGACATTCGCAGTAGCGGTCGTCCCAAGCCCCTTTCCTAAACCCACAGCACCGCCACCCTGGTTTGAGCCAAAAAGCTCATGATACAGTCTTGAGTTCGCCTGCACTAGTATTCTTGATGCCAAGGTTATCCACCTGTTTTGTGCCAAAACAGGACTCCTTCCCTCCTAAGGTCTTCATAATCCTGCTATTCTTTGGGGATGGGTGGGCGGGAAAGAATTCCTCCAGTCCTCTGGAGGAGTGCGTCGATCGTCAGGGGCAGCCCAGGGTCAAGAAAACAACCTGACCCTAGAGGGACTTGAGTCCCCCTTTTAACTAACTCGGGCTGCCCCTGCCGATTACCTGGGAGCCCCCACCACACCCCCTCCAGCCAATCGGCTCACCCCTCGGGGTGAGCGCGATTTTCAAAAATTTCGCGGCAGCCACAGTTGGGCTGCCGGCCGAAACCGGTCCTATCCGGCCCGCACCTGTATTGGGGGCGCGCTATGCCGTGGTGCGCGCCCCCTGCCCAAATGTGGTGGCTGGCTTGATGAAGCAAAATGAAGGGTGTACTCGATTATGGATGTGGGGAGTTGTTGCCTTGGGGACAGGTCCTGAAAACTGAGCTTAATGCAGTGGTTTCTCTGCATACAATGGTCACAGCCACAGGAATTATGTGATTGTGCGGCTGCAGTGATTTTTGTGTAATTATAGGTTTGCGCATTTGCCACATAATCCATCATCTGCTGCATAATCTCAGATCTGCAGATTTCAACAAAAATGTTTCTAAATCAAACAGTTCAAAAGTTACTACGAGTGAAAGTGCGATGACAGGTGTTGCCCTGCAGTGGAAGGCCCTTTGCAAAGCTGGACTGGTCACCTTTCTGTTGCTTATTGCTGCAGCTGGGGGTTAAATTGGTACTAATGAGTTGCAACCAATGCCCAGGAGTGTTACCAAGTTTAAAAATGACGTAATAAGTAATACTGTTAAAAAATGTGCTTCATTATGCAGCTTAATTTGACTTCTCTTGCTGCATAATTTACTCAACCACGTTGCATAATATGGACCTCTCCTGCCACACCATTCCAGTGGCCCTGACAATAATGTAATGCAGAATGGGGGGGCTACCTGTAGAATGGGACTTCCCTCACCACGAATCTCCCACATCCCTTAGTTATTTATAGAGCGGAGGCCAGTGCTTAATTTGAGCTGGTGGTTTCCGGTGCAGGACACCTGCACTTATTTTTGAGGGCCAGCACTTATTGTTCTGCCTCAAGCATTTACTGCACGCAAAAGACACATATGGGAAAGATGAAGGACGAGAAAAACGAAAAAGCGTCACAAAAGGAGAAAGTAGAAAGATGCAAGAGTAAGGTGAAGGGTCAGGGGGTGGCTTTAAGTGGATTGAAGAGGCCCAGGTTGGCTTCAGGATTACACTGCCTCAGTATTCTGTGCTGGCACATTTATTTGCAGCAGCCGCGTTTTTAAGAGGAGGGCTTTGGGTACCGGCACGTTTTTTTTTAAAAATTAGGCACAGGCTGAGGCTGTATGGGGCCCCCTGCTTCCCTGTGCAGCAGTGTCTGCAGCGACCTACATTATGCCCTGGGTGTGTTGGGTTCAGGTTCCTCAGACGACTAAGGGTCGTGGAGATGAGAAGGGAGCCTCTTGTGTAGTGTGAACGGCACCCACAGGAGTGCAGTACTGCATTCCCGCCATTCAAATCTTTGCATTTGCAAAAATACAAGCACGGTATATAAGGCATACTGTTTCCCAGTCTTCTGTGAAAGTTTTACTAAAGTTAGCAAATTTCACGTTCACAAATCACTACTATCGCCAGCCATCGTTATACAAGTCAAGCACGAGGATGAAAATGCTTTCTTTCTTGCATTCCACAGTCCAACGTGCACGGGCTGGAGTTGGATTTAGCTACACAGTGCGTGTGCCCATGTATACAATATGGTGTACGTGTTATTACTATTCTTGCGGAGATATAACATCCAGAAATGTGTCTTCAATCAATCAGACATTCCAGAGAGGAGGCACGGTTGGTGCCCTTCTATCACTGCTCATGCAGCAGGCCCCCCAGAGTAGTGTCGCCGAGGAGTCCTCTGTATCTCCACCAAAACAATGGAAACCAGGAAGGACCTCAAAGTAGCAGAAAAGGACCAATCCAAGGTCATGTGCTCCAAGTACTCTCTCCCTCTGAGGGAAGTAGGGCTGGACTAAGAGGCTAGATCAGAAATTCAGCACTTAAACAAGCACTGGCAAAGCCAATAGGTCTATTCTTTGGGACTTATTGACATTGTCTTTTGGCGGTGCTCTACAGCATCTGGCTTTTTCCCAGTGCAACACTGTCAAAATAATTAAAATTAAAAAAAGCACAATGATGCAATTGCAGGTGGTCTCTTCACTCCACTGGCACGTGCATGCACGTGTGAATGTGTCAGAATGCATGAACACCAGAAGAATGACAAAAGCGATAAGTAAGTGAATATTTTCTGAGGAAGAGGCTATTGGATAGGGAGCTTGTGGCTCTACAAAAGCATTGGGCCGAGGATGCGTGCTGTTAAAAACCACCCAATTCATGAAGCCCTACCTCACCACTGTAACTTCTAACTACGATTGGTACCTGTTAGGTTCAAGTTGTAACCACAGCTGCTCGCATCTCCTCAGGGGTGGCAGGATGCCCACTTATTAGCACCCTTTTTTTGCGACCAGGACACAATGCATTTCGTTATGTTTTGTAGCTGTTTTAAAGTTCCAAGGAAAGTTTATACTGTCCTCCTTTTAAAAGCCAATCAATTTGAACAAGTTCGACATGCTCTTTTGTTTTTGCAATTGCTTGCTGCTGACATAATTTTTAATGTTGCTGGTTTTTTAAAGGCTGCCTTGAGATTTAGGAACTCAATGGCCAACTGAATATAGCGAGGAGAGGCCAGTATAGAGTCCTTCCCTTTGCAAGTCTGTTTTAAATGATTTTGCAGGTTTATATGCATTTAATGTAATACTGTACAGACTGTGATGCTTTTATGGTTTTTATGTTAGCCAAATAAAGCGTATTTGATTTGACACAAGCCCTATTTCTTTAATTTTTTATTTACAGATCCAAGATGGTGGACGACAACCTGCCTTGGAAAATAAAAAAATTAAGATTTTATTTTAGCGCAAATTTAAACAGAAAAAAACAGGACCACAGGAGTTATATAGGAGTAACGGAGGAGCACATTGGAGGAAGAGGAAAAAAAACATCCTGAAGAGGAAAAAAGCAAGACATCGCAGGGAGAAGGACACATGAAGAGATGAACACTTAGTGCAGAGAGGGAAGAACAAGGAGCACAGGTTCATGCAGGGAGAACCACATGAGAGAGAGAAGCACACAAAAGTTGTCAGCAACAAGAGGAGCAGAGAGAAGCAAACAAGGCGTAGAAACACATGAAGGCGATAACATGGAACTAGATGGGGCACGGGAGAAGGACATGAGAGAGAAACACAGAGCACAGGGAGTGGGCATTTGGGACAGAACACAGGGGAGAGAAGGAGAAAGTTGGAAAATACATGCACTGTTATACCAAAAAGAAAAAATGTTCCCTAAAAGTGAGCAATAGACAGATAAAATCCAGTCAATCAGAGAAAAGGAGAAGATGCTATGCTTCAAGAGAGGAACAAACACATGATGTGCAAGCTGGGACAACTAAAGTAATTGGATAAGAGGCAAGCATACGAGAGTGATAATAAAACCAGCAAATGGCAAGCAATGGGTGGGCTGTAAGCCCTTGTATGTTTTTGGTAATCTCACTACAGGTCTTTCACAGCCTGATACCTTGCGATGCCTGGCAGGGGCGACCTAAAAACACTTCCAAGATCTGTGAATCCTGAACTCACGAGTTAAAATACTGGCAATGCCAACTCAGACCCTGATTCGTCTAACCTCGAGAAATGTAGTAGTCTTAGTACGGAAGAATGACTATGGACACTGAATAATAAAAATACATCTTAAACAGGAAACACAACAAGAAGTAAGACATGTAAGCACAAGACCTGGAACATAAGGAATTGAAACAAACAAGTTTTACCTCTACAGCAAGAGCATTTGTCACCAATGCAGGGGCAACTAAGCAGAAGTGTGCATCAAAAGGAATAGAAAATGTATACACACGGTTTGGGAGAGGTTTAATACTGAAGTAGCAAGTGACGTTGCCAGAATGTGGATTTACGATACCCAGTGTTGGGGTAGTTGAGCAAACCACAAGGTTATGTTAGCACAAAAACACCAGTGAAGGAGTCCTTTTCTTTCATTGGTACCACAGCGTCTGTTCCCTCGCCCTGACTGCGAGAAATTAACATCTGACAAGTAGCAACTAGGTGACCTAACCCACACTATGTGAGGTGGCAACAACTGCACTTCCTGCTGTATGTATAAGATGGCCTTTGAGCAATCACAATATATTTGCAATCTAATTGTGCTGACGCCAGACATTAGCTGCAACTAGCATGCCACTGTGAAAAGAACACCACCCTTAGAAATATGGAGAGATTGGAAGATAAATCTAAGGCTATGGTTAGCAGTGGAGCGGACAGGGGAGTGAATTCATTGCACTTGGTAAATACCGCAGGGTATTTACTGTATATGTCAAATTCAAAGTATTCCTCGTTACAATCAGGAATATTATGCAAAATGTGATCTTTCTGTAACCAATTCCGCATTTATCAGAATTCCTCTTCTATTTTTCCCCAGTACATTTCAGCACGTTTGACCCACTAAAATTCACTTGTGAGGGGTTTAGTCCTTACAAAGCCACTCATTCAGATACCACTTCGCAAACCAGAGTTTGCACTGGCATTGGAATATAATGGCCCAGTCAGAATGTAATAAAAAAAATGGAAGGACTGGTCAGTTCCAGTTACCTTCTGATAACTACCGCTATGTCCCAGGGCAGCTTCTCCGCCAAGACGGAGGAGCGTCACCCCGTTGGATTTTCAAAAAAGGAAACACGCTATGTTATCAACATTTTATTATTCCTTGGAGTAAGGGGCGGGGCCGGAGGAAGGGTTTTGCACCACAATATGCACATGTCTCTTTGGCTGGCCGTGTTCGGATGGCCAAGCAGACATGCTCACTTTGCATGTTCTCTACAAAGCTGTATTGCACAGCTAAGTGGAGAACATGCCTAGGCTCCCACTCCCAGTCTGAGCGGCGAAGCAGGCTGCTCAGACCAATCACAATGCCCTGTCATGCTGGTGACGGCAGTGTCGTGATCGGCTGGGAGCCTGTGTGCATCCGGGAACAGGAAGAGGATGGAGGGGAAACAAACACGTCTCTCCTCAAAGGTAAGTGTTTTTTATATATATATATATATTTTTGGACTCCCCCTACATCCTGTCACACCTGACCCGCCACCCCCGTTCAGTGGCAGCCATCACTGCTGTGTCCATTCTTCGTCACTGTAGTTCTTACAGCAAAAGATGTTCTTTGCTCAGCTTCCTACAAGACAAAAGCTGTCCTGTTTTAGAAATCTAACAAGTAAGGACTATCCCAATCTATGAGAAACTCGTTTTTCATAGTTCTGCAGAGAAAAAGTAAGAATCTGGAGGACAAAACTCCAATCTGGTAAAAGGACTGTGAAAATGTACTTTAATAGTTCTCTTTTAAAGGCAAAAATCTGCAAAATCCATTAAACAGGACCTCCAATACTAACTTGCACACTGATCATTTTTTTCTTTCATTTAATTGACATATTTGGGATATCTTACCCCTGACGCACATATTCATTTTCAGATTTTTTTTTGTTATTAGTGTTCGGTCCCAATGCATTCGAATAAACTGCTCCTCAGCACCTTCTTGTGTGCCCTTCGTCCAAGGGCTCTATCCTCCCGACACACACCATTTCTGTGGCGCCAAATATCAAGATCTCTGATCCCCACTCAGATCTCTCTATTCACGCTGCCTGAGAAACCCAGCAGACGACTTTTAGGTCTCGTCTAACATTTTTTGCTGTGTGATAGGCAAAAAAAAAAATCTTGTTCTGTTCCGAAAATGAACAACGGGCTTAGAGCTCCTCTACTCCTTACCACTGGTTGGCTTTATTGTCATTCTCATTTGTTTGTTTGCCTTTCACTTATTGTACTTTTCCTTCCCTTGGAGCAATGCCTCTTTAAAATTCTTACGATAGTCTGACTTGCATCCTTCCACTGCTCACATTTAAGAGCAAGCAGTGGCAAAGGCAATTGTTCTCGGTGATGCGAGCGATATTGGCTTTGTCAATGTCTTTTAGCAACCAAAAATGTTTGCTTACGATGACACGTGTCTGTCCCTGCGCATGTTGTCACCTCCTGTCAACAGCGATTCAATAAACAGGATTAGCCCTGACCTGCTCTGTGATATTAAAGCCAATGCTCCCTGCCCCCAGCAGTCCTCTGGGAGTGCCCCCTCATGAGCTCTTGCCTTGAAAACATACCCACAACACGAAAAACAAAATAGATGTGACCTCAGCGGTGAATCCTTGTTCCACCAATTAAGCAATTATCAGTTTTGCAAGAACTTACAAGGGTCTAAGAATGGTGCTTTGAAGCGGACCTCAAGTGGTCCTCTACAAATCACAATAATGATTGACCACATGCTCTTGCGGGGCTTTTCCAAGAAAGAGTCCCAATTTCTGGATGTTTTGTCAGATCACTTTGCACTTTCAAAATGAAGAGTTAGGTCCATCTACGTGCAGTAATCAGTGTTCAGCATAACCACCTAAGTCTCACTTTGAAGTCAGAAAATGAAAACAAACAGGTGCCTGAGAAAACAATGTCTGTCATTTGACCTCGTCACAGCAAATCTGTTTCACTTCTGGGAGTAAAGAGGGAGCTGTATAACTCACTGGCGTGCCATTGCTGAAATAAATGTGATATTACACGGTGCAACTACACATGTACTATCTGGGCTTCCAACCTACCTGCTTGCGTGCGTATTTTAATAATCTGTTGCTCTGATGGCGTTGCAGTCATGGGGGTGTGGGAGGAGTAAATGGACAGATAGTGATTGGGGGTAGCAAAGATGATAAGAACATTATTTACAGACCTGTTCACAGAAACAGTGCACCAACATAGAGAGAAACAAGGGTGGAATCCCAGCCTTCCGATGCGTCCGTTGTTCGGACAACTTTGCAGTCATGGGGGCGTGGGAGGAGCAAGCAGGAAGATAATGATTGGGGGACGGGATAGGAAACAAGATAAGAATATTATTTAAAGGCCTGTTTACAGAAACAGCGCTTGGCGCTGGGAGCAAGTGAAAACACTAGTGCTCCTCAGGAGGGCTTCTAAACCAAAAAAAAATATGTTACTAAAATGGTGATAAAATGAGAGATAGTGGAGGGATAGTGTACTTGGTCCCAGCTCTCGGAGAGGAGTAAGCACAGGGAGGGGCATGACAAATGCAGGCCATAGACAAACTGGGAGAAAGAACAGAAGAGAGACGATAGAGACAGCAAATAGGAAGCCTACGGGTGGGGTGAAGGTTACAAAGTAGAATACATAATGGGGGTTATTCCAACTTTGGAGGAGGTGGTAATCCGTCCCAAAAGTGACGGATTTACCACCAGCCGTATTACGAGTTCCATAGGATATAATGGACTTGTAATACGGCTGGTGGTATATCCGTCACTTTACCGTCACTTTTGGGACGGTTTACCACTTCCTCCAAAGTTGGAATAACCCCCAATGTCTCTTCGAAACAACGCATGCACTGTCTACATGAGAGTGCACTTAGTATCTATCTCTTCCCTCATTTGCCACTTTTCACAAATACATACCCCTGTGATGCTTCTCCCTTATCTACAGTTTCTCTCTCGCTTGTTTGCTACTTTTCCATTCAATACCCGCCACCCAACATACGTGCTCTGTGTTCCTTCCTTCTCCATATCACAGATTCTTTTTGAATTTTAGTTAATCCCCTATGCCTCTCCGCTCGTTTGATGCGCCCTCCGTCCACTGCCTGTTGCTTCCCCCCACACACTCCTTTGTTGCTCCCATTTCCCTTGTACTTAAAATGCTTTTTAAATTTACTTTGTTTCCAGGGTTTGGCAGCTCCCACTCCGCTATAAGAAATGCACTTTTGCACAAATGAGCCTTATTTTTTCATTTTTTTAAATGTATTCCTCCCAGTGGTGCCTGCCGTATTGAATCAGTAAATAAATAAAAATAAATAAAATGGTGACCGCATCATTCTGTATGCAGTCGCCTACTGAATGAAGTGGCCGCATAATGTGAAGGCACCTATGAGTTCATTTAAGTGTAGCTTCATTCATGTTTTTTGTCTACTAGTACGTTACAGTATCAAATAAAGTATTCTGCTTAAAAGCCTTTTGCCGAATCTGCTCATCAGCAAAAAACATGGGCAAAGCTAATTAGCCATAAAAGCAAGACCTATTCGCTTTGTCAATGTTTGTTGATTAAGCTGAACTCTTGAAGAAAACTGACATTTTCTCAAAATATGCACTGCAGATTATGACAGTTTCATTATGGGTTGAAGTAAGAAACTTGAAATTCCAGTTGCACAAAGCTGCAACTGATTGGAACACACATTGCAGAGTTCATTAAAAGCCATTCCGTGCAGCACATAATTTTAATGCATTTTTTTTTATGTTTGAGTGAAAAAATAGCTAACACGTTCCATACCTATTTTCTAAAATGTGCGGTAAGCGTCATCATTGTATCCTTTATTTGTGCTATACAACTGTCACATTTCCTTAAACGTGTTAAGCCAAATAATGAGGATGCCACAGAATAACTTTTGTCTAGGCTTCTGCTTACAATACCATCCACTGTCAGGACTAATGCAAAAGGGATGCTCAGCGAGGTGCGCCTCCATTAAATATAGATGGTGTCCCTTTAAAAGCCAATAATCCACAAACCTCAAAAGGTTCTCTCTTACACTTGGTGCTATTTGAGCATCTGATCCGTTCAATGGCAGAGCACACATCTGTACTGTATAGCACTACAGAACAGCAGCGCTTCATCTTTCAGTCAAAAACGCACGAGCCTTGTCTAGGGTAGTAAGCGCTATATAAATGCAATTTACATTTTATTTTCTTCTTGACTATTTCATTTTTGTTTGCGTACACAGTATCGGATATGAATCTATTTTCAAGGCCCTCTGCTTCTGGACACAAAATTGCCGGAAAATCCAACTGACAAATATGTCATTCAATTAAATCGCGTTTCTTGTAGAGACGAAAGACTTTATCTACAATAGAGGTATAAATATTATAGTTCAAGTTACCAAATCGTTTAGTCATGAGTCACAGAAACTTTGTATACTAAACAAAAAGCTATTTCCCTTAAGAATTTTCTTCAGCAATCCTTTCATATTTGTATTTGTATAGGATACCTCAAGCTCTATAAACAAAATTCCCTGGGTTGGAGTTCAAAACTTACAGAGTCCAGTGGTCCATCAAGCAATGGATGTGCCCTCTGAGCAGACCATGTTGTATATACGCAAGGCTTTTCATCATTAAAGCTGTTGGTTAATTATTGAACGGATTGATTTTATCTGATTTTACTTGCTTTGAGGCGCTCTCATCCAGCATATATTTATAAATGCAGGTTATAACTTGATCAGTAGAAATGTCAGGGGGAATCTTTTTTGGCTGGGCCATTTTCAGTTACATACTTCATACGTTTTCACAACCACTATGTTTGACATTAGCCCTGAAGAAGTGGATGGTACCTGTGAAACGTGATGGCTGAAAATAGATATACGTTTGTTTAACCTAAAGTCTGTTCACATCTTTTTAAAAGGGGCACAGCTGTTCGAGGAACCACTGCTGTCTTTGTATATTTTGAACTATGTACTAGGGAACTTCATAGATGTGGATCTTCATGTATGCCATACAAAATTAAATACAGAAGGATTTATGTACAAAGGACTTGGGGATTTTTATTTTATTGATATAAGAAATATTCTGTGACCACTGAATAAAAGATTTGATAATTTGAGCTGTAATATTGTATTTTTCGACACTATGTTAAGTATATTCTTTTGTTGTCTCCCCTGGAAAACCAGTTTGTTTGGTCTAAGAGTTCTGATTCGCAATAAACAGCTTACAGAAAAGACGTAATCATGTGTGTTCCCTAAAGAAATTATTATTCTTGACAAGATCTCCAAACACACCCACAATATTGCAATAGCAGTAAAAACACCTACAATATTGCAATAGCAGCAAAGTTGTGGTAGTAGACTAAAGGGAGAACAGAACTTTAACCTACTTTTCTTCTCAACATGTAGTTATCTATTGTGAGGGCTTTAACCACACCCATCTCACCCCCATCACTTTAATTCTTTCCTGGGCCTGCCTTTCAAAAATCCCTTGATGTCATTGGTAAATGCTTTACGTTTGTCACACCTTGAGACTGTAGTGTTACAGCCTTGGAGATTGATGCTGTTACATGGATAATTGCATGATCAGGAAGGTATCTCAGTGTGCCGCACTATCTTATCTTTATGCCTCACCGCTCGGCTAATGCAGTATGTTGACTCTTCGTCTTCCTTGGTTTCAGGCATCTTGCTGTTTCTTTGCGATGTCTGCGGGTCTTTTTTATTTATTAATTTATTTGCAGTTTTATGTAGCGCTAACTCAACACGAAGGTATTGGAGTGCTCTATTTAAAAAAAAAAAATTATATAGCACAAACTTGATACAAAGTATCAGAGCACTTTACATGAGCACTGGTTATATTACACATGAACACATTCATTTTTGGTAGCAAGGGGAGATTAAGGCCCTCATTACACGTATGACGGTCAGTGGACCGCCGCGCGGGAGGTAGCGGTCGGACCGTCACGGGCCCAGCGGTAAAGACCGCCATATTACGAGTCTCAGGAAGGCAACTACGGAACACAGCCAGGACTCTGTCCGAACCCCCAGTGTGGACGGACTGGCACAGCTGGCGGCACGCTGCTCCAGGCCAGCGGTCAGGCAGTTTCACATGTCCGTATTATGAGGCTGCACACCACCAGGATTTCCGGGGCGGTCTCACCGTCACAAAAAGTATGGCAGAAACAAACATAAAAGGGAACACTCACCTTCAAGAACACAGGCACGTCCGTAGCCGCAATGGCACGCGAATTGCAAGTCTTCCCAATGCTCCTGCTGGCCATTGACTTCCAGGACCAGCGACGCCGACCAAGATACCAACCCTAAGTACACCAGCCTAGCACACACAGGAGGGAAGGACATTAGTACACACACACAGCACGGCAAGCCACGCCCACACACATGCACTGACACAAACACCCATAACAACACACACAAACACACATGCTAAATCGCATAACTACGACACATACATGTGGAAGGAAAGCCAGGACAAGGTTGTCTCCATTGGCACCAGCGATGCAGTGGTGCATATATAATAAATAACTTAAAACCAATAAAACTATGTACAATGAGGCCCAAGGGCCAGTCCAAAAATGTTCATTGTGCCCCAAGAACACAGGGTACAGAACGAGGCCCCAATTTGACTCCTGAATGCAAAGTGCTGGTCTCCACAGGACAGAGGCATCAATGGGGCATGCAGGCACCTCACTGGGGAGGGGGGTGTATGGGCTTGGAGGGGCAGTCCTTTGGGCTGGGCTTGGAGGGGGGGTCCTTTGGGCCTGGTTTGGAGGGGGGATCCTTAGTCTTGCCCCTGGACGGTGGTGGTTTAGTGGGAGGGGGGTTGGATTGGAGGTGGAGGAAGTGGGCTTGGCCTTGGCTGTGGGAGGGGTAACTGTGGCCTTGCTGGGTGTGGACATCTTAGGTGGGGGAGGGGCATGGCAATGACCAGTGGAGGCCTGGGAGGTGGAAGGCAGGGGTCTGGGAAGGGTAGAAGGGCACAAGGGGGAAACAGGGACTGGGCCAGTGTGGGGAACAGGGAAACCTCCATCAGGAAACGTTTCTTAGGGGCACAAGGTAGGTCGTGGAAAGGACGTTTGGGAGAGGGTATGGTTGAGAGGTGTGTACGTGGAGGTGCCTTGGGTGGAGGTGCGTGGTTGTGTGCCATGTGTGTGCTGGGTGAGCGTCGGGTGGGTGAGTGTAGGCGTTTAGGTGTACTGGGAGGAGGGGTGGAGGAGATGCAGGGAGATGGCAGGGGGGAGGTGTGAGTAAATATTGGGGTGGTGTTTGCAGATAGGGTGGATATGCTGCATGCAGGGTGTTGATTGTCGTGGTGTGTGGACATGTGGTGTATGGCGTGCATGAATGGGGGTCTGATATTGTGGTGACGGCGCAAGTGATGGCACATATGGCAGGATCTGGGACTGATGAGGTGCTGACTGCAGATGTGAGTGGTACTGTGACTGTGAGGAGGGAGGTGGTGGAGGAGTCGGTGAATGGAGTGGGTGTTGGCAGGTCTGCATCTGAATTTTGTGTGTGCATGGTGGTGGTGGTGGTGTTTGTGGTGCTTGTGTCTGTCCTTGCGTACCTTTTCTGTTGATGTGGATGCATGTGGATCAGTAAGTGTGCCTTGGATGGGTGAGGGGAGAGGGATGTGGTTTTGGAACAAGCAGCTGGAGGGCGGATGGAAGAAGAAGGGACACTGGCTGTCGTCAAGGAGGAGGCCAGAGCCTGAAACGATCTCTGCAGGCCAGACAGAGCACCGTGAATGCCTTCCAGGAACGCATTGGTCAACTGCTTCTTGGATGACATTCACAATGGTTGTCTGCCCCACAGAGATGGATCACAGGAGGTCAATAACAGAGGTGCCTGCGGCGAAGGAGACGCCCACCCTCCTGGGTGAGCGGGCACAGGCAACAGGGTGGGGAGCTACAGGGAAGGCAGTGCTGGTAACAGGGGTGGCGGACAAGGACTGTGCTGGGATGGTCCCAGATGGGTCCGCCCCCACCGAGCGTCCATCACAGGAGGAATCTTACATTTGGTGTCGTCAATGCTGTCTCCCCTGTGTCACTTCCCTCGCCCTCCGTCCCACTGGTCCCCTCGGCTCCGCTGGTATCAGTCTCCTAGGTCCCCTGGGCTGTACCATCCCCACTTGCCAGTGCCCCTTCTCCTTCGCAAGATGATGCTGATGCACACAAAGACAGAGGAGGTGAGGGAGGAAGGGTGGGTTGGGAGAGAGACAGGGTGCAATCGGTCAATTTCAGCACAACAGTCACACAACTAAAACATCTTCTGAAGCCATGCCATGACACGCCATGCCCTCACCTACACATGCTACAACAATGGAACACCATGGGGGAAACCACAGAAATGCACATGTATACCACTGACGCTAATACAGATGCAATCGTGTACATGATGAGGCATATCCGCCACACCTGCCCAGGACCTGCCCTCTTCACATGCCCATCCAGACACACTTTTCCTGGACTACACAACCAACAGAATCCTGCATGGCTATTTGGCATGCCAACTAGGCCATTGTCAAATTGCACAGTGAGATCTTGGCCCACCCTACCTCACTACACATACAGTACCTGGCAGCAGATTGAGGACTCAGTCACCCCTGGCACAGTGGTTGGCATCAACTGATTACAATGGCCTGACACTACAGGTGCTACGATCCTGGTGGCATGTGCTACCTAGCACATTTTGGTTGTAGGTGACAACACAGATACCACATTGGAGCTAGCTGCACCTCCATTCACAGACTGCATGGCCACATATCCATGATGCGAATCCTGCCCGGCTGGTTAATGCCCATAGTGGACATGAATCCACCTAGTACCCAAGCAACAACTTCCCAACAGTGCAAGCCCAGAGCCACAATGACAACACACATCTTAAGTGATAGTGTGTACTTACCCCCTCATGGCTGCTGTGATGTCCTCAAGCGACCATCCACCTCAGGGTAGGCCACTGCCAAAATGCGGGCCACCAGGGGGTCAGGGTCCAATGGGCACCCTTCCCATGTTGGAAGGACGTCCCCAGCTGGGACTCTGCCGTCTTCCGGACCAAGCGTGTCAGGTCATCCCACCTCTTTCTGTAGTAGGTGCTCCGCCGGGCATGAAACCGCAGCACCCGCACTGGTTTGGTGATGGCACGCCATATCCCCTTCCTCTGATGGGCGCAGACCTGCATGGTTGAAACAGACAGAAGGACAAATGAATGTAGAGTGGCATCACAGGGACAGCAGTGGACAGCACACATCTCATGACCACACCCACATGTCATCAATCCACGTAGGTTCAGACTCCTCACCCATGTCCATTCTCCAGTCACACTGACTCGTCCCAAACCCACCATCCCCATATGCATCACTCAAAGACAGGACAGTCACACTGGCTTCACCTGCTCCTCTGGTGCCACATACAACTGTCCATACAGGGGTAGGACCCCCTCCACAAGCTTCTCCAATTCCTCCTGGGTGAAGGCTGGGGCCCTATCTCCTGCAGGACGTGGCATCTTGGCTACCAGAATCAGAACACAACAGCACATGCAGTGGAGGTCTTCTGTGCACAACTGTCAGGAGTCAAGTGAGCATGAGCACATGAAATGGCGGTCACAGCCATTGCGGACATCACCATCAACGCCGGCGGCGATCACCATTGGCTCTTTTCTCCCACAGGCAACCATGTTAACCATTGAGGAGTTGCACAGTGGTTTAGACCACCTACCGCAATGAAGTGTTACGCCGGCCAGATGAGCACAGTTCAATCTGTCCAGTGCATGCAGGACAGGCAGCTGCCATTTTACATGTGCAATGTGTATACAGGGTGCATTTAAGGTGCGTCATATGTGACATATGTTGACCTGTGCACAGCTGATAAGTGTCCACACAGTCAATGCTGTATATCGTGATTTCTACTCTCTCCCATTTGCAGGTACGTTGGAAGTTTGAGGATGCGGAATGTTCCTGTGTACAGGCCCCTAGTCGACCTTGCCAGCCTGGAAGAGCGACACATCATACAGACCTATCCTCTGAACCGTCAGACCATCATGGATCTGCTGACCCAGTTGGGGCCGGAACTATTGCCTGCCATTCGACTTCCCCATGCTATCGCCCCCGCAGTACAGGCATTGTCAATCCTCCACTTCCTTGACTCAGGGTCCTTCCAGATGACAGTAGATTTGGCAGCAGGGATGTCACAGCCCATGTTCTGAAACATCCTGAAGGACATCTTATGTGCCCTGCTACAACGTATGGCCAGCTACATCAGGTTCCCACACCATGCTGATTTTCCCACTGTGAAAGCTGCCTTCTACGATCTGACACATGTGAGAGGGGCCTTAGATGGCACCCACATTGCCCTGGTGCCACCCAGGAGGAATGAACAATTGTAAAGGAACCATAAAAACGTCTATTCCACCAATGTGCAAGTGGTGTGTCTGGCTGACCAATATATCACACAAGTGACGACCAGGTTCCCCTCGTCTGTGCATGACTTTCTGCGGAACAGCACTGTCCCACACATGATGGCACCATTACAGAGGGACCGGGCCTGCCTCATCAGTATGTATTCTCACATATGTGCCCCTCTGAACTCAACACTCTTCACAACCTACACTACACCCTCCTGGTCCTGACATGGCTCTTACCTCTGTGCACACAGGTGACTCTGGCTATCCCAACCTTCCCTGGCTACTGATACCCGTGAGACATCTGACTACAGCTGCAGAAAACAGGTACAATGAGGCCCACAGTAGTGCAAGACAAGTAAATGAGCGGAACATTGGCCTGCTGCAGGCCAGATTCTGGTGTCTGAACATCTACGAAGGTGCCCTACTCTACACACCACAGAAAGTGTGCCAGATCATTGTTGCTTGCTGCATGCTACAATATCTGGCCCTGAGAAGTCCCACCCCACTGCTGGATGCAGAGGAGGTGGCATCTGTACCAGTGGCTGATGAAGAGGACTTGGGGAGTGATGATGAGGAAGATGATGAGGATGCAGCTGACTCTAGAGCAGAGCTGATATGACAATACTTCCACTGAGATACAAGTATGTGTCATATGTATAGTATCTGTCCAGTTCCACTGTCTGCCTTGTGCCATGCTACTACCTGCTGTTTTGACTGTAGATATTGGAGATCTGACTCTGGGTGGTTTGGGGGGGGGGGGGGTGTAAGGGGGTTACATATGGCCATGAGTTTGGTTGTTCATGTGCACAGGTCGGTGCTAGTCTCACCTTGCTGTTGTGTTGCTGCACTTGTGACATCTATGTGCAGGACCAGTGTTCCCTGAACTGCCAGAATCAGTGCAATATGTGTGCTGCTACACTAGGTGGTTTTGTCTGTATTGCATCCTGTACTCGGATTCGAAATTGGGAGGCAGTGAAACATTATTGTTCGTGATAGTGTGAACTGTCTAACGTGTGGCTCTGTTTGCTGTGAGGTAGGGGCCATGTGGGAGGTATGTCTTGTGAAAAAGGGTTTGCAATGGCCATGTGTTTTTTGGACTTGACTTGCAATGTCTACCTTGGCTTCTTGTACTTACAGTGCATGTGTGTTGATTTGGCATATGTGACACCCATAGTGATTGATGTCCACTCTGGTCCCTTCCTCACCTGTTGCCTCCCTTGACCCATCTCTCCATCCACTGACTGCTCCACTGTAATACTTTCAACATATTGCTCCCCCTCTGTCACTCACACCGACATTGCCAGAACAATGGGTTAACTGTTACACACTAAATGGCTGTATCTTTCGTCCTCATGACAATAAAGATGTAGGCAGTAATTTAGGTCAATGGTGTTTATTTGGGATGTACAAGTGCAAGGGGTGATGAGTGGGGCCATGGCGGGAGGGCCCAACAGAGTACTGTGGGTAGTCGAGGTCTAGTACGGCAGCCATGGGAGTACGGAGACACAACAGTGGACAGTCAACAAGGTGTCTCAGTGACACACAAGGGAGAATGTTCAGGAGAGGGTCACTTCCTGGCAAAGGTTTTGGTCTTGGCATCAGTTCCAGCCGGATGTCTGGTTGGACGTTCTCGCTTGCGTGGGGGCTTGTCGGCTACAGGGATAGGGGAGTATATGGGTATGGTGGGAGAGGGGTGGTGTGGCATGCAGGGGAGAGGTGTGGGTTGATTGGGGGTTTGCAGTAGTGTTGGATGGGGGTGTGTAGGAGATTGGTGGGTGTTGGGTAGGCATGCTGGTTAGGAGTGGTTGTTGCCGGGGGGTATTGTTGCCTTACCGGTGTCGAGCTCTCCGTCAATTCCATTAAGTAACTCCAGATGCATGATGTCCAAGACCTTCTCATCCGAGGATGTTAAGTCAAGGGGTGGAGGTTCAGGGCCCACTGACAGTCTTGTTCATGGCAATTCTGTGCCTGGACGGCAAGCAACAGACTTTCTCCCCTGAGGTCTTTCCACTTCTTCCTGATATCCTCCATTGTGCGTGGATAGGTTCTGACTGAATTGACTAAGTCGACGATCCTCTGCCATAACTCAGTTTTCCTGGCCAATGATGTTTGCTGTACCTGGGCTCCCATCAGTTGTGGCTCAACTCTGATGATCTCGTCCACCATGACCCACACTCATTGTCTGTGAACCGTGGATGCTTCTACCATGACATGTTGGGGGCCGGGGGTGCTGTATGGGTAGAGTGCAGTGCGGGGTGATTAGTGGTGTGGGGGTGTTTGTTGTGGTGGTAGTGTGTGCAAAGTGTGCAATGTGCAGGTGTTTTTTGTGTATGGGGGTGCTTTGAGGCTCCTGGCCCTCTGGCTGGTCGTGGTAATCGCACGGGATTGTTGGTGTGTGGTGGGTGTTAAATGGTGCCGTGAGTAGGTGTGTGTATGTGTTTCAGGTGTGAGGTATTCAAACTGTCCAATGAGGTGTTGGCTACTATTGGTGGTGAGTTTCTGTACCGCGGCGCTGCTGACCACCGTTGGTTTACCACCATACATGTGCCTCGCTGCTGAGAAAGGACTAGTGATATGCGGTCAGAATGGGGTCAGCGTGGCGGGGCTGGCGGTAGATCAGTTAGCATTTCATCATCGAACGGCTTGGTGGTGTTGGTTTTGTGTCTGTATTTGGGTGGTTTGTTGTTTGTGACTAGTAATACGAAGGTTGCTGCACCGCAACCACTGGCGGTATGGTGGTGGCATTTCCCATGGCGGTCTTGCCGAAACCACCAAAGTCGTAATGAGTGCCTAAGTGATTTGCCCAGAATCACAGGATGTCGAGCCGGTGCCGAGACTAGAACCGTGTTCCCCAGCTCCAAAGTCAGCAGCCCTGGCCCTTACATCACATCCTCTTCCCTTGGGTTCTTTGTCTGATGCATGTTGGGGCAGTGTGGGAATAACTCGCTTTTTTTTATATAGCGCTTGGTGATACAGGTTCTGCCATTTCATAGCGCTGCAAAACAGGTCCCATTCTCAACAAAATCACTACAATTCATTTACAGTTAAGCTGCCTCTTCTATTATTCTCTTTGTATACAGTCAATGTTTTTAAAAATTAGGCTGTAATTGCTAATGTAGAGGAATAATTCCTTCAAAGGTTTAACACACACAAATATATGGCTGCCTCCTTTTCTTTGCTCCTGTTTTGATGCCCTCATTCTTGGGGTTAAATGCCACAAAGGTGCCTCTTTGTGGCTTGTTTGGTGTTATAAAAATGTAGGTAAACACACTAGAAAAGGTTGCATCTCTAGGGTATCATAGACAGTCTGTTGGAATGAGCAAAAAAACACTCCCAAGATGGCGGCCTTGTCGTGTTCTCCCTCCTCCAGCGACAGGCTTGGGAGGGTTGCTGTGGCACCTGGCATAAATTTGTTAAACTCCAAACCATAACACATAGGTAAAAGATATTGTCATTTACGCCAATATGTCCAACTCTCACAAATGCAAGACCTATTGCATTCCAAATGCTTGTTCCGTTCTGTGGCTGGATTAAGCCCTTTCAGTTCTCCTGTAATGCACACTCATGGGAAGTTCTGATGATTGTTAGAAGAACATTCTTTGCATCTCACCAGCCTCTCTGCATTGCGCAGCCCAAAGAGCATGTGAACGCAACACTGTGTCACTAATGGGATTATTAAAAGTGGACAGAAGCAGGCCACCAGATGCAATGTACTCTCAGCTTTAGAGACAGTTTATGGATCAGTTAGGAAATGTATACAGAAGAAAAGCACATTCTTCAATTACTTTGCAACTGGTTCACCTACGACCCCTGACCCCCGAAGCCCAGAGACCAAATACAGAAGACCATCTCTGATTGAGTCACCCATGTTTGAGACAAATACACCGGAAATCGACGGGGTTCGACGTACCCTGAGACACTAATGCTGGTTCTACCCTTGAAAACCAATGCAGCCAATTTAATTTTTACTCAGTACACTTAACAAGGATTTGTGTTACCGAGGTGCACTGCACAATGCTTTTGTCATTGTTGCACAATTAGGAGTCATGTGGTTAAAGACAGATTGTATGTGTTTTGTTAGCGGCCTTCAGCGTTGTAGATCAAACCAATATCTCCGGGATTCTTCACTAAATATGAAATCAGGACAGGGCCCTCCAATGGGGTCATGATTTCTGACAACTGCTATGGTAAGAGTAGAAGTCCTTTAAGTATCTTTGGGGTCAGGGATTGCATTTATAAGTAACAGATCCTCCATTCAGACATAGATTACATCTTTTATTTTTGCACAACTGACATTATTCTCACGTCATTATCTTTTTTCATGGCCTCATTTCTCAAATATAAGCCCAATCAGAAAATCCATGACTGTGCTTGTTTTCACCAAAAACCAAACAGCCTCTAGCCAAAGCACTCGGGATTCAAAAATAACCACAATTGCTATTGTTTTGTGTATGACAATTTAAATGAGATTTCCCAAAAGTGTTTTCCTGAAAAAAAAAAAAAGCTCAGACCTCATTTCAACTATAAACTGAGAATTTAAAAAAATTGCATTGGGAGGTGCTCTTTCTAAAAGTTCATCCTAATTGTCCAACTGAGGGTATGAGACCTAAGTCCATTTATTCACCTTTCGAATACCTTTCATGGTACAATGGAATATCACTTTCCACAAATCTGTAATTCACTCTTCGGTTCCAATTTTTGATGTGATGTTGTAAAAAAGGCTCTCTGGTTTCAGTTTCTATTTATTTTTTTTGTGACCCATGCATGATCATCTCAACTGCTGTGGCCTGACCAGTTTTGAATACCATTTTTGAATACACCATTTTTACCTATGATATTTACTTTTCTTCAGATAGACTGGCACACTGCCTAGTAAAGGCATTCTGTATGTGTAATACTTTTTTAGGTTCAGCATAGCAGCATGCAAGTGCTGCAGTTTCGACGTGTTGTTAGCAACCTGTGGGATTTAGACATTTGTCCTGCCTTGAGGCTGTTTTGTCACGCCTTGCAGACTGCCCGTTACATGGATAATTGCACCACTGCCGATATACTTCAGTGTGGGTGAACTTCTTTTTCTTTTGTCTCTCCCCTTTGCGCTCCATGCCGCTTTGAAGTTGCAAACAGCGCAAACTCGATCGTCGGTGTGGAGCGCTTGGCATAAGCATCAGTGTTTGTTTTCTCTTTCCTTCGCACTGCATGGCAGAGCCGAAATGCTTCGGCTTGTTCATTTGAGGGAAACTGGAGAGAGGTGGCTTTGTGGTGAATGGACACATAGTTGCTGCTGGACTAGTCACCAGAAAAGGAAAACATATAAGGCAACCTTTATTGTGCCAATGTTTCATAGGCGGAGATAAATGGTCCTTTGAGAGACCATGTGGTGTGTGTGTTAGTGTGTGTGTGTGTGTGTGTGTGTGTGTGAGAGAGAGAGAGAGAGAGAGAGAGAGTTTGATTCTGCCATGTATTCTGTGAGCATTCGGAAGAAACTGAGGTACGTGGCTCCATCACAAGTGCTTAGGAGCCTAGGTAGTAGGTGGTCTTGAGTGGTACATTCAACATTATACAGGAGTAAAGGGATTAGTTAATGATGCTCACTGTACACATGACGTCGACCCTGAGGTTTAGCATGGAGTGGGTAGGAAGAGAACCACCGCTATATGTTGTGACGTAGATTGCTGATGCTAAAGAGACGAGGTTCAGTAGAGCACTGAGAAGCGCCGTTAGGCATGTTAAAATGGGCTTAGTTGCCCAACGACTATGCACCGTGGGGTTGGGATCTCGCACCCCGAATTCACGGCCTTTACTCATACTAGTCTCTGACTGTGCGGGTGTCCTCACACGGCGAGGTTGCGTCCAGAACTTGCAGAAGTGCGGGTCTGGTGTTCTAGCCCCATGATGTTCTGCGGTGTACAAGCGCTCCTGCTACGCTCACACACAAAGCCCAAGCCAATATCGTGTGGCACCCAATCAGCTTGCCTCATGTGAGGCACAAACAGAGGCGGGAACGTTCAACTTTTTAACTTGAGAGTATAAGGTGATTGTTGTTTTTTCTGTGAAATTGTTTAGGTTTTTCTGTCCCTTCTCTTCTGAGAGCTGTCAGTGCAGCGCGTGGACTGTACGCTCTCTGTGGTTCCAGACAGCGGGCTTGCCATCCTGGGTCCTGTCAGGGCTTCATCCACTGACTTCATCTGTGCCTGGGTCTGAGGCAATACTGCTGGGCAATGTACTTTACCCTGTATGTTCTTTCCACGCTGTTTTCCATAGAATGCATTCATCTTTGCTCCTACCCGCCACACGTAAGCTTCCAGGCTCATTAGAAGACAATGGGCATTGAAGTTGCAATTCATCGACATTTAGGCGCTGCAAAAACACGGAAACACGCTGGTATTAGGACAGAAGTTAGCATGCGTGTTTTTATGCTAGATCGTACTGGCTGCACATCTCGACTAGACATGCCCTCTTCCTCAGTGTATTAACCAAACTAATCCAGTGAAAGAGTGAGGGCGGGGTTGGGAAGGAGTGTTTAAGAGCTGAAACCTCACCTTCTCAAGTCAGTAAGAATGTCGTTGCTTTTGGTGTATCTCTGTTGAAATGCTATTTAGATTTTTTTTACACAATAATACTAACGGTGTCTAAGCATCTACTTCTCGGTCGCACTGAGCCTCAGTGTCACCATGAATCTCGTTTTTCTTAAGGCCGATCAAGGTGAGATTTATACTACATCTTCCAGAATGCACTGCGTTAAGTAAAAGCTCGGGGCTAGGAACATGGTTTAACGTTGACATTTATTTGTACCAAATCTACAATACGGTGCTAACCAGGAAACTATCTCTGTTAGGTTATTTAGATTATACTCACTGCTGAAATTTGTGTGAAAACTGCATGTTACGGGGTTGGAGCCATTCCTGGAAGACTCAGGCTTTCAGAGACTGAAAAAGTGAGTGTGATTGTGCTACACGGTAGTAACACACTGGATTAACACAGCTAAGAAATATGGTAAAAGTGTTATGCTAAACATTTTATCAGCAATACTATTTTAACTCGTGCTAATTTAGTTATCCTCAGAGGTGCCAAAGTAAGGATTTTGACCTTTATGGTGGTCTGATTACATGCAGACACCCACCACAGACATCCAACCAGCTTTACTATCCCACATATGTTACGATGATGTTGAAAACCTACTTTAACTGTAGGAAGGTAATGAGTACAACGTGTAGGCACCCCTCCCCTGTGTTGTACATAATAATGATATTGCAAGTCCCAGAGAAGTTCTGTGACTACAGATAAAAACCCTTTAAATATGCATGCAGGAGTATTTTATCCCACATAAGTGGCTTCCCTCGTCTATCGAAATAGCTGTCACGGCGTCCCATATCTTTATTGAGTGGCTTATTCAGTTCTCCTTTTCTTTGTATCTGAGACTTGTAATTTTTTCTACTTTACATAACAAGGAATGCAGGCCCCAGAATGCAATGAAATATCAAGGACCAAGTGCATTACGCAAACATGGCCTGAGTGCATCCTTCACATGGTGTTGCTGCCCTCAAGCCAATTTGACTGAGGTGAAGAAATCAAATGGGAACACCCAGTATACGGTTAGGTTTTGCCTGCGGCAACATCACATAGGCTGTCGGTGAAATGTTTTGTAAACAAAAAAACTCAACATACGCTTAGATCTTGCCCATTACTTACCACTTGTTGCCGTCAACAGTATGCTTGCTTATTGGTCAGTGCCTCCTGCTTCCTCCAGACGCTTCCAGCGTTTGTTCCTGCCTTGGAGCATGGACCAAATACAGCTTCCTGTCTGTGTTCAGTACAGTTTTTTTTTTTTTAACATGCATTCCAAGTGGATGTGCCTGCAATCCATCCACCCTCACTACCATCATCTAGGCTCGTGTCTCAAACCCTTACCCTCATCCCTCCCTCATGTTGCTCCCCCCGCTGTTCATTGTGTTGATGCTTCCTCTCTCCCCTGCACCTCCTCGAGTTGCTTGCGCCTTCCTCCTGCCACTGGCCTACTCCTGCTTTCCACTGTCTTACTGCTCCCTCCCTGCACCTCCCTCCTGTTGCTAGAAGCCCTCTGTACTCCTCTAACTGTCTATTTTGTTGCTAACCCCTCCTCGGCACTCCCCTCATGTTGCTTGGCCCCAGTGTTTTGTTTTGGATATATTGCACAGCACTACAGGCTGCTATGCCACATGGCTTAAAAACAAAAAAGCACTACAACAAGGTCATCGCTGGCCGTGTCATAGTGCCTTTTAGGTCAAGCCTAGGCAGCGCACATGTGCTCTCTCTCAGCACGTTGTAATCTATTTCTGTGGGCTTTCACCATGCATATTACATGCCCATCACTTTCATTTGTTCCTTGGCCTGCCTTTCAAAATTCCTTTGGTTTCAATGGTAAATGCTTTACATGGATCCCGCCTTTTGGATAATTTTGTTCTTGCCCTGGAGACTGACCCTGTTATATGGATTATTGCACAATCGGCAATATACGTTAGTGTTGGCGCACTGCTTTTTTCTTTTGCCTCAACAGTTTCCTGCTCGAGTTCTGCTCCATATCTTCGACCGCCCCCCTTTGTCCCACTTTTCATTCACCTGTTGTCCATGTTGCCTTTAGCCCCTCCCTCCCTCCTCATGCTGTTCGTGATGTAAACTCCCCAATTCCACCCCCACCCCATTGTTTATCGTGTTGTCTCTTCCTTTGTGAGAGCGTCTTGCACTGGAGGGGCTTGGTTGGTCTCTTGAAGAGTCAGAGGAAGAAAAACTGTTCCTGCTAGTTGCTCTATACCCAGGGGGTTTGTTCATCCTGTTTGGTTTAGAAGATGCTGCTTGCTCAGCCTGCAGAATCTTGGCAGAAGATGGCCATGCAGAACCTGGAGGGCAGCGAGGTGAACCTTGACATCATGCACAAAGACAGACGTCAAGCGCTGCAAGTGGGGCTTTATTGCCACCCGAAAAATTGCTGTGTGGCGCTCTTATTACGTTGCACAACTTTCTCGATGTGTCTGCTTTTTTAATTTAAATTATTGCATTTTGCTACACTCTTGAGTGTGGCTGAGTTGTAGTCTCCAGTGCTGCATCACCCTGCCAAGCCTCCAGCTCTAAGGGTGCAGTGGCATGGGAACAGTACGCTTTTGACTTGCTTCACTCTTCAATGAAAGGGAAACAATCCCAGGGTTGCTAAAGATCGAACTTCCGGATAAGCGATTCCTGTTGTGTAAGCTTGCCACTTGGAGATCGAATGTGTTCAGGATGCCTCTGCTACAAGACCAAGTTGAAGCTCACATGTTTAAGATTGCATGCCGGTCATGGAGATCGCTACAATAAACAATGAGCTATTTTTTTATGTCAGTGTTTTAAAGTTTGTAAGAGAAAAACGTTTTAAGTAGCATACATGTTCTCTTATATTGCACGTTACACAACTTAATTTGCCTTCTTCAGCAATATGCTAGTCAGCTAGCAACTCTGATGGTGGGTTGGTGAAAGCGGTATTCTATTCTAATTAGCATGGCAGATTTAAATTAGGATGCTAAATTGCAATATTTTCATTTTTTGCTGCAGATAGAGGAAGAAGGTACATGAAAGTGCTTTAGTTATATGCAGGCCCACTGGAATTATGTGGCAGACAGGACCAAATTATGGGGCAGGATTTGACCACTTGTGTGGCAAGAAAAGTCCAGCTATGCATTTACAACGCCAATAGCTATAACTCGAGGAAATGAGAGACCTATTGCATTGCAAATGCTTGTTTAGCACTACACCCCATTATTTTAGCTACTGTATTTTGACAATAAATACCTGTGAGTCACCCAGATCAGAAATCTTCTAAAATGTGTTTTATGGTTATTTCAATCATCAGAGGACACATTATTGGAGCTGTGGTAGGTAAATGTAGTCTCATTATTAGCTGCAGTAAAATACTTTCTCGAGTGTTGTGAAATCAGCTGGCTGGAACTATACATTACAGTGAAGCCGACATAGAATAGCTTCCTCTATCAGAATCATTGATAATGTGGCTGGAATCACGTCAATTGCAGCATGTATGCTTGTTAATGTATGCCTGAGCCAGAAGTGAGCGCACGTTTCAGCAAGTATTTGGCTGAAGTTACTAATAGACAACATGCTAGACAACATGCTAGTCACCCCAGCCTCTGAGAGAATATTCTTCTCTCACGATTGGGAATGACCAATGTGTATGGAGATTCCTGAGATAGTGAGCAAAGTCTGAAACTAAAAATAGCTCTTGAACTATGAAGGAAGTGAAACTGATACAGGTTCTTCATGGGTGACTAGAGCCACATGCTGAGTGCAGCTACAGGTGTTAAAATGATTCTGACTGCTCTCAAGATTTGGCTCTCCCTTGTCTACCCCCTTAAAAAACATCACATATTCAGAACTGAAGAAATTGTGTCTTTTTGCCAATAGCTCTAATTCACAATCCCAATTAGCAAAATGATTGAATGCTATTTCATAGAAAAGCACATTCATAGACTACAAGTTCTGGGAAACAGTTTAACCTAAACTGTTTAGGTGAAAATTATAAGATCAATGACATTCACCATTTGGTAGAAGCAAATCAGCTAACATATATAATGGTGGTGGCTTTTGTCTAAAGCTGGATTTCATTCAGCTACAAGTGAATATTCAAGATACTATAGCAGGCATGCAGGCACTACTATGGTTTCTCCCACTGCTTAATGTGAGCCAGTGGTTGATGGTGGGGCTCACCTGCACTCATTTTAAGAGACCAGCACGTACTTTTCCTCATCAGTCATTTCCCGAGTGCAAGAGAAGGAAAAAAACAAACAAAGAGGAGCAAAGGAGGAAGAGAAAGAAGGGAAAAAAAACATTCCAAAGGCAGAAAGTAGGCGCCTGCAAGATTGAAATAAAGAGACAGAATATGTGATTAAAGAGCATGAGGTGGATTCCAGACTACTTGTCCTTGGTTTTCGGTTAGCCAACATTTAACAGCGCCAGCCAATGGCGTCTGAGCAGAGCTTTAGGCACTGGCACTCAATCTTTTACAAATTAAGCACTGTCATTTCTCCAACCTTCAAACTCACTCTTGGTGGGTTTACCACAGTACAGTCTAGTATCTTCTATTATTCGAAGCAGCACCTGTCCAGGTGCAGAACTTGTTGGGAACAAAATGTGCACATGTACTTCTGATGTGACCTACCTCCCCTCAGGAAAGTACTTTGAGTCGGCCAAATTGGCTGACTACGAGCTTGAAAATACTCAATAAATTAAAAAAGAAATGAGGAATAAATGCACCGCCAAGTTCTGGCGTCCTCCCTTTATTGGGGTCCAGGAGTGTTGCGTCCATTCATCTTCCCGCCTGCCAGGGCCTGGCCGATTCTGCCTTCTTCCAATAATTAGCTTAGGACTGTGATCCTCGCTCTCTGCCTAAAGTGCAGTCCAGAGAACATGTGAGAATGCACAGAGGCAGCACTAATGGGATTAAAAAAATGAAAGCAGCGAATCTTTCAGTACAGTGCACTCCCAGCATCGGACTCGTTTTATGGATCACTTTTCTAATGCCTTAATTGGAAGATCTGAAAAAGAACGCAACTGTCAGCAAAGACTGTGAAAAATAGGAATACAAGTGGCACGCGTTTTGTGGATGAGTGATTGATTTAAAGGCAACCATTCCAAGGACGGTTCATGGATGCAACCAAAACATCCCTTTTGAAAATATTTTACCTCAAAAACTTATCACGCACAAACATTAAGTTTCAGGAATCTGCTCTTTAAGAAATAACACAGGTTCCACTTGAGTAGAAGCCTTGAACTATGCTAATTGACTCTTCAGGGCGAGGCCATCTTATCAAGAAATGTGGCCATATTACCGACAAGATCAGTAAGTTGAGATGATTCACACAGGCCACTTCTGTTTCATAAAATATGAATGAAGCTGAATGCTCCCTTAAGTAGTTTTAAAAGAACTGTCTACAGCTTGAAAGAAGCAGGCTTCACTAACATTTAAGGGCACAACTCATAACACTCTTGGGGACATAAGTCCAACTTAAGTCTACGAAATCAATCATATGCTGGCACAAATAGTATTTCAGGGTATGTGGACTCAGATGGAATTTACATCTGGAAGATCTAAAAGTATGGAAGATTTTTAACTATTGTAAATGAAGGGGTATACCCCCAGGAGATGGACACCAGAAAGGCATGAATAGCTGCAAAGTTGACACTTTGTGGGTATTCATAATTTTTTTTCAAAAAAGGTTTTCATTACCAAATTGTGAATCTATACTTACTGCCAAAAAGACTCAAGTAACAGAAAAGTTGGGAGTGAAAAAACCCTGATCACCGAGTACTTTCTTCAGAGATAAAATATTTCTCAGTTTGAGTTGAGAAAAGAGGATGATGTAACTTGTATCTTAACCATAACCATGAAGCGGCAGATTTTCTGCTGGTTGAAAACAGGCATATTAGGTTAGCTCTACACGTGGAAGTCACCTATGGGTAGCCAAGGATATTACAGCTGTATCTTCTGCACTCCCCTTGCAAGCCCTGTTCTGCGGGGATTATATTGACATAAACACAGTTTATACAGACATGAAGATCAGAAAGTAAACATAAGCCCTATTAACTTTTTACTACTTCCAGGTTTTGGTCTTATCCTAGCCTCTCATCAGCAAACAGAAGTCATATGCTGGAAGTTGGCATAGAGTCAACAGATGATGTCATCAGGGGATCAAAGGCTGGATGATGTCACTTCCTCTATCTCTGGCATTTTGTCAAATAAAAGCACATGGCGTACACACAGAAATCTCCGATTTTTTAAGATTTAGATGCCAGCCATTATTGTTGTTTATCTTGAATAAATATAATGTCACAAAGATAAGCAAGTAACATATTGATGCAATTAGTGCTTTCTTTGTGAATCGGAGGCTAGCAGGCTGTGATGCAGAGTCCTCCAAATAAAATATCATACTTGAGCACGTGGATATATTAGCACACGAGCAGACTTTTTAGTATTTGCTCATTTACAGGGGAATACACAAAATCTGTTTAACAATTCTGCTAAATGAACATTTCAAATTTCCTGATGCAGCACAGACCAAAGAATGGTGCAAAGGCAGCCTGCGATGTCTGAATCAGGTGGCACTATTGTCTCCAGTAATGCCTGCTCGATATTAACAGTCAATTAGAAGGCAACACTACAGTATATGCTAAATATGCTGAGTGAGTCACCCAACTACATTTAGTAGCTGTCGTGTGAAGAATCACCTACCCCTTTACTCCCTCAGCCTCCCATAGGATCACTGCAGCCAAAACAAGCATTTAAAATGCAATAGGTCTCCCATCTGTGAGAGTTAGAGCTATTTGTGTTGTAAATGACAATGTATTTCACCTATGTGTTAGGTTTGGAGTGTAGTGGATGTATGCCAGGTGCCACAGAAACCCTCCCAGGCCTGTCGCTGCAGGAGTGAGGACACAACAAGGTGGCCATCTTAGGAGTGTTTTTGCCACATTCCTACAGGCTGGCTGTGATACCCTAGAGATGTAACCCTTTCTAGAGTGTTTACCTAAACCTTTAAAGCACCAAACAAGCCACAAAGAGGAACCTTCATGGCATTTATCCCAGAGAATGAGGGGGTCAAAAGAGTTAGGAGCAAAGAAAAGGGGGCAGCCATATATGTCTGTGTGTTAAACTTGTAAAGGAATTATTCATCTGCATTGGCAATACCAACTTTACTTTTATAAACATTGATTGTATACAAAGAGAATAACAGAAAAGGCAGCTTAACTGCAAATTAATTATAGTGATTTTGTTAAGAATGGCACCTGCTTTCCAGTTCTATGAAATGGCAGAACCTCGATTATCAAGCGCTCTATAAGAAAAAACAAGTTATTCCCAGACTGCCCCAACACGCACCAGATAAAAAATACTAGAGGAGAGGATGTAGCGTAAGGGCCAGAGCTGCCGACTTTAGAGCTGATCGCATCCTGTGATTCTGGGGAAATCACTTACTCTCCCCTTGCTACCAAAAATGAATGTGTAATGTAACTGGTGCTCATGTAAAGTGATGTAATATTTTTATAACATGTTTGCGCTAACTGAACTCTGTTTGAAGAGGCCCACTTTACATCCAAAGGCTAGAATTATTTTGCTATCAAGCTTGAGGCCGTGAATTGCTTGGGTCTGGAGTCACAATGCCTTTTCCACATTTTTGGAAACAACACTTTTACCATCTTCTTGCCTAGAACTAACCTATGTGCTTGGTTGGTGACCCTCCGGAGGTTATCAAGAGCACATGCTATTACCCAGATTTAGGCTATACTCAAGTAAGTTGGTTAATGCACCCCCACTACGGAGCTCTTGACAGAATGAGAATGTCACAAATTACAATCCTGACATAGCTTTTTCACCTCTTCATCTCTGCAAGGTCACTGCAAATGAATTATATCAATTCTGTTAAGAATGGCACCTGCTTTGTAGCGCTATGAAATGGCATAACCTGTATTACCAAGCACTATATCAAAAAAAATAAAAAAAAAGCTATTCCCAGACTGCCACAACAAGCACCAGACAAAGAACCCTAGGGGGAGAGAATGTGGCGTAAGGGCCAAAGCTGCCAACTCTGGAGCTGGGGAGCGTGGTTCAAGTGTTGGTGCTGGCTCAACATCCTGTGATTCTGGGCAAATCACTTAATCTCCCCTTGCTACCAAAAACCAATGTGTTCTTGTGTAATGTAACCGTTGCTCATGTAAAGCGCTGTAATGCCTTTGTATCGAGTTTGCACTATGTAAAACTGCAAAACAATTCAATAAAGCGGTACAATACCTTTGTGTCGAGTTTGCACTATATAAAACTGCAAAAAAATTAAGAAATACATTTTAAAAAGCCCCTGCAGACATTGCAATGAAGCGGCAAGATGCCCGAAACCAAGACGACGAAGAAACAACAAACCGCCGTAAGCAAAGCAGCGAGGCAAAAGAGAAAATAGTGCGCCACAATAAAGTGCATGCCTGATCGTGCAATAATCCATGTAACAGGGTCAGTCCCCAAGGCAGTAACAAAGCGGCCTCAAGGCGGGACAAACAAAGCATTTACCAACGACGTCAAGGGATTTTTGAAAAGCAGACCAAGGAACTAATTGAAGGGCATGAGAGGAGTGTGATTAAAGCCCACAGAATAGATTACAACATGTCAAGTAGAGCAGTGCTTGACCGCTATGCTCAACCTAAAAAGGTGCAAACATGGTAAATATCAGTTCATGCAATGATCCCGCAGGTGGTGCCCTTTCCTTCTACTGCCCTTTGAGAGCACAGCAGTCCCAGAGGTCTCACTTATAGCCCTTATTTGCATGTCATCAGTGTGCTGAAAGCACAACGTCTCTTTCTGCAGATCCGACTGGGCCGGTTTGTTCAGTGTTTCTGTTTGAAGTATGACCTTGTATTGCATCTACTTACTGTACAACAGATATCGACAAGGCAGAGGGGACACGCAAGTATAACACTACAAAAAAGATTCGGAAGACACATTTTTGGAATGGGTCCCGTATTCTTTTGGCAGCCAAGTACTTTAAGCATTCGCAGGTCCAGGGTCAGACTAGGATGGAAAATAGGCCCGGGTACAACAAAAAAAAGTGATCCCCATTAGTAAATTAGAATGGTAAAAATGTGGCCCATGTGCTTTGAACTTGTAAAGACATGCTGTATAATAGTTTTGCAAAGTATGGAAAACTGCACAAATTGTAGCACGCAATGTTTGTTTTCATTTCATGGTAATACAAAGTAAAGTCTGACCCACCAGGCCATAAAACTGGCCTTCAAATAGCCAAAGACTGGCCCATGCACTGACTTGTCAGACCTTCCCATCAGGCACTGCCTGACTGCCCTGTAGGCCAGGCCGAACCTGATCAGGTTCTAAGAAGATTTGGGCTTTGAAATCTATAGGTACACTCTCCGTTGTGTGATTACAATCAACTCTTCCAAGCACTTTTTAGATGCATTGTATGTATGAGAGCAACCTGTATTAGACATCAGTTTCTTGTAGACATAATTAAGCACTCAACAATGCCAACTGGTAAAAAAATGTTCTCAGCAGGTGTCAATGTGGTTGACAAGTGCATATATAAGTTTGACTTTTTTAGAACATTTAAGTATAGTCAGGGTCTGACACTCAACTAAAATGGCTTCAGGGGCCATAAAAAGCAAAAACAAAAGAGAAAGACCCATTAAAAGAAAATTAAGCAAGAGGCCCACATAAAGGCGTGGGAACATCCTTCATCGGTGACTGCAGTAAGCACCATGGAAAAGTCTTAATGGTTTCATAATTAACTTGGTCATCCCCTGGGGATCAAGGTGAAAGAAGTGAACTCTAGATCACAGCTCATTTTACCACAATGAGTCTATTACCGTCTCATACTTTACTTGGGTAGGGATTTAACAAAAACTGGTCTTACATTTGTCTCAACGGGTGGGCAAATAAGTAAATGGAAAGCTGAGGCCAAATGGGATTACTCCAAGCAGCTCCTTGAATGCAAGGCGTGAATTATACAGCACTCGCTGGTGCACTCTCAATCCTTGTGGAACAGTCAAGACAAACTGCAGAGGTTTTTCGACAAAGTGAAGTTGTCGCCTTTTTTGTACTGGGAGGCCCAAGCTGCAGAGGGGAAGGAAGAAGAGCAGTTGGAATGAATTTTGGAAGACAAGACAGGGTGTAAGACATCAATGGAGCACTGGAGTCCCAAAATGGGTGTTAGCACCCCGGGAGGTAAAACACAGAGGGGGTGCTAAATGAGTAACGCAGAAGTGAAATGGAGAGACAGAAAAGAAGTTAGGGAGAAGGAATGGAGGAGTTGGAATTTATTTAGGAGGAAAGGGTAGAGAAGCAGGACTTTCAGACAGCTGAAGGCCTGGGGAGGAAGGGGCAGACGTGGGTTAGAGGAGAAGAGGGTGGTAGACAAATTAGAAGGCCAGGAGTGGTGGTGGGGTAGCAGAAGAGGCAATGAGGCAGGACTGGAAGTGAAAGAGTAGTAGGGACAACACCATTGGAACCTATAACAAAGAAGGGTTGCAGAGGAGGTAGAGCATAAGAGTAGCAGGAGACAACAGGCTGATAAACCATAGAACAAGAGGGCATCGGGGAGTGAGAATTCCAAGGATGAGAGAGAAGCAGGAGAAAGGCAGGTACAAGAGAAAGTGGCACTAAGTGTGCAGGGGTGAAGGGGAAAGGACACCCAAGTTAAGAGGCGTTTGAATAATGAAGAAGCCAACAGCATGGTTACGTGTTCTCATCTGAGACCAAAGGATATTCGCTGTGCCCATTTAGTGCTTCCTGTGTTCAACTCGGGAACCTAGACTCCAGTGCTCGAAATTATGAGGCCTTACTAGAGGGGATGCACATCAAGGAACTAGATTATAAACAGGGCATGGTGCTCTTTCATTTACCAGAAGAGAGGTAAGGCAGATTCAACTCTGGGGGCCAAATAGCCAAACCTTAGGCTATGGACACTGCTCGTTGAATCTTGAAGAAGTCTTATGGACTGGCTGCCAAAGGATTAAGATATTAGAGCACCACAGAGGGTGTGTGACTCAAGTACTAATGTCCACACTTATCTACAGCCTTGTAAAACGGCATCACCTCACCAGTTCAATAAAGAGACAGAGTTACTTGAAATAAGAGATTATTGAGAATGAATAGGGATGTCAACAAAGAGGCGTGTTACACGAAAAGTAAAATGTCGGGTTCAGTTTTATACATACTGAGACAGAGCCCAGGAGTTATACAAGAATGTGCTGTTATCCCGTCTCTCTCTCTTTTAAAGCACGGTCTACTGCAGCACTGTTCTTGACTACATTTCTGATCTGAACTTCTACCAGGGTTGACACATATCTAGCAGGACAGATCTATTTTTGGAGCAAACATAACTTGCATAAGGGACACCGGGAGGGCAAAGCAATGATCACTAGGTCGTTCTATTTTTAAAACATGTGGCTACATCACTACTTAATAACTCTTTATGACGGCGGAATAGCAAAGTCATATTTGAGTAATTTACACATTGATCAAAAACAATACCAGCTACAGTGCACTTGTTAATGGAGCAGTAAGTACTTTCAACAAATTTCCTGCTGCAATCTTCCTCCCAAAAGTATTCTTATATGAAGTAGACACAAACTAAGTTGCTAGAAGAGCTGAAATTAGAGTTTACACTAAGGGTACGTATAATTTTTATTGTGCAAGCTTAGATTTGCACAGTTCCAGGTTATTGATCATTACATAGTTCATAGATGTTCCTGCCTTTCTCTTATTCCAAGCATAACTTGTATTCTCAAACACGTTGTGACTTTTGGTTATATTATATATCTCAGTTATATGTGAGAAATATGGGGGGGAAAACTTCCAATTTCGCAAAGTAACATTGACTTGGGTACAATGGGGCACAGGTGATGAGGGGAATGCAAATAATCTAACCAATGGTAATAATTTAGAGAAGCATTCCAATCCATCGTTTTTCACCCACTGTGTCACTCTAGAGAGAGGCCCGCCTTGTGCAAATCAGTACTGACTCTGCACCTCATGGGAACACCCGTCCCAAACTGCCAACTGAGGCCCCCTTCAGAAAGGATCATGTGGAGGGGTGGGTAGAAATAATGCTTCGGAGGCTTTGAGGTTACGATTTACTGTACGATTAGTTTACTGTGAGGCCACACTAGACAAAAAAAACAGGTCTTCTGTCAGAAGATTTTTAAAAAAAAATCACAACAAGCTCTCAATATTAGTGCTGCACTGATAGGATTTGAATGAGGTCTTATTCATTCCCTCTTTTTGGGGTCTTCGTGATTCTGTTACTGACGTTCTGTCAAAAAAACATGGAAACCACCCAGGTATGGATGGATTCATTATGCAGGCTTCCTTGTTTTCCTCTCTATTCCTGTCTGTTTTCCCATTGTCTCGCACTTCCTTGTCCCCTCTGCCTTCTCCATTCAATCCCCAGTGATATTGTTGTGGTCGACGAAAGAAAGTACCCCACGGAGTAAGGAGACAGAACCCCATTTCGCAGCATGTTTGGTCCACAAAGTTAAGCATGGACTTCCTCTACTGTCCCTGCATTTGATTGGTAAAGTGAGGGATCCTTTCTACTTAAGTCCGTTATTGTAAAGGAGTCATTTACACCCAATGAAAAGAAAGAATGCCCCTGTCATGAGACGAAAGGAAAAAAACTGTTTTAATTAAATGTGGAGCTAAATACCATCTACCCATGATGTGAGACTCACTTGGGAAGGCCACTGCTCTCCTAAGCTGATGTGGGACAAGTGGTGCTCATTGGCGGCGTCCACGACTCCTGTGATCCTGTGTAATCTTCCAGCTCGTCTCGTTCTCCTCTCTCTGTTCCTTCTTTCTCGGGCTCTTTCTGACTGATGACGTTTCCCCAGGCTTTTGTCACTGTTGAATCCTCTTCTACATCATTCGTCCTCCTTTCTCTTTTTTTCCTGTGTGCGTTCTCCTCCTTCCTTCTCCTCCCGTTCGTTGCTTCCTCTTTAAAACCTTGACACCAGCTCACCAAGAAAAAGCCTCTTATAGTTTCCTGAGCCATGTGGGTCCTTGCCTTCAACCCCTCCCATTCTGTTAGTTTTTTCTTCTTCTGCTTGTTTATTGCTGTTTTCTCTGTTTCTAGAGTGCCTCTGATCTTGAGTGAAGACCCCTCAAGAACTTCAGCATCCTGTCAGGTACATTTTTCCTTTAAGCCTCCCTTCTTCCCTCAAAGATCATGAGCAGGCCCAGGCTGGGTGTGGCCTTGTTAGGCCTCCTCAGGGAGGTATGGCTTGGAATCTGTAGCATAGCGGGCGAGAAACACAATTGGGAATACCCTCAAAACTTGGTGCATAACATCAATCACACAGAAGGTGATGTGAGTAATGTTTGCAAAACGTCTAACCGAAGGCAATTGCTTGGCGTAGCATTCCAATTCTTTTCCCCCCACTGTGCCCCTCTAGCCAGAGACCTGCATAGAGGTCGAAACCAGTCTTGGGTTGCTCCTGTTCGGGTTCAGAGAGGACCTGGCTTGACAGTTTCTACTGGATGCTGGACCAAGGCTAATTTCACATGGCTGGGTTTATTCGGAAGTGACACAGTGGGCAAATAAACCAACTGGTTGGAATCCACCAGCATGAGACTACAAAAAGGATCTTGCCTACCTCTGTAAGGTGCGTGAGGATTCGACCAGCCTGAAGATCAGTTGATCGGAGCAGAGCTCATGGATGTTTGTTTCTATGCAGAATTAAGTATTTTGTTCTGTCACCTACCCTTGTAGTTTCTATTCCCTTACATGAAAAATCGATATTATTCCGAGGTAGCAGAAAAAGAGGGGCCCGCACAGGTGCATGGGTTATTTATTCACCTTCCTGGGCTCTGTGATCTAGTTAATAAATGCACTTTTTGTTTGGGATGCTACTTACATAGTTTCCTTTGCCTCCAAGTGTGTACTTCGCTATCAGCTGTGTATTCTTACTGTCTTTTTATAATCTTTACAATAGGACAGAAGCAGTTCATAACTTTATGAACTGCTATTTCAGGTATCCAGACATGGTTTGTACTCCTGTTGCATATTCACATTCTACATCAAACCCTAAGCGCTCCAGATTCAACCTGGCATGTACAATAGAATTTTTGCAACTGACTCTATAGCAATTCGCTATCTTACCTTTCATTACCTCCCATTATGCTCCTTCTTGTCGAAGATCTGAGTAACTGAGGGTTGTCTCACCTAGGAAGCATATCTATTAATTTACCCACTTCAAGTGAACCAATTTCTAGCTTTCTTAGTCCTCCTCCTTCGTTTATGCTCCCCTTCGCACCTAAGAAGTTTGCATTGTAATAAGGTGAGGTTTTATTAAACAATTAAAAGGTTGGAGCCTCTGTTACTGATCATCTGTATCTTCAGGTTCTTCAGGACGAGGTAACTCTCAGACCCGGTCCAAGGTTTTGTTCCAAGATGCCGTCTAAGTTTCATTTAGAAAAGGACACTTTTGCATAGATAGGACACTGTTTTGCATAGGATTTTTCTTCTACTTCGTCAACAGAAGAAGGCCTAGTACGTATAAAGGATGTTAGGAGAGCATTGATGAGTTAGCTACAGAGAACTGCTTCATTTCAGTCTTCTCATTCTAGCTGAATTACTTATGGGTAATGTAAAAAGGTGCTTTACCCTCTACAACAACTATCGGAAGAAGCAAGAGAAAGGCTGGTCCCACAAGCAGGATAGCTACATCTTGGACTGAGGTACAAACAGATTTCCACAGCAGACTATGAGGGGCTGGCACATGGGCTACCATGAATACCTTTGTGCAGCACTACTGATTGGAGAATTCGGTTAACTGGCAAGGACATTGTTCGAAATAACTTTTGTCTTCTGCTGTTAATGAATGCTACCATTAATGGTAGCCCAGATCTTCTTCTTCGTCCCAGTCCTGCAACCCTCCTTCTTCCCATCCTTTCTGCCGCCTTCTTGAACTTGGTATTAACAGGAATCCCTGTCAGAAGAGAGCGGTGTTGTGGGGACGGGAGAAGGACTAAGAAAGCTAGCAGGCTATGTTTAGATTTAGTGGGAATATCATAAGATTTATCTTTGGGTTAGACTCTCCCACCGTTATTCAGGCTAGGACGAGGAGGATGCGGACCAGGAGAAAAGAAGATTACCAGTAAGAGAATAGGACACTGCAGCTGTCTTCTGTCATGGGCCATCTAACCATGCAAGAATTGTACCAACAGAGGACTGAAGGAAAATACCTGCAAACATCTACCTTTGATAAAGGCTGGAGCTGGCTGAAATGTGTTATGCTTCACGCACGTTTTGCACTCTTGCACTTAACTATAGGCAGAGAGGGATGGAATCTGTGGAAAGCAAAAAAATAAAATAAGTACATTATTCGTCAACTTTTTTCCTACTCGTTATCCTTTAATGCTGGTCTTGACGTTGGAGCTGGTGTTCTAAATCCACGGATGAGACATTTAAAAGTGTATTTTAAACGGAGGCGGCTGGTGTTAAAAAGCATAGGGGGCGTTGCCCTGCTACCCAGTGGTGAGAGGTAAGAGGAGTAAAAACACCAAACAGCTAGACACAAAAGACCACTTGCTGCAAGGTAATAAAGTGGGCCGAAACTTTGCCTTTCTCCTAGGGGAGAAGAGAGTCGGATTTTGGACGTGTCCTGGTGCGCATGTGCCAGAAGGGCAAGGTATTGCTCGACCTGCAAGCACAAGCTACAGTACTGACATCACATTAGAGGGCGTGGTGAATTCCAAAGACGGCTATCAGGGCGCTTGCGGGGCACATATACAGTGGCCCTGGAAGGAGTCAACAACACTATTTCAACAGGAGAGGCCGAAGGGGATAAAGGGGTAGTGGGTTAGTCATCAGGAGAGGGGTTGGGCTGTAGGGGGGCCTCCCTTCTGACTTGCATCACGTATTTAATCCTGCATTGTTTCGCTTTTGACAACAACGTTCTTAAACGCAGCCTGACACTGAGCCTGTCACTTCAGAGGGTTCATCATCTCATTTCTTGCAACAGAGGCCTGAGAGATGCAAGAAACCAGCTGTGGGCAATATTATAAATGTTGGCACACACTGATCACGGGTTTAATCTGCCGGTGACAGATACAGAACACAGCCTTTCAACTCGCAGCATGCATCAGGTCAGAAACCTCATCACAATTTTTCTAACTGATGATTTTTAGATGGAGTAAAATTATACAACATACAGTACACCAGGTGAGAAAATGAAAAGGTATTTTGCAAATAAAAAATCCGTATTTCTTTTACACACTGAAGTGTTTCAACTTCATACATCAGATTTTGTGAACTTAATTTATTAAAAGTGTAAGTTTTAAACGTCAACTGAGTACCATTCCTGCGCAAGAATCCTGCCATGATGACATTGGCACCAGTGCTTAACTTATGCTGTTGGTTGCTGATGGGGGAACTGTTTTTTTTTTTTGGGACCAATGTTAATTTTAATTTTGTTGAATACGCAGCGCCAATGTGCATTAGGCTGCTGCTGACCTTGGGTTGGGTGTGAGGCCATTGGGCACATACAGTACTGTGCAGTACAAGAAACGTACTGTGCGGCCTGCCTTGGTAGTCTCTCTTTACATGCCACTTGTCTGAGTTGCTGTTAGCCCCCGAGTGCTGTGTTGGACCCTGAGCTACATGATTCCCACAGACTCGTTTTGGTGCAGTGGCACAGTGGACTCACTGGCAGAGTTGACCCTGCCAGTGGATTTAGTCCATTTTGAGCCAAGGCTACAAACCGAGCTGCCCAGCAGCAACAAACAGTGGCAGCCATCTTACAAAGGCTCAGACTGCCCAGCAGCAACAAACAGTGATAGCCATCTTACAAAGGGTCAGACTGTCCCTGGCAGCACGGCAGGCTGCGCAGAAGGGACTCAGGAGGGGTCCGCACTGAGAGCAGTCACAGGATATGCGGAAGTGATGCTCTTTGTATAGAAAGACTGACCTTGATAACTCATGCCTCCATTCCGGCTCTGCTATCGCCAAATAAAACCTGCCGTAATGAAAAGGAAACGTTGTTCGGTCTCAGGTCCAGCACTGAGCCTAGTATTGCAGATCGGAGGCAGAGTGATCCCTGCAGCACTCAGGGCAGTTCTTAATTTATAAATAAAAAAGTGCCGGTGCCGAAAGGCCTCCTCTTAAACATGCGGCTGCTGCAATTAAATGTGCGAACACTGAGGCAGCATATACCCGAAGCCATCTAGGACCTCTTCAATCCATTCACCACCACTCCCTGCCCCTTCAGCTCTATCTTGCAGCTTTCTGCTTTCCCTCATTGTGCCGCTTTTTCGTTTTTCTCTTCCTCCGTCTTTCCCAAACTTGGCTTTTGCTCGCAGCAAATCCTTGAGGTAGAAGAATAAGCGCCGGCCCTCAAAAATAAGTGCCGGTGCTCAGCACCGGAAACAACACGCACAAATTAAGCACTGACTGAGGGCCCTTCCCTTGCCCATAAATTAAGTAAAAGGGACACCGACTCTGTGCAGGCATTATCAGTAACAGTAAGTTACTGTACTCCGATCTGTGACATCTGGAATGGTGTTACAAAATACATTTTAAAAGTATGGAGCGCGTGAGACCTTAAATACATCTGGGCATTTTTAAATACATCTCTAAAATGTTGACGCATTTTAAATTCTACATTTAAAAAAATAAATAATGTATTCAATATGTAGTGCAAGTAAAATTATATCCTTTTTGATAGTTTTTACCTTTTCTTCAGAAATTCTTTATCACGATTTTGTGGGTTTTCTAGAGGTGGAAATGTACTTGTAAATCACTATGATTAAACTGTTGCTCCTATATTTTTCTACTGGGGGCTATATGTCTATAATTCTTGGTGTGTGCTTCTCACTTCCTAGTACATTATTTAATGCCTTTATTTCTTCGTGCTCATCCTTGGAACTAAAGTGCCGAACAGTACAATGATGAGCTATATGAACCACCCTAAAAACTATTTAAACGTTAAAGGAAGAGATCAACCTGTCTGTGGGCCTCTTCCTTTTTTTATTTATTCAAGCCCTCAGAGTGTTAGTCTATTGAACAGATGAGATGTGGAGGCCTGAGAAAGGAGAGCGAGCAGTGGTCAAGGTGAGAGACGAGAGAAAGCAGGCCCAGAACTGAAAGAGGTGAATGGAATGTCAACAGAGGAAAGACAGCAGAGAAGAAGGGAGAGAGAGGAGAGCCACCGAAATTTAGTTGGGGAAAGAAGGCACAAGAGGTGTGAAAGAGAGAGATGTGACAATAGGGAAACAAAATGAGGAATAAAGCTGAGAGAAACAAAACGGCAGAGGAAGGGGAGAGAGAAAAATTATAAGAGTATAGGTAAAGTGGAGAGAGAGAGAGAGAGAGAGAGAGAGAGAAACTACAGCATAGACAGTAAAGAGCAGTGTTAGAGGGGAGAGGGAGCCGGGCATGGACAGAAAGGGCAAAGAGTAGAATGAGGTTGAGGGACAAAACAAATTATAAATGGTGGGAGAGAGGTGACAGACCGTGGAACCACAAAGGAAGGAGAGAAAGATTACATAGGAGGGGGCATAAACTGTGGCTCAAGGACAGAGTAGATTTGCATGGGCAGCGCCTGTGGCCATGAGGCCTCATCGCCTCCATGAACTTATGAACAATGCTCACAACAGCAAACAATGCTCAGGTGGCTTCTGCAGACACCGAGAAGCATGGCACTTGTATTGGCACTTTTAGCATGCACTTAGGATCTCTGTAGAAAATCGTTAGGATGAATGGTACATAGAATCGAGAGGGCAACACATAGGTATTGACAGCAATAAGGGATCGCTATTACTGGGGTGTTAGCTTAGTACGAAGAAAGCTCGCTTGTCTGTTTCTGGCCTTGATCTGTTTAGAGTGGTCAAAAGGCCGAAATAGACAGCAGAATTGTAAAAAGTGACTGGTGGCAGAAAGTACCGTAGACAAATTCAAGTTTTCTACTGTGATCTTTATTGTTCTTAAGGCAGGGCAGTGTATACATGTATTTGTGTGCAGTTATGTCTAGGTGAAAATAATGCACACTGAGCAACTGCTCTGTACATTACTATGAAATGAAAAGTTCTCCATGACTGATAGAGTGTTGGTGGTGGTGGTGGTGGTAGGGGGGGGGGGGGGGGGGGGGGGGGGGAGAGGGGGGGGGGGAGGAGGTGGGGGGGGGGTTATGGGAAAACCCCTGCACACAACTTTTTGAGTTTGGCTCACTATCAGCGATCACACGTTTTCATCAGTCCTACACTTTCTGCCCCGCCATATTTAAAATCCAACAGCCGACACTCATTTTAAATGTAAGTGATTACATTTACGAAAACAATCTGCGCCATTTAGAGGACCCGTTGTTCTGACAGTATGTCAATTAATTCCCTGACCTCTTTGGTGCGCTAGTTCCTGTCGTGATAATGACTGTCTGGTATTGGCGATTGTTCCACTGAAATACATGCTGAGACCTCGAACTAGAAGAGTGGTTTCCAATGCCGAAGGTACTCCTCGAGGAACAAATGAATGGAAAAATATCCCCAGGATTGGCCCATGGATAAAACCCTGCCTGACGACCATACAAAGAAATCCCCGCACTCTCCAACACAAGGACATTCAGCTCCCCTTCAAGATGCTCCTAATGTCTTAGACTCACATTTCTGAAGCACTCGCACGGCTGCTTGACTCTCACCGGCTTCACTCGCCACTGTTTTAAACAGCGGCTTGGCAACGCTTCAGGCACCAAGTACCAGGGTAATCCGACTTTTACGCAGAACACACATTATTAGCAAACACTCAGGCAAGGTTTAATTTTCCTTTTCTTAGGTCTTGCGCAGGGGCAACTTCAGCAGTCTCACATGTTCTCTGACTTTTGTTGCTTAAATCTATCCAACTCAAGTTTGTACCTGCCCATGCTAAAGCCAAGTTTATAGTATACTTCCACTAACTCGTTTTCTAATAAACAGGGCGGTAAATCTTGCTATCTCATCACATTTGCCGGGCATTCAAATACCGAGGTCAACTGCCAAGCTGTGTCTTCGAGGAAGCCTGGTGTTTATTTTGCTTTGAGGTGCAACCATTTTGAGTGTACTTTCCGTCAGCTCTGCGCTTCATTTTGTTCTCAATCCTCTGCTTGCGTGTAACGGTGATACGCACACCACGACCAGAAAGTTTAATGCCTCGTTTATTAATAGTGCAACCACTTCACAGTCTGTAATTGAATGTAATCTACATTCATTGGGACAAATAATTAGCGTGTTTCTATCATATTTTCTATGTTTCATTAGTTGTGGTTGATTTCACCATTATGCAGCAGTCTATCGCTCCTCCTCCTCCTTTTGTTCCCAATCCGGCTTTACCTGATGCAGATTGGGAACAGTGGAAATAGGCATTTGAGGCGTATTTAGACGCTTTGTAGGGTGAAACCTTTACCCACAAAAGGAAATTTGCAATTTTAAGACATTGTTTGGGTAGTGAAGGACGTACAACTTTAAAGTATGTTCCTAAGGTACCTGTATTGGCAATAGAAGGTGAAGGTGTAGAGGATGAGTACCAAACTGCGATCAACTCGCTTGATTTGAGGTTTAAAAAATGCAGGAATGTCACTTTGGAAAGACATAAATTCTACAACAGAGTCCAATCTGAAGGTGAATCTGCATTCAGTTATGTAGGGGCTTTAAGACTTTTGGCTGTTTCCTGTGATTACAAAGAATTTGAAGAAGAAATAATAAAAGACCAACTTGTGGAAAAGACTAATAATAAGAAAATACAGGAAGCATTATTATCCACCCCCAACTTAACATTACAGAAAGCCTTAGAGATTGCCACCAGAATTGAAAGCACTGTGTCGTTCATGGAACAAATGTCAATCTCTGACAGCAGAAACCAATCGCTGCGTTCAGAGGTGTTGGCAGTTAAGTCTAAATACAAAAATAAGAACATGAAGAGTGGGAGTGCACCGCTGCCTACAGGTAGCAAGACTGGGAAAAATGTATTGAAGCTTCTACAGTGTTATAGGTGTGGTAGTACTACCTATTTAGGTAATGCTAAATTTTGTCCAGCCTTAGATAAGATGTGTGCCAAATGTTACAAGAAGGGACATTTTGCGAGAGAATGTAAATCCAGCGTGTCCAACTGTTCAGACAAACTTAACCATAGGGTTAACAGTGTCGTTAAAACTAATTACTCGTCCTCAAATAGCGAGGAAGGGGAAATATTCATGGTGCTTGACAAAGAACCCCTGATTGGTGAGGTAAGGGACTCTGGTGTGAGAAGACCATTTTGCTTGGTTGAGATCGATGGTGTTCAGGTTCACATGATGGCTGATTCAGGTTCTCCATTCACACTCTTGAGTGAAACCATGTGGAATGACCTGTTTAAAGCCCGAGGGTTCACCTTAAAACCTTCTCTAATCCATCCCATTGGATATGGAGGGAAGTCAATTGATGTAGTAGGGGAATTTCAAGCCGTACTCAAATTTAAAGATTGTATTACGCCTGCTACAATTTATGTAGCTAAGGATGATACATGCCTGTTAGGATGGTGTTATCAGGGTAAATTAAAGTTGGTGTTAGATCCAAATAATCCTGAACAAGTTGTAATGAGAAATGAATATTTGCAGGTGTCATCAATCATGTGTTGAAAATGGGAATCACGTTATCCGGAAATATTTAATAGTAATGTGGGTCTATTCAAGGGTTTTACCCACAAGATTAAGATCAATAAGGATGCACAACCAAAAGTACACAAGGTGCGGAAGGTTCCCCTCACTTTAAAAGATGATTTTAAGAAAGAATTAGACAAATTGTGTACTTTAAACATTATTGAACCAATAGAGTCTTCGAATTGGGTCGCACCTGTAGTTTTAGCCCGCAAGGCGAATGGATCGTTACGTATGTGTGTGGACTTGCGCAATCTCAATGACCAAATTTGGGTGGATCAGTACCCTCTACCCAACATCTCAGAAATGCTATCTTCAATTAAAAATGGTAAAGTGTTTTCCCTACTCGACATGACATCTGCTTACCATCAAATTAGTCTGCATCCTAGCTCGAGACATTACACTGCTTTCATCACACCTTTTGGCTTATTTCAGTTCAAGCGTATGCCTTTTGGCTTAGCGTCTGCGTCAGCTGTATTTCAAAGAACAGTGGAGAGCATGTTTAGAGAGTTGAGTGGGATGAAGGCATTTCAGGATGATATTTTAGTTTATGGTAAAGACGTGTTCGAGCATGATGAAAGACTAGGTCGCGTGTTAGATATACTGAAATTGAAAGGTGTAACTCTTAGTTCTGCTAAGTGCCGATTCGGTGTGTCTGCTGTGAATTACTTAGGTTTCGAATTAACAGCTGAAGGTATCAAACCTAAAGTAAGTTTGGTTAAGGCCATTCAGGATTTTGTGTGTCCAGAAAATAAGGACCAATTGAGTTCTTTCATGGGGCTGATAGAGTTTTATGCCAGATTTGTACCAAATTGCTCGGAAAAGACTTATAACTTAAGGAATCTATTGAAGAAGAATGTGAAATTTTTATGGGATACCAATTGCAACCGTATTTGAAAGTGTGAAACAAGAGATTGCCCGAGCGATTCTTTAAAACCCTTTGATACCAGAGATAACGCTATCATAATGACAGATGCCAGCCAGAAAGGTTTGGGGGCTGTGTTATTACAAAGGAGAGATGGTAAGGACGATGTTGTAGCATTTGCATCAAGAAGTTTGAAGGGTGCTGAAGCAACGTATTCTGTGATTGAACGTGAGGCTCTGGCATGTTGGTGGGGCGTCAGCTATTTTAAACAGTATGTCTGGGGTTCTAGATTTACTGTTAGAACGGATCACAAGCCTCTAGTTCAACTTTTCTCTGCCAAGGGTGCTGGGAAAGTCACTCCAAGAATTGCCAAGTGGCAATACAAATTGCGTGAGCACAATTTTAAGTTAGAATATGTACCAGGAAAAAAAATTATTTTGGCAGACTGTTTATCTAGACTATCTGGCTCTGATTCTTCTGTAGAAATGTCAACAGAGATCGGTTCCAAGGAAGGCGATGATGACGTTGTGGTGTGTTCAGTTAGTGAGCTTTTGGATGGTGCGCTGGATGAACAGGAGTGGAGGGAGGCGTGTGAGACAGACCAGGATATGAAATCTGTCATGCATGCTGTAACCATAGGGTGGTCTTTGTGGTCCTCGAATGATGAATTAAGAGACAAGTACAAACATGTTTTTGATGAGTTATCAGTAATCAATGGATTGTTATTTAGGTCAAGGCAGATAGTGGTACCGAGTAGTATGAGAAAGAGAGTTTTGAGTTAAGTGCACAAAGGCCACATTGGTATGCGAGGTATGAAGAGAAGGGTCAGAGGAGGATTTTGGTGGCCTGGTGTTGATAAATGCATAGAGCATTTTGTGAGGGATTGCGTGTATTGTGCCGTTAGTGACCAGTCCCAAGTTACTGTGCCAAGCCCGATAGAAGCGGTCAAGGTTCCAGATAAACCCTGGAGTAAGCTTGCGATAGATATTATAGGTCCGGTGAGCTTGTCTTATGGGTCCCAAGAGTATGGTTTAGTGCTTATTGATTCTTACAGCAGATGGCCAGAGGTAAAATTTGTTAAAGTTCCCGACTCTAACAATGTGATCCAGTGGTTGGAAAGCATTTTCGTTAGGGAAGGTATTCCGGATGAGATCTTGACTGATAATGGGCCTCAGTTTACGTCGGCACAATTTGAAAAGTTTATGAAGTTTTTGGGCATTAGACATACTAAAACGTCATTGTACCATCCTCAAAGCAATGGGCTTGTGGAAAGGTTCAACAGGGTACTCAAGGATAGTATTCAGTTATCCAAGTCTAGTAGGCTTCACTGTAAATCGGAGTTAGCAAAATTATTGTGGGCAGTGCGTACCACGAACAATGCAGACACTCAAGTTTCGCCCTTTGTCCTGCTACGCGGCCGCATTCCGTCCACAAAATTAACTAGAGATTGGATGGGCCGTTTTGGTGTCCCATGGCATAAAGTTGAAGGTGTTATGGAGAAACGATTAGCAACGCAAAATAAATATATAACTAAGGTGGATACTAAGCTTGCTGTTAATTCAAATAAAAAGTGCCACGTTCGCAAGATTGATTGGAAGGTAGGGGATCTAGTGAGGGTGAAGCTTCCAAGGCTCATGGTGAAAGGCCAATCCAAATTTAGTGACTGCAGGAAGATAATTCAAGTAGGAGACAGTGCCGTTAAGTTGGAGGATGGTAAATGGCGGAACAAAAACAAGTTATCCTTGTCTAGACTTGTGAATGAAGCTGATGAATGTTCCAGTAAACATGTTGATGGCATGCGCTCTTCCGGTACTTGGGATCCTCCTACAAATCATTGTAGACGATCTACTAGAAATGTTAAACCACCTAAGAAATTCAATGACTATGCACTGATGTGACTGTACTGAAATTAGTATGCATAAGTATTATATGTATAGTTGGTCATATAAATTCACCGAATATGTTAATGACATGTAAACGATTTATGTAATTTTGTTTATTGTTATTTTGTAAGTGTCGTTATGAGGGAGGAGATGTGTTGGGTATGTACACTCTTTGCGCCCCGCCGGGCGACCATGCGAGTGAGCGAGCGGGATCAGAAGGTAGAATGTTTTGCAAACTCCGTGATCAAGTTAAGTATCTTCTTTATTCAGGAACCGGTTAAACAGCCTCCACTCCCGTCCGCCCACACCGCTCTACCGCTCTCCGCACAACATTAAAAAAAACCCTAACATTCTACCTTCTGATCCCGCTCGCTCACTCGCATGGTCGCGCGGCGGGGTGCAAAGAGTGTACATACCCAACACATCTCCTCCCTCATAACAACACTTACAAAATAACAATAAACAAAATTACATAAATCGTTTACATGTCATTAACATATTCGGTTAATGTATATGACCAACTATACATATAATACTTATGCATACTAATTTCAGAACAGTCACATCAGTGCATAGTCATTGAATTTCTTAGGTGGTTTAACATTTCTAGTAGATCGTCTACAATGATTTGTAGGAGGATCCCATGTACCGGAAGAGCGCATGCCATCAACATGTTTACTGGAACACTCATCAGCTTCATTCACAAGTCTAGACAAGGATAACTTGTTTTTGTTCCACCATTTACCATCCTCCAACTTAATGGCACTGTCTCCTACTTGAATTATCTTCCTGCAGTCACTAAATTTGGATTGGCCTTTCACCATGAGCCTCGGAAGCTTCACCCTCACTAGATCCCCTAACTTCCAATCAATCTTGCGAACGTGACACTTTTTATTTGAATTAACAGCAAGCTTAGTATCCACCTTAGTTATATATTTCTGTTGCGCTGCTAATCGTTTCTCCATAACACCTTCAACTTTATGCCATGGGACACCAAAAGGGCCCATCCAATCTCTAGTTAATATTGTGGACCCAATGCGGCCGCGTAGCAGGACAAAGGGCGAAACGTGAGTGTCTGCATTGTTCATGGTATGCACTGCCCACAACAATTTTGCTATCTCCGATTTACAGTGAAGACTACTAGACTTGGATAACTGAATACTATCCTTGAGTACTCTGTTGAACCTTTCCACAAGCCCATTGCTTCGAGGATGGTGCAATGACGTTTTAGTATGTCTAATGCCCAAAAACTTCATAAACTTTTCAAATTGTGCCGACCTAAACTGAGGCCCATTATCAGTCAAGATCTCATCCGGAATACCTTCCCTAACGAAAACGCTTTCCAACCACTGGATCACATTGTTAGAGTCAGGAACTTTAACAAATTTTACCTCTGGCCATCTGGTGTAATAATCAATAAGCACTAAACCATACTCTTGGGACCCATAAGGCAAGCTCACCGGACCTATAATATCTATCGCAAGCTTACTCCAGGGTTTATCTGGAACCTTGACGGCTTCTATCCGGCTTGGCACAGTAACTTGGGACTTGTCACTAACGGCACAATACACGCAATCCCTCACAAAATGCTCTATGCATTTATCAACACCAGGCCACCAAAATCCTTCTCTGACCCTTCTCTTCATGGCTCGCATACCAATGTGGCCTTTGTGCGCTAAACTCAAAACTCCCTTTCTCATAATACTCGGTACCACTATCTGCCTTGACCTAAATTACAATCCATTGATTACTTGATAACTCATCAAAAACATGTTTGTACTTGTCTCTTAATTCATCATTCGAGGACCACAAAGACCACCCTATGGTTACAGCATGCATGACAGATTTCATATCCTGGTCTGTCTCACACGCCTCCCTCCACTCCTGTTCATCCAGTGCACCATCCAAAAGCTCACTAACTGAACACCCCACAACGTCATTATCGCCTTCCTTGGAACCGATCTCTGTTGACATTTCTACAGAAGAATCAGAGCCAGATAGTCTAGATTAACAGTCTGCCAAAATATTTTTTTTTCCTGGTACATATTCTAACTTATACAATTTGTATTGCCACTTGGCAATTCTTGGAGTGGCTTTCTCAGCACCCTTGGCAGAGAAAAGTTGAACTAGAGGCTTGTGATCCGTTCTAACAGTAAATCTAGAACCCCAGACATACTGTTTAAAATAGCTGACGCCCCACCAACATGCCAGAGCCTCACGTTCAATCACAGAATACGTTGCTTCAGCTCCCTTCAAACTTCTTGATGCAAATGCTACAACATCGTCTTTACTATCTCTCCTTTGTAATAACACAGCCCCCAACCCTTTCTGGATGGCATCTGTCATTATGATAGAGTGATCTCTGGTATCAAAGGGTTTTAAAGGAATCGCTTGGGCAATCTCTTGTTTCACATTTTCAAATTCACGGTTGCATTTGGTATCCCGTAAAAATTTCACATTCTTCTTCAATAGATTCCTTAAGTTATAAGTCTTTTCCGAGCAATTTGGTACAAATCTGGCATAAAACTCTATCAGCCCCATGAAAGACCTCAATTGGTCCTTATTTTCTGGACACACAAAATCCTGAATGGCCTTAACCAAACTTACTTTAGGTTTGATACCTTCAGCTGTTAATTCAAAACCTAAGTAATTCACAGCAGACACACCGAATCGGCACTTAGCAGAATTAAGAGTTACACCTTTCAATTTCAGTATATCTAACACGCGACCTAGTCTTTCATCATGCTCGAACACGTCTTTACCATAAACTAAAATATCATCCTGAAATGCCTTCACCCCACTCAACTCTCTAAACATGCTCTCCACTGTTCTTTGAAATACAGCTGACGCAGACGCTAACCCAAAAGGCATACGCTTGAACTGAAATAAGCCAAAAGGTGTGATGAAAGCAGTGTAATGTCTTGAGCTAGGATGCAGACTAATTTGATGGTAAGCAGATGTCATGTCGAGTAGGGAAAACACTTTACCATTTTTAATTGAAGATAGCATTTCCGAGATGTTGGGTAGAGGGTACTGATCCACCCAAATTTGGTCACTGAGATCGCGCAAGTCCACACACATACGTAACGATCCATTCGCCTTGCGGGCTAAAACTACAGGTGCGACCCAATTCGAAGACTCTATTGGTTCAATAATGTCTAAAGTACACAATTTGTCTAATTCTTTCTTAAAATCATCTTTTAAAGTGAGGGGAACCTTCCGCACCTTGTGTACTTTTGGTTGTGCATCCTTATTGATCTTAATCTTGTGGGCAAAACCCTTGAATAGACCCACATTACTATTAAATATTTCCAGATAACGTGATTCCCATTTTCCACACATGATTGATGACACCTGCAAATATTCATTTCTCATTACAACTTGTTCAGGATTATTTGGATCTAACACCAACTTTAATTTACCCTGATCACACCATCCTAACAGGCATGTATCATCGTTAGCTACATAAATTGTAGCAGGCGTAATACAATCTTTAAATTTGAGTACGGCTTGAAATTCCCCTGCTACATCAATTGACTTCCCTCCATATCCAATGGGATGGATTAGAGAAGGTTTTAAGGTGACCCCTCGGGCTTTAAACAGGTCATTCCACATGGTTTCACTCAAGAGTGTGAATGGAGAACCTGAATCAGCCATCATGTGAACCTGAACACCATCTATCTCAACCAAGCAAAATGGTCTTCTCACACCTGAGTCCCTTACCTCACCAATCAGGGGTTCTTTGTCAAGCACCATGAATATTTCCCCTTCCTCGCTATTTGAGGACGAGTAATTAATTGTAACGACACTGTTAACCTTATGGTTAAGTTTGTCTGAACAGTTGGACACGCTGGATTTACATACTCTCGCAAAATGTCCCTTCTTGTAACTTTTGGCACACATCTTATCTAAGGCTGTACAAAATTCAGCATTACCTAAATGGGTAGTACTACCACACCTACAACACTCTAGAAGCTTCAATACATTTTTCCCAGTCTTGCTACCTGTAGGCAGCGGTGCACTCCCACTCTTCATGTTCTTATTTTTGTATTTAGACTTAACTGCCAACACCTCTGAACGCAGCGATTGGTTTCTGCTGTCAGAGATTGACATTTGTTCCATGAACGACACAGTGCTTTCAATTCTGGTGGCAATCTCTAAGGCTTTCTGTAATGTTAAGTTGGGGGTGGATAATAATGCTTCCTGTATTTTCTTATTATTAGTCTTTTCCACAAGTTGGTCTTTTATAATTTCTTCTTCAAATTCTTTGTAATTACAGGAAACAGCCAAAAGTCTTAAAGCCCCTACATAACTGAACGCAGATTCACCTTCAGATTGGAATCTCTTGTAGAATGTATGTCTTTCCAAAGTGACATTCCTGCATTTTTTAAACCTCGAATCAAGCGAGTTGATCGCAGTTTGGTACTCATCCTCTACACCATCACCTTCCCCTTCAATTGCCAATACAGGTACCTTAGGAATATACTTTAAAATTTTACGTCCTTCACTACCCAAACAATGTCTTAAAATTGCAAATTTCCTTTTGTGAGTAAAGGTTTCACCCTCCAAAGCGTCTAAATACGCCTCAAATGCCTATTTCCACTGTTCCCAATCTGCATCATGTAAAGCCGGATTGGGAACAAAAGGAGGAGGAGGAGCGATAGACTGCTGCATAATGGTGAAATCAACCACAACTAATGAAACATAGAAAATATGATAGAAACACGCTAATTATTTGTCCCAATGAATGTAGATTACATTAAATGACAGACTGTGAAGTGGTTGCACTATTAATAAACGAGGCATTAAACTGCTGGTCGTGGTGTGCGTTTCACCGTGACACGAAAGCAGAGGATTGAGAACAAAATGAAGCGCAGAGCTGACGGAAAGTACACTCAAAATGGTTGCCCAATGTCTCCACAGATGAGGTGTGCGTGTCACTGTGACACGCAAGCAGAATATGTAGTGCAGTATGCTCCTAAGAGGGCCGCCACCGTGTCCATGCGATGTGGAAGCTGCGGTCTAGTTTCTAGGAAAACGTACCTCCTAAGATGGCCGTCGAAGTGTCCATACAAAGTGGATGCTGCGGTCTAGATCTCGTAAAACGTACTCCCAGGGTGTCTGGGATGTTTATGCAAGTACAACCACCCTGGAAAATCCTAGCGCGAAGAGGTTGTAGCCTTTGAGAAGAAGTTTGCCTTCTTTGAGGTACACAGTACGGTCGGCTGAGTCTTGGTACGGCTGGATGTGCTGGAACATTCGATCGACACTATGTACAGAAAAATGTCTGTACACGGAAGAAGAGGCTGTCGGCTGGAAGACCTTCGTCGCCACTGAAAGGAACTTGCAAACTCTGTGATCAAGTTAAGTATCTTCTTTATTCAGGAACCGGTTAAACAGCCTCCACTCCCGTCCGCCCACACCGCTCTACCGCTCTCCGCGCAACATTCAAAAATCCCCTAACATTCTACCTTCTGATCCCGCTCGCTCACTCACTCGCATGGTCGCGCGGCGGGGCGCAAAGAGTGTACATACCCAACAGAGTGTTTACAGGAGAAAAGGAATCTAGGGTACTTTCTCCATGGAGCCTGCTTGTACCTTTTTAGGGTCGAGCGCAAAGCGCTCCGTCCCCTGTAGTAATCCCTCTTTTGGCTTCCAACCACGCCCATGTCACGTCAGTCACTTTCATTGGTTCGTGGACTTGCCTTTTAAAATCCGCTTGCTTTCATTTGTGAAAGGCATGCATACGTCATGCCTTTTCCGGTGTTTAGCCCACCTACACAGCACTGGTAAACTACAGAAAACATGCGAGGCTCGATGTTTTCAGCATGGTTTCCGGACTACTTTATCTGTTTATATTCCACGCAGTGCGATCGCGCTGGAGTTTATATAGTGCGATCAAGCTGCATGTTTTTTTTTCTTTTAATTTGTGTGGCAAGAAAAGTCCAGTTAGGAGTTTACAACGCTAATAGCTCTAACTTGAGCAAATGCGATACCCGTTGAATTGAAAATGCTTGTTTATTTTATTTTAGATATAGCCATATCAAAAGGTATCTCGTTCTTCAGCTGCCCAAAACATTCGTCTTTTATTGGTACTGCATGAAAGTTACTATTGGCATTGTCAGGGTGGGTGGAAGCACGAACGTTTCTGATATCATGTTTGAAAACTATTAGGCAATTTACCCTGTTTATGGCCCCTTCACTGTCAAGCGCAGGATAAGATATTTTCACAGGAAAGAGCCAGTCACATTTAAACACAATTTAACAATACTCACTTTGATGTGTGAAGTATATTCTTTCTTTATGACATCTGTGGCAACAGGTTTTGGAGACTTGGATAAGTTTAAAAGAACCTTTTATGAAAGCCTTTGTGTTTATGCTTAGCTACACAATAATGATGTATTCCATCTGCAACTGTTCTTATATTTTACTAGTAAACAAGCAGTCACAAGTGCAATTACCTTACAGGCACTAAGGCCATGATTTGAATGGTGCAGCAGGTGCAGTGGCACATGGGCCAAAAGCTCTAGGAAACCCGCTGAACACTGATTATAGCTATATTGTACTAGTAAAGAAGCAGTCACAAGTGAAGTTACCTTGCAGGCACTAGGGCCAGAATATGAATGGTGCTGCAGGTGCAGTGGCACATGGGCCAAAATCTCTAGGAAACCCACTGAACACTGATTATTGCTCTATTCTTACTACTAAAAAAAGCAAGCAGTCATAAGTGCACTTACCTTGCAGGCACTAGGGCCATGATTTGAATGGTGCAGCAAGTAACCCACAGAACACTGACTCTTACCATCTTTTACTACTAAAAAAGCAGTCACAAGTGCAGTTACCTTGAGGACACTAGGGCCATGATTTAAATGGTGCAGCAGGTGCAGTAGCACAGGGGCCTAAAGCTCTAGGAAAGCCACTGAACTCAGATTATTGGTATATTTTGCTAAGAAACAAGCAGTCACTAGTGCAGTTACCTTGCAGGCCCTAGGGCCATGACTTGAATGGTGCGGCAGGTGCAGTGGCACAGGGACCAAATGCTCTAGGAAGCCTACTAAACACTGAATATTGCTATATTTTTCTACTACCCTCACCTCAGAACCAACTACAGCCAATATCTCCCTGCTCCTGAGAGACCGTCCAAGTGCTCCCTGTGACGCAGTGAGAGCACCGCCTCCTCCATCGCCGCACTTCCTCACCCCTCCTCTTTCCCTTCAAGTGCTTCTTCCCTCACAGGCTTCCTCTTTTCATCACCTAGGACACTGGCACATCCTAAAAGTGTACGGATCACTTTTTTTCACAGCACTGCCACCTTTTATATGAAGCACCTTAAAAGTTCTATAAAGTATTTCAGTGCTTAATAAGAGCACCAGGCATATTGCACAGACACTTATTTATGGCACTGGGAATATTACATGATTTGGCCAGGATCACAGGGAGTCGAGTTGACACCAGGACTCAAACCCAATTCCCCACGTCAGCAGATCTTTCCGTTACTTCACATCTCTATTATAGTCATCTGCAACATGTACAAAAAACATTGACAAAGACATTAGATATCACATAGGTGAAACCTATAGGCTTTGCCAATGCTTGTTCTTTATTATTACATATAATATGATCTTGAAATACATACCTTGAGGGAGTGTCCTGTACGAAAACCTCTCCAACATTTCATTTTACTAAAATGATGTTTATGTAGAATACCAACCCAGGCCATCCAAAGGGTGCACATAACTGACTTGTCTCTTAGTTCACTATTGGCATTGTCAGAGTGGGTGGAACATGAACGTTTCAAAATTCATATTTGAAAACTATTCCTTAAAAAAAATACTAGCACTGATTTTAGTCTGATGTACTACTACTACTAAGATTAAACAGTTCTGCATGTGAATAAATACTTTTTTAGAATCTGGCTTCAATGCAGCACAGCTGTAGTAAAAAGAAAACTATACACCAGTGGTCTCCAAACATTTTAATGCTGCGCCCCCTTGTTGAAAAATAAAAATTATATTAACTTTGCTCTGCGTGTGCAATGATGTAAGGCAAATGTTGCTGGTGTTGCAGTATGTGACCTGCACTGCATGAAACTCTAGAAACTGACCTTAAAGTACAAGTCACTAGATGGTCGCGTGAGTTTAGCTTACAGTATGGCTAAGAGACAGGTTGAAGGACGAGTCAAGACAAAGAGTTATTTGGATTTTAAACTGCTCTGAATGCCAGATAGCCTTAATGCAATGTAATACTATATTGGTGGTAGTATCCTCCAATCTTTTCAATTGCTTGTTGTGAAAACAGTGGGCTCTATAGGAATAAATACTGACATTTTGTGCCAAAATAAGTGATTGAAGTTTCATTCTACTTTTTGAAGTCCATGAGAGCAAAGTTTCTGCAATAATTTGTATGACTGTACCAATTTGATTTACGATACCTTTTGTTTGCTGTGTCTTGGAATAGTTCACTACAAACAAACCTGAGGCTTCAACAGTTTTCAAAATATTGTACCAGGTACCTATTAGTTGCTCATAGATTTTACAGTTAGTACCAGTAAAGTCCAGCTTCAATCTGTAAGCTTCCACTGAGAGGCACTACCTTATTGTTAGAATCAGTGTACAATACATATTTCAGTGGTATTGGGAAGGGTGGCCAACACAAGGTATGACTATACAGCCTCATACCACAGCACAAGGGGGAAATCATAGCTTCAAACACAGCTTTTTCGCAGTCAATTTGTTGCTGGTGTACAAACTGAAGTAATGCATTTAAATATGAAAGACACCGGCATATAGACTGTAAAACAAAGTGAGAGAGAAAGAGATAGATATATAGTGAAAAAATATGGAGAAAGCATACAATCTTGTTTAAGGCCATTTTCTATGTAAATCTGTTAGATATAAGCATTCGCTTTATCTAACAGTATCCTCAGCCATTTCTCCTGATAAAATTCAATAAAAATAATTATCAACTTTTGAGTGAAACCCACACCTTTCCAGTTACTCAATAGCAATAGTGCAATATCCATTTGTCAAAACAATTGCTAAAGTCAATAAAAGCAGCATATAATCTCCGTAGACTCAATGAAGTCATTTGGTTCCACTGGCATAAGGCTACGAGCAAATGATCAAGAACATACTTTTACAAAAACTAACTGCAAACTTTTACTAGCTGAGTCTCCTAACATAATCACTCAATAATTGGATAGTTGTTTACTCAACCATTTTTTAAACACTGAGTTATTAGACTACATTTCCAAGGTCTGAGGGTGATAGAGGAAAAATAAACGAGTGAAAAAAGATTGCAATATCTCAGGGCTAGATTTAATTAAGGTAATGGGAAATCCACCTGGACCCAGAGCCTGAAATGTTTTAGTAATCAGTTGATCTTAAAATCAGCTTCTATCCCACACATAAGCGAGTCACCAGAAAGTCTTAATGATTTCCCGGAACAGGATAATTTTGACTAATCATATTTATTCTGTACAAACGTTTATGACGGCACTCCAAAGAACATATTGGGACAGCACTATTTTTCTTATGGTGAACCCTGCTGCTCTTAAGACATCAACCAAAACTGTGCACAATCTTTCTTATTTGATGCATATGTAACACTAAACAATAATTGCATTTTACTGTTTGTTCTTACAGTCCACATCTGTCCTGTACTTCTCGGCTGAGTTCTTCCTTTTTGGGTCTCTAGTCAAGTTGATTCTAATTTAATTGTAAACCAACTTCCAAAAAGGCATTGGGATTCTCCACCAACTTGCAGATTGGATATCAGACAAATAGCAACAGGAAATGGTCACTATCCATCGGATCTGTATCAATAGTAAATAAATAAGTGTAGTGAACAAATAAGGTGCAATACGTAATCACATGTAGCTCAAGAGGAACCACAAGTCAGTAACCTAGTGATAATAATGTTACCAACTTGGTAATTTACACTTGATAAATGACATCACAGATGCCAATCCAACAAGGATCTTCTCTTAACTGTTTATTGCTGAAGCTAGTTGGAACTCTGAACAAAGCACAAATCATTCACCACTAACAAGAATTTGTTAAGTGTCACATTTGTTATGTGACCAGTTAAATCCCCTAATAGAATAAACATTTCATCTGGATAGCCATAAAGTCTGTTACGGTGAAGGATTTCACAAAAGGATTATCATTTTTGCAACGTGGAAGGAGGTGCATGTTACACAAACAGAAAATTACTTTTCCATCTCCTAGATCTAGACTTATTATCAATCTTGTAATTGACCGCCCTGTTTGGGGTAGTGCATTTTCACTCCTTCAAGTTCATCCTCTGCATGAGTCAGCACAGCCAGCTCACCTCCCCTCCGTCACAGGGGTTTCTCTTTATCTTTGTAGCAGGTTGCAAAAAACATCATTATCCACCGCTTCTACATCAAAAGCATCCCTATTTTCTGTACACATGAAATAGATGTCCCATTATTATGGCATACTCATTGTAATTTTAATAACTGGGCTAAATGAATCACATCTCAACCGGGTAAGTTCAGAGGGTTATTTGCACCCACAGAACACTAGCACAACTAAAGCACTAAGGCCGTCATTACGACCCGGGCGGTCTTGAGACTATCAGGGTCACGGTGGCGGGCCAACCTGCACATTACGACCTTGATGAACGTGCCACGGTCGGACCACCGGAACCTCCACTTCTTCACCAGCAAACAGCCTGGAGGCTGTAAGCTTCCAGGGCAGCGATGCCCTGGGGATTACGAGTACCCTCTCCGCCGGCTTTTACATGGCAGTCGCATCACCATGTATAAGCTTGTGGAGACGGGGCGCCGAGGGCCGCATGGGGGCCCCTGCACTTGCCGATGTCGCTCTGCTCCATTCAAAATGGCGGGCGCCTCTGAGTTAAAGGAGACTCTCTACCAATGTCCAGGAAAGCAAGCTCCCAATGCATAGAAGTCATAGTGGCAGCCACTACTATGATTCATGGCTGCTGGGTTGACATTAAATGTTGACTATGACAGGAGAAGCCGCCTTCTTGTCTCCGCATTGTGTGCCAGCCCATGAAGCTTCACGGGGATGCTGCCATCTTCTGTGGGTGTCAAAGTTTCCCCATCCCCTTTTCTTTTTCATCTAGCGTTAGAACCATTTTTAACTTGGCTCACAAAAAACACAGACTTACATGGTTGTATGCATGCTTCCCACCTGATTAACCTGGCTGTGTATGTTGATGACATTTTACTATTCATGTCAAAACCTCAATTTCCAATCCCTGCTTTTTCATCTGAATTGAGGTCTGATGCCTTAGCATCTGGTTACACATTAAACGATGAGAAATGTGAAATACTACCTCTAAACAAATTCACTTTTAAACATGATTTCTTATCCTCACATTTCAATGGGAAACCTCAACAAATTAAATATCTTGGTCTGCAGTTCACCCAATCCCTTAAACATCTCTCTCCGTAAATATTGATAATTGCATAAAAAAGTACCTTCACTAATTAACCAATCGCATCCTTTATATCTGTCTTGGTGGGGTCATCTTGACATTTTCAAAATGATGTTGGTACCCAATATTCTTTATACCATCGCCAACATTCTACTGAATATTCTGTTAAATTGTTCACAGACATTAATTTCATACTTTCCTTTCTTCTCTGGAACAATAAACAACCTTGGATGTCTATGCTAAAACTAAAACGTCCCAAAACTGAGGGTAGAGCAAATTTCTCTGATTTCTCAAAATATCATAAAACATTTTTGTCGATCCAGTCTACACATTGGATGTCATCCTCACTAGAATATTGTTCATTATGGGTTGATTTGGAACGCAACTTCTTAGCACCGTTTCCATTCCAAGAATACCCAACATTTCCACGCAAACATCAAAAGCTTTACAGTCCAATTTTTAAAAGCACCTATAAGTTACTAGAAACTGTAATACCACATACTCATAAAGATCTACACACGTTCATTCATTCCACCATTTGGCATAATACATTTATTCAATTAACTAATCGACCCATTTACTGGAAAACCTGGCGAAAAAGGATTTTATTATGGGTTAACCAACTATTCTATCAATATTCCCCTATCTCTTTTTCACAAGCTCAGTAACTTTTTGGACTCAACATAGGTTACAACTTATACAGAATACTATTCTTGAAACATACATTTTTTTTTTAATCCAACCTTTCCTTTCCCCTGGTTCCGCAAACTCCTCTCAGTAATCTTCTTCACACAGACCCAAAGGCCTCCACCATTTATTCACACTTACGATGCAACTATACTAACAGACCTAAAACAAATACAGAATTATCATGGGAACACAACTTGACCGTTATGTGGCTCATTTCAACGTGGAAACAAATTTGGATAAAAATCTGAAAATATTCCAACGGAGGAAAAAAAAAACGCAAACACTTTTTTACATATACAATGGGTTACTTTTTACTCTGGTATCCTTGCATAAAATAAATCCAGATATTCCAGACTCTTGTTGGACATGGTAAGCCCAAAAAGCTGATCTAAAACATTTACTTTTCACAGGCCCTTCCTTGTCTGTTTGGACACTAATTAGGTAATAAATTAACTCAATCTTTAATTCCAATGTGTCTTTCTCCATTTCTAATATATTTTTAGGATGTGTCTCTGATGATTCGGCAGATGTAACATTGAATGGTAAAATATTAGATCATTAGCGGTTGCTTTTAAGCAAATAACACAAATATTGGGAAAAAACTTTACTCAACAATCATTTAAACATGGTGGTATGAAGTCTGCCATAATCATAGACTGGACACAGTATATATGCTACCTATGCCACTTATTTTAAGATGAAAGGACTTATGGACCCCAGTTACCTACTCCCTTAACAAATCTGCCAAAACACTGTTTGCTCCCCTCACCCAATATGCAAACAGTTCAAACTCCATGACTTTCCATCTCTGCTCAGATTACTTTTCTTATAATATATATTATTCTGTATGCATTATTACATCTTTTTATCAGACTACTATTCCCATGAACCATGTACAACCCCTTTTTTTCTCCTCCGGTACATACTTGTGCTGATTTTATTTTTTATAGTCAAATGTTTCCCTTACTTGAATTGTTGAATATTCTCTAAGTGTATCTTTCCTAAGTATAATAAAATTATACAACTTATAAATAAGTAGTGTGTTAAATTAACTGCCTTATATCCAGTTCACTAATTACATTTATTTTAAGAAATACGTACACAATATAAAGAGAAAAGAACAATTTGACTATTGTTCATGGCACCCTTTCTTCAGCCTGTCTGTCCGTTGCTATACTCACCTTGAGCACTTCAAACACTGCTGCAACAATGCCACTAGATGGTGGGTAGCACTGGTTTGTAGTGGGGAGGAGTCAAAGGGGAAGTTGAAGGGGCAGTGCGCAACAGCCCATAACAGTTCCGGTGTTGCAGCCAGAGGTGGTAGTAGAGCAGGGAGGAGACAAAGAGCAGAATGCCTGGCAAATCGGGATAAAACGATCAACAAGGCTCAGAAGGACTTGATGCAGCTCCTTTCTTGGCATTACACCACTCTTCCAAGCAACCCTTCAACAGAGCAAGCATGCTAAATAAACAGTACAGAGGATGCAAAAGCTCCCACCATTGTCTGTGTCCTCTGAGTACAATGTCATAGAAGTGCAGGTAATCTTTCTGAATGCTCCGTTTGCATTTTTGATGCTAAATCAAGTTATTTTTGTTTGTTAATCAATGAATTGGAGAGGCTGTTTTTTTTTTGTTTTAGAGAGAAGGGGAAGGGCGTTACACACCTGATGCAGGTGGTTGAGTGGTGCTGTCCTTGATCTAAATCTGATGATTATATTTTCCCACAGGGGGTAGTGGTGTGAGCTTGAAAATGATGTGGTCTTTGAAAATAGTGCAGAGTTTTACTGGGGGTGTTGTGATGGAGCACTGCAAAGTCAGTAACTTTGTGATATTATTGTTACTTACCTGATCATTTACATTTAATCGGGAGAAGACAGAAGGCAAAACCAGTAAAGATACAAGTAAAGACTGTGCAGAGGGTGGGACCAGCAGAGGGAGGGGTCTGAGGTGTGAGTCTGAGGCAGATTAGTGCTTTACTTTTTTTAAGAAGAGATAAACGATTTCCTCCTTTTTAATAGTTGTAAAGATAGTGAGTGGAACAAAGAGATGGTGGATGTAGGAAAGTGCCCTCTTACTTGGCATGGTTACCCCCATTTTCTGCCTGTTCTCAGTGTGTTTGACTGTGTTCACTGGGATCCTGCTAACCAGGACCCCAGTGACTATGATCTCTCTCTTCTAAATTGTTAACTGTACCCTTTTCTCCCCACAACTGGCACACTGGTCCCCCCATGTAAGTCCCTAGTATATGGTACTTAGGTACCCAGGGCACTGGGGTATCAGGGATCCCTATGGGCTGCAGCAGTTATTCTGCCACCCACAGGGAGCCCATGCAAAGGGTTCTGCAGGCCTGCCACTGCAGTCTGCGTGAAACGGGTGCATACACCCGTTTTCACTACAGGTCACTGCACCAGGTCACTGTAAGTCACCCCTATGGCAGGCCCTTTCAGCCCAGAGGGCAGGGTGCAGGTACCTGAGTATGAGGGCACCCCTACACTAGCAGAGGTGCCCCCCACAAACTCCAGGCCCATTTTATTGGACTTTGTGAGTGCGGGGACGCCATTTTATGCGTGTACTAGACATAGGCCACTACCTATGTCCAGCTACATAATAGTAACTCCGAACCTGGGCATGTTTGGTATCAAACATGTCGGAAACATACCCCAATACTTTTGCAAGTATTGGAAGTATGATTCCATGCACTCTGGGGGCTACTTAAAGGACCCCCTGCATTGATACCACTAGTCTTACTGGGCAGTCCAAGCTGCTGACACACCTCAGACAGGTTTCTACCCTCCTGCTGCTTGATCTGATCAAGCCCACAAAGACAGAACAAAGGATATCCTTGGGGAGAGGGAGGTAACACCCGCTCCCTTTCGTAATAGGTGTGACTGGCTTGGGAGGGGTAGCCTCCCCAAGCCACTGGTACGCTTTGAAGGGCACACCTGATGCCCTCTGTGCATAAACCAGTCCACATTGGTTCAGGGACCCCCAGTCCCTGCTCTGGTGCAAAACCGGACAATATAAAGGGGAGTGAGCACTCTTCTGCCCATCACCACCCCAGGGGTGGTGCTCAGAGCTCCTCCAGAGGGTCCCTGGATTCTGCTATCTTGTTGGCAGAGAACACTAGGAGCATCCGAGTGGCCAGGCCAGGCAGGTGAAGTCAGAGCCCCCCTCCTGATAGGTGCTTACCTGGTTAGGTGACCAATTCCCCTTTCGGGGCTATCTAGGGACTCTCTCTTGGGTGGGTAATCAGATTCGACTTGCAAGATTCCAGCAGGACTCCTCTGCAACTTCCATTTTTACTTCTAGCCACTGGAATAGCGACTGGGCCCTCCAGGAACCGACAACACTGCAATCCACGAAGAAGACACTTCTGCAACTTTGTTTCCACGGCTACTTCCAGCTTTTCAACATTTTCCCACCCATGCATTCTCAGGAGACTGCAACTCTTCAGCCCGCACAAGAAGAAGAAGGAATCTCCCTTGGAGTGAAGGAGTCACTCCTCTGCATCCGCAGGCTCCTACTGAAACGACGACCAGCTGCGTGTATCTCCTCTCATCCTGAGCTGCGTTGATCCTGCATCACGGGTGGTGGTCTGGAGTAGTCCTCTCTGCCAGCTGTGCAACTTTGGTGGAGGTAAGCCTTTGCTTTCCCATGTAGGATAGTGCACCGCATCTCTTGCATCTGCCAAGGCTTGTTTGAATCTCCTCCAAGGGATATTCAGGCAACGTGTAGCTCCAGTCCCAAGTAATCCTTCCTGCGACGCACAGCCCTATGCGTGGTTCTCCTGTGGCGTGAGATCCCTTCTTGTATTGCTGTGTTGGCTCCTTCTATGACTTCCATGTCCCCGTCCTGTGGGTGCTGCCCCTGCTCCTGTGGATTCTCTGCAACACTGAGAGTCCCCTGTGACTCCTCCTCCAGGGTTTAGTCCTCCTAGGACTTGTTGGTCCACGACCACGAGTTTGCCTTTCCAAGGCTTGTTGGTGGAATCCCTGCACCAGCACCTATCTGCAATCTTCACTCCAGCGTGGGACATCTTCTGCATCCATCAGGAACTCTTCTCCAGCTCCAAGGCTGCATGCTGACCTGTTCTTCTTCTTCACTGTCGACCAACTCCGGCAGGTACAGCTGGGTGGGGAGTATCTCCGACTCCTTCTAGACTGCACTGTGACTTTTGACTTGGTCTCCTCTCTCCACAGGTTTTCTTCTCCAGGAACCCACCTGTCTGGGTGTCGTCTTCTTCTTCCTCCTTTTGGATGGTTTGGGGAAATTCCAGTGATTTACTCCTGCTTTCCTGGTTACTGGGGGTACTGTGTTACTTACCTCTGTGGTTTGCTAGTACTCCCAGCTCCCCTCTACACATTCCACTTACCTAGGTGGGGGTCTTGTGTTCGCATTCCATTTTTCTGTATGGTTTGTGCTCCTCCTATGGTCACTATTGGTTATTGCTATTTGCACTGTTTTCTAACCTTTTCTATGCCTATTGCTGATTACTAGTGTATATATTTAGTGTACTACTTACCTCCTACTGGAGGGTTGCCCCTGTAGTATTTTGTGGTATTGTGTTTCGAAAATAAAGTACCTTTATTTTTGTACAACTGTTTTCTTTCATGTGTGCAAGTGTTGTGTGACTACAGTTCTACTGCATGAGCTTTGCATGTCTCCTAGATATGCCTTGGCTGCTCATTCACAGCTACCTCTAGAGAGCCTGGCTTCTAGACACTGCCTACACATCACTAAGAGGGGATACCTGGACCTGGTATAAGGTGTAAGAACCTTGGGTACCCACCACACACCAGGCCAGCTTCCAACAGTGCTAATAAGTCCCAAATTTGTGTGCTGTTGCTAGAGAAGGATTCTTTCAGATACTGCTCGTTTCTATGTAGGAAGCTCAACAAGGAGGGATACTGTATTTCTGAATCTGCATTGATGGGCAAAGCTTTCGATTTCTCAACCTAACAGAAAAGGGTGGACATGTGTAGAGTTCTGGGAGTGATATAAGGCACCCTAAATTGAGCTCTTGCTTCAATGGGAAGCTATACGAATGTTATAAAGACAGACATGACGTGGTTTAGTTCTTGCATCCAGAGGTACAAATAACCAAGTCAACACAATGCTTTATTGGTGACAGTAGAGAGACAAAATAACATGTACTTCGACATTCCAAAAGTAGAAAGTTCATTTGAATAACCTTGATTTTTATAAAAGAATTGTTGCTTGGGAAGAATAAAAGGTTGTGTGTATTCTAAAGAACAAGAGCGATACCAATGTCAAGAGTAACAAATGTGTTACATACGTGGTAGATCATTTTAGGGGGCTCTCCCAAGAAAACTGCCCCATATGCGTGCAACACTCAGACATTACAGCAAGCTACGCACACCTGTCCATCTCGCATATCCTCTATCAACTCTGCATCTTTAGTTTACCTTCCTGAGGCAAGCTGCGCGCATCACGAAGAAAACTATGCCTGTGTTAACTACTAAATTACTTTTTTTCTTTGTGAAACTTTGATTGTTGTCTATGCCTTATCAAATATTTGTGCCCTTTAGTTGCCTGTTCGATACTGCATTTTTTTTACATTAGGATGAAAGCGACGATGTTGTCAAAGACGTTTTAAGTTGCCATGATTTAGCACCTGAGGAAAACGGGTTCAGTGGCATTTTGAGGTTTAAAGCGCTGAACATAAAAGCAGAGGTGCCTTTCATCAGTAGCTTTCAATGCTACTTCCGCTGGGTTGGAACACTGGATGTCTGCCTAATGAGGAGATGTCTAGCGGAAGCTCTATTCTAAGTGTACACAAAGTTATTTGTGAAGTTCCAATTGTTGCGCTTTTTTCATTTTGTTAAATTCACTTTATCTGTAACCTCACAGCACTTATTAATATTCTGAATTCTGCTTCAGCAATTTAAAATTCCAACTGAACAAGATAATTCTGGTGCTCCAGGAGGTAAGGAGGTTAAAGTGACCCAGGGCAAGTAAGTGGCCACAAGATCCAAAGGGACACTTACAAAGCCAATCGTTTGGACATTTTTTTTTGCAATGCATTTATTTTACTGTTTAGTCCTCTAAACTCATGATGTATATTCAACAACACAAAGATAAAAAAGATGAGCCTGAGAGTTAATGTTTGCTGCTGACGTCTCAAGAGATCTGAAGGTTTAGAGTTCAAACCCCAGCAAGGCAGACGAAGTTTCGCACCCTTCACATGTCACAAATGGAATATTATTAAATTGGTTAAGGGTACCATATTTTATTTGCAGCGCTTATAAATGGCACAAGTGTAGTATGAAAAACTGGACAAGCAATAAGATAATTTCAGTAAATTCCAACGTCTATGCCAAACCAAACCTTTGGAGGACCTACTCAAAGGCCTCTACCCAAACTCGACTACATTAAGCACAACTGCATCACCAGAGCTGCATCTGTACAGGTAAGTGGCTGGTATTTTTCTAGTGAATCTCTACTGATGCCTTAGTGAGGGGTCCATAGACACTTTCGAGCCACAGTCTTTGAGGATATTGACTTTCAATCTTTCAAATGCGTGAGAGTCCCCTATACTTTGAAATGTTGGGTCAATCCTAAATTATATTAAAATGCAATCAGTGGTCTGGCTGGGTTAAAATCTATTAAGGAGGCGATCGTTTTTCTGAGTGATAAAGTGGTTAAAGGGGGCTCTCTTAGGCCTGTGAGTGGATGCTGTGTCAGACCTACCTGCTCCCTCCTTGGCCAGTCTCTCCTGTACCAACAAATGGACTAGAGCAGCAGCTGGCCGTGCCAGGGGCCCGTGACCCTCTCTGACCTCAACCCTCTCCTTGACTGCTCTCATGACTGGTCACCAAAGCCACAGGAAGCCGTGATTTTGGGAGAAGGTAGGACCTAGGGAGAGCAGGGGACACTCTTGGAGGCTGGTTAGGTAATGCACTGCAAGGAGCAATGGGGGAACGAGATCGAACCGAAATATGGCTAAGATTTTATTTAAAAAATAACTTTACAGTCAGCACACTAGCTGCACCTCACCCATCAAGGACTAACTACTCAAGGAGCCATAACTACTCCAGCAGGCTCTTGAGCAGGCTTGAAACATTAGAGGCACTGTGAGGAGCTTGCACTAGTGTGCAGTGTAGGGGCTGGCAACGGTGTACAGTGAAATAAGCTTCCAATGATAGGCAAAGTGGCACTGGTGGGCACTGGGAGAACCTGGTGCTGGTGAAGAGTCTGGGATGTAAGCACTGACAGGCAGTGTGAAAAGTCAGCACCGGTGAGAAGAGTGATGAGGAGACTGGCGGACGGTGTGAAAAACAAAATGGCTGGCATTGTGTAGAGTTGCAGTGTGAGAAGAAAGTGGTAGGTGGAGTGAAAGAGCAGCATTAGTGAGTGGCCTCGATAAACGAAGAGTGATGGGAAGGGTGAGGGCCCGCGACAGAGGGCACAGGGAGGAGCAAGCACTGGTGAACAGTGTGAGGAGCGGACTGCAGGCAGCCTGGGATGCCTGCACTGGCGAGCAGGGCGGAGAGCAGGCTAGGGACGCCCGAGTGAAGGCTTGTGATGGTGGTGTGAGTGAACAGCTGCCACTGGTCAGGAGAGGGAGAAATTGGCACTGGTGGGCACTGTAGCAAGCTGGCACTAAAGAGTAGGGTGAAGAGTCAGCTATTGTCCACAAGGAGTGCCCAAGACTGTTTGGCAGTGTGGAAGAGCTGGCACTGCTGGGTACCAGAAGCTGCTTTCACTGGTAGGGATGGTGAAAAGGAGAATCTGGTGGTCAGTGTGTGGGAGAGTCACAAGTGGACATCGTGAGGAGAAAGGTGGCGTTCTGGCTTTGATGGGCACGGCAAAAAGCAAGCAGTGGTGGGTATTACGATGCGCTCTGGTGGACACTGAGCTGGTACTGGTTGGAAGAGTAAGAACTGCCAATAGTTTTGAGAATGAAGGGTTGGCACTGGTAGGACTTTAGATTAATCACAGTGGGTAGTGTGCAGAGACGTCATCAATAGTCTTTTTCATAAACTAGAGTCGATGGGCAGTGCAAGGAGCCTACGCTAGAGGGTCGCGTGAGGCGCAGGCACCAGCAGCAGTGTGAGATGCTAAAGCTGGTGGACAGTGCTAAGAACTGGCGCATGCGCAGCTGTTTAAGGAGATGGCACTGGTGAGTCCAGTGAGAAGTCTGGCAGTGTGAGAAGCCTTCATTAGTGCGCAGTGACACTAGCTGGAGGGGTGTGTGCTAACACCGTAATGACTTGAAGCCCCACTGCGCTTAAACAACCACCTTTTTCACGAGAACAAAGTTGACTCGTACTTTCACATTAGTGGTGCGTTCGTCAGTAGTGAAAGATTGGGGGAGACCAGACAGGCACTTGGATACCGACAAAAAAATGCCTCTCCTCTTGACAACGTGCCACGTTACCACCGAGATCGAAAAAGAGGCAGAACGTACAGGTCCTGTCTCGTGTTCAAGGTCCGTTTGTGGACGACTTGAAGTGAACTTTGAATTTTAAAGTCTAAACTTTTGACAATGGCCGAGATAAATTCTGTCCCATTCTAGGTTTAACGGATGCAACTTAAAGAGTTCGTCTTTCTTGTGCACGTTTCCAAATTGTACTTTAAAGAGATGCAATATGCTGAACACATTGGTGTCTGAGGGATGCATCGAATGTGCATTGGAGTTTTAAATGAAAAATGATTATTGCCACAAGAATGACTGAGAATACTTGTTCATGTTCTGCTAAGCATGAGGTTGGTTTGCATAACGCATCATCAATACAGTTTGATAATACTAATGTACATTCAGACGTGCATGCCAACTAATGGATGCTTTCTCGAGCCCGTAAGAGCTACGCAAAGCTACCTAGAACTTCCTGTCCCATGGGCCACGCTCTTGTTCAAACACATGTAATTACCCACTCCCCCACCCTACTTAAAACCATCAACGTGCTTCTATGTTAATAACCAATATAGAGAAAAGCTTTCACTGGGTTCTGAAACACAATGGGACCGGTGGCACTAATAAAAACAAGCATTGGCAAAGCCAATAGGTCTCCGCAATGCCCGAGCTCTCGGAATTGTCAATGTGAATGTCTTTTAGATCGTTTGCTGCAGTAGCCTGTAGGGTTTGGGAGGCAAGCTTCGATGTGGCAGGGAGCTGATAAAAGTGTGCACAATCATTACTGAACGTAGCAGCCATTATTAAGCCCCGAATGTAGCATACGACTCACTTATTTTATATTATGCCCAACGAACTCTGTCCATCTCTGTCAAATGAACTTAGAATGACTTCTTCAAAGTCTTGTCACAGGTACCATGCGGAGCAAACAGAAGTAAGGATACCAGAGTACCAAACTTTGAAGTTTACATACTATCTGAACTTTGTTTACCCTCTTCCTCAAACTGCTCTAATTTGCAGCAATAAAGTGGCTGAATAGGGCAAAGTAGTTCTATAAATGGCCACACAATGGAGACAAAAGAAGCAAGTAAAAAACGGCACACTACCTACCAAAACTTAAACAAAAGGAAAAAAGTAAACACTATAAAAGTGCAGAGATGACCAGCTTTTGATGACTTTAATGAGAAAGAGTTGAGATAGCGAAAAAAAACAAGCAACACAGGGACATTACTAAAAAAAAAAATCCTATCACTTTGAAGTCAGAGAAGAAAGGTAAAGAGGGGCCTACGGAAAACAAGGTCTGACATTTGGCTTCAGTCTATGTTTGCACAGTTAATGTGACGAGAGAAGAACAAGATTTACAGGCCTATTTACAGAAAGCTCAGGGCGAGTTAAAACACGAATACGTGTGTCAACTGCTCTTAGACAAAGAAAAAAGTAGTTCCTAGAACAGTTCCTAAAATGGGAGACGTGGATGGATAGTAGTACATGCTCTCGGGAAGGCTAAACACAGAAGAGGCATGACCCATCCATGTTATGGACAATTTGGGAGAAAGAATACAAGAGTGACGAAGAAGCCAGCAAATGGGAAGACTATGGGTGGGCTGAAGCCCACATACTGAACACAAGAGTCTCTTCAAGTCAGCCCATGTGCTGTCTAGCAGAGACCTAAAAAAAGAGTAAAATCTATTCTCTGTAAAAGAGGAAACATAATGTGCACAAGATCAAACATCAAACTAAACATTTCATATTTATCCTTGAAATAAACAAAATAACCATCCATTAACACCAGCTGTGTTCCACACTTCAAATATTGCGAAAAAACACCTTGTTTGACAACTTGCAGGAGATGCTGCAGAGTGTTGACTTGGCTGATTTTGAGGATTTGTTGTACTGGTGTGGATGATATACTTGCTTGAACCAGCAGCCAGAAAGGGTTTTGAATATAGGTAAGATAGGACATTTCCTGTTTGCATACACTACTGTTATTGTAGCTGAGTTTATATTTCAGGAGGTGAGTTGTGAGTTTGAGTGTCTTCTGAGAATGCAGGGGTAGAGGTTGATGCAGTGTACACCTATGAACCAATGACTGCTACTAAAAAGATGCATGGCATTCTCCATCTTGAATTCTTTGCTATTCCCTGAGGAACTTAACATAGTTGTGGATTATGAGGTCTACCTCAATACATTCGTAAACTGTCAAAGCTCTGTCAAAACACCTTCAGCAGAGGAGGAAGGCATAAATTCCAAAGGCTAAGAGTGAAGAAGTTGTCATGATTTACAAGGCAGTTGCTATTTTTTGCGGCTAGCAGTGGCTTGATCACTATGCCTATTCATTGAGATTACACACCTGTATAGCAATTGCAAATCCTCTTTGTTCTGCAGAAATGCTAAATCTGGACATGAATTCACCAGTAGAATTTAATCTCCTATTTGATTGCTATATTGGAGCCAAATGTGCCAACGGGTTCTCCGCCAGATTAAACCTCTTCTTAGGAAATTGAAGGATTGACTGATGTAACCCAAATGAAAGGCATGTCCTAAAAAAAGCCATCATTCATCCAACATTTGAGGCTGTTAAACACACTGCAAGTTGGGAATTCAACTGAGCATGATGTTTAAATAAGTCTGAAACAGCTCGTTGTTGCATGAGAGCAGCGGGGAGTCTATTAAGACTGGAATATTGCGGTTTCTGACGACTTCAATGCAGTAGGTGGTCAGCATGGAGATGCACTGGCACATTCCAAGAAATTTCTTGCTAGTGGTTGAGGTGGAGTCCATTGACTTTTGCTTTTGTAGCTCCTTGAAATAATCACTCAAATACTGTGTTGTAGTTCTGCAGAAGGCAAGTTGTGAAAGTTCAAACATTTGGTGCCAGAAGTATTTTCACACCTAAATTGCAAGCTCTTTCTCAGGAGTGGGCATTTGTAAGTCATAGTTAACGAATGCTAGAAGGAAGCTCTAGGGGAAACTTATTTGCCTAGGAGCAGAGCAGAGACACTATTAAAAGAAAAAAAAAGATGTGCTCATAACTAAATTTTGGGATAGAAATCCTACAGAAGTGCCATAGAACATGTCCACGGGCACAATAGACATATACTATCCATTGGACTTATTTTGGCTAACCTACTGTTCCAAGTGCTAAGCAAACATGCAGAGGTTGTAAACAATCCAAGATTGCTCTTGAAATTGAACGTTTATATCAGTGCTTACACATTAAGAGTATTGGACTTGATTATCACTGCTTGTGGCATGGCCAAAGGAGTAGGCTCCTGCAATTGGAGGAATCAGGGTATGTACATTGTACTGTAATCTTTAGAGGCTAGATTATGCTCCAAGTGCAAGACAGTGAGACAACTGTGCCAAAACCTAACAAGAGGATGTCTGTGGTACGAGGAGGACTGCACATGTATTGCGCATCCAGGCTGTGTGTTGCTACAGCTTCAAGTAGCAGAGTGTCCTCGCAGAATGGGCTGCACTGATGATTCTATAATGCTGGATACTCTGTGGGTTGTCTTACAACCAGTGGAAGATATTAGCCGGCATGTATGGAGGTGATGCTGTAGAATCTGCTGGCAGAAAAAATGTCGAGCATGACCACCTTCTTCACATGTTCAGTCAACAATATGATTCTGAAGGAAGACGCATGGCCAAGCATAAGAACTACAGTTCCCAAAATGTCCTTTTGTCCAGGGGATGCTATTGAGGTTCCCAATCCAAATTTACATGCAAGTCGTTCCTGAAATATGAATTACTGTTTAAATCACGTAAAAGGGAAGCAATCACAACAAAACGTTGTGTTGCAACACATTCATCCCGTATTCTTCATTGTGTTCATTGTCCACTAGTTCTATATATTTTACCCCAATTCTTAGCCTTCTGCACCTGGATTTTTCTCCAGATTTTTTTGTGAGGGGCCTTTCTCTCTTCACGATGTCAGTGGGGGTCGGGTGCCTGGTTTCTGTACCGAAACATGTTTCTTTATCTTCGAGCAATGTCAGATTGCCTTTTACGTTTTTTCCTTTGATCCTGCACAGGGTGACAGTGTGGCTACTGGGAGGGTTCGCCAATATCACAGGTAATTAAGAAGAACACCGAACAGACCTCCACCACAAACTGTCCTTGACATCTGTACCAACTTCAGGCTCGTAAGAGCAGACATGAAGGCTGAAGGAACTTTATCTGTCTTTGTAGCAAACAGCACCCAAATTAGGCTTTGCCTGCATCTCTGGGTGACTCGTCATTCAGCATCTTACGCATACATTTATCTGTGGCCTTTTGACAGGTACCTGTTAGTCATCCTGCAGGTCGGCTGACGACAGGGGAGACTTAGGTCGTTACACTTGTGATTTTCCTTGACTAATGTGTGACTACAGGTGCTGTTGACCCTGCCCAGACTAGGAAGCGCAAGAACACCCCAGACTGGGTAACTTACATAAAGACCCATAACGGAGGTAGGTTCTCCCTCTCACCTACTTTTTTACTTATCCATGAATAGATATAGTGTAGGGATCCATTCATTAATCTTGATACAGCCCTGACAAATGCCTAAGGCTGTGATAGGTTACCAAGTGGCAGAACCATGTTGGCTACATAAGGGGATGCCTGGGTCATTATACCAAACAGCATCTCCTAATTGTACATTTCAGGAATTTTTTATCCGCACATAAGGTACCACCAAATAAATTAATTATTTGTGGCTTATCTTAATGCATTTTTCATATATCTTAAACTGGATCCCTCTTATATTATCCAGCAGAATAATAGTCTAAGAACTCCTGTAAGTTAGTATTTCAGGTTGAGTCTGCCATGGTAGTACTATTTTACCAGGGTGGAGTGAGATGGTTGATGATGAACCATGCCACCTTACTTGGGTGAGCCCACCTCATCCAATACCTTTTATGCTCTGACTAAGAGTTATTATCTAGGGAGATCATCAAATATGTTAGGATAGGGCACAGTTTGTCCCTCTCCATCTTAAGTACAGTCATGTAGTCTTATTTCGGTGTTGATTTCAATGGTGGAGGCAAATGCATGACCTAGAAGCCTCTTGTTTCCCCCCTGTGATTCTCACCTTTTAGTGAACCTCGGTGTGGGGGTACAAATGTATCTTATTTGGAGTCTGTATGTGCACATTCCTTCAAGCCTGCAATTAGTGGCACAGTGGAGAACTCTGTAACAAATGAATGTAAAGATGCCAAAAGGCAAGTGATCATCCGTGACCACAAACGACACTGATTTGCCAGAAGAACATCTTGTGTAATTGAGGCCATGTGCATGGTGTGCAAAATGTCTTTGATGCTGTGTGTTTACAAAGTGGACTGCCCTAAAGGAAACCAGAAGCGGTGTGACATGTTGTAGAGACATACATTATGACTATCTACTCTGATTTTATTTTTACTTTAGTCCGCAAACAAGTAGAGTGGGCCAGTACCTTAGGACAGAGTGTCACCATGCCAGGCGCAATGGGATGCTGGCACCACAACTGTTGTATGGCAGAAAGACATAAAATCATGGATAATGGACCCTAACAGAGGATGATATGCCAGGGACTCTTTAACCCCGTTATTGATAATAATGGCTAGTCTTCAAAATATTAAGAGGTGGACAGTCTTCTGCACTCCCTTGGAATTCTTAAAGCAGTAGAGTCAACTGAACTTAATTTAGTAGCAAAAATGAGAGATCACAACAACTGTAGTGCAGAAGTAGACTGAAAACATTTAGTAAAACTGGGGTACCAGAATTGCAAACAGAGTTCAGCATCACCAACAGTGATATGTGTTATACGCAGCACAGGAAAGACATTTTCAGAGGCACAGCACACAGTTTCGTATGTAAAGATAATATTAAAACTGGCATCCTGTGGATGGAATGGTCTAGATTCTGTTTTTTAACATTATTGTGGTCACCGTGCCGCCCCAACTATTGGAATGTAGAGTGAAAGAAGTTCAGACACAGAGGTAAGTGGAAGAAACATCTTTCATGCAATAGGCAACACGCTACATGACCGCTGGCCCCATCACCGTAAATTCAACTACCACCATTATATGGAACTCTACATGCACTACGTTCCATGGAATACAATGCATCACACAAAAAATGTAAACCCAGCATATCCTACCCACTTAATAAACGCAACAAAATTTACAAAACCAACTGCTGAAGACAGATATGAGAGTAACAAAAAAAATATACAACTCAAAGGAAAACTTACCGGCTTAACATTATAAGGGAAAGGAATACCTGTAAGAAAAATGTACATCAACCAACCACAATCTTTTGGTCAGTCAGGAATACACCTGACGTTCAACGAGCGTGTATGGTGAACTGGGAACTCAAACGATCATGCCCCACATCAACCTTGTCATCTGGCACCAATGATATTTTGTCTTCGTTCCAAATGCGACCATTGCTAGTGCGTAATGCATAAGACATCACCTGCACAACACAGACTGGGGCATAATACGTGACCCACCTTTACCTACATGTCTGGGTTTTCCCACTCTGACCCAGCTCCTTACTTTCACGCTTATGCTGTTCCTGGAACCGTGATATCCTGCTTGCACTTTGTTCCTGATGTCCACCACCTTCTTTTAACCTGCAGTATCAACAACCTGGTGACCCATCCAATCCCTGTTCATTTTAAACCAGGCACTGAGCCTCTCAACAAAACAAAAGGTGTGATCCCTGTTGACACATGAGGCGTAGACCCTACCACCCACAACATGTCCCTGACAAAACAATTCCAATCAAGTTTGTTAACAATAGCCAATGGTAGCTGAACCTTCAAAGTGCAACTAAAGTGTTCAACCAAACCATTGCTCCTGGGATAATATAATGAGATGAGAGTGTGGATAATACCAAATTCAGCTGAGAACTTCTCCATTTCATCAGAGATCAACTGTGCTCCATTGTCATTCACAAATTCATTGGGACAGCCTTCTCTACAAAAAAAAAAACACACAACTTGCAAAAACTCAATTACAATGCGTTTCTCAATATTGTTGACCAAGGCAATGTCTTCCCATTTTGACATGTAGTCAATCAACACCAACGCATACTTAGGAGTTTCCCCCAGAATCTTGATCGGGCTGGTGACGTCAAGACCCAGCTTCACCAAGGTAACATATCACTTTCCACAGGACTCACTGAAGACGGCTTGGTCACTTACCTCTTATCACTTACGATACAATTCTCACAATCACATACAAAATATTCAACAGTCTTGTCGACCCCAGGCCACCAAAAATCTACCATCACTCTAAATTTCATAACTCTAATCCCTAAATGACTTTCATGGGCCATCTGCAATACCCTTTGTCTCAAACTAGAAGGAACAACCAACTGGTTAATTTGTTGCATCAAACCTTCTTCACACTTTAACTCTGAAGCCAGCTGCAAATACGGCATTGTTGTATTTAGAAATGTAAGTTCCCTTTAAGGAACTTAGGGGATGGAATGGAGAATGGTGATGGGAAGAGAATGTAAGGATGGGGGCATTCTGGCTGGGAGAAATTGGACGATGGACGTTTGAATGTGGATCAGAATAAACCTTACTGGAAAATCATTTGTTTTGGACTTGAAGATCATTACAAATTTGGCGACGAGCTGCGGGAACACCACTCGTGTTCTGGAGGACATATTCTACGTGTCCCCTCTGTTCTGCTACACTGCTGATGAAAATCGTTTTTTTTCAAGTACCTTGGTCATCCTGTTGGTGGTACTGCACTATCCGATCTTCAAGGATTTTCTTGGAGCAAGTACAAAATTTGTTCACTACTTAACGCGCTTTTCTAGGGTATTTTCGGATGTTTCGTTGCGGCTGTCTGTTGCTTAGCAACAGTGGCACTCAAACTGTCATTTGTGGCCGCGAGCGCTTGTTCACGCAAACGCGCATTCAAGCAGGCGCGTTTCAGCACAGCGCAAGTGTATTTTCAAAAGGCGCATGTTTAATAGTGGCGCTCCATACATCAAGAACATCAGCTTATTCTGAATAAACGCGCATTTACACTTTGCATTTGTCTGAAATGAAAGCGCACATTTACACGTTTCATTTCGTCTGGAATAAAAACATTTAAAACTCTACAAAGTATACTTAGAGTTGGCAACTCGAAGAGTACTCACCTGACTTCATCGTTCCACCTCTCGCTTCACTTTCTGGAATCCAATTCATTTCCTATTTCCCAGGAAGGAAGAGCTCAAGGATTTCTTCCATTTTTATTGTAGTTTTATTTTCTTTCTTTGTGTCTTATTCATTTTAGAACAGTTTATACTTGATCATAAAACTACAACACTTGTGTGAAGTAAAGACAGTTAATATTCAGAGAGAGTTGTGAGTTCCAAATAAAATAACAATAAAAGAAGGAGAAAATTATAATAATAATCCCAAGGATGCAGTTTGAACAACCAGCCAAGTTTCTTCAACTTAAAGGGGACACGCCCATACCATGGTCGAGATGGAAGGAGGAATTTTTGACTTATTTAAAAGCTATTGATGAGGATAATATGTCACAAGAAAGAAAAAATAATATTTTGTTACATTGTTTGGGGTCTGAGGGACAACTCATTTTCAGGACACTCCTGCAAGGAATTCTTCATGATGAAGAAATTGATGTGTTTCAAGATGCTCTAAACAATAGGTTCAAGCCAACTACGAGTATAGCTTTGAAAAGATTCAAATTCTATACTAGGAGTCAACAACAGGATGAGACATTTGATGAGTTTCTGACAGGGTTACGAGGTCTTTCCATGCACTGTAATTTTGGACCTATCACCGATGAGATGATTAGAGATCAAATTATTGTTCATGTCAGAAGCAGAAGAATCCAAGAACAATTGTGGGTGATGGGTGATCCAAAGTTACAAGATGTAATTAATACTGCTAAGGCATTGGAGCAATCAGAAAAATGGATTAAGTCGGTGCAGGAGACAGAGAAGAATAAATTATCGGACTTGGAGGTGGTGGGAGCTGTTGGTGGTAACAACGATAACAGTAAAAAAAAAAAAATGACTTGGAGCAGAAAAGATGACAAAAACGCTAAAATTAATAGAATGTCATGTTATCGTTGTGGCAATCCTAATCATCTGGCAAATTTTCCACAGTGTCCTGCCATTGGGAAAGAACGTAAAAAATGTGGAAGAGCGGGGCATTTTGCGAGAGTTTGTAAAGAGGTTCGGAAGGCTGATAGTGACAGTAGGAGTAAAATTGCATGCATCTATGATGAAAGAGAGAGTGGATTGTTGTTATCTGTTAAGAATGGTTTTAGAGACAAAGATGGGAATGTGGTGAAACAACCTAAATGTACAGTTCTCATTGAAGGTCAAGAGCTAAAGCTGATGGCAGATTCTGGATCGTCTTGGACAATTATCACGTGATTATTTTGTTCAGAAATTTAGTCAAGTATGGAGTGTGTCCAACTTAACATGTCCTGATATTGTGGCGGAAGGTTTTGATGGGACTGCTTTTGATATTATGGGGTATGTAAACACGATGATCTGTTTTAAGGACAGTTCTGCACAGGTTAAGTTATATGTAGCGGAGAGGGGAGTTAATGTGTTGGGATGGAGAGACCAGGCAGGATTGGGGATAATTTTGAATCCCAGGGCTTGTGAACCTGTAATGTTGGTTGGGGGAGGTGATAAAGCCAAGTTGATGGTCTCTATGTTTCCACATGTGTTTTCCAATACTTTGGGCAAACTGAAAGACTATAGTCACAGGATTAGACTAAAAGAGAATGCCAAACCTGTGGTGCAAAAGTTAAGGAATGTCCCTATTAGTGTGCGTGAGGAATTGAGAGATATATTGAAAGAAATGGTGAAAGAAGGGATTATAGAAGAGATTGAGTCATCTGAATGGGTTTCACCTATTGTGTTAGCCAGGAAATCGGATAATTCTCTGAGATTATGTGTGGACTTGAGAGCGTTGAATGACAATATTATAGTCAATTGTCATCCTTTACCCAATATAAATGAAGTCGTTAGTCTATTGGATGGGCAAAGATTTTTTCTACGCTAGATTTGAGGTCATCTTACCACCAAATTGAACTTACTGAGGATTCTAGACATTTGACTGCCTTCATTACACCACAGGGGTTGTTTCAATTTAAACGAATGCCTTTTGGGTTAGCCTCAGCGGCATCAGTATTTCAGAGGGCTATGTTTAATATGTTCAAGGACATGGACAACTTTGTGAAGTGTTTCCAGGATGACGTGTTGATTTACTCCAAAGATGAAGATGAACACAAAAAACATCTAGTTAAGGTGTGCGAAGTGTTTAACGTGAATGGATTGACTCTAAAATTTAAGAAATGTCATTTCTTTGCCAAGTCTGTTGATTATTTGGGACATACCATCTCTGTTGAGGGTGTTGTTCCCAAACAGTCTTTGGTCAAAGCCATCATAAATGCTCCTGCTCCAGATTGTCGAGAAAAGTTGTTGTTGTTTGCAGGATTATGCGAATATTACAGTAAATTTATTGTAAACTTTGCCACCAAAATGGAACCATTAAGGGAGCTTACGAGGAAAAATGTGGATTTTTGTTTGGTCGGAAAGGCAGGAGAGTGCTTTTCAGACCATTAAAAGGGAGATTGCTGGTGCACCTACACTTAAACCATTTAATGTCCTGGCACAGTGTGTGATAACGGTAGATGTAAGTATGTATGGTGTAGGTGGTGTGTTGTCCCAAAGGTGTGGCAAGGAGATGTGGAATGTTACATTTGCATCACGTACCCTGACAGATGCAGAAAGGAGGTATGCGGTGATAGAGAAGGAGTTATTAGCTTGTGTCTGGGCGATTGAGCATTTTCGGAATTACATTTGGGGTTCACGTTTTGTCCTCCAAACTGATCACAAACCTTTATTGGGTATTCTGTCTCCAGGAGGAGGTGGAATGCGACAGCCCACATTGCTAGATTAGTTTCGAGATTGCAAGAGTATTCCTTCCAGGTGGAGTATGGGACAGGGAAGAAAAATTCTGTGGCTGACTGTTTGTCGCGGCTACCTCAGAATGATTTGAATGCTCAGGATAAGGGCGGAAGTGGTGACAGTGATTTTGTATCGGTAGTGTCTGAATTTATTTCAGGAGAGTTTAAAGCTATTGAAGAAAAAGATTGGTCTGATGAAGATCAAAAAGATTTAACTTTGCAAGTGGTGAGACGCTACTTGAGGGTTGGTTGGCAGAGGAAAGAATGTATCCTGGAAGAAGTAATGCCTTTCTTTAAAGTAAAAGAAGATTTAGAAATTGATAATGAGCTGGTATTCAAAAGGGGGAAATGTGTTCCACCTGAAGGCATGCAAGCGGTCATTTTGAAGTTGGCGCACGAAGGGCATCCTGGTATGTCGTCTATGAAAAGGCTCATTCGCACTTCTTTCTGGTGGCCGGGAATGGACAAGATGGCGGAGAGGACTGTCAGGGAGTGCGGGGTATGTGTGAGTGCTGAGAAGATGTTGAGGACAGTGCCAGCCCCCTTACGTCCTTGTTCAGTGGCCTGATTCTCCATGGCAGAAATTGGGTTTTGACATTTCTGGACCGTTTTTGTTTTTGCCTCACGAGGCTCGGTTTGCTCTGGTGTTAGTGGATTATCACTCCAAATGGCCTGAGGTGAAAATGGTACCACTAGTCACGACGAACGTGGTGATTGAGTTTTTCAAGGAGGTGTTTGCTAAAGAAGGGTATCCTGAAACTATTGTGTCGGACAATGGTGTTCAATTGGTGTCGAAGGAGATGCAGAGGTTCCTCAAATATTGCAATTTTAAGCATGCTACTACTTCGTTATATGAACCACAGGAGAATGGACAGGTTGAGAGATTTAATCGGGTCTTGAAGGAGTGTATTTGTTGGGCACGTGGTTTTGGTGGGTTGTGGAAGGAGAAAGTGAGAGAGAAATTATGGCATTATCACATCACTCCTCATAGTACCACTGGTTTTAGCCCTTTCAGGCTGTTAAGGGGAAGGGATCCTGTATCCAAATTGTGTCCATGGTGGTTTAAGAGGAAGCTCAACAAGGAGTTTGAGAGTGTTGATGTAGAAAAGATTGGAGATTATATAAGACTGAAACAAGAGAAGAGTAAGGAGGCGTATGATAAGAAGTGGAGAGTAAAGGAACCTATGTTTGTCGTGGGAGATTGGGTCAAAGTAAGAAAACCTGGATTGGTAAGGAAGGGTATGTCCAGATTCAGTAAGGCCATGAAAGTGATAAAAGTGTTCAAGAAGAAAGTGATTACACAAGATGGGAGAGTTTGGAATGTGAGCAGATTAGCTAAGTGTGTTCCAGGATGCGGAGAAACACAAAGTGGAAATTATGCTGTTTCCTGGACCCATTGTCTACCAAGATCTGGGAGAACATGTGTCCGAGAATATAAGCCAGGAAGATGGATGCAATGGAAGAGGAGAGAGTGAGATTTCTAGTGGCATAGACTGTAGGGAGAATGACGGACAATGTAGCATGGAAAGTTTAGAGGAGGATTCCATAGCCTCAAGAGTAAAGTTGGAAAGTCGTTCCAGATCAAAGTCTTCTCTGCTTGTGGACTATGTGTGAAGTAGGAAATTGATGTACAACAATTTGTTGTAATTGTTTCTTACTCAGTTGTTTTAATTGTTTTCAGTTTATTATAAGGGGGAAATGTGTTGTATTTAGAAATGTAAGTTCCCTTTAAGTAACTTAGGGGATGGAATGGAGAATGGTGATGGGAAGAGAATGTAGGGATGGGGGCATTCTGGCTGGGAGAAACTGGACGATGGACGTTTGAATGTGGATCAGAATAAACCTTACTGGAAAATCATTTGTTTTGGACTTGAAGATCATTACAGGCATCCACTCAGCTCCCACACTCTTCGCGTAGGCCACCCATCAATCACCCAGTTTCTCACCTGCAATAATACAACACTGTGCTCAAAGGCCTCTCTCCACTTCTGTTCAGTAATGGCACATTTTGATACAATTCACACCTGCAAATCGGAACATACCACCACCTCTTGATCCTCAATTTCATATCCCTCTTATACTAACAACAATCAAGACAAATAGTCAGTGACCACATTCTCTTATTAGAAACGTACTGTACTGTATACTGGTACACTTGCAAACAATATTTCTACTTGGAAATTTTAGGTGTTACTCTGCCCCCGCTAGAGCTAAAAGGATCAACCAAAGGCATGTGAGCAGCACTACTGGGACACCCCAAATTCTAAAATACTGAGTGCCCCCACCACAGTGCCACAGCTTTCTTCGCAATAGCTGAATAAGTTAACTCAGTACACCGTTAAGGCTCTTGAGGGAAATGCAATAATATCCACTCTGCCATCCTTTCTCTCTTGCAACAATACCCTGAGACTATTATTACTGGAATCAGTAATGACAATGTTGCAGTCACACCGGTCAAATGGTTTAAAAGGTAGCGCATCAATAATGTCAGATTTGATCTGATTAACTGCACACTAAAACGTATCACTCCTGACATATGAATTACCTCTTTTCAACCTACTCCTTAAAGATGCAGTTTTTAGGGAAAAACGAGGAACACATTTAGAATAATAATATTCAACTAAGCCTAAATATGATTTCAGTTGGTGTTATTTCATAGGATACTGGGTACCTTCAATAGCTTTTAAGATCTTCTTTGTAGGTTCAATTCCTTTTGCTTGTCAGCTTTACACTTGTCAGCTTGCAAAGTTAAACCTTAATCCTTGAGTACAGATAACACATTTGCCAGTCTTGCATTATATTCCCCCAATTGCTTCCAAGCACTAGTATGTCGTTCTGGAAATGTAAAACACCCTTATGATCCTTAAACATCAACCTCATAAGCCTTTGGAATACAGATGAGGCTGATACTAGGCCAAAAGACATCCTTTTGTAGCAGAAAGCTCCCACTGGGGTGATACATGAGGTAAGACGTTTGGAATCCTCAGCATAATTTTGTGATATGTCATAAACATGTCCAATGTGGAAACCATAGTGCTTCCCTTCAAAGTACACATTTCATTAATGTTTGGCTAAGGTTCACGCTTTACCCAAATATTGCTATTTAGTTTGCATAGATCCACACACAAACTCAATGTCCGATCACTCTTGCATGCTATGACCACAAGGAGACAACTATTACGACCCTTCAATCTGCTGTATGATACAGAGATCACACAAATGGTTAACTTCCATTTGCAATTCACCCTCAAACACAATGGCATTTTCCTAACCTTGTGAACCACTGGTTTGTCTTTGTCCTTTAATACAATCTTATGCTTGAAAACACGTAGTCAGCCAAACTCGTTACTGAAAACTTCAGGGAACATTTGAATCCAGTGTTCACTCCCAGACACGCTGATGCATAACCCACACTTATTTTTGTCAACTGTGACTTACAGACCATTTGCCGGGATGGTTGGGGTCCAAAATGATATCAAATTCTCCTTGGTTATTCCATACTAACAGATTCGACCGATCTTTGGCAAAACAGACTATTGTTATGGTCTTACATTTATTAAATTCAAGTTGACCATCAAACTCACCTACAACTTCAAGTTTCACTTTCCCTTAAGAAAAACTCTTTACACTAGGTCTCAATTTAAGAGGACACATCAGCTCCAATAACAGTAAAAGGAGACCCTGAATCTTCCATTGCTTGAACTACAATACCATTTACCCGTATGGACAAGTAGGAGGCTTCCTTTTTACATTGCACACCACATTCAAGTCAGGAATGCCTTCAACGACCTGTAGTCCACCACACTATACATCATTTAAAACTAAATCTTTGTTATCCACAATCTCCCCTTTAATAGTAGATACTAAATTGTGCATATGGAGCGACACACTGTAGCAAAATGCACTTTTTTTTGTAGCATTTAAAACAAACTTGAGACACAGCTGGACAACTCTTGGATGTGTAGTATGGTTTCTGCTGCCACACCTAAACCATGCCATCACACTCTTTGTGCATATAACATCAGCTTTGTCATTATTTTGTTTAGACTCCACAACCCAATTCTTGTGTGTCATTGTTTAGAATTTTGTGTTGCTGGGTGCTAATTTAATTGCACTGAGCATTCTAATTGGGAGAAGATAGTTCTTTAAAATAAGCATCAGAATTTTCTATTGCCCTGCAATGCTAATTGCAGATTAAAGATCAGACATATCAGTAGATAGCAATCCCTCTTGGATTTTTATTTTATATGTTCTTTCAATTAGTTGGTCCTAGATTACTTCATCGTGCTTGCCATAGTAGTTGCAACTGATGGCCAATGTCCTTAATGCCGAGACAAACTTCCCCGGGTTGTTGAGCTCTTTGTAAAAATGTGTCTCCCTCTAATACCACATTCCTGCGGATAGAAAAAACGTTTATCAAGTGCCTGAATTAGTGTAGTAATATCATCCACCATCTATGCAAGATCTTTTGCATCTCTCTGAAATTGACGGAGTTTTAAAGTCTTAAGAATGGATCAGCCTTCTGAGCCTAAATTATGTATAAGCAAAGCTTTATTTTTCTTGGTGGTGAATGTGTCCCTAATGGATTAATAGTATCCAGGTAAGCTTTAAAAGTATCCCTCCACCTTGACCACTCTCAAGGCGATTTACCTAGCCCTGCCAAAAACGGAGGAGGAGATATACCTTCCATAATTACACTTTCTTGTGGTATTAAAGTTACTAAAATATGGTGCAATGACACAAAGAAATGGCTCAGTACCACAAAAATAAAATATGTAAAATTAAGTGGTTCAGGAACTACCAATAATACAATATTTCAATGTATGAGGTGAAATTGCCAGAATGGTAAAACGCTGTGTTAAATGCTTACCTGACTCAAATATGGCAGATAGGAGTAGTGTGCAAGCAATATCCTGTCATCGGCCTGACTCCAAGATGGCGGTCGAAAGTAGTCAACGCCTTCAGTGGACCACCTGGTTTTCAAAATACAATAAGGAGGTAATGTCACTGCACTCTTCTGGCCCTCACCACCTGACCCTGAGCAGTAAAATGACGTGCTTATGCGTCAATGTGAAGAGAGCAGCCAATGTGAACAGAGTAGCCGAAACTACTGAACAGCATGTTGAGGATGCTGAAGTGTGGCAGGGAGACATATAGAATCTAGCCGGAAGAGTCAGCTGAACATCGAACAGTAGTAGGTCACCGGTCAGTGCAGTGAAAAAATCATCAAGAAAACTGCTGCAGCACAGGGGTCCATTCTGGTTGTTGCCACTGAAAAGGAGCACAGATGCGGAGGTAAGTGGAAGAACCTTCTTTATTGCAGCAGGTGAAAAGGCACATGATCGCTTGTGTCCTCACCGTAAATCCAACTGCCAGTACACCGAATTCCATGGAACTCTACACACACTACGTTGCATGGAATGCAATGTATCACACAATGCATGCAAACCCGACATAGAATATTTGGGAAGAGGTTTCTTCACAAGGCCATTTCCACAAGTCTCTCCATGGACATATTTAAGTTGGTTTCCAGTCTCACAGAGGGAGTTAATGGAGGTTGAAAGCTTCTCGGTTGCAGGTAAAGAAAAGTTTCAGTGTCCCTGGAAAAAGACAGTGTACACACAATGAATGGTACACCAGTGATACCACACCTACAGTGGCAGTGGTGGTAGTTTATGTGGAACCTTCATGCAGGATCACCCACTCAAGATTAAACAGACTGCTACTGAACGATATTAATACCTTTGCTGACACTTCCTTGCTCTAAACAGTGTGTGGTCAAGTCAGGTAGTCTGTAACAATGCGGACTACAATTGGCCAGACTCAGCAGTTTGAAAGGGAATATGTCACCGCAGTCAATTTTTCTAGATAAACCAATATGCACAGGCTAAGCGTGCTTGAGAACCATATCATTTTTTTTTTAAGGTACGCTATTTCAAGGCAAAACGCTATAACAGGGATATACTTCACGTAAAAAACACAATGTACTCGGACGGAAAAAATCGTATTTTTTTAAAATGACATTCCTTCGCAACAGCAGCTTCTATAGGTAATCTGTAGATGGTTTTTTGCTGTTGTAGTTTAGTCGGTGGATAGCAGATAGCAATATCCAAACGCCCCCATTTATCGAATTGGGGGAAATTATAGTTATAAGATATGCAAAACTAATATGCAGTATTATAACGCGCAATGTTATGCTACCAGGGGTTTCCGAGGTCACATTGGGCAAGTTTAAACCTGGTACAATATCTCTGTGGGAAATAGAGTAACATTTTGAAATTACATGTGGAAAAAGACGCAGAAAAACAACCTCCGCGGTAATTCCTAATTCCACAGGGGTCATCGTATTATAGTGTGAATACTTTAGGTTTCAGAATGTAATCATAGCTTAAAAAAAGGCAAAAGGAGACCTAAACCTAAACAGTGCTGTGAACTTTTTTTTTTTTTTTTAAGAACATCAGTTAACAGTTTACAGGACATGGGGAAGCTAATAATGTTGGATCTAAAAGTTCTAAGGCGTTGTTATTATAATTTAGGGAAGTCAAAGCGGTGGCAAGGAAAAGCACTGCATCCTGCTGTGGTACACAATATGAGAGGCCACATTTCTGAGTTAACTCCCTGCACCAAAGCTACTCGAGATCTCTATGACAAAGAACTCTGAACCATCAAACAAGCAAAGTACAACCTTTCATTAGTATGCATTAAGAAGCCGAATTTCTAACTCTTCACGCTTAACCCAGTGTTTTTTTTGTGTCCTCATTTGTCTTGTATACTTCCATGATGATCTCCAAGATCTTCCCCCTGTTAGTGTAAGGACAACCCCAGGAAGATCGACCCCGGAAGGGGACAAGACTAAAAGAAAACGGGGATTCTCACTCGTCACCACGTCTTGATCCCATATGGCTCTAATCATCGGACCATTTTCCTCACTACAACAGTGTTAGAAACATCTCCCGCCTTTCTCTCAAACCACCTTATCCAAGGGGTCCACATCATCCCGGCTTTTTTTGCATGGGTTCTGTTAGAGTCCATCTTGCCTATGTAGGCTACTGCATTCAACCATTTGGTCTAGGTAGGGGCCTTTAAAGATGTCCATTGTTTACAGATTTCCCTTCTATCCAATATCATCAAGTAAAACAGCAATTTTGGTTTATATCCATATAAGCTGCATACTTTAGGTGACCACTCAAAAAAAAAAAAACTACATCTGTCTTCAGGTGAAAAAATCTCCTTTACCACACTGCCAACCTCTACCCTTTAAACCTGGATATGGGGGCAGAAAAAGAACATATGTAGGTCATTGTCCTTACTTAAATCACATTTTCTGCAGCCCCAACTTTCCGCTTCTCTTAATTTTGCTAATTTCTTGGGAGTATAGTAGGGTAAAGAGATGGTTCCTTCTTAGGTGCACTGGTTTTGCCATTTGATATAAAAGACGCCATGACGTCAGCCATAATTGGGTGATGTCTTCTTTTGGGAAAACATATCCCTACATTGAAATTGCAGGGTCCTGATCCTGGTCTAGATTGTCTAAAAATAAACAATAATAGGCCACCACTTCCTTCTTACAAATTGGCCTTTAACCATCTCCTCCTCCAGTTTATTTGTGTCCGTTCCCTCCTCCCCTAAGGATCAGGCCCAGCTCTGCAGTTGGTAATATTTACATTTTGATAGGGCCCCCTTGGTTGTAACTGCAAGTTGCTTCCGCAAGGGAATTTTCCCATTTTGCAGCAGCTGCTGCTCCCATTCTACAATACCTGCGTCCCTCAGGGGAAATGCTAGACTGTCTTTAAGACATTCTAGTGTTCCTGGGGAATCCCACACAGAGCATATTTACTATAGTATGTTAAGTTTGTTGCTTTCCGTTTCTGGTCCCCCCTGGTGATCTTAAAAGCCATGGTTAAATTTCCATTTGATAGAACTCTAGCCGTAGGGGTTTTATAAATATCCTTAACGACCCTACAAAAGTTTTCACCTACGTCGCAGTGCGTCAAGATAAAATTTAAGTACTCCCAATTAACCCTGTCAAAGGCCTTAGTGGCATCTAAAGTGATTATAGCAAGATGGATTTTAGTGACATTTGCCAGATCTACAGGTGTGATTAGTTCATGAGATAGGTCGTGCAAGTATCTCCCCTTTAGAAAACCCTTCTGATCTTCCACAATGAGTTTCCGGGCCACACTGCCCAACCTTTTTGACAGGATATTTGAAAATAACTTGTAATCATTCTTAAACAGAGAGATTGGCCTGTATGGTTCACACATCTCTGGTTTTAGTATCAAGGTAATCACAGCTTCATCCCATGATTTTGGAAGGGGGACATCTCCTCTAAAAATGCCATTAAATAATTGTGTTAAAACAGGCTTAATACCTCTTTCACACATTGTTACAATTCATTTGGCAAACCATCTCATCCTGCCGATTTCCCCCTTTTGCCCTTGCTAATAGCCTGCGACTCCTCCTCCGATGTTATTAATTCCTCTAACTCATCCTTCTCCCACTCTGTGAGTTTTTTAACCTGCAGTTCTTTCAACCATTCAGATCTCTGAAGTTCTGTTGTTGCTTGGTCTTCAGTGTATAATGACCAAAAAACATCTACCAAGGCCTATTGTACCTCTGTGGTCTCTTTCAATATTTTGCCAGTAGTAATACATCTTATCTCCCTCACCTCATTTCTAATCAGACCTGCCTTGATTTTCCAAGACAGGAGCTTCCCTGCACTTATACTTTGCCTCCCATCTGGCCCTAACCCTTGCTTCTACAGCGCAGCTAACCTGACCTTTTGCACCATGATCTCTTCCAACAGGGCTTCCCTCTCCGCTTCCTGCATTTGTAATTTTACTAACGTCCCCTCTACGGAGGAGATGGCCTGCTCTGATTTCTGTAACATCTTCCTGTACTCCCTATTCTTTTGCGCTGATAGATTTATCACAATACCCCTTATAAAGTATTTAAAAGAATCCCAGACCACATGGGGTGCAGCAGAATTTATATTAATTGCAAAGAACTTACTAGTCTTCGCCTTTAAAACTTCTGTCACTTGTTGATCTTTCAGGAGTGAACGGTCTAAGGTCCACCCCCTTATTTGGTTACCAGGATTACATTTCAACTTCAGGACAACTGCCGTGTGGTCAGATAGATTGGCGGCTATATGACGAATGTCTATTACTTCTGCTTTAGGTGACCTATCAAGCAAAAAGTAATCTATTCTTTATTGATGTTTATATTTTATGTTATGAAACGTGTAACCTCAATCTAGGCCATAATTCTCTCGCCAAATACCCAAAACCATAAAATGTTTCATTATAGATCTAACACATGTCTGTGATTCTGGGCAGCTTTGAGCTCTACTCTTATTTGATTTACCAAGAGAGTTGTCTAGAATTACGTTGAAATCCATCGCCTGAGATTATTATTGGGTGTGGGGTATCCAGTAATTCACGACATAATTCTTGCAGGGGCTCTGTATCATCTATGTTAGAGCCATGGTATCCCGCTAACGTATAAACCCTCCCGTAAATTTAAATGTTTGCTATAACCCACCTACCTTTCTTGTCTGATTTATAGTTTGCTATGGAGGTGTTTATCTGATTCTTAATCAAGATCAGAACCCCCCCTCGAGTGGCTGGTGTGATCTGTACAGGCCATCTGCTCAACCCATCTTTGGGATTTAAAAATGTCAGAGGATTCCTTACTTGTGAGGTGTGTCTCCTGTAGCATTATTATCTGAGCTGAGGCATCTCTCAGATATTGAAGGATGTTATCTCTCCTGGGCCTTACTCGAAGACCATTCACGTTCCAGGATAAGTACTGAAACTCTCTCCTATTATCCATCATCTTTGTTTCCCTGGTTTTCGGTAAATTCTTGGATATTGTTTCCTACTCAAAATACAACTACAGTTTCCCGTGGATCCCAAAATATTCAGAGGCACACCATTTTTTCCCCTTTTCCTCCTAATGCTCCCCACCCAGTGCTCCCTTCCACCCCCTTTACGCAGAAGTCCCCCCTCCCTGGAGAACCCTACCTTGCTCCATCATGGCTTTATTAGCCATTTGGGTGCTATATGACTTTCTAAACATGAAAAAAGGAGAAGAGCATGAATTATTAGGAAATACTTGGTCACGTTATTTTCTGTAGGCTGGAGAGCCTAAGCCCCCCTTCTACCCTGAAAACTACTTATGACTTATTTCTTAATGTCTCTAACAAATTGTCAGCTTCCTCCCAGTCCTTTATGTTATACATTTTGTTGTTCATCATGACTTTTAAAGTAGCTGAGAATTTCAGCTGTGCTGTGCCGCCTAGCTTCTTGAACACATCCAGTCTTTTCCCTTACTCCCACTGTTTGTTTAAAGTGGTATGGCAGAAGGTACAGTCTTTCTCACTGAGCGTTCCCTGCTTTATCGCCTTATTCAGTATTTTCTCTTTGATGGAATATGTAAATGTTCACTAGGATCCTTCTGGGTTTATTCTTGTTTACAGACTATCGAAATGGGTCTTGGTGCACTCTCTGAATGTCTTTAAGCAACATGTCCTCCAGACCCTGCCAGGCGCCACTCTGGATAAGTAACTCGACTACTAGTGTCTTAATGTCTTCTCCTTCTTTCCCTTTCAGAACATTCGTCAGTCTGATGTTATTTCTCCTCACATTATTCTCCAGGGATTCAAACCTGTCTAGTCTTACTTTGTATTTTACCTTCAATTTGTCTGCTTCCTGTCTGTCCCTTGAGGTGGTTTCTTTTAGTTCTTCGACCGAGACCTCCAGGGCCCATGTTCGTTGAGTCAACACATCTAGCTTATCTGCAAGCCCCACACACACATCCTGTATCTCTTTCTTTGCTAGGGACTGCAGTAACTGTTCCAGGGAACACGCCTGAGGGCCCCTCGGACCATCATCCGCAAGTGCGTACCCTGAGGTTTCAAAGATTTCTGGGGGTTCGAGTCTCCTTTTCCTCCTCCACCTGGAGGCTACTGATAGCAAGCTGCCCCGCAGGATAACAACACCTGTGTCTCTGTCGCGCTTGTCCTAGTTGAAATCCCATCATTACATTACCCCCTCCTATTTCCACCAGACATTGGTACGGATTTGGGGCTACTGGCTTTGGGTCTGTCTTCAACCCACTATTATCGTCCTCCATGATCCTGACTGGACTCTCCCTGAGCTATAAGAGGGTTGGAGGTGTGGTAGAGTTCTCAGAGAGGTCCCCCAGAGCTTTTAAAAAGGACCTAAGGGAGGGGGTAATTTTCAGTTGTTCCTTACCGTGTCCCCAGGTTACTTTCCCCCCCCCCTCGTACCACTACCTGTTCTCGGGTCTTTTTTTATTCAGGGCAGCTCTCACTTTTTTAGGGATTTCCCCTATCTGATCACTGGCAAACGTGCCCCCAAGCTTTATCAAGAGATCCTCTTGCCCTGACTGAAGTCCTCAGTGAGTACTTTTCAAGCCTCTCCACCTTTACTGTCTGAGAGCCTACCACCCCGTCCTCATGAGTCCTCCATTACCGTCTGTGACTTCTCCAGGACCTCCTTTCTACCCTTCTGGGGCACCGCCGCCAATCCCAGAAAAGGCTGTTCGCTAGGAGACACCAATGTCTCTTCGCTGGTGCTGTGTCTGCCACAGCTGCCCCCCCTGGTCCCCCTCAGTGTAACCCTAGAAGTGAGCCTAGGGACCTTCCTCACTTCCAGGGCGGCCCAGCTCCAATGTGCTCTCCCGTCTCGTGCTCCTCCCTCCAGCGTTGCCGCACAGTGGTCTCCCGCAGTGTGGCTTACAAAAAACAATCTGGTTTCTTTCCCCTTGCTCCCTCTCCCTGCAATGGACCGCTACTCCACTCGGCTCCCCCCCACCCCGTTAGATACGCTCTTCTTCAGTATTAACGGTAAGTGAAGTCTCCGCTCACCGATCAGTGACTAACTGACCGCCATGTTCTCTGCCTCACGCATGAGAATATACTCATGCTTAACCCACTGTTGCCCCATCTTACCACTGGCTTAGTATGGGGTGAAGATGTGGGGACTCCATTACAAATGTGACGTATACCTCATCCGCCTTATTACAAGTGCATTATAAGCTTATGCACTTAAAAAAAAGGTTTCTGAAAAACACAAGCATGCCTTTTTGATGTCCTCCTAATGTTTTTCCGATAGCTCAATTTTCTTGCTGTGAGTTCTATGCAGGCTTACACATAATACAGTATATGAAGTTTACCCTTCGATACTTCCGACTGTTTTAATACAACACTCCCTTTTCCGGGTATCTCGTGGAATGTAGATAACGCTGCAGGAAAATAAACTTTTATACAGCATTATATTAATGTGAAAGTCCTACTGACCTACAACCAGAATTTTGGAAAGGAACCAACATTGTTTAATCTTTTCTATTGTCTACCGCTACTGTCCTGGTACACCACACTGCATCAACATCTTTACCATACTTGGTATTTAGCATGAAAATTTTAACCTCTTTCAACATGCAAATGCTAACTATAAAAGATGGAGCAATGGTAGCAGCAGGGTCTTTGAATTTTTTATATGCATTTGGAAAAGAATCACTTTTTCATGCTTTCATGATTTTTCAATTTGACATTACAGTTTCTGAAGGAGCTTGATTTGTAGATCTAAGCAAACGTTCTTATTATTTCAGGCACAAGGTCTAAGTCTTTTCCAGGCTCCGGACACCCCAACATATCAGTGCTTGGGCATGGTTGCCAGGGAACTGAGATTAGAAGATTGAGTTGGTACATCCATAGCACCATTTGGTTGATAATCCACCCTGCGTATATGGCTTAATACCATGATTCTTCACTCAAGCTCTGAACCTGGTCATCCATCAGCAGTGTCAGAATCAGTCCAATTAGAGTTTGCCCAACTTTTCTGTTTAGATAGGGGCGCTCAGGACTCTTTAAATAGTAAAGTGTTTTCCATACAATGCTAGCAATGAACTATCTATTTCATAAACAGAAGCTACCAGAAATGCTTTACATCGGTTTAACAGCAGTCTCCTTAGCATCATATTAATTTCTTTCTTCATCTTCCTCTTGGTATCTCTCACATCCCAGATCAGGAACTAGCACAGATCTTCACACTGCATTATAGCAGAAAATCCCTTACGCAACCAAAACATGTCTCAAGCATATCACAACTAAGCAATTGAATTGCATTTCTCTTACAGAGAATCCAGAGGTCAATGCAATCCAGAAATTCTCAAGAAGTTGCACTCTTACAAAAAATGCTTACATGACACTGACCATCACAGGACCTCCCACGGACCACTGCCTACTCTTAAAAAACTGACATTTCAAAGTTTCATTTTTTTGTTTTTAAAAGCATCCTGTTTTCCTTTAAGGAAAATGGGCTGCATTTAAATAAATAAATAAATAAATGCTATAATCAAAAGCAATCACAGACATGGCGGTCTGCTAACAGTAGAGGGCCTCCATCCCTGTGATGGCTGCAATTCTAAATGGTTAGCAAAATGTGACCGACCTCATTAATATTCATGAGGTAGGTTTATTTGCAGCACACTAGGATTGGTTAAAACTCAAGTGTTTCATACATTAGAAATAGCAATTTCCTAATTGCGATTCGTACAAAATCGAATTAGGAAATGTCTATTCCCCACATACATTTTGTACATATAGTACATGTGCTTTTGGCTGAAACACAGAAGCACTTTTTTAATCACTCATAAGTGGGAGCTATGGTCAGTGCTTACTTTAACAATTTTTACTGAGTTATGCTCACCTTCCTGGTTACCAGAATGCACATTATACAATGGTAAGAAGTGGCTCGAGGAACAAAATCATATCTCTGTAATGTATTAAACACTACACCCCTTTGCTGCGGAGAAATCTATAATAATTAATGCAGCCTGTCTACATTTAAATTCATACAGTGATCTTCGCAATCCAACTTACAAAGGTAAGAAGTTCCTTATATATCCATTAAAGTACTTCAATCATAAGCATGTCACTAGGAATGATGCCCAATGTTAGTTTTATCTCTAAAGACGTGGCATTTGGTGCCAGCTGATACAGGTCAAGTAGTGTTTTTGTCAGTTTTATGTAGTCAACTCCAATACTGGTTATTTCAATAAACATATGTTGTGGAGCCTCCAGAAAATATCAAGCAACTTGCGGATAGTGCATGCTATATACTTACTATACCTCATTTATTACTACCTCACAATGTCATTTCAGAAGTCATATTGCTCAACATGATGAGAAGCCCTTTGCCACAGGAGTTTATAGCACTTTATCACTTTTTCCACAGCTCGTACGTACATTGCTCCAAGTATGCAAAGCGCTTTTGCTAGTCCAGCAATGCTCATCAGTACGCTGAGTGCCACTGCAATTATGACAACTATAGCCCTCTACTGGGAAAAGTACACATTGCTACTGGGCTATATCCACTGCATCATCATGTAAAGCACTACTGTAAAACTAGGTTGGACTGATATGTTCAAGAACCCTTTGCCTCGTCAGTGTCTGCATAAGACTAACTGCAATGCTGTTCCATATTTTCTCTCGTAAGCAAGGCATCTTGCCATGCTTGTGTTGACATTACCCTCTAGTTTGCAAAGTCCCATTGATGGGCCGGCATTCTCAATGCCCACAAGTGTACAAACCACATTACCTCTAGTATACAAAACACCATTACCAAGACATATGCACATTGGTCTTTGCACTAAATAATATTTAACTGCAACATTTACACTGCTGCAGTAATCACAGGACAAATGCCATATCTTTTCTGGCTTACCATGCAGACCACCACCATGATTTAGCATCATCTCTACCTCCAGTGACTTACTTCCTCTACCTAGGACTGGAAAGGGTAATCCGATCATCTTGGTGAGGTGCACTAAGCTTTAATTGGCATAGTCCCACAGTTCTCTCATTAGTTTTAGTCTTGATCTCAGGATGGTGTTCAATTAATTACCTAATCACAAAAGGATTCATTCATCAACGTCACACACTTTATAATCAAATGGATGAAGTTCAATACATTTAGTCACATGGCACATGTAGGTGCTTAAAAGGAGGCGGGGTAGCAAAGACCTTCTACAAGTGCCAAACTGAGAAAAATGATAAACTGCAGAAATGGCACAGCTGCTCTCGTGTCCGAAGGCTTCATCTCTACAACTCCAATAGATAGTTAAACAACCACATTTGGTTAGAATTTGTAAACCTAGTTTGGTGCAAATGGATGCTGTCTCATCTAGCATTCTGGACAAAGGCTATTTATTGATATTAGAGCCTGTTGTGTTAATCCGTAATCTAAATTATCAGTTTAATACACACAAGTTTTAACTAACCTAAAGCACTTTAATATTAGTTACACTTCTCTATTTGTAGGTTATTTGTATGATTATCATAATTAATTGCTTAAGGATGGCTTGATATTGGTAATTAACATTTGTATAGTGCATGTACACTTGTATTGCTAGTGCGAAACCCCAGCATGCGATTTACTACCAGATATGCACCATAAAAATGGCAAACATAAAACGAATAAATAAATAATACGGAGCACCTAAAATATCGTATTTCTGAATAAAACATATCTAAATCAATGTTGGAGAAAATAATTAAAGCACGCGCCCTAGTACATGGGGCAAAATGATAGCAGGCGATGCACGGCCCTGCCTGGGGATGGCTCGGATACTCTTGTGAGACTGCCAGGTGAGCTCCTCCTTGTGCAGTGTGGATAGTGGAGAATACCCAGAGCTAACTCCTTTCCGAAAGACCACAAGCAACAAGTCACACTGGTACTGTTCACCAGTAGGAATTGGAACACTTCAAACGAAACCTCTATTGATGCTGTTTTACACCTAGTTATGGCCTACTAATGACCAAACCACATCTCCCTGAAAGAAACAACAACAGGACACTAGACGAGAAACGCATTAACGGAGCCATCAGATACAGTACACGCTCTGGTCGAATAAAACAAATACATGAAACTCACAAATGAAACAACAATACATATTTTACATATGAATGGAATAAAACAAGTACGAAATGGAGTAATGGGATATGGGAATAAATTACTGGCACTAACGAACTAAATAACTAAACCTAGTTCCCAGACTAATAAAATAAAAAGAATACACAGTGCAGTAACGGATTCATGAAATATCATAGGCACTAAAGCAATAAGTAAGAAAACATACTACATGCACTAACGGAGCTACCAAACATGTCAAACACATCAGTGGAACGACGAAACATACTAAAAGCCCTAACGGAATAAACCATACTAAATGCACTAACGAAATAATTTAATATACTACAAGCACTAATGCAATAACAAACCATATTAACAGGATAACAAACTCTACTACATGTACTAATGCATGTAATATAATAAAGACCCATGATAAATGTAGTAATGTAATTTAAAAGTGCAATACACACACAAAATAGTGAAACTGATGTGCCAATGGAATAGTAATGGAGTAATGAGCCATACTACTCATGCTAATGAAACACTGGAACACACTAAATGCACAGAGAAACAATACTGCAGCCCAGGCTAAATAAGATGCATTGGTTATTTAGCTGTACTGTTTCTGTTGGCAAAGTCCTTCTCCTTGTCCGAGTGTGAAATCTCCCTGGCCAGCTTCTGACAGCCTTCATAAATCCCTGCCTGGTACACTGGATGTCTGTACTTCCCCTTCCCAGCAGGTACTTTGTAGAAAGCCATCACATAATGGAACTCTGGCAAGGGCCCAGCAGTCTGGGTATCTCCTGTGCATGACTCACCATTTTTTTTCCTCTTGGCCCTAATGCCCAATTGCAAAGTGATATTAACATTTATTTATTTTCTCTGAAAGCAGAGGAAAATGGAAATATAGCGGACAAAAATAAACACAGCTGTAAAACAAATACTTCTAAAGGCACAGCTGAAATAAACAATTAAGTACAATGAAAAATGTATGAGAAATAGCACTGCTGAGGGACAGTTGTGCAGAATTCAGACTAAAGGCTGCCAGAAAGTAAAATTCCACAGAAAACCATCATTGGCAACACAGCTGGAACAGTCTCTCTGCAGATAGCACTGTAACAAAAAAGTAATACACTTATTATTACGGTATAGTTTGCATCTTTAGAGTTTGGCAAAATGCCAGCCACTGCTAACAATACAATATTATAGCCTGATTGCCTGTTGCTGGGGGGTTATAACGGTTGTAAAAGGCCCTGAATCCGAGCTATGGGTCTAAGCCTGAGGCCACTGCCAATAACAAGGGAGAGAGCCTTTGACAGGCTGAAGGGCTATAAGGCTATTAGAACATTCCACCCACTGAGGACAGAATACCCTAAATTAAAAGGGAGAACAAGCAATATGAATATTGAATCAGAAGGCATATTCTAGCAACGATTAGCCCTGAGCCACTTCATTGTCTTTAATGGATCTCCCATTATTCCAATGTTCTAATATAACACAATCCAGTATGTAATATCTAAAACAGCAAAAACGCAGGCATCGTAAAAAAAGAAAACAAACACGAAGAAACTTGGTGGCACAGGGAAGCTGTTATTTGCAGTTATGACCAATTACTGCTGGTCTGCAAATTCCTCAGTAAAATGAGACGCTTCCATTAACAACCATATCGTTCTCATCCTGTGGGATGACCATCTACAAAATACTGACTACCAGTCAACAGCGTGAGCTATGAGAAGCCGACTCCTCTGCCAATATCTGTTGCTGCGGTTTCCGCTGTGCAAACGAATGCTTTGGCTGCTTCTACTGCACCTGTTCCCCTCGCCATGCTTGAAATGTAGTCTTGGTCAGGTGCCGAGTGATTTCCCATGCTTGCTGGTTCTGCTCCATATCAAAGGAATTGTGTGGCAGTGGGTTGGCTGATAGTGTATGGGACCAATAACAAAATCACTGCGGTCAGTGATGTGAATAAAAATTCTTGAAGTCTAATTAGCTACAAAATGTCTGGCTCCAAGGAGCTGCATATAAAACAAATCAAGGTAATTTATTAGGTAAAGCTATCTTTGATGGAATCAACACTCCAACAGGGGCGGCTCCTCCATTAAGGCGGAGAAGCGTCCCCCCCACCCCCGCCAGAAGCAGCAGCTGCAAAATCTTTGAAAGAAAAGGATAATAAACTTTGTTTATTATCCTTTTCTTTTAAAGGGGCGGGGCAATGGGGTGACAAGCATCGAAGTGGAGTGCTCAGCACTTCCCCTCAAAGTGCATGTATGTTTGGCCGGCTGTCTCAGGTTGGCCAAACATACATGCGCAGTGGGCTCTCTCTGTGTTGTCGGGCTTTAGAGAGCCTTCATAGGCTCCCAGTCGGCCTGGGAGCACCCTGGCTGGGAGCTCCCAGCCAATCCGGATGCTGCTTTGAGCAGCGTCAGGATTGGCCACAGGGCAGGCTGAGAGCCTGTGCCTGCAGCAAGACCAAGGAAAGGAGTGGCGCAGGCGAGGGGAGGAGAAAGTTAAGTGTTTTATTTTTTAAATTTAGTTTATTTTAATGCTTATTCCTGCCCCCACACACCGCTCCGCCCCTTCCACGCCAGCCGCTCCTTCACTCCAAGCATATCAAATCTCGCTCTTCAGTGTGCTTCGTCTCTCATAAATTTTGTATGGTGGGGTTGTGCATTTGAAAATGCCATCAACTGAAGCTCTGTTCCCACCATCACCCCCGCATGAGTCTACGTCAAATACACCACCATCTGTCAACCCTGGATTTTAAGGCAAAAGCACTTTGAATTCCAGACTGCTATGAAAAGCAAAGCTAGACATCCCACAATGCAAAGAACCATGGACTGACAGGCTAAGTCTGCCTGGAGCTGCCAAACATAACACGGGCAATTTGCTACCTATGGTGACCCTGAAGTGTATATGTCCCAAGATGGAGGAGCCCTGCAACCATATTTAAGGTGTTTCTTAGCCAGGGTTCTGGTGAAACCTAAGGCTCTGCATATCATCATCTAAGGCTCCACAACAAGAAAGAAAGAAATACATTCTGGAAAAATAGTCAATGCAATTAATATGAAATAAACATCATAAAATTTGAAAATACCATGAAGAAGTCCAAAAACCCCTTGAAACGTTACAAGAATTTATTTTCGGTAAATAACAATGCCATCTGAGCGCTAACAACTGAATCTTTGTTTTGTTTGTTCGTATTTTGTTGTTCGTATTTGAAATTGGATGTAGTTGAATGGTGTTGTTTTGTTGTGTTATGGAGGTGAGCTCCCTCACCGGTTGCAACAGAAATGAAAACCAAAGTGAAAAACAGCAACTCAGCAAACACTCTTCCCATAAGTGATTTCAGTATCAGCAGGTGAGGTAAGGACAATTTCTTTCTCATGCCAACTGCTCCAGTATTCCCTGTGTTTCAAGTATTTTTTCCATCTACTACCAGACTTTTTGCAAAAGGTTTTTTCTTCCATTATACAAAAGCGACGATCGGGCAGCCAATTTTATCTTGAGCGCACAGGTTCCATTGTAGTCAACAATTTTGGTACTTAGAATTAGATATTTTCTTGAATAATTTAACAAAGTGTCACAATTTCACTAAAGGTCTACATCGCATTTTATAGTTGTTAGCTATTTTGTAGACTTAGTATTTTATAAAAACCGTGGTTGTTTTGCGTAGCTAAAACCCGACCTGTGGCGTATTATTTTCATAGAGCTGAAGAATAAAAAAATGCTGGAGTATAAGAGAAGGAAGCGTGTCAAGTAAAGAAGAGTACAATGAAAACAGATCAAAAACATCAGAGTTGGCAGGGAGTGGCCTGGAGGGAAAGATGGTAGATGTGCCTTTGTAATGCTGGTGCCCTAGTCTCTTTTAATCCTTCACTTATTCTGCTCCATTAGAAAATGAACCCAAATAAAACGACCTGGCACCTGCCTATCGTACAATGGCAGCTCATGCTCCCTGAAAAACTGAAGAGGTCTGCTTGTCAGGGGTGGACTCACTCCTGATGCAGACGCTGCCTCGTTGCCCCAAAGGGGAAGAAGTTGGATACAGAGTAGTGCCTCTCTTGTGATGATGGATGGTGGGGCTAGGACAACTAGGACAAGGAGTCAGGAGAGGGAAATTGTCTTCCTCGGCTTGGTGCCAGACTAAGGATGCCAGAAAAGCCGACTGCTGAACTCGGTTATCATCAGAGGGGAACTCAAGGCAGAAGAGACCGGAAAACAGTGAAGACAACTGGCATCTGCTCACCAGAGGCAATGCCTTCTGCCAGTGGAAAACATAGAAGGTATTTTTTCTCTTAAATCAGGAGCGCTGGTTGTCAGTGGAGAGCTCAATGGCGTAGTGAGAAGGACCACTGAAATTGACTTGATCCCTAAGGTTGGTCACAAATGGGAATCCCCCTGACCCCTATTTTCACTTATCATTTGTAATAAGGTACCTTCACGCCCTCCACACCTCAGGCATACATCAGGTGGAACTTCACCCATTTTGTGTAGCCTACTTATCTCAAAGTAGGCTAAATGTAGGATTTACAGATAGATTAAATGTAAGCCTGCTGTGATCACCACCATCTGTGGGTGCATAAGGCCAGCCTCCAAGTACACATCCTCCAAACGACCTATGTCTCTTCGTATGACCTTCTAGTGCAGCTGCGATGACCCTTTAATATACTTGGACAAATCAGCCATGTACAACATATATGGGGATGAAGTAGGCTTAATGTAGGATTTACAGATGGATTAAATGTAAGCCTGCTGTGATCACCACCATCTGTGGGTGCATAAGGCCAGCCTCCAAGTACACATCCTCCAAACGACCTATGTCTCTTCGTATGATATACTTGGACAAATCAGCCATGTACAACATATATGGGGATGAAGTAGGCTTAATGTAGGATTTACAGATGGATTAAATGTAAGCCTGCTGTGATCACCACCATCTGTGGGTGCATAAGGCCAGCCTCCAAGTACACATCCTCCAAACGACCTATGTCTCTTCGTATGATATACTTGGACAAATCAGCCATGTACAACATATATGGGGATGAAGTAGGCTTAATGTAGGATTTACAGATGGATTAAATGTAAGCCTGCTGTGATCACCACCATCTGTGGGTGCATAAGGCCAGCCTCCAAGTACACATCCTCCAAACGACCTATGTCTCTTCGTATGATATACTTGGACAAATCAGCCATGTACAACATATATGGGGATGGAGACATTTGAACATTGCCATCAGTGACAGAGACAATACTGTCGGTTTTGAATCTGAATTGATCTCCTGCACAAGGGAGGTTGCAAAGTATTCATCTCTATGGGTACGTACGACATCTGGTGATGTATTGGGGCTAAAAGGTTTCTGCAGAAGAATTAATGAATTAGATTTTTAGACCATTAGCGTAATTTTAGGTATGGCCTGCTGTTGACTGGATGATATAAGCATTTCCAAAGTAGATGATATAGGTAAGTAAGAAGCACTGATGACCTCTCAACCGATGCAGGACGAGGATGACCTGTCCACTTCTCCGAAATTTAAATAAATGTAACTGAAATATACTGTCCAAGACACTGAACAATGGAGCATCCAACTTTATATATAAGGCATACTAAACAACATGTCGGACTGCCTATACTACTCATGAAGCTCATAAGAAGGGCAGCATAGATCGTTTGGAAAATGTGGACTCACAGGCTACCCTCATGCACCCACAGGAGATAGCGATCAGAGTGTGTGTACATCGGAACCACCCGAAAATCATACATAAAGCCTAATATAAGATAAAAAGGCCCCACAAGATGAGTCAAGTTCCAACTCACAGATGTCTGTGGTGTGGAGGGGGGGTTATTACAAACAATGTGGGAGTGCAGAGTACTCCAGGCATATTGGAATGGAATGATTAATGAACGCTAACATATTGGACTCAGAAATCCCACTGACCCCGCACTTCCTCATTCTCTGTAAACCTAAAGTTTGTGACCTAATCATACAAAAGTGCATGCGTTTTCCCTGGGCCTCATAATCACTTTGTGTGGCATTACAAGGGAACGAAGAAGTCTATTATGCCCACAAAATCATTCTGGAGAAAGCGTATGGAGTACTGTGTGGTGGCTGAACATTTGATGTGTGAAAAAAAGAGGCTGCCCCTGAAATTCAAGAAAATATGGGACCGTAGAGGAGTCATTGCAGGCTAGACATACTGCTCAGAGTCACACTCTCCACTTCCCCAATTGGTCAAAACCTTGGGTGGGAGAAGACATACAGAGGGATTCACTTCTATTTACAACAAATTTGCACATTTCAGAATAATCGAGGTTTAATGTATCATTGTTTCAGTGTATTTTCTGATCCAGACAGTCAAGAAAGATGCAATGCTTTGCTTTGTTCGTGGGGTAATTGTTAAATGTTCTAAGACACAAGAAGAAATAATAAAGTGTTTAAAAAACACAAATGATCAGAGCCAAGTACGAGTACTGCAGGAAGATAATAGATATGAAAAATAATCACCTTTAGAATTGCAGTTGCTTGTCCATGGGTCCTACATGAATTGAAGATGAAAACAGCTCCATCCCACGGAGTACCACTTGCTGAGCTCCTTACCTCATTAAGTACTTCACCTCGAGGAGCAACTAACGCTTGGACCTCGAGGGGAAGGCCAGCTGCTCCAGGTTCCTGTTCCGGCTCTTTCTTTTCTGTCTTCTCAAGTCATAATAATAGCTGCCATGAACACAGGGAGCTGCTGGGACATGGACCTTCAGGTACTTAACTGCACTCTGCAGGTGACAAACCAAAACCAGGAGCATTGGGGTGGAGACCCTCTGACACAGGTTCTGCACGCGCCTCTCTGCCTGAACACTCCTCCTGAGAGGTGTGGCATGAAACTATAAACCATGACCGTGGTGGCATGGCTGCTCTGCTTTGAGGTTTTATTATCTATACAGGTTTAGCGATATTTCTGGTTTTATAAAACCTATCATCAAGACGCCTCCTGTATCACACATGGACCAATGCAGCTGCTATTTATCGACTCACATCACGACCCAACAAACTAAAACAATACAGAAGCCCCTGTAAAACTGTGTCATATCTTACACACATTTTCCAGAAAGGGGATGGCTTGGAAGCAGATTTCTAATTCTCCATTTGTGCAAAAGTCTGTGCTCCTGGCTACCATTTGGACTCACTTCAGATCCAAAAATGAGAGCGCTTCGAAAAAGAGGGGCCACCACTATTAAGCGCTGTAAAAACATGGAAGATTCTGCTTCCTTGAGATGTGTTGCTAAACAATGTAAGTCTTTCCTCTCACTTTTTTGAACAAATGTAAGAAATTGGAGATTCCATTTTAGCAACAGATGTGGTCAAATGACGGCTCTTATTAATGGTATATGTCAAATCACTGGCTGTGAAAAACCTGTCAACAATTTTCACAAAAATATAACACATTGGACTGAACGCAGTAATGCATAGTCGATAAATTCTGAAAGAAAACAGAATATAAAAAACTTGGATGTGGACTGTGAGATACTGCAAGTTATGCTGTGCAAACATACTTACGTTAAAAGTGCAAATCAGTAAAGCAGCGTCATCATTTTACTTTAACCTTATTATTTTATTAACATGTAATCAAGAATGCTGTTTTATTTATCCCTTGTCTTACACATAATGTACGTTTTTTTAAAAGTATAAACAAATAGTTCGAGTATGTACGTGTCTTTCTGTCAGAGTCTAGCATTCTCCTATGCAGATCTACCACTTCTCGCCCTCATGCTCCGCCAACACAGCCTGAATTGCTTTGAACAGTCTACGTTTTAATGCTCCTGCCTTCTGTCTACAGACAACCTGAGGAGAACTCAAGCTTCTCCACCATCAGGGTAGGACAGGCCTATAGGACAGTCCGGCAGTACCCGATGGGCTGTTCTGACAGGTCAGTGTTTGGACCTATATATGGCTGTTTGTGGGCCTGTTTTATGATCTGCTGGGAACAGTGTTAATTTTTGATTTCCCTAATAGCAGCATTGCTTACAGCAAGCTCAAATCCATGCATCCATCCACACACTCTAAAAGAATTACAATGACTAACTATACCCCTTTAAAAACGCTACCATCGGCGAATATTAGCCACTTTTTTAGCTCTCTAATTCACTAATGGTGGCCACTTTCATTTTGGTTCCAGGGCCTATTTTCTTTCCCAGTCTGACCCTGTCCACAATGAGATGAAGGCTAATCTTGAGGCATGTGTGTTACTGTGGCAAGTTTGCAAATCTCTGTTCGATGTCATAAACACAAAACAGTCAGAGCTGTCGATCAATTTTACAAACTTTTATTCACGGGTATGTAAAGCATATACAATAACACTTCTAAAATCAGCTACAAGTTATTTTAGATTAGGAGAGTACTTTAATTTATTTTTAGGGGGTGTAGGGAAATATATGACTGATGACATCAAAATCAATACCCATTTCTGGCAACAATGCCAAAGATTTTTTTTCAACAAAATATTTTAAGTACTTCTTGCCAATTAGGACATAATTCAATCAAAATTATTTTCTGGTTTCTGTAATTCAGAGCAGTATGATAGCTCAGATGCTATAGTCACTATATAAATCAAACACTTACAGACTTTAAGAGGATTGTGAAAATCTTCCTAGAATACATAATTTCAAGAATGCCATACTTAGCAGATAAATCCAGATTATACCACGATATGTAGCCATGGAATTAAAATGGATCAAGCTCATAATCTTCTGAAGCAAAACTAATATAGTTTAAACCATCAAGCCCCTTACTGGTAAGAAAGAGTCAGAGGAGGGAGTTCTTACTTGTGATCACCCTCCAGTAATGTCAGAATGTTGTTTGACACGGCTACCTTCCATCCCATACTGAATGATTTCATTGCCTTCCCTCCATCACCAGACAATCTAGTCTTCTGAGCGATGCTTCATTTGTAAAAGCATACGTGCCATGTCCCAAAGTTTTGTTCCGAAGCAGCACTTTGACATGTCAGTGTGTCAAATACCAAGGCTGTATAGTCTCGATTCCACCCCAAGCCACCTGCACAGCCAGACATGGCCTGGCCCCTTATCTCACACGCACAGGTTCTTTTTTTCATCTATCTCCACATTGTTCTTCCCACTTTTGTGTTTTTTACGTTTTTTTTCTCTTGCTTTTGGTCGACATCTGGTGAGGAAAAAATAAGTCTTGGTCCTCAAAATTGAGTGCCGGTAGTGTCCACCTGCAACCACCGGGCTCAAATTAAGCGCTACTTTTGAGACTTAACACTGCACACTGAACATCTGTAAATTAGAGACAATCATGTAACTGATTTGTGCATGAAGTGCTTCACTTATACAGTCAGATGAAGGTACCTCATGTTAGTTCTGCCTTTTGAGACTCTGCAGGACTCAACCACTGCTAAGCTCGCTGCTCTGCAACAGTTGTTTTAAGAAATAATAGCATTTAGAGACATGACTTCTTGAGCAAGGGACTGTCTTACTCATGGTCTTCAGCAGTGGTCTTATTTACTGCATGTAAACATTTTTTAGGGTTATTCCAAGTCAGAAGCAAATTTGGTGCCTTACCTGCATTCGTCCAATTTGTGATAATGTGGGATGCAGTTATTAGTGGGTGCACAATTAGTACCTCTAAGAGCTATGCAGATGAGGAAAACACCACGAGGTTGCTGTTCTTGGGGCTTTAATTTTTTACTGGGCTGCTGAAGTCTACTCGCTTTCTGAGGAGGCTATTAAGACTTGGAGCCCTATTATGAGTCTGGCGGTCCGAAGACCTCCAGACTTGTGGTGGAGGTCAGACCACCGTGGTTTGGTGGTCTGACCACCACATTACGACCCTGGAGGTCAGACCGCCAAAAGACCACCGTCTCCGCCAGGATCTTTGATCCCGACAGGATGACGACGGTTGTGGTTGTAATCAGCCACAGCGGCGCTGAAGTCAGAACCGCTGTGCTGATTACAACCATGTTCTTCGCCAGGCTTTTCATGGCGGTTCAACTGCCATGAAAAGGCTGGCAGAGAATAAGTGCTGGGGGCCACAGCAGGGCCCCTGCACTGCCCATGACGTTGTTGTGGGCAGTGCAGGCCCGCCCCCCCGGCCCAGCACCATCAAAATGCAAACAGTCTGATTTGCAGACAGGTCGCATTCTGAGGGTAATAGGGGGGCCCCCTGTGCATCGGCCTTGGACTCTGTCCCATGTGGGGTCGAGTCCAATGCCGCTGCACGTTTTCCACTGGGCTGACTGGCGCAAACTTTGGTTTACGCCAGTCAGCCCAGTGGAAAACTTGTAAAGTGGCTAGTTGGGAGCCCGCCAGCACAGTAGCGGTCTCCTCATTGGAAGTTTGGCGGTCGGGCATTTCCTACTGCCAAACTCGTAATCAGCCCCTTGGGCTCTGATTTCTTATTTTCTAGGCATTATTCAGTGGTTACAATTCTTGCATGCAATTTAACACACTAGTGAATTATTTCTTATGCTTTCATTATTTATTACGGTTCATTTCCACTCTCATTTCCTGCTCTTTTAATTCTTTTTCATCTCTTTAAAATGTTCTAACACCTTGTGGAGATTTGTAGACCACTTTACCAAAAGCCATACAGAAATTCTACCAACAAACAAATGCATACATACAATGAGTTTTTGGGGACGTTATGGGTACCACCCCATGTACAAAATATTTTGTGTATACTAGATTTGAAATATTTTAAATATTTCAAGATAAAAGAAAATACTGAAACTGTACTCACGAAAAGCCCAGAAACAGAATCAATTTCAATAGTGGGTGAACGCAGATATTGCCTCCCCGACCAGCTGAATTGTCAAGACAACTGGCATGAACTTTGCTTTGGAGAATAATTTTTTATGGGAGGGTTAGAAATGGGATTTTTGCTTTACTGAGGTGAAATTAATAAATATGGAAATGAAGAATCCTAAAATGCAAATCCTAGCAGTGGCGGTGATTCTCAAAACAAATCTGTAAATCCACATCGGCTGCAATATGCAGATCTACTGTTTTTTGGAGTTTACGGAGCTGACAAGAAAGGCTGGCTTATACTCTAGGTATGTGAGTTGCCAGCAGAATGGAAAATGTATTGTAAATGTTTAATTACATGTCTGCCTTTTTTTTCTTTCGCTTAACAAGAAAACGTGATGAAAACCCTTCCTCAGGTATGCCCTGCGGAAAGTTTAAGGGACATTTTTCTGCATTTATTGCACAGCTTTGGTCTACTTGAAGTAGGCCTAAATTTAGAAGTGAAATGAAACTGTGAATTCCCACAAACGTGCCAGTTCGGTAATATAACTGGAAAAAGATGATATTTCCCGCTTCAAGTCAACACTTGTGAATGCGGTAAATCCACACAACCTGTGAATTTTCACCAGCAGCAAGCACCATCGGGCCCATAATAATCCGCAGAATATCTATCACTTAACTACAATATTCTATTTGTGGTTACAAATGTAAATTTCTGTGGTTGCCGTTGCACTTTTATACACAAAAAAAACATGAGGGGAGCAGGTAAATCTGAGTCGTTCTATCTTCAGATTGCCAACATTCAACTTATTTCCTTTTAAGGAAAGGAGACAACATCTTTGAAAAATGTTGGGATCCAGGATGATAGTTTGAATGCCAATGCCTTTGACAGAACAGTCTAAAAATCATGGAGGTGGGTGAAGGGTCCTTGCAGGGGCCAACAAAACTGCAAATCTCATGTGCTCCTGAGTGGGCCATGATCATCCGCTAGCACTCCCTTCTCTTGAGTGTCTTACGACTGCAGGGACGGGAGAATATTTGGAGGATGAGTGCTTTTGACTATACCTGAAAACGCCAGCTTGCCCTAGCCAAAACCCCTCATTCAGTCTTTCCTTCACCCTCCTCTCTATCCTATGGTCTGAGCTCTAGGGAAATCCCAAAAAAGAGGCAAAAACCATACAGAGACAGCTTACGCTATGAAAAGGGTAAGACACAAACATTGAGTTGCCGACCATTCACAGTAATCTCGTACTGGAACCCGTTTGCTCAGGATGTGTGAGAGGAGTGCCACACTCCTTCGGAGAAGGACTGCAATGACTGAAATCTTTGCTTTGTGAAACCAAAGGTAATTATTAGGCCATGGATGCACAGTTGCTACTCTTACCTGCCCACAGGATAGCAACAGTGCAGGCCATTCATGTCTTACCTTCCAAATATTTAATATCAGCTGAGCATCAGGACAGTATCTATCTATCTATCTATCTATCTATCTATCTATCTATCTATCTATCTATCTATACAACTACGATAGCCAGTAGACAGTGAGGACCTACTTTCAATAAGTAAAAACATTTTTTGCCTATAACTTTGGCACCGTTTGACGAATCGTCACAAAATTCTCAAAACTAGTACACCAGTCACTTTAGCTGCTGTGTGGAAATTGTGGGGTGATTTGACAAGCAGGGGTCGAGAAAAAAGGGGGTCCCAAAACATGTTTTCCCCTTATGGATTTTAGACACCACTACAGGACGCTGGATGGAATTACACCAAATTTGGCAGAAAGCTAGCTCTTGGTTCAGAAAGAGCCCTTTTTGTTATTTGATGTAAAACCAGTTCAGTTGTTTTACAGTTATTAAATGAAAATGAAATATAGATGTCTAGGGACTCAGACCAGTCACAGATCCACTCGCAGAGGATCCATGGATGCAGGGGAAAGCAAGGCACTTATTTGCTGACAGCAAACTGGGAGGAAAGTTGCAGCCATCATTTTCTTTGTCGCATCAGGTCTGGGGATGGATAAAAGCACTAAAAAAGTGACATAACGGGTCAGGATACATGTAGTGTAGCCCCTGGAACAAAATTGCCCCAATTTTTTTCCAGCCAATTTGTGCATCCACCGCTGCACCTAGCATGGCCCCCCCATGTAAACATGCAAAGGATTAGTAGATCCCATTTTTTTTAAAAGAAAACATACACACAAAAACCTGCTGCGCATTGCCAAAGGCTGTGCACAGCTTGGAGCTGGATGCATGTGGGGGTGTTGGCCGCAGGGGGGTTGTATTAATGTGCGGTAATTAGATATTACTTTAAAAAAATGATAGACATTCACTGGAAAAGACAAAGGTTACGTTATAACGTTATAGTTAGGTTGACGTTTTACCCATACAAGACCATAAAAGTTCAGCCATTATAGTTATACTTATAGTTATACTTATCTGAAGAAACTATAAGTCCTGCATTAAGTAACTTTAGGCCACAAGTTATAGGTTCCTAATATAAGTATAACTAGAAGTATAACTGTAACTGCTGAATTTCAATGGTTTTGTATGGGTAGCACATATATGTTTTTTCTTTTTTTCAGTGAAAAGAAAGGTCAAAAGGACATTATTGTTAACTGAAAATGTCAGTTAAAACATACCGTTTCAAATTAACAAAACAACTGAACAAAACAACTGAAGTTCACCAATTATAGTTATCTCTGGTAAATATAACTCATGCCCTAGAGTAAGTATAACTTGAGACCTCGCCATGCACAATGTTGTCATTTAATGCCAAGTAAGATACAATTAGAATTCTCAATAACTTACCTTTAATCTGTTTTGTAAGTGAATTTCTAGTTTTTTGGGGGGGTTTTCGGCACATGCCTACTTCCTCGAGCTTCTACTTGCCCCAGAGACATAATCTCCGGAGCCGTGTAATTTTTAAAGCAGAGTAGGGGAGCATGGGCCCACTCTCCAAGCCTTTACTGGCCACAGGGACTCTATCCCCAGAGGTCAGCATTTATTATAAGAGCCGGGTCCCCCAAATCCTGGGGCCAGATGCTGTACAGACCCAGCAGATCCCATGCCCGGGACTTAATGTGGAGCAGGTAAATCTGAGTCGTTCTATCTTCAGATTGCCAACATTCAACTTATTTCCTTTTAAGGAAAGGAGCCAACATCTTTGAAAAATGTTGGGATCCAGGATGATAGTTTGAATGCCAATGCCTTTGACAGAACAGTCTAAAAATCATGGAGGTGGGTGAAGGGTCCTTGCAGGGGCCAACAAAACTGCAAATCTCATGTGCTCCTGAGTGGGCCATGATCTGTGCCCACACAGAGCACTCATATGACACAACGGGGGGCAGTGAGGGGAACCTCAGGGATCCCATGGCGCCACTGCCTTCCCTCCATGCACCCAACCCGGTGCAGCAAGAGCTGACCTTGCTCCCACTCTGCGAAAGCAGGTTCTTTTCTCTGTTCCCGCCGGTGGGAGCAATCGCTCTTTCCCTGCCTTTAAAAGTATAAGCAGGGAAACAAATGTTTGCTCCCACACAGCTGGAGCAGTTTTGCATCTCCTGCTGAGTGGGAGCAGACAAGTTTTCCTGTGTGATACTGTCACATGATAGGATCTGGCCCCGTAGGATGAGGTCACCAGGGCCTTTCTCTGCTCGGATAGGAGGACTGCGCACCCCCTCCACTTTCATAATAATGCCGGGCTTGGGGGGGCATGAGGTCCCTGGAGCAGTGGTTGGCTTGGGAAGGGGGAAGCCATGTGCCCCCCTCTCCTTTCATTAATATGCCAGGAGATAGGGTCCTGGGCAGTAACTGTCTTAAGGATGGGGGTGTAGATCCTCTGAGATCCCCCCAACAAGGGTTAGGAGGGGCAGTGTATCCCTGCTCTGTCCCTGGTATTCATTTTTTTTTTTTTAAATGCAGGATAATATTATAGTGGCTGCGACAACATTTATTTTCATGTTACGGCCAGCCAATGAGAGCTGTTGCTCTGAGAAAGACCTCTCAGTAAATCAAGTGCCTTAAAAAAATTAATTTTGGAACAATGGACTCGATACCCATACATTTTTAACCTTAGTTTCTCAAATACCACTGAACAGATTTACCCCAATTAAAAAACATTTTTTTCTGGACTAAATCTAGCTTCCTGCCAAATTTGGTTTAAGTCCATTCAACCATTTTGGATGTAACGCATTTCAAAAATGTTTATTGAAACTGCATGAGGATTTTGTGTTTTGGGACTTCCCTCCTCTTTTTCTCATCCCCCACCTGACCGATTACCTGGAAAGAAAGAAACTAAGCAAAAAAGAGCACTTTTTAGGGAAGTTTCCTGAAGATTCACCGAATGGTGTCAAAGTTGTTAGCAAACCAAAAACGCCATTTGCTATGGAAACACCATCCTAACTATTACTACCCAGTGGCAAGTACAATATCTATCTAGACATAGACATATAGATACATTATAGTTAGGCCACACTTTTCATGGTAAGAGCAGTTTTTGTTCTACTAAAAACGTTGGCACTGTTTAACAAATCTTCACAAAACTTTCCAAAACAAAATGTCATCCACCTAAGTCCCTTCCTGGAAAGTTGTAGAGTGATCTGTCAAGCAGAAGCTGATAAAAAAGATGGAGAGGGGACCTAAAACTAAATTCCCCAACGTAAATTCCATTTGGGATTTTAGACAATGCTACAGCCAAAACAGCTGAATAGAGATACACCAAATTTAGCAGAAAGCTAAGTCTTTACCCAAAAGCGATCATTATGCGATTTGGTGTAAATCTGTTCAGTAGTTTTGGAAAATTTTAGGTTCATAGTGTATAGATATGTTCACAGCTGGGCTGAAAATCAAAAATCCAAGCCTGCTTGGGGGGGGGAGTTTTTTTGGAGCTAGAGTTCTGACATGCTGGCTGCAACATGAACAGAAATGCTGCGTCAGCCATTACAGGACTCAAGGACTTGGGGCACTGATCTGAAAATGTTTAAAAAAGGACACAAGGAGTCAGGCAGGGACACATTGAACCCCCCACTTCCAAACCTTGTGGACGAGTCTCAAACGGACCACAACTGAGGCCAAAGTGTAACCATTTTTGTGTGGTGCTGGGCCTGAGCGACCTAGTGCAGCCCTGCAGGAGTACCTTAAGATTGGTGAAAAATATAAAAGGAAAAACTTGAGCTGCAGACATTTTTTAGAATTCCATGGGCTTGGCAGGGTCTGGCAGTCAGTGCATATTTCTTTATTAAACTATTCTGAGGATGGTGTGTGCACAGGGTCCTCTCCCCGACCCAAGATTCAGCCACGGTCCCCTTATACCCTCGTCTCGACGTCCCAGGGACCACTTGCCCTCAGACAATGAGGCAGAGGCAGAGGCCCAGAGCAGCAGAATAACTTGCTCCCACCACAAGGACTGAGGAGGAGAAAGCCATCTCTGGGCTCCCCTTATTCAGTTTGCAAACTCCTTTAATGTAATGTTCCTGTCCGTGCATCAGTCACACTTCACATCTCTTGCTGGTTCCACAGAGGGTCTCTTATGGATCTCAACTGCCCCTCCCAACATCCCACCCTCAAACCATTTTTTCACTGAGGCTGCAGAACACCCAGGCTCTATCATTACAAAAGACACCATATTTGGCTCCATTGGGTCAACCAGGAGCCTTGCAATATCCTATCATTCTTGGAGCCCAAGCTTGATGTTCACTCATACGAAGGAATGAAGTTCTTAATCACCTGATGGGTCTCTGCAGAATCCGCCAGTTGCCTTTTCATGGGACACTTTGGAATTAGTAACTTCAACATGGAATTAATTAGTCAGAGGATTCGAACAAACCAGAGCCCACTGATGACAAAATATACTTTGCTCTATTCTCCACTCTAGAGGCATCTTGACTCACTGCTGGAATTGGTGTGGTGAGAAACCCGTCAATGACATTAAGCTAACTTGTATGCTTGGCTGGAACAAACCGACTGACAAGGCTGGAATCTCCGTGCCTTGGTTTGAGTATTTCTAAGATCATAGACCTCCACCATCCCCATCAACACCATACATTCAGTGGAACTTGGCTCACGGTCTTCCTTGCACTGAGTGAATGCCAGAGTTGGATGATGAGCCCAGAAGTACCAACCAAAGGTTTACATACAAGACCAATGCTCTCGGTTGAGCTGCAACAATTCCAAGAAACAAATTTGCTAACACCAGACACACCCAAATTTCTAGCTTCATGCTTAGTTACATATCACACACGATGTGGAAGATGTATGATGACGGGGCAGAGGAACAAGCTAACCTGGCTACAAAGAGGTTCTGAGGGAAACATAATCCTTCCTTCAGACTCCTGGAGCATCTATGCAGGAAGCACAACCCTGTGGGTACAAGAGTACGCCAATAAAGAGAAAATCATCAGTCACAGAACAATCTACTGCAACTTAAGATTTTTTTAAATTTTTTTTTACAAATGGCATGACCAGTTGCTGGCCCTAAACAACAAACCAAGAAGTCACATGTCCTCGATCAGTTGTCTCTCTAAGGTACAGAAGCAATCGGGGTTCAGCTAACCTAGCAAGAGAGAAATTATTCCAAGTTTACCATCAAGTGGGTTTGCTTCTGCTTTACAAGAGAAGTAACCATCTTGATAGAGTGGGAAATTCTCCATTTTACACATGTCTTTGTCCCAGCTACTCTTCCCTTTTTCAAAATTCTAAAACTTACTGTCAAAAGCCCAAAGAAAATTCACAAAACTCTGCTCACTAAATGTAGCAGAGGCTCTTTCAAAATACTTTTGTCCTTCTCTGCTATTATTCTATGTAGTTTATGCTCATCCTTGTTTTCTCTATCTGTTTCTTATCTTTATTTGGCTCAATGTACAATGTAATAGATATTGTTTATCTCTGTAAAGCCAATCTTTCAACATTACAGCTTTTATCTGCAATTGTGTTTAAAGTTGACTTCATATTTCTGAAGATGCACCTGGGTCTGTGCCACATGTAGCCAAAGGAGTCACGTTGTTTTGTTGACTTAAAGACTACTCTATCTAGCTTAGCTAAAGCTCTGTTTTGGACTCTGTGTACCAGTTATTAAGTCCCTTCTGTGTCAAGTGGGCCTGAAGAAGGATGAACAACTTGTATTTCAGCACAATGTATTTCAGCACAATGTATTTCAACACAATGTATTTCAACACAATGACTCACAGCTCTTGCTGTCTGAAGGACAGAATTCAATTCAAACTCTTTTCAATTCGCTAAATGCCATTTTCCCTCTTTTAATAAAGGTGAGATCTCAGGGCCGAACATTGAATGCAACAAAATATGTATTCAGCTTATGGAACACAGTAGTTGGCAATTGTATGAGGGTGTCCTTTGGCTTTTACGCCAAAAAAATCTCTCGATTTTGAGAAAGTATATCCGGCTAGGTAGACAACTAATATTGCTATATCCACAGAACACAAAGCAGTTAGAGACTTTTGGAATTTTACTAGCTTATTACTTGAGGCGCTATTTGTCAGAGTTTGGTTCACTCGCTTCATTTACAGGACTAGACTGTAGCTAGTTCCCCGGAGCTTCTCATCCTTTGGTATTCTGATTCGAAGCACTTTTGGTGTATTTGCAGCCTTCTGCTCTTTATTCCTACTTTAGAGAAGAGCCCTTCTAGATATACCAACAAGAAATGATGGCTGGCTGTTGGGATCTTCATGGGAGTCTCAGAGAACTAAAAAGGGTATATGCCCAAAAGTCTATATCTGATTTACGTAATCCATCACGCAATAAATACTTATGCAAAAAGGGTTCATTTCTAAAATGTTTATTCTGAGGAGAGTATCACAGGAAGCCACAACACAGTTATCACTGACCAGCCATGAATAGTAAGCCTCTCATGAAACACCCTTTACGCAGTGCATCCTCCAAACCATGCGTACAGATCAGACACTGACCTACAAACATAGCTCATAGCAAGGCTTCACCAAGGTGATAGTGGTTTAAGTGGTAAGCTGGTGCAGAAGCTGGTTACAGACCTCAGAGTGGTGGGGAGGTTCCCATGAGTGAGATGACCAGTCGAGATGGCACAATATTTTTATAGTATTCTTTTCACCTCTTACAAGCCATTGTACTGAAAATATAAATGTTAAAATCTACACAATCAATAGCTATAACATTTATGGCAGCTGAATGTACAACGAAGCCTGTGCGCATAATACAAGTGCAATTTCAACTATGATGACTAATATTTACCTTAAGTACATTTGGAAAGGTGAAACGAAAGATACTAATGACCACGGAGCAAGAAATGGATGCACCCTGACAATATCTAATGAACAATGGCTATTAATCACTGTTAGAGGGGGAGGGTTCAGAGAAAGTTGCTAGTGGTAAACTCAATCGTAGGTGGTGTAGAGGCAAAGTCGCAGGGGAGGAGAGCATAAAACAGAAACAGAAAAAAAAACATACTGCTCACTGCCGCTCGTCAGGCACAGGTTCCCAGCCTGCCGTGCGGACAACCCTAACGTGGCTCTCATGCTGCTGGTAACATGAGAGCAGCATCAGGACTGGCCTGAGCACCCTCGATTTGAGCTCCCAGGCAGACCGGGATCCTGTGCCTGCTGTCTCCAACCCAGCAACAAAGGTCGGGTTGGAGTAAGCTCAGTGCGCATGAGGGTTTGGCCGGCCCAATCAACATGCACACTGGGTGGAGTGCACACCACTACCACTCCCTGACTGCAAATCCCCATGCCCCACCCCCTTGAAAAATATAACGATAATAAACAGGGTTTATTATCGTTATATTATTCAAGTTTTGCAGCTGCTGCTGGGCGGAGGGGGGAGACGTTCCTCCACCATAGCAGAGAAGCCGTTGTCAGGTAAACTAGGAAGTAGAACAATGGTGGCATCTGTGGAACCTCAGTGTATGTGAGGCTGGCTAAGTCTGATGATCACATCTCTACAAGCATTTAGATTAGATAGGCTAGATATGTCAATCTAGTGTGGCCTACCAAATGATACTGAACAATATTTGAAGCTATAAGAACCAACAGAACCTCGTTACATGTTGACACTGGAGAGGATGTCTAAGTTCGAGGTAAAGTGCAAACTGTGATGGAATGTTCACATGCTCTAGTCATGGAATATGAGGAGGAAACCAATTTATACACACAAGAGTTCGGAAGACACGGGATCACAAGGTGCAGGTAAGTAAAGTGAACCTGATGAGTCACAGCAATGATGAATCCTCTTAAAGAAAGGGGTGTAGCTGCGTGTCCCATCTAGGCAAAGGTTAACCAGCATTCAATTTAACAGGACACTTTTGTAGCATATATTTAGCAGTAGAGAACAATGACTTTTGGGCTCATGTAGAAGAATGGAGGAACAGTGTTTAACAGAAAAATGTGCTTTAAACAAAGTAACACCCCTTTTCTACCATTTTTGCACTTTCAGAGTTTAGCAGTAATAACACTATAAATTATTGTGATGAAGTTAAATCACATCACACGCACTTCCAATATTTATCACAAACATCACTAAAATGCCGGTTGTAAACGCTGAGCGAAAATATACACAAGCAAGCAAGAAATCTCTTAACAAAAACCTCGTTGTATTACCTCTAGAATTAGCCTTATTTACGATGTGACCTGATAGTGCAGCTGTTGCTAAAAACTATGCAAGAATCACCAGGAGAGGGGAGTTGGCTCCACCCACAATGTTGGGAGCCATGTATACATGTTTTGATTGGGCAGAAGTTGTGAGCTCCCACAAAAAAATACCCTCCACGCAGCTGTGATTATTTTGTTTATGTTTCTAGCTGCCTGTGGTTGAACTTCAGGGGCATTCACACATTACCTTTTAATGCTATTGTCTTAGATAACTCAATAATTTATGGTGTTTTTTTCTGGCAGCAGTACAAATGGGATAAGGGCAGTCACAGACCTGACAACCATGACTCACATGATTTCACCTCCCTTCACACAGTAGCCCAAAGAGCTGAAATCACACAGTGGCAGGAAAGGCAGCTGCAAAGCACTGTGCACAGCTGTGTCCCAGCTGTTTTCTGGCTGCTGTAAGCAGCCGATGCACATTAAGAGGTGTGAAAACAACCCACAACATTGACTACAATCTCAGTGACCCTTTGTCTTTTTTGGGTGGAGAGAGGGTGTGGGGAGATTTGTTGGGGGGCACAGTGATTTTTGGTGGCCCTAAGCACAGGGGCCTGCCCCCTCCAAAGATCCCACCCACCCCCTCCAAATGGTGAAATGTTAGTAGGCCTGTAGTCATTAACCTAAATTGATTTTTAGGTCATGCTTGATAGGGCAACTCTGATCTGACCTCTTACCCTTCACCAATATTATTCTACAATTCTTAACGTCCACACATATCAATTTCCATGCTATCTACTTGTAATGCTTCACATTACCAAAAAACATTCTTTTAAAGCCAGACCACTTGACATTGCAAATGCTTGCCTATAGGTGAACATTTCTAGGCTCTTTAGTACTATGCATACACAGTAAAATATGTAGTAAAATGGGTGCCCGTATCAATTCATCTGTCCAGTAAAGCATGTTCATCTTATATGTGAGCATCTTCTGGGTAAAAAACGTTGACTAATTTTCAGTATTGGGCATCTTCCTTAATTTGTGATGAACTAGAACTATGTAAATGCATGTTTCACATAAATCACGTAAATAAATATGCATGCCACAACGGCTTTGGAGCGCTCAGGCCTGTACAGTTAACTACTATTTCGTTCGGGCCTGACTACTGAAGGTAGGCTTCTGGTAGAGTGACCACCCATCCGTAATTTTCACAGACTACCCGTAATTTCTTCCTGCTGTCTGTTGTCCGTGATGAAAGGCTTAACAGACAGCATTTGTCCGTAATTTTAGCCTTTCACCTAAAGAACAAAATGTAATTAGGACTGATCAGTTTCCCAAGCGGGATTGGAAGGCGGGGAGTCTCCTGTGCTCTGAGGGAGGGAGTGGCAGACAGATAAAAAAAGGACTTCTTCCCAGGGTGTCTTCTTCCCTAAAGAAATGCAAATGTGACAACTTGTAAATCTGCAAATGTAAAGGGGCTGGGAAACCTGCATTGACTTCAGCCACTTGAAGCTTTCTGATGACAAAGATATTTTCTTTTAGGGAGGTACTGTAAGGGTGTTCCAAGGTGAGCTGTGGATTGTGTGGTTTTATTGGACTGTTATAAAAAAAAATGTTAGTACTAGGTATAAACTGTATATTATTCAAATCTGTATTTTAGAAGGACTTTTTTTTTTATTCAACCAAAATGTATTTGCGCATTTTGTAGCAGCCTATATTTTGATGTGTGTAATGCATGTTTAAAATAAGGACTTACACATTCACAGTTCTTTCAGGGACCTCAGTACCTCATAGTACTAACAAACATTGGCAAAGCCAATAGCTCTCAGCACAATGACTCACAGCTCTTGCTGTCTGAAGGACAGAATTCAACTCAAACTCTTTTCAAATCGCTAAATGCCATTTTCCCTCTTTTAATAAAGGTGAGATCTCAGGGCCGAACATTGAATGCAACAAAATATGTATTCAGCTTATGGAACACAGTAGTTGGCAATTGTATGAGGGTGTCCTTTGGCTTTTGCGCCAAAGAAATCTCTCTATTTTGAGAAAGTATATCTGGCTAGGTACACAACTAATGTTGCTATATCCACAGAACACAAAGCAGTTAGAGACTTTTGGAATTTTACTAGCTTAATACTTGAGGCGCTATTTGTCAGACTTTGGTTCACTCGCTTCATTTTCAGGACCTATGGACTAGACTGAAGCTAGTTCCCCAGAGCTTCTCATCCTTTGGTATTCTGATTCGAAGCACTTTGGTGTATTTGCAGTCTTCTGCTCTTTATTCCTACTTTAGAGAAGAGCCCTTCTAGATATACCAACAAGACTTTGATGGCTGGCTGTTGGGATCTTCATGGGAGTCTCAGAGAACTGAAAAGGGTATATGCCCAAAAGTCTATATCTGATTTACGTAATCCATCACGCAATAAATACTTATGCAAAAAGGGTTCATTTCTAAAATGTTTATTCTGAGGAGAGTATCACAGGAAGCCACAACACAGTCATCATTGACCAGCAATAAAAAGTAAGCCTCTCATGAAACACCCTTTACGCAGTGCATCCTCCAAACTATGCGTACAGATCAGACACTGACCTACAAACATAGCTCATAGCAAGGCTTCACCAAGGTGATAGTGGTTTAAAGTGGTAAGCTGGTGCAGAAACTGGTTACAGACCTCCGAGTGGTGGGGAGGTTCCCATGAGTGAGATGACCAGTCAGGATGGCACAATACTTTTATAGTATTCTTTTCACCTCTTACAAGCCATTGTACTGAAAATGTAAAATGTTAAAATCTACACAATCAATAGCTATAACATTTATGGCAGCTGAATGTACAACGAAGCCTGTGCGCATAATACAAGTGCAATTTCAACTATGATGACTAATATTTATCTTAAGTACATTTGGAAAGGTGAAACGAAAGATACTAATGACCACGGAGAAAGAAATGGATGCACCCTGACAATATCTAATGAACAATGTCTATTAATCACTGTTAGAGGGAGAGGGTTCAGAGAAAGTTGCTAATGGTAAACTCAATCGCGGCTCATGTAGAGGCAAAGTCGTGGGGAAGGAGAGCATAAAACAGAAAAAAAACATACTGCTCATTGCCGCTCGTCAGGCACAGGTTCCAAGCCTGCCGTGCGGACAACCCTAACGTGGCTCTCATGCTGCTGGTAGCATGAGAGCAGCATCAGGACTGGCCTGAGCACCCTCGATTTGAGCTGCCAGGCAGACCGGGATCCTGTGCTTGCTGTCTCCAACCCAGCAACACAGGTCGGGTTGGAGTAAGCTCAGTGCGCATGTGGGTTTGGCCGCCCTGAGATGGCCGGCCCAATCAACAGGCACACTGGGTGGAGTGCACACCACTACCCCTCCCTGACTGCCATTCCCCATGCTCCACCCCCTTGAAAAATATAACGATAATAAACATGGTTTATTATCACTTTATTTTTCAAGTTTTGCAGCTGCTCCTGCTGGTGGGCAGAGGAGGGGGACGTTCCTCCACCATAACAGAGAAGGCATTGTGGGGTAAACTAGGAAGTAGAACAATGGTGGCATCTGTAGAACCTTAGTGTATGTGAGGCTGGCGAAGTCTGATGATCTCATCTCTACAAGCATTTAGATTAGATAGGCTAGATATGTCAATCTAGTGTGGCCTACCAAATGATACTGAACAATATTTGAAGCTATAAGAACCAACAGAACCTCGTTACATGTTAACACTGAGGATGTCTAAGTTCGAGGTAAAGTGAAAACTGTGATGGAATGTTCACATGCTCTAGTCATGGAATATGAGGAGGAAACCAATTTATATACACAAGAGTTCGGAAGACACGAGATCACAAGGTGCAGGTAAGTAAAGTGAACCTGATGAGTCACAGCAATGATGAATCCTCTTAAAGAAAGGGGTGTAGCTGCGTGTCCCATCTAGGCAAAGGTTAACCAGCATTCAATTTAACAGGACACTTTTGTAGCATATATTTAGCAGTAGAGAACAATGACTCTTGGGCTCATGTAGAAGAATGGAGGAACAGTGTTTAACAGAAAAATGTGCTTTAAACAAAGCAACACCCATTTTCTACCATTGTTGCACTTTCAGAGTTTAGCAGTAATAACAAAATAAATTATTGTGATGAAGTTACACGCACTTCCAATATTTATCACTAACATCACTAAAATGCCGGTTGTAAACGCTGAGCGAAACTATGCACAAGCAAGCAGGAAATCTCTTAACAAAAACCTTGTTGTATTACCTCTAGAATTAGCCTTATTTACGATGTGACCTGACAGTGCAGCTGTTGCTAAAAACTATGCAAGAATCACAAGGAGAGGGGCTTTGGCTCCACCCACTATGTTGGGAGCCATGCATACATTTTTTGATTGGGCAGAAGTTGTGAGCTTCCACAAAGGAAAAAAAATACTTGCCCTCCAAGCAGCTGTGATTATTTTGTTTATGTATCTAGCTGCCTGAGGTCGAAACTTCAGGGGTATTCACAAATTACCTTTTAATGTTATTGTCTTAGATAACTCAATAATTTATGGTGTTTTTTTCTGGCAGCAGCACAAATGGGATGAGGGCAGTCACAGACCTGACAACCATGACTCACATGATTTCATCTCCCTTCAAACAGTAGCTCAAAGAGCTGAAATCACACAGTAGCAGGAAAGGCAGCTGCAAAGCACTGTGCACAGCTGTGTCCCAGCTGTTTTCTGGCTGCTATAAGCAGCCGATGCACATTAAAGGGTGTGAAAACAACCCACAACATTGACTACAGTCTCAGTGACCCTTTGCCTTTTTTTAGGTGGAGAGAGGGTGTGGGGAGATTTGTTGGGGGGGGGCACAGTGCGTTTTGGTGGCCCTAAGCACATGGCCCTGCCCCTTCCAAAGATACCCCCACCCCCTCCAAAGGTGACATTTTGGTAGGCCTTTTTAGGTCAGGTTTGACAGAGCAACTCTGATCTGACCTATTACCCTTCACCAATATTATTCTACACTTCTTAACGTCCACAAAAATACATAGCAATTCCCATGCTATCTACTTGTAATGCTTCCCATTACCAAAAAACATTCTTTTAAAGCCAAACCACTTGACATTGCAAATGCTTGCCTATAGATGAACATTTCTAGGCTCTTTAGTACTATGCATACGCAGTAAAATAGGTAGTAAAATGGGTGCCCGTATCAATTCATCTGTCCAGTAGACCATGTTCATCTTATATGTGAGCATCTTCTGGATAAAAAAATGTTGACTAATTTTCAGTATTGGGCATCTTCCTTAATTTGTGATGAACTAGAACTATGTAAATGAATGTTTCACATAAATCAAGTAAATAAATATGCATGCCATAACGGCTGTGGAGCGCTCAGGCTTGTACAAGTAACTACTATTTCCTTTGGCCCTGACTACTGAAGGCAGGCTTCTGGTAGAGTGACCACCCATCCGTAATTTTCACAGACTACCCGTAATTTCGCCCTGCCGTCCGTTGTCCGTGATGAAAGGCTTAACGGATAGCGTTTGTCCGTAAATTTAGCCTTTCACCTAAAGGACAAAATGTAATTAGGACAGATCAGTTTCCCAAGATGGATTGGAAGGCGGGGAGTCTCCTGTGCTCTGAGGGAGGGAGGGGCAGACAGATAAGAAAAGGCCTTCTTGCCAGGGGGGTCTCCTTCCCTAAAGATATGAAAATGTGGGCAACTGGTAAATCTGCAAATACAAAGGGGCTTGAAAACCTGCATTGACTTTACTAAAAGGACTCACTTGAAGTTTTCTGGTGGCAAAGATATTTCTTTCAGAGAGGTATTGTAATGGTGTTCCAAGGTGAGCTGTGGAGTGTGTGGTTTTAATGGAGTGTTATCCCTTTTTGTATCACTAGGTATAAACTATATTATTCAAATCTGTATTTGAGAAGCACTTTTTTTTAATTTAACCGAAATGTATTTGCGCATTTTGTAGCAGCCTTTATTATGATGTAATTGTATTTTTCACAGTTCTTTCAGGTACCTCATCGTACTAACAAACATTGGCAAAGCCAATAGGTCTCATCTACGAAAGAATTATTGGCTTTGCTAATGTGTTTTAGCCATTAGCCATGTTATACACCAGAGTAGCTGCTGTTCAGCATGGCTTAAAGCTAGTGGCATAGTGGTGTGGAGTGGAGTAGAGAAGCATAGGAGCAGTGGCGTAGAGCCTAGTGGTGCAAAGTACAGTGCAGTGGGGTACCGTGCAGTTGTTTTGAGTGCATTAGCGTAGAGTGCAGTGGTTTAAAGTGCAGTGGCATGGGACAGAGTAGAGTGGCATAGAGTGCAGTGGAGTAGAGTGGCATACAATAGAGTAGCAGAGAGAGCAGTAGTGTAGAGTGGTGCAGTGGCATAGATTGCAGAGTAGACTCACATTGCAGGGAGTGCAGTGGTGTAGTGTAGAGTGGTGCAGAGTAGGGCAAAGTGCTGTAGAGTGGAGTGATGCAGAGTAGAGTGGCACAGAGTTCAGTGGCATAGAATGCAGTAGTACATAGTACATTGGTGTATAGTACAGTGGTGGAGAGTGCAACACTGCAGAGTAGAGTGTCAGTGCAGTGATGTAGAGTGGAGTAGAGTGGCACAGAGCAGTGGCGTAGAGTACAGTGGTACAGAGTAGAGGGCAGTGGCGTACAGTGCAGTTGTTTAGAGTGCCATTGGCGCAGAGTGCAGTGAGACTACAGACAAGTTATGGATACATCACATCCTGTCATTAGGTGTGAGACTGTCACCCACACCATCTGCCCGGCCTCTTTAAAAAAAAATAGCTTGAAAGTCTATGGGCGGTTGGGGTAAGCCAGATGTTTTTGTTCAATTTGTTTAAAATTGCATAAGGTTAATTACCTTAATGTTTTCCAAACTGTTTGCCAGGGGTTTTGAAATGTTCAGAAACATAATCAAAATTTTGCTGTTACTTTCTCTTCAGGAAATATCGGGTAGATTTGGGTAGGGGTGATGGCCTTGCCGTGAAGGGCATTTATTTACTACTGAACAAGGACGTAATGTGACACCTGAATGTAGCACACCAGGAGGCAATCACTAAAGGTCCAGAGTGAATAAATAGTGCTATGTTAAAAAAGAGTACATAAATGCACTGACAACATACTGAGGCATGGCCTCTCTTGCGTGTGTCTGTAAAACTGACGTTTGTTCTTGCATTTTTGTCCTGAATTTTGACCCTTTGTCCTGAATTTTTGTCCTGAATTTTGACCCTTTGTCCTGAATTTTTTACAGCCCTGTCCAGAATTTGCCTCAATGCCAGGTGGTCACCCTAAACTAAATCTATAGCTAAAATATTATTTTGTTAATCTCAATTTACATTTCCATGGAATTTTATGGCTTCCCTGGAACATAAAAGTATGTTCGGAGGCGCTGAGCGATAGGGCCCTCAAAGAAAAGCAATCAATGCTCCAAGGTGGATTTCTGTCTTTTTCTGTCTCGGGTGGTGATTGCTTCACCGCCTTCTACTTTGTGCTGAAGGTCTGAACTCTTTCTGCAAAATCGATTGTATAGAGCTTGGCAAAATGCAGTGTCACAGTAAAGCTGTCTGCGCTTTACTGTCTTTTTAAGATAAAGCACCGAACTGAAGGCGCGATGAACTGCAGCAGCTTTTAAGTATGTTTCAAAAGGCCAGACCCACAGTGATGTTTGTGAAAAATATGTTTTCCAGTGTTTAGCTTTATGGTAAGTTCCCTGCAGCTTCCGCCAAAAGAATGTTGCGAGTACTCCCAAGTAAAATGTACATTTTGCCTTTTAAACACTACATTTCACCAGCAGCAAGGCCAGTTTAGGCCACTGGGTCTATCATTGCCGTGCAATATGGCAGCTGCCTATAATTTAAGATTACATTGGCCCTGGTTCACAGCTTGTTGCAGTGCATGGGCGTCAATTCACTGAAATGCCAGGGGGAGCGGAAGTGACATCACACGCCCTTTTACCTCCACTTTCACTCACACACAAATTCACACTTACATACACTCTCTCACAAAAACACTATCACCCACAAGCAGGTACACAACGTGCATTTAAGGGCATTTTTTACTTAACTCAGCTACCATGGAGGGCATAATCAGCTAATTGTACGTCATTTTTATTACACTTATAGTGAATAATATACTATTAGTGTAAAAAAATTGACAGAAAACAAAGTGAGCGGAACCCAAACCCACGTCCATAAGGACGAGCTGTCACTGTGTTCCTGGCATTGAATTTGCCACCTCTGAGGCAAGTGGTCGCAAAGTCAGTGCCAGGGGAAGTAAAAGTCAAGCTAGGGGTTGCAGCCGCCTGGCAACCCCTAAATGACGTCCATGTCGAAATGCAGTGAGCACTGGAGTGTAGGTGGCTAGGTCGTGTGTTTATCAGTAGTAGCGGTCATGTGAATTTAACTGCTTGTCTCATAGTGTGACCAGTGGCATTGTGAAACTTGAGGAGGCCTTTCTGCAGAGTACCTGAGGGGGCCGCAACTCTCCCGGACCCAGTCAGGGGACTGCCACCCGTGCACAATGTACTGTGCTGAGGAGGCCACCTGGAGCTGTACCGCCCCCGTACCGTGGGAGCCTTTGTTACGCCACTGTTTGTGACGCTCCCAGGGAAGACAGAGAACCTGGCATGCTGGTTCATTCCATCCAGCCAATACTACCCATCGTTATGTGACAGCCTTACAATATCAATACATCAGATTACACCGTACTTAATTGTGAAACTTAATATTTTTGCAGGTTTATTACACAGGTCAGGTTAGACTACAAGTGATCCAGAGGTAGTCAGTGGTATAGACTGAGTTAAGTCTGAGATTAATGGGCTCCTTAACACGAGTAAAGCAAAAGCATCCGGGTATGGCACAAATTCATCTGCCTATAAATGGTGTTAAAAAAGGCCATATGTGTTAACAGGGCAGCAGGTGCAGTGCCACCAGGAGGAAGGTTTTTGAGGGCTCATAGCACCCCTATTATAGCTGATTTTTACAACCAAACTAGGGACGAAGGCACATTTCTGTTAGCTTGAAAGGCTTGGAGGAGTGAGAGAAGCCATCTAGATCAGTGGTCTTCAAACATTTTAATGCTGCGCACCCCCTCCCCAGTGGACTAAAAAAACAAATCGAGGCCCCCTCCGAATTTTTCACAATTATTCTATTACATTGGAAATGCTTAAATATGTCCACACTTATTTAAACATTGCAGTTAGGTTCTGTTAATGTTTTAAAAATTGAATCAAACAGATGATGCCTAACACACTATTCTGGTCAGGCAAGCCTTACTAACAGGGGTGGCTTCTCCCCTAGGGCAGAGGAGCATCGCCCCACCCGCCAGCAGCAGCAGCAGCTGCAAACCATTTAATACAAAACGATAATAAACCATGTTTATTACCGTTTTGTATTAAAGGGTCAGAGCCATGGGGGTGACGAGCAGTGAGGGAGAGTGCACTGTGCACTCCCCTCATAGCGGTGGTATGTTTTGCCGGCCAAACACACATGAGCAGTGTCGCGCCCCACCCCTCTCCCCCAGCCAGCAGCAGCAAACCCTTTAATACAAAACGATAATAAACTATGTTTACTATCATTTTGTATTAAAAGGGGCAGAGCCACGGGGTGACAAGCAGTGAGGGGGAGTGCACTATGCACTTCCCTCAGAGCGCATGTGTGTTTGTCCGGCCAAACACACGAGCAGTGTGCTCTCTCCAGCCCGGCACTGTGTTGCCGGGCTGGAGAGAGCACACACAGGCTCCCAGCCGGCCTGTGTTGTGCACATGCTTTACACATTGCCTCTGGGATAAGCCTGACTGCTCGAACCAAGCTACCAAGGGGGTGAGCAAGGGTTATCTTGGGTGTGTAGCTCCCTTATCCTGACTAGAGTGGTAGTCCCTGCCTGGCTGAGGTGCCTACCCGAGCCAACCAGGAATCCCATTTCTAACACGTTCTTTCAGAGGACACTCAAATTGGATGAAAGTATTGATGAATATGCAGACACACTCAGGAAGTTATCCCTTGACAGTAAATTTGAAGGGTTGCATGAACAATTAATCAGGGACCAAGTGGTTATGCACACTAGGGATCCTGCTTTTCAGGGGAGATTGTGGGTTAACAGGGATGCAGACCTTACAGATATCTTGCCCATTGTAAGGAAGGTGGAGTTGTCCAGCCATAGAGCCAAGGCTGTTAAGACAAGCCTTAGTGAGCCACATGAAGACTTGGTGGGGAAAATCAAAGGGAGGGATAAATTCAATAAAAATAATACTAAAAGTAAAGAGTCCCCCAAGAAAGGGCTGAGATGTTATAGTTGCAATAGTGATTTGCACCCAGCATACACTAAGGAATGTCGTGCTGATAAGTAGAAATATACCTCTTGTGGCATAATGGAGCACTTTGCAAAGGTTTGCAGGAAGAACAAAAACCTAAAAGTTAAATGTGTGGATGGGGATTTTTCTGATGAAGAAACCAGATTCAACAATATTTGCAAATCTATGGAATCATTTGTTTTGAATGTGAACAACGGTGAGGGAAAGTTAAAGAAAAACCGGTGTGTTTAATGTGTATCAGTGGTGAAAATGTTAAAATGAATGCAGATTCCTTGCAAGTGTATACTATCATTTATGAGGAAGTGTAGGGGAGAGATTGTGTTTTAATAACATTGGTGGAAAACTATTTAAATCAGATATCCATCGAGAAGGTTTTTTCTGGTGAAAAATTGACTTGCTGGGTTACAGACCCCCAATTTCTAGATTCCAGAATAGGACAACTAATGGGTAATAGTACATCACAAAAAAGGGGCCTTCTGAATTGGACTGGCATGACCATGGCAATCTGCATATAATTTTGAATCAAAACAGTTCTGAACCAGTGATGATTCAAAATTGTTTTACGAAATGATGCTTGTCCATGAGTCCATAAAGTTAGAAACATCCCCATTCTTTTGAAAGAAGAAGGAGAGAAGGAATTGGAAAACCTGGTAAAGGCTGATAATATTGAGGCCATAGACTCATCAGAGTGGATTTCCCTGGTGTTTGTGTCCAGACGAGTAATGGAAAAACAAGACTATGTATGGACTTGCATTATCTAAACAATAATATTGTAGTGGATACGTTTTCAGTATCAAAATTTCTGAAATGATGGTATTGACAAAAGATGCAAAATGGTTTTCCACCATTGATCTGTCTGTGGTGTACCATCAAATTTCTTTACATGAAGACAATTAAACAATACAGCTTTTATTACTCCCATGGAAGGTTATCTGTACAGGAGAATGCTTTTTGGGTTTGGGTTCACTGATACAGTGTTTCAGAAACGGATGTTTCAATTATTCAGACAAACTAAAAATTTCAAATGCTTCTAAGATTATATTTAAATTTATAGTAAGGATACGTGAGAACACAATGAAATTCTGGAAGCAGTTTTGAAGATCCTGTAACTGAGGGACCCTAGTGTTGAATATTTAAAATGTAAAGTTGCTGTACAATCAGTAACATACTTAGACCATGTTCTGAATGAATATGGTATCACTCCCAAACCGGTGTTGGTGGAAGCTATTCAAAATGCCACTGCTCCTTCAAACAAAGACGAAGTGAGATCACTCCTTGGTCTTGTGGACAATTATTCCAAATATGTGAGGAGTTTTGCAGGCAAGGTATATAATGTTAGACAACTATAAAAATAAGACCAAGTTTAAATGGTCAGTTGAGGGTCAACAAGAATTAGAAGGGATTAAGATTGCGATTGTGAAATTCCCCGCTTTAAAGAGTTTTGAACCTAATTTATAAAATGTAATTAATGTGGGTGCTAGTAACAGGGGGTTAGAAGGTGCTTTGATACAAATTGAAGAATTGAGCAAGGAAGTAATTATCACATTTGCTTCCCAAGCACTGTGACCCGATGAAGAAAAGTCTCCTGATACTGAAAAGGAAACTCTAGCCTGTGTTTGTGGCCTAGAACATTTTAGGTCCTTTGCATGGGGGGAAACCATGCACTGTGAGAAGTGACCATAAACTTAGTTAAATTATTAAAGTTTGAAGGCAGGCACAGGGCTTCTACCAGAATAGCAAGAATGCCAATGAGGTTACAGAATTTCAAGTTCAAGATTTAATATGTACCAGGGAGGAGTAATGTTATGGCCGATTTCGTATCTAGAATACCTCTGGATATTCGTGAGTGTAGCAAGAATGAATGTGGAGATTATCAAATTGCTTTTGCTCATGGTGTGCCAACGATGGAAGAGATAGTATGGAGGAAGAAATATTTGGAGGATATGATGTTACAGAAGCTTATCGTTTTTAATGAATGTGGTTGGCCTACAAATCTGGACATACCACCGAATTTTAAACATTTTTAGGAAATCAGGCATTAATTCTTTGTGGTAAGGGGAGAGGTATTGAGAGGTGACAACGTTATACCACCAGATACACTGAGAAACATGGTGGTGAAATTGTGTCTTGACGATCATGGGGGCATTGCAGGAAACCAGACAGAGTATTAAAGGATGTTATTGGTGGACGGGATTCAACATGTTTGTGGAAAGCATAGTGAGGAATTGTGTTGCTCTGCTGATTCTGAGAAGCCCTTGTGGACTATTCGGCATAGTATGTGTGAACCTTTAGTTATTAAGAAGCCTTGGGAAACAGTTGGTATGGGCATAAAGAGACCTGGTGGTGGTCAACAGAAATTTATTTTTGCTTTGATTTGATTTATTTTCTAGGTGACCAGTAGTTAGTATTGTTGACAAGTTTGATACTGATGCTGTATTACATTTCCTGGACAAGATTTTCATGTACAAAGGTTTACCTGTTAAAATCACTTGTGACAGCGACTTTCAATTCACTTCAGGTAAGGCAAAGGATTACTTTGAGAGACAGAATTGAACACTGGACCACTTCTCTTTATAATCCCAGTGGTAATTGTTGGAAAATGGCCATCTCTGAAGGGTCACCCCAAACATTTTGCCTTCCTCCTCCTCATTTTCTAACCTCATTTTTGTTGGCTTTAGGACTCTGAGCACATTACCACTGCTAACCAGAGCTAAAGTGAATGTGCTCTCTCCTGAAATCATAGTAGTACTGACTCGTACCCAATTGCCATATTTAATTTACTTATACACCCCTAGTAAAGTGCAGTACATGTGCCCAGGACCTGTAAATCAAATGATATTAGTGGGCCTGCAGTAATGATTGTGCCACCCACATTAGTAGCCCCTTAACCGTGTCTCAGACCTGCCATTGCAGGGCCTGTGTGTGCACTTTAATGCCAATTCAACTTTCCATTTAAATCTCCTTGCCAAGCCTTAAACTCCCCTCTTATTACATATAAATCACCCCAAAGGTATGTTCAAGCAAGCCCATAGGGCAGGGTGCTATGTAACTAAAAGGTAGGATGTGTACTTTTAAGGTGTAGGGAAAACACCCCAAAGTAATTTTCACTACTGTGAGGCCTACCCATCTTATAGGGCAATTTCCTTGATACACTTTTAAGTAGTACTTCCTGATTGAGGAGGAGTAGCTATGTGAAGTTTCACATCTTTGGAATGGTAATGATAAATCCTCTTTATTGGTGAAGTTGGATTTAACATTACTATTTTAGAAATGCCACTTTTAGATAGGGGACATTTCTCTACTATTATAGCTCTGTGAGCCTGCAGCCTTTCTCCAATACACATCTGGGGTGGGTGACAGCTACACTTAGAAAACCACAGACACAGGAAGATTAGGTGTGTCTGAGTACTCATCTGCATTCTGATGGCTCTTTCTGGGCAGGAAGGGTGGGAGGGGATGAGACTTACACCTGAATAGGGAGTGTCTATCACCACACAAAGGGCTGATTACCCCTCTACTGATAGTCTGGAGCCAGGGCTGGGACAAAAAGGCCTCTGTGCACTTCAAAGACACTTCTTTCAAGTCTTCCACGCTTCAAAGGGTCTCTGACCCCACCAAATCAGACACTTCTGGACCTACAACTGGACTCTGTCAGAAGAACTGCTGTGCTGCAACAAGGAATGTTCCTCTGCAAGACTGCTGACCTGAAAGGATTGCTTTTCTGCTGTACTGCCCTGCTGCTCTCTGGCCCTACTGAGGGTGGACTCTGCCATGCACCACAAGTGATCTCCAAGGGCTTGTTGGCTCTTCCACCTGTTGTTTGAGACTCAGGGATATCAAAGTTTCTATCCCTGCTCCTGTGTTTGGTTCACTGGAAGCTGCTCCATATTCTTGCATCACCTGTCTGCATGTAGGCAGAACCGGCAAATCGACCCGGTTGCAGGAGTAGAATCGGCGCATCGTTCGTGGGGTCAATGCAATGCCTTGAGAGCCCAAGGCATCGAAACTTAGCGCATCCCACTTTGGAACCAACGTATCTCGGCTCCCGTGCTTGTCTTCAGAACTGACGCATTGCCATCACTGTGGGGGCCAGATCTACGCTTCACCATCCCTGCGAAGACCCGATCAACTCATTTCACCATGTGCCTCGCTGTTGCCCAGGGCCTGCATAAGTCCTGTAGCCACCCTGCACTCCATCACAGTCAGCCCAGATTTAGGCTTTGCCCCTGTCCAACATGACCTAAAGTAGCTCTAAAAGCGCTATTTGCTTCCAAGTGCTGTTTTGCATTTTTTCTTTAAAAAAATCATATCTCTACTTCTGTACATTGTATTTTTGTTATTCTGTTCTTATTTCATTTATGAAATCATAATCTTTTTTTTTAACCTGGTGCTGGTGTAGAGTCTTTTTGTGGTGTTTTCACTGTGTTACTGTATGAGTTATTGCACACATGTTTTACACATTGCCTTCTAAATTGAGGCTGCCTGCTCTGTGCCAAGCTACCAGAGGGGGAGCACAGGTTAATTTAAGTTGTGTATTTGACTTACCCTGACTAGGAGTGTGGTCCCTACTTGGACAGGATGCATACCTCTGCCAACTAGAGACCCAATTTCCAGCAGCAATGGAATGACAGACAAGTTCAATAGAGTGATTAAGAATGCTGTATCCATTTGAAATATGAATTATTATGATTTAAGAAGGAATATTGAGAAAGTATACGTCAAGGAAGGTGTGTGAGTTCTTTTTAAAAACCCAGCAATGTAAGGAAGAGTGAGAGCCAATTCACTGGTCCACTGAGAGTCATCAGGACGTTGCACAATGCTGTGCAGCTGAGTGATGGTAAACTTTAGAATCTTAAAAGACTGCCCTTTGGAAGAGTAACTGCTTAGTGTAATGAATCTCCTAGTGGTTATATGGATGTGTATTGCTACTTGTAGGGTGAAACTACAAGTCCTATTGGGGTGGTTCATGCGGGCAGGATGATTGTTTCTCTCTTGAAATTAGGAAGGATTTTGAAAAGAGTTCAAGTGGGTAAGTTATGGAGACTGATAATGGGAGTGATCAAAGGGATTCTGTTGATGAGAATTGTGTGAGTCCTGAAAATATTAACTTGAGTGCTAATGACATTGATGTGGATAGTAATGAAATAGCCAACGACAAAAGAGAGAGAAGTAAACTTAAGTGGATGTTGAACTATGTATGTGACATGGAGGAAACAGTTGTGGATAGTTAACTCGTTTTTTTGGGGTATTTTTTTATTTTTGGGGGGGAAATGTTCATACCCGTTAATGAATTAATAAGATTTTTTTAAATTATTATTTGGTGTAGATTGTAAAGGGGAAAGGTGTGCTATGTATTGTAATAATGCTATGCACGTTTTGCACATAGTGTTCTGTGTCCATTAATGTATATCCTTCTGCTCGGCCACTTCCCAGGGTTCTAGATTATGGAACCTTGGGGGGTTGCGGACAGAGAGGAGGAGATGGGGGAGCAGGCTGTGGCTGTTACTATTTTGCACATTAAGGTTGTTCCAGTGCTTCAGTAAAGCTGAAAGACGATTAGGGTATGTACATCTACTTACCACACATCTTTATAGAAATACAGCCAATTCAGTGCAATTTAATAGGTCTGAGTCCCACCCATGCCACACTAGTTATCAAATTTGAAAACTTGGAATGCAAGGGTGAAGAGTAAAGCGAAAAGGAACCCTTTCCTGCACTGTAACAGAGGAGTTACAGGACATGAGCATCATTCAAAATTAATATACCATTTCTTCTGAAAATAGGAGGTAACTGTCTAGATCTTCCTTGGGAAAGATTCATGTTTTATTTTCTGGGTGTTCTGGGGCACACGCTAAGTTAAATGAAACCTATTGTCTGTTCCATCATAACGCTGCTTTGCGAGTGCCTGTTGTACAACAGAGCTGACAATCTTAGAACATTGCAGGTTTCCTAATGACCCTTGCAGAATTTATGATGGCCATTCCACAGCAGAGAAAGGGCTATAGTGACATACTGACACGATTTAGGATTATTTTGCAAAGGTTATACGCATCCAAACAGATTAAAACGACACGAGTATGACTGCTTAATGCTGCAGAGTCATTTAATGAGATATGACTAGTACATGTAACTGTTTTTAATAATAATTTAAGCCAAATCGGGGTGGTACTGCACCAGTTTTATATTTGATTCGTTCCTTGATGGGCTACGATCCCAACTATAAATACGGAATTCACCACCCTGCTGTAATTAAATCTCAAAGTACGAAAGCAACAAAAAGATAACACACAAAAACAGATGTGTCAATTTAAAGACTCTTGAACAAAGACAAAAGTTGTCAGAAATTAGACAGTCTCCAGGAGAAACCGGACACAGGAATGTAATACCGAAAGAGAAACTAAACTGGCAAAAGACACCTCCTCAGACTTGTCTCACCAAAGCTAACCTGCAGGAGGCACACGCAGCTATCCGACTATGGATTATGGTTTATGGACAAGGCAGGAGTGCATACTTCATAAATTACAACTGTTAGTCGTCATTCACGAGAATAAAAAAAACACTACATCTCCCACAATGCATTGTTCTGGTTTACTAGATGATCTATATCAGTGCCCGAGACTGGAGAGCTGCCCACCATGCACCAAGATCAGCAAATCCCACCCTGCAGGGTTCATGACTACTAAGAGGGTCGGAACCAAAATCTGCTCTTTTCAAGTTTCCAGATGCTGTGACCATGGAGCAAGAAGCTACTGATCCTGACGTACTGAGCGGAGATACGAGTAACAGTGGAGCCGGAATACATCGCAATAGGTAACTAAATATATAATAATTTGCACCGCGAAGTCTGCTCGCGAAGACATCCCGAGCCAGACTGGAGCAGCACACAATAGGACCCAGTGCACCAGGAGGGAGGGAAGTCCCTATGCTCAGAGAAAACACACTCTCAATAGTCTCACTAAATGTGAATGACCTCGGGTCTGCATGATTGTGAGTGATGACCAGTGCTGATTCACTGCAGGAGTTAGATGGAGCCCTCCCCCTCTATTCCACCAGCTCTACCCTTTACTTACAGCTTGGGTGAGACAGACTCCTGACCAGTGCGGCCTTACCCAAGCTATCCATATTCTTCACTTGGTGAAACTGCATGGCTGAAGTGTGAGCTGCATAGCTCGAGGTGGTGGCATATGTGCCTGGCCTGGTGTGCATTCAGCTCTTCGATTTCTAAGGCTGGGGAAGGCATGCCTGTTATCCAAACATTGCATTCCTGATACCCGACTGGCCCTTGTGCAGCCATACGGTTACACTTTGATTTCCTAATGCTGTACTTGCCCTAGTACAGTGGTTCCCAACCTGTGGTCCGGGGACCCCTGGGGGTCCGCAAAGCCTTCTCAGGGGGTCCGTGAAAGCCTAGAAAATTAAAAAATATTAATAAATATTGGCAAATTGGGTCCCCAGCTTCCAGTAATGACTCAGGTGGGGGTCCCCGGGTTCCAATGATGATTCAGTGGGGGTCCCTGGGTTCCATTAATGTTAATGTGGGGGTCCACAGAAATCAAAAGACTGGGAACCACTGCCCTAGCACAGTAGGCCACTCCCCAGTCTCGCGTTACGGAATATTCCTCATGCGACTCCAGCGCATGGGCAGAACACCCAGATACCTCCACGAAACTCCGCATTATGATTCCGTTGTTCTCTCTCTCCAATCTGTCCTGCTTCGCTGTATTCCGTTTATACTTCTCAGCAGAAAAGTATCTGCCCCTTCATTTACACGCTCACATCTTGCTCTAACAGTTATGTTTCTTGTAACAGGTAAGTATCACAACACCTTTTTCTCCAACCGGGCTTGAACTCTTTTTACTTCAGTGACCACTCTGGCTCCACCGCTGAAATCTTGGTAGTCCACGAAGAGAAATACTTCTGAAAGGTCCTGCAGATGCTGTGTGAAAACATCCAAAGTGTCAGGGACACTTTTTATGTGGTCCATTCTGTGGACATTTAAGTGATGGCATTTCCATCATGCTGAATAGCTGAACCACCATATTGGACCAGGCACAGCGCCCCTGCAATATGGCTCACAGGCCACAATCAAAATTAACTCTATACACAAACCCTTCACAAAAAGTTGAAATCTGAGATTCTCAGAATCTTAAGTAATTTACAAAGAAGTCAAGATAATGTTTCATTCAGTCCATATACAAATGTTGCTCCACATTTGTGAAATTAATTGTTGACAGTTCTAACTTGTCTTATATGCAGAATACATTACAAAAAACACCAATGCATTCCGGGAAAACAATCCCTTCTTCAGGGTTAACTTTAAAATTAAGAATGGGAACAGGAGGATTGCCAAGAAAACTGTTTCTAAAAGGACTCAAAGAAAGAACATGAAAAGGTGGCATGTCATGGGAAAGTGATCTACGCTTGCGAAAGGATAACATCCGTGCGTGTCTTACCGTTTTATAGTTATGAGTGCAATTGTTCCCTGTGCAAAGACAGCTACACCATGCAGCAAAATACATCTGCCAGGCCCGAGTAATTAGGGCAAAACGGTGTACTACATGCTCCTAAACCCAGTAATATGCGAAATCGGACAGCAACTCGACAAAATGTGCGTATTTGTAATGAATAACGTTTCATGTAATTGCGGTGTAAGCGCTAGTATACAGCCCGAGGACACCCAGGCCCATATTTATACTTTTTTGCTCCGCATTTGCGTCATTTTTTAACGCAAAAGCGGCACAAAGCTTTTGCGTCAAAAAAAATGACGCAAATGCGGCGCTAAAAAGTATAAATATGGGCCCAAGTGCACTGACCATTCTCAGTTTGCTTTTCTTTCACATGTGAGCCTACTGATAACAGAACGCAACTGTCCAGGCTAGGCGTAAATGTTATTACTCACTAACGGCAGCAGTTTACAAGAATATGAACCAAGTATTCTTGTAATGGCCAAGCAGAACAGCGACGTGGCTCAGGAACACGCAACTGCATTAAAATATAATGAAATGGTCACAGCCTCATCTTAACCGCATGAATCACACTGTCTACAAAGAAACAGATAAAAGCCTTCTAGAACAGAAGTTGACCCAAAGTCAATAACAGGTGATGAGATGCTTAGCTATGTGAACTATAAGGAGCCGGACTCCTGCTGTGTTTTAATCTGTTGTTACATAAGAAGGGATTTAATATGTCTTGTAGTATTCATGAGTTTTTTGCTTTCCTCTTTTTGCCGCTATCTGTTCATAGGATAATGTTGAATTTCATTGGTTGGCAACCGGTATACGGCATGTACATTAAAACAAGCAAATAAACACACTGCTAGAGCTCTCGGAGACCTTGCAGCAGCAAAGGTTGCTGGATGGCATGCATGGTGGATTCTTGCGGGGTGAAATGAATGGTCCCTCCTTCTCGCTCTCGACATGACTACAGGTGATAAGACAGAGCTGGGCAAAGGATTGAGGAAACCCATGCTGATGTCTAACCGGCACCGACTCAGCACTGCTCAGGACAATAGACTACCAAGAACCACCTTCCACGGCTCTGGCAGGTAAACATACGCGATGATCGTCTATATTCTAAAAGAGGTACCGGAGATGGATGATACTGTGGCTACAGAAAATAAACATTTCAAATTCTATCCTGTCACTCATCTTATCTTGTAGGGGGCCTGCAAGTCAGGTCCAAAATAAAAAGCGTCTACTTCTTCTTTGCCTTACTTCATCCCTCTTGTCTTCTGAGTAAGGAGCCGCAAATAGGTGAATTGATTATTTATTTGGTGAATAACTTATCTTTAATCACAAAATATATAAGAGAGGAGGTATAGTCCCAACATTTGCCCTCCACTTACACTTTCTTTACTTTGGATTAGCTAAAACAAATTCTCTCATGTACTCCAGAAAGTCCGGTCCAGAATGATGAAATCATACCTACTTTAGAAAGGTGAGTATCTTATCTCCTAATGCCTTAGAACTTTTTTTGGGCATGCTAGTTTATCATTCCTCAGAAGTCACTACTGAGTTTGGTACTGAGATCTCTAACTATACTGTAACTCATGTTTTAAACACGTCTCAAAGCACTGCCTTTGAGGAATGTAAGGTTTGTGGTGGGACTCCTAACCATACAGCTACTAAAACGCAGCTGTAGGGGTGTCCCGTTCTGGGTTTTAAGACAAAATGTGACTGATCCTACAGTCAATGCTAGCCTCTCCATTCACTTAAAATGGGTTTCTGTTGTTTTTACTTCAAATGTTAGATACATGCGGGTTAGGTAGTCTAATCATATGACCGTTTTATTTTCATTAAACAATGCAAAGCCGGGCCCAAAGAACTTTATTCCCACCACTGCCACTGTAATAAAACATTGGTATTTTAATTGTAATGAGACTATTCTTTCTGTACTACTCTCATGCCGACAAACCATTGCTCTTATAAATCTTGGTTTTCACTTGCCTCGGGTGAGTGGGCCTTGACCAGATCCGTGCTACCCATTGATCTGCGCTTTTGACCAAACCAAATGAGCATGTATGCTGTTAGGACAGGCCTGTCACAACTACTAAGTGCCTAAGAATTAAACTGGTCTGTATCAACCTCTGAAGCTGTCTGGTGGGAGACTACAGCTGTTTGGAGAATAACTGCCTAACACTAAATACAGATGAAACTGAAGTTGTGGCCTCGCGTTACCCTCGTTCAAGATCATCGTTAACTAGGAGGCCTCATTCCTTAGTCAATGCCCCAATCCTACATGGACTTTAAGGAATCAATGAGTACAGAATGCTAATGAATCACCCTCGAAGACACCAGTGGCAAAAGTCATGCATGCTTTTTCTTTAATCACCTGTGGGTATTAGACATTTTCTGCCTTTCTTTCTAAGAATACCCATTATACTTTTCTCCAAACTATCATTGGTTCTCACCTCAACTATGAAAAAGCTTTTACATTTGGGCCTCCTTCTTATGTGGGCCATCATCTCTTACCTATCACAGCATAAATCTCTGGATATCTATATTTACACAGGGAATTAATTCACCACCTAAAGAGCCTTACTCTTTGCTCCAGAACCCTTCATAATGAAGGACTTTGCTTCATTTGTCAACTTTTTTCTTGGTACGGTCAGACCCTTCCTTTACACTCTACATCTGCTGCATATTAGTGGGACCTAAGATCAGAAACCTAGATCTAGGAGGTGTGCTTTTCCTTTCAAGTCAGGAAGATCTGGAATTCTGTGCCTGTTTACAGGAAAGCAATTACAATTTAGCTCTTTGTGCCATAACTAAAGATAATGCTGTATGATTTTTCAATAGTTTCGCCAAAACATATTATAAGTAATTGATAGTTTTATGGATTAAAATAAATAAATAGGCTTGTTTTTGCATTAAAAGCATGCAATATATTTATCTAACAAAGCATAAATGATATCCCTCATCAAAAATGAAGCTTTGTTCTGGGCTTCAAAAATGTAGTTTGCTGTTAGTGAAAGTGATTGTCATTTTTATTTTGTGAAACTACATTGAAGATCTTTCTCTTCCATACGTGTCCTATATGGGCTTATTTCAGACCTAAGCAAAAAAAAAAAAAAAAAGGATTTACATATTTGTTAGTTCTTTCTTTGTTTGTTCTAGAAGGGATTAGGTTTGAAAACTGCTGCATGAATGTTCTAATTCACTAGAGCAATACCAAGACAAAAAAAGAAGTTGCTGGATCTCTACAGTCCCAAGACAGGCAGGATCGTGCTTCCTCTCTGAGCAATCCACAGACAAGAACCGTTGCCGCTGGGGCCGCATATTGCCATAGAAGGCTACAATGGATCAGCGGGGTCATCCTTCATCTGAGTTGTATATGGACATTTTCACGTTTAGGAACACTAGGGCCTCATTAAAAGTCTCAGGGTATTAGGTTTGCGGGTACTGGTGGGTCTGAATCTCCAATATTCCCACAGAAATGAAAGTGTTACAAGTTATTCCTCCCATAATGGAGAATAACACTTGGACCCAGGAACACGGGGTCCAACGCTGCATTTTGTACCCATTCAAGGGGAAATAACATAATCATATCTGCACCCACTGTCCATCTGCTTGGAGTAAATGGTAAATGGGTGTGGGTTTTGTTTTTAGGCATGTGGTGAAGATAATGGGGGTGGACTGAGTAGGTGAGGGGTAAAGTGCTTTCAACTTTCTCAAAGTTTTGTTAGAGAATAGAAACCAGGAGCCGCTCACAGCTCTCGCAACTCCTTTTATAGTGAGTCTGGTGTCTCGTCCGAAATTTTAAAACCTGATTATTCCAGGGTCCAGACACACCAGAGAATTCAGAATGGCCATGAGCAGTATGCCCATCATGTATACCGCACCAGGCAACTCAACATCAGGTCATACGTTTTTAAGAAGGATCAGAAAGAGATGCAAGAAACGTACCACTGGAAGCCAAGCGTCAGAAGCTGGAGATTTGCCCAGTGCGGCAACTTCAAAAAGTCAGAGACTAGTAAATAAGACATTCGATTTGTTACCAAAATAAGTATTTACCAAAGAATACCCAATATCACATCTTAAAGAGAGTTTTGAATGACCTTGACCAGCAAATCTTAAGCTGTGGTTGGCAGAACCCTGTGGGTCTTTGACACTTAATCAAAGGGTCTGTGTCTATTTTAAAAATTAAATAACTTTAGCAGATTACCACAATACATATACTTAGGAAAACAATATTGAAATTTGAAAGTTTTAAAACACTATGTAAAGGAATTTGAAATGGGTAGCTAAAAAGTAAGTTGGTATCCTTATCTTGATTTGTGGGAGCAATACAAATGCAGCAAACTGAATTTAGCCTGGGCTATTTGATGCCTTAATAGAATAAGCAGTGGTAAGTGCCGACAAAAAGAGGGCATGCCTGGAGGAAAAAAGGCAAAGTGGTAGGCTAAGTCTAGCATATTGCTTTGTCTCTTAGAAATAACACTTAAGTTTGAAATGCTCCACATTTCCATTAAAATCAAATCAATATTTTGATCTTCGTACATTTTTAGTTTGTGAAATAAATAAAATAACATATCATTTGCACATTTGTTGAAGTATAGTAGTTTCTATATTTTTGTGTATTATTTGGAGGTTCAAATCATAGAAATTTAGATGAGAGCTCCCGGTCACTAGTATAGATTCCTTGGGGGTCCACAGAAGTCAAAAGATTAAGAACCACTGCTCTAGAAATCCATAGGTGAGGAACACGGATGAAAGGGATATTGCCAACAGGGGAGAAGAAGGGGGTATACATTTAGAGTAAATCATAGAAATAACACTTTCTTCGCTATAGCATCACCCTAAGAAATGCCTTTACCCTCGCGACAGCACAAGGGCTGGAAGTATGCACATCGCTCTGTTCCTCTTCACTGTAACGAAGTAAGGTGGTATGTTCTTTACGCTTGTGTTCTTAAATCGGTAAAGGGAGCTGTAAAAGAGTATAGTGCCACATGGATCAAAAATGATGTCTTGCTGGCTCTGTCTCTTCCAAACAGAAAGTTTATAATAGAATCTCATGAAAAAAGAAATTTTAACAAGTATATTAAACACACTTTTACATCTAAAGTAAATCGTGTATGGCACATACACATTTCTCACAGTTTGATACAATTAAACAGTTATGTATTTATGGAATTCAATGCAACAACATCGCATGGTCTGCTAAAAGTATTTTTATTTGTTATAGGCAGACAAACTTGTTTTACGCGGTGCTGCGACCGCTGCTTTTTTTTTTATAGGTATTGATTTGCTGCATTTGCCACATAATCCATCTGCTGCATAATCTGCCGATTTGAACAATAACATTTATTTTTTAGCTCAATCGATCCACGTTACTGAAAAAGTGCCGACGTGCTCCTGCTCAGCGTTCACTTGTCACCTTTCATTTGCTTATTTCTGTATTTGGTTGGACAGTACTGCCATGTGTAAAAAGTACAAAATAATAAAGTAGTCCTACTAAAAAATATGCTACATTACGCCGCATAACTTCTTTTTTCTTGCCACACATTCAGTCATCCCTGCCACATAATTTGGTGCTTCCTTGATGCATAATTCCAGTGGCCCTGATTGTAGGAGTGTGGACATGGCACATTGTAGGCTTGTGATTGTTTTAGAATTTGCTCACTCTCGAGCATGCGCACTGTCAGCTGTCTCTCAGGTGAGTCTGCCCTTACTGCTTTGTAAGGAGGGATTAGTTTTGACGGGACACCCATCATACAGGCACTGCACACCGAGCACATTACGTTTAATGAAGTAAGGAGGCAACCTACTCATAATCCACTAAAGGGCCCAGAGTAGGAGGGTGAGGCGAGATCAACATCTTCCTAAAACTAAAGGTCTACTTAAACTGCTTACAATTCTGAAGAATGGTCAACTTTGAAACTCAAATGAACTTTACAGAATACAGGAAGGGTCGACTTGCAGCTCCACACTTGGTTGAAACCTAAAGTTGAGAATGATGTTGTTGCTGAACTGTTGGAGTGTGACGCATTACATGTAATCACAAGTATTCAAAGAATATTATGCAAGTTGGAGGCAACACTCAGGCAGTCATTACAAAATAGAGACTGACATAAAAAGCAGCAAGTAACAAGCACTGGTAAAGCCAACAGGCCTCGCTATTGGGGCCTATTAGCTTTGCAAATACTTTCTGGCAATTAGGAACAGCATGCCCATCCCAAAAAATAAATAAAGCAAAAAAAAGTTACAATGACACAGCAGTCATACCATTTTATAGGCGCTGGAAGAAGGGGGACTGGGGATGCTGCAGCACCCCAATAATAACCATGCAGGAGTTCAGAAAACGAATGAGCAATAAAGTGTCTTTACATTTTGTTTTTGTCACATTTGCTGTGTGCTCAAAGACAGAGGTCAAATGTCAGCGAAAGTCGTCTCACAAAATGCTGCTTAGTCTTAACATGGGGAGTGGTGTTACCTTTTCTTTCTCTGACTGCAAAGTTAGAGGACATTGTAAAGTGAACTATCTGACAACATAGGGTAGAGATAGTGTGAACACAAAGACTGTCGAATGTCACTGTTGTAACACATCAAATACAAATAGCTGTACAAATATTTGAAAATATATTAGCAGTTAGGAAAATACAAACAAAGCAAATTTTTTGTAATTCGGAAGGATGATGGAAACAAAGATTTCAATAAAATCAAAATAAATTGAGACTCTTCACTTTGTGATGCTCCTATAATATTTACTGAAACCAAATTTCCATACATTATTGTTGAAGCCCTATGAACCTTTATCAGTAATACTGTGTGCAAATTTAGTGGCTATTTCAATGGAAAATATGCTGTCTGTAAATGACAATGTGCTACCACACCACAGTTTATAATACATTTGAATCAGTGTGCTCCAAAATGCACCCCTGGCTCCCTACTACACCTTTACCACTCACTTGCTAAATAAATTTACTACACTTTATATTTTTGCAATGCTTCCATTTTTCACAATCTTATAAGTTCAGTGATGTAACATTGTTGGCATTACCACATCTCTATAAATTGTTCCAGCACTACTGCATCATTTTGTAGATGTGTGCATGCGTCGTGCCTGCTGGAAACAGGGAATGAAGCAGAAATGTATATTGCAAGAAAGAGTGAAATGCACTGCTTCTGAAACTTGTGGTTTGAGTAAACTGTGGCCTCAATGCTCATACGAGGCTCAATTTGGGCCACCTGTGAATGAAGGCTGCGAGCCAGCACAGCAGAGATATGAACAGCGCATTTTGTGATATTGACCCCAACCCACCTGAGACTGAGCTGAGAGAAATCCTTTATTTCACATTACAGAACCGCAACGAGACTGCAAGCATAAGGTCAGTCAACATATTGTTCATACACATTGCCTGAGGGTTTTATATTTTAAGTGCACTGCTCTTTTTCACCAACAGTTTACAAGTCATACACCCTAGCACACAAACTTTCATAGGATAATTCATATTTAAATGAGCTTGGACTACAAAAAAGAAACCAATCTTTCAATAAAATGTAAATAATCCAATCATATATTCTTGTGTGTGTTTTATAAGGTAGAGAATGTAAAGTAAATAACTTGAATGCCGTTAGCAGTATCCTCAAAGTTAAAGTGAGCATGGAGTGATTAGCGAGTAATGATTGGTAGCAAGTGCTGAGGGTTATACGCTACTTATCGATGTTGAAGTAAATTGTATTCGCTAACAAAATGCTAATAATGTGCAAAGCTTACAGTTAAGTAAAACATATGCCGAGTGCAAATTATGTAGTAGGTAATCATACTTAAATGTTATTGGTCTGCAAAGAAATGAAAGTGCTGATTTAAGTTAGCATAACCGCTGATGCCATGCTAACTGAAAAATAATTCATTCACACTGAAAAGCCTGTTTTTCACAGTGAATAATTATTTGCGCACAATGTTCTTCTTTTTATTACAGATGTTGCATTTTTACAGAAGCCTTCTGTCAGCTAGTCAATTGGTGTTTATTTTGTATTAGACAACTGGTAGTCTGTTCCACTTGGGAGGAGAAGAGGCAGCAAGAAGGATGATACATGAGAAACACAGTCTGGACTGCAAACCATTAGTAATGTAACTTTTCAGGGTCTAATATCTGAACGTCTATAATACCAGCATGTGACCATGGGAGTTTGCTTATTCTCAGGAGTTTGTTGATATCCTAATGGATAATCCAGAAGGAGAAAGAAAGTAATGTTGCAACATTGGCTATTGTGTGTTTATACTAGTGTGTGTTCCTAGAGTAGCTAGCTGGATTCCAGATTCCCTTCCCAACATTCTGGCCGGAGACATCTCTGAGTTTCTTATACTTCTCTACATGAGAAGTAATTTAGCCTAGTTCCTTTATGTCTGCTCATTTATGAAGGGGAATATTTTCCAGTCTAATAGACAAAGGCTTTATGCTTGTGCACTGGTTCTCTAATCAGAACTCTTTATTGGGTATCTGAACTGAGGCCTTTTTTCTCTCATCATTCCAAACAACTTTAGATCATAGAATTTCCTTCATGGAACGCATTTGCTGTACTAGTACAATATTAACTGTTATTTTAACAAACATTTTATTCTATTTTAAAATCAAATATAGGTTGATAGATTATATTAAGATTTAATTTCTGAATATTAATACTAAATGAATAAGCAATGAGAAAGTAAAATAATTAAAAATAAAACCTTTTTACATAAGCCTTCCTTATTGACTGAACTAAAAGTCTATTAATCATTGCGACGTTTTTATGTAGGTGATTGCTCCTTATTTCTCTTTGTTGAAGAAAAAAGGTCCATGTGACCAGAGGTGGGGGTTATTTAATGAGTACACCTGAAGTTTGAGATATAGAAAACCCGCTGCCTCACGAAGGAACAACAACTTTCTTAGCTCAAGGGCAATAGCATTCTAGAGAGGAGGGGCCACAACCGAAAACGAAGGGACTCCAATTCTGGCCTTTCTCAAACTACACATCTTCACAATGGAAGAAGAAGAAAAGTGAAGGAGGCAACTGAGGGCATCTGTAATCGGCTGGAACTGCAGATATATGGGGAAACCTGAACAGGAACAGGTGGACAAGGCACAAAAACGTAAAATGATTCCTGACACGGACCGGGTGTGAAGCTGTCTAATAGAGGAAGATGCACAACTAAATCTGGGCTCATGCACAGCCATCCTAGCCACCTGATTCCACAGGATGTGCCTTATATACAGCTGAAGAAACAACTATTAGGCATCCCAATAACCCTCGAGGAGGACTGATATTATGTAAACAAAAGAGAAATCAATTCTGGGGGATTTATCTGACATTGGATCAAGCCCAGCCAGTAGCCTAATCCTTTAACTTAAATGCAGTAAAAATTAGCTAGCATATTATTGCTACACAATTAGAAAAAACAGCAGAGGAAGTTACATTTAATATAAATTGTAAGCAAATGTAATTAATTAAGTTAAAAAAAAAGAAAAAGCGCTAATTATTACTCTGTGAGCAACTGCTAATTTGTATATACCCTGATGACAAGCACTGCAGAGGTCACATCTTGAGTTGACAAAAATAGATAATGCAGATTTCTTGGCCTTTACTGTTGCCTGATGATTCCTCACAACAGAAGGTTGGTGGTCTCATCCTACTGATGTGCTAATGAACAGCAGTTGGCGTTCGTTGAGGCCATTACTGGATAGTGCTGTAAAAGAACAGATGTGACTTTGGGGCAATTCTGAAGCAGATGAACAATGGGCTGAAGCGGAGGTCGGGTTTGTGTTACATGGTAAGCCCGGTGAAGATTACCAAGGACTTTTTCAGGGCCATGTTGCACTTGATTATTTGCCCGAGGTTTGGTGGCACTAGCTGGTGAGACACCTTTAAGATATTCACAACTACTATCTGGTGCACCCATCACATTATTACTATAAGAAGTAGAACAATTTTTACTGGAAATTCTAACAAAAAAGGTAAAAACATATTATTGTTGACATATAGTGCCAAGTGATTTACTATTTTCTCCCTAGCAATTATAAACATGCTGCATGCAACTAACATCTCTTTTCACAGTTTAGCACTGATGGTCACATATAAAATTCAATGGGACTACAGCTAACAGTTTCCCAGGGACAACCAGATTTATCAGGGCTCATTAGGCTCCTTGAGTATGATTATGGATGTAATGAAATCAGCTTTTTTTCCAGACATTATAAAAGCTGCTATATGCAATATTCCTCAAAAATGAAGAAAATAACTGTTCTCTGATAAATGTGTCTAAAAAGGTGATAGATCAATATTTACTCCATTGTTACAATAAGCTCACGATAAGGGTCTAATGATGAAACAGAAATTAGCAGTCTCTACAAGGGTAAAGCTGCCAGTAAAGAAATATTGCTGATTGGTGACTTTACCTTTGCAATGACAGGATATTCTCTTTTGCTTAAAAGAGCCGTATTATAGGCACATCATAATAATGTTTAAATGTTAGGACTGTAAGTACCGAAGATGGGTTCTGGAAGCTTTATGTTATGTCATGATTGCTACTATGACAGATGCTCCATCTTAATTTCGTAGTCAGTATTTGATTGGACGACATAAGAAAATGGGCCTTTGCACGGCTTAGCAAGAGTATTCCAGGCATAAGTTATTGTTAGGTACTGTGAAGAGTCACCATCCTGATGTTCACCTTAATCATGGTGCTTTGCAGGCATCGAAATCAGTGTCCGATGCAAATCTGCTAATTAGCCCAGTGGAAGCAAAACAAGACCAGAACAACCAGATTGCATTAGAATATCACACAAAAGTCCAGGACTGTAAACACTGTTTAAAATGGCCAGGAGGGAGGTTATTGCCCTAGCTGTAAACAATATGCTTGGCTTATCATTTGTATGCTTATGCAATGATTTCTCCTGGAGTGATGTGGGATACACTCTAGACACATATCCTTTAAACAAAACATGGAGTTTGTCAAGGTAGATTGAGGTAATTGCTGACATTGTCCAGAACTTGAGAGTGTGGGAATGTAACCAAAATAGGATAATGTTTTCTTCTTAAACAGGCGATTATTCATCTCAGATAGGAAAATTAGTGTCAGTAGAGGACGGCCAATAAACAACATATATACAAGTTAAAATGAGGTTAGAATGAAGTATGGTTATAAGATTATAGCTTAAATTAAAAAAACAAACTCTCTGGAAAAATTAAATGTTAAAACGACTTCACAGAAGCATTGCAGTGAAACAAAACTTAAAACGAAGGGTTCGGAGTCTATCCCTAACTTGTGATGTGGGTGAAGCAGACCCCACTAAGCAAGGAGAGGGTGGGAGAAGAGGCAGTTACTTGTGGCCGTGGGGGTGTCAACGCCTTTTTATTAAATGTTGAGGGCTTGTTCATCAAAGATGGAGTGACAGGAGACCTGGGAAAAAAAAGGAGCTAGTATGGTTGTCAATAAACCCTTACATTTGTTGGCAGGGGAATTGGTTCCAGTAGTCAGGTGGTGGTCTTTTTTGGGTTCCATGACGGGCACAATGGTAAGACAGTATGGGTGGTTTTGAGGTTGGTATGGTTGGTGGTGCTCTGTATTTTTCACCACGTTGTATCAGCCAGGCTCTTTGTGTATGGCTAGCACCTGGAAGTGTGGATGTCCGGTGTTCGCGTCAATGGCCTATGCGTTATGGAGCTCGGGTGTAATAGGTGAAGTTGATAAGTGATGAGAGGTAACCTACTTGAGGTAATGATAGATAGGTAATCTGAAGGGGTTTGAAAAGTATCTGACAGATGTGAGTAGCTGGCGTATTGTTCTTGCGGAGGGTGGGAAGGCAGTGGGCAGTCCAGGATAGGTCATCAAGGTCATGAACAAGGGCCTATACATGTTATCTGTGTGTTCAGTGCATACCGAGGGACTGAACTGAACAAACTAATACAGAAACACTATTCTCATCCCACTTTGTGAAACGTACAATGAGAAAGCTATACCATTATAACAGCCGGATATCAGCTGCACAACGGTAGGAAAGCAGTAGGTGTTCCTCGCAGAATTACTTTTTAATGCATTCGATAAGTGCGTCTCCTGATGCGTGAATGCTTTCAGAGACTATACAATTAACTGCAAACTTTCTGGGAACAACTGGTTCGATGTTTCTTCACTGTGTCATAAATGCATCCGCCGGCTCGTTTCCTCTAGGCCCTCCTGATTGGGAACCCGCAGCCCCTTCAACGTTGCTTTTGGTTTTCATGTTGGAGAGGGTGGGATGAGTGTACAATGTCAGGCTGGAGGCAAACCAGCAATTCAACTTGTCACTGCCGTCTAGCTAAACTAAATGTTATGCAAAAATGTTTAAAATAATCCGCACCCCTCCGGGCAGGGCCGTGCTGAACTCCACCACAATTACTTCCTTCTAGACTTGTTTACCAAAAGTTTCCAGGAAAGCTAAAATACACTATTTTGCCAGGCAGGATGTTTTTAAAAAATGCAGTGCTCCAGGGGATTTTCTAATTTAATTTAGCGAGCTCCATCTAAGCACCTCAACCTCTGGGAAGGCCCTCTGCAATGGGCGCTCGATGCCCAAGGGTATAGATCAAGCCGCTTATTGGATTTTTTTTAAACTGCACGTTGGGCTAGTATTGCAGAGCTGGCCATTTCAAGTTCGGCAGCACGATAAAGAGCTGCGACCAGGCAGCAAATGGTGATCCATTACTTTTAATCTACTTTAGAGCACACGCACGGGAGTGTGGTGCATCGTCAGTTCAAATCCTCTTGTTTCAGCAAAGCAGAGATCACTGCAATGCGTTTTACCAAATAATTCTTCAAAGAGCGACCTGTTTGTTGGAATTTTTTTAAGGTGCAACAAAAAATGAAAATAAACTAATAGCTACACACACACTATATATATATATATATATATATATATATCTGCAGTGCTCCTTCACTTATTGATGGGTTTAGGCATTTCACTGGTCATCATTTATGCACTTTTACACTCACCAGAGATCACTGCAATGCGTTTTACCAAATAATTCTTCAAAGAGCGTCCTGTTTGTTGGAATTTTTTTAAGGTGCAACAAAAAATGAAAATAAACTAATAGCTACACACACACTATATATATGCACTTTTACACTCACCTATTCGCCCACTTTCATACACACAATAAACTTCACAAAAGATCAACAATATATGCAAGGTAGAAGAATAAAAGTAGAAAAAGAAAATATGTTGCTACCTAAACATGTTGGGCACATGCTTGCAATACCAAATACAATTAAACATAACAGCAGGTGGCCATTTTCAATGGTAGTTTACATTGTCTACTGTTGTTTTAAAGTTCCAGCTTGGCCAAAACATTTTGAACCAACAATCTGACCATATTCGAGTGGTAAAACAATTACCCCATGCTGCATGGTGACATGGTGACATGCATGGACCCAGAGTGTAAATCACACTCATACAGACCAATGATAGCAGTGGGCTGACCCAAAGTACCCTTAGGTATGTATGTATGTGTGCATATATGGACATACATCTATGTTCATATTTTTCCACTGAATTTTGTTGACTACAATATCCTGATAATCAACTGACCCTCTCAGGGCTTCCAGAGAGATTATAGCAAGTATTATTATACAGGAAATCATCACCCTAAAGTTTGTCAATGGGGGTAACCAGCACAAAAACCTTTGGCTACAAATATAAAGTGAGATTTCATGAATTAAGATACAATAGCTTTCCATAATGAACAGATCATACTATAGAACTTGAAATCAGTTTTCCCAATGAATGAAAAATACCTATAGCTTTTTCCATTGGATTGAAACCATAACCAACAAAAGCCTACTGAGCTGTCTATAAACCATCATGCGTACAGTTAAAAGATAAGATTAGAAATATGTTAAGAATTACAGTTGGCAAAACACCATACAAGCACTCTCCACAGGGCCTAAAAAAGATTAGTACAGTAAAAATCTTCAACCCACAGGATGTATTAAAGGGGGAGACCAATACCCACTCCCCTACCTACTATGGTAATCTGTACGATTTCAAAAAACAAAATACCTGTCTTTAGCAGATAACACAGTATGATAGCAATCCACTGTTAGAGGAATGTTGGCTTTAACAGATGCTGTCCACTGTACATAAACCAGGCCTCCTACTGTGTCATACGTTTTCATAATAAACAAACCAGACCTATCAAATCCAGTATAACATTTCTGTTTGTACGAATCAGGCCTACAGAGGTTATCAAAGGCTTGTCACCATAAGTTACGCAATCCAACTGTATTAAGTTTAGGCTTTCTCATAAGACTGCCATCAGGCACAGAGTCATAAATGTATACATGTTTACAAAATTACAGCTGGCAAAGCAAAATACTCTCTCTCCTAATAGTGAGTAACACAATTATTGTAGTGCAAATCTTCTATCCCCACAGTTTGTCAGAGGGAGTAAGCAACCAACACCAAAATCCTTGCTTACTAAAGTGATCTGTAAAATTCCATGTAAAAAAATATCTCCAGGTAGGCACTAACACAGGGTAACACCAATCCATCCTGGAATGCCTATTGACTTTAGCATAAGCTTTTCAAATAATTTTATCAGACCTGCTGCGTTTGTAGTAACTTTTCCTAATAAAAAGATCAGGCCCATAGTCTTGATTATTGGCTTGCCACCATAACCAATTCTCTCCTGCTTTATGGAACATAAGCTTTTCTGCAAGACAAAAAGTGCTGTACAATCAATCTTTTCAGTGAAAGTACACAACTTCTGCCCAATCAAATGTTGTACTTCGTTACTTCAGAAGCCAACGTGGGCGGTGACTAAGCCCCTCTTTCAGCAGTATTTCGGAAAGTTTGTTTTCTATTTATCATAAAAGCTAATGATGCCCACTCAATCCAGGTGTAAAACTGACTGCCAGTGGTGGCCGGCAGCTTTGGGAGGGAGGGAGGGGGGCGGGCGGGGCACACACACACACACACACACACACACACACACACACAGACTCATTCTTTCACACACAGACACGCACGCACGCACATCCATTAACAACACTCATTCCATTCAAACATGCACGCACCAAACATTCATTTTACAAGATCACACACATTCATTCTTTCACACACGCACGCACATCCATTAACAACACTCATTCCATTCAAACATGCACGCACGCACCAAACATTCATTTTACAAGATCACACAAATTCATTCTTTCACACACACACGCACGCACATCCATTAACAACACTCATAACACTCAAACATGCATGCGCGCACCAAACATTCAATGTAAAACATACCACACATACACACACACACACACACACACACACACACACACACACTTACCTTTAGCCTCCAGGTCCCAGGAGGGTTGGGACTGCTGCCTTCCCTCATTGGCTGACCTGAGGTCAGCCAATGAGGGAAGGCAGCAGTCCCAGCCTCGTCACAGAGTGGGATGGGGTCAGTGAGACTGCTGACCCCACCCCACTCTGTGACGAAGTGTCACTGATTGACACTCGCCCTGGGCGCTTCAGGGCCTAAACTGAAGCGCCCAGGGAGTGTGTCAATTGGTGACGCTTTCCTCGTCACCCAGGCGAGGTCCTCGAGGCACCTTTGCTGGGCCGAGGAGGTCACGCCCATAGGAGATGTGATCTCCTCAGCCCAGCAAAGTTCAGCTCAGGCAGCCAGGAGTCTGCGCAAATCGCGCATGTCTGCTCCTGGCTGCCTGACCTGAGCATGAAGAGTGTCTGTCAGGCTGACCTTTGTTCAGCCTGACAGACACTCTTCATGGGTGGGGGGGCGTGGCCCCTCCGCCCTAAAGGACGTGCCGCCACTGCTGACTGCGTCAACACATATTTTTTAAAGATATTTCAACCAGCAACTAGATTAGTTCTTAATAAATGCGTGCATTGCTCTTGAAATGTCAGCACCAGTTAACGAGGGAACAAATGCCATTTTAGCTGAAATTACAGTAACCCAATTTGTTTAAAACCACAATGGCTGTGGCTGGTTGCACAAGTTACAGCTAACGCAACTCAGTTCTACATCAACATATTCCAACTGCATTAAGCATACTGCTTTATGTAAAGCTGGGACGCGAGGCTGCCTAGAGGAAGGCAAAATATATTTTTCTCATGTAACGCATCAAAGCCTTTAAAAGAGAGACTGACAATGTAACAGCTTGCATTCAATCCAATGTAATGAACGTGTGGTGTAATGCTGTAATGAAAGCTTATGTGCATTAACTCATCCGTGCACTTTTATGAAGCCAAGACATTGTACTGCTCAAAGCCAATGCTCAGGTGGGATTTCAGAGCACTTACAGAACTACATAGGAATGCACAGTTAGATTCCAGAGAAAATTAATGATACTATTAGATTTAATATTCTAGGAACAAAACACGGTTGCTGGTTCAAATCCCTGTAGGCTGATTAATAGTTTTATCCTTTGAAATTCACTGAAATAAAGTCACATTTCTCATGGATGGTGGATGAGTTAAAAAATATGTGAACCGAAATATAGAACTCTTACTACTTTATGTTTATGGTATATAATTGTACAACCCCACCAACCACACATTCTGTTGTGTTATTTCATGTATTTTCTGTAACAGTGATTTTGATAAAGCACCATACCATTATAAAGAATGCTATGATTACTCACTGATAATAATTCATTACACTGAGCGCCTTGTGTCCTCCTAGTCCTTAGATGCTGAGGCTGACACGCCCCCCAGAGACTGGTCCGTTGCAGTGTTAGCAAGATATATTTAATCTTATTTTTTATAAACTCCTCCGGAATCAGCGAGAAAACAAGAATGTTGGGTACCCTGTGTCCTCTACCAAGCAGTATTGATAATGTTTAATATAGACATCAACATGTGCAAGAGTGGAAAGGAAGTGGGTCTGTAGGTGAGGAGCAGTTATATGACTCCCACCATGTTAACAGTCGCCCCCACAAACACTAAGTTGGTGTTGTCACCTACACGAGATAGTCTACAATATAGCAACCTTGACTTAATTTCAGTTGGGATTCTTTTACCCCAGTGGTTAGTTTGTCAAATAATTAGTGCAGGTGCCAAACGCTCTTTACTATATATTGCAAGACACCCCCACCCCTTTATCTGGTCTGCCATCCAACTGGCATCCCAAGACAAAGGTATGCCAAGTCTTGTGTGGCAAGCTCACTGTACCATGCAACTTACTTAAGCTATACCACACTAACGAGGCCCAAATATGCCTAAACCAGTCTTGGTATGCTAGTGATCCCCACAGAGGGGACCTGGATTGGCAGCTATGGCTAGACTGTTCCTACTGGATCAGGTCTAATGCTGATTTGGCTTATACCTAGAGTGCATAGTGAGTGAACAATGATGGCATGGAATGTGACCTGGATATGTTGCACTTGCAAGGCTGCGCTCGTCCTTTGAGTTCACTTCTGTATCTGGAACGTCACATTTTCACAGATTTTCTCAGCCAGAGGTAAGGACGGCCCCTACCAGAAGCTACGGTTCCACTGACAGAGTAGCCGCAGGTGCTTTACCGAAAGAGGCCCTTGGAGTAAAAAGCCACACTTGCAAAAAACTTCCAGAAGCCTTGGAGAGTGCAGTGAAGGATGGACCAGCTTAAAGAATCGAGAAGTACTGCCAAGATGGAAGTTCCAGAGAAGGCGGCATTCAGGAGGTGACCTGGACTGGAACAACTGGCATCACGATTACCGGAAGCATAAACTCAAGGAAAATTCATCTGGCTTGGCAGTTCAGGCTGGACTATCCCTATTGTCTCTGGCTGCAGTGGCTCAGTGAGCGAAAATAGACAGTGCGCTGGGCTGCGGGCCGAGCAAAAGCCAGGGTCTCAGAGTATTTGCAAGTATTCCACCATCTGCTTTTGCGTTTTCCTGAGTTTCCAGTTGAATAATTTACTTTTCTCTACTCCCAATGTGCAGAGTTGATGCTGAGATTAGGACGCCTTTATTTGTTTGATCCCACGTCAGAGCATACATTCAACCCAAAAAGAATTCTGTGTTGGAACATTTACAAAGAAAGTACGATTTTCATATTTAGATTATTTGGATATTTACGTTTAAAATATGAATATAAAGGAATATTACAATGTTGATAGGTTGGGAACATTTCTGGAAATAAGATCTGGTCGACAAAGTTTACACACTGACATGTCCCAGGAGAGAGAATAGATCTAGAGATTATATATATTTGCTGTGCCTTCAGCTAGATGCCAGGATTGGATCCAACAGACCAGGGAGATTTTATGAGCCTCGCTGTTTTCATTTCAAATGGGCTGAGAAATGGTGAGGTAAACACCTCCTAATTGGAGTTTCGCTCTCGAAAATTTAAAATTATGTGTGAAATTGGGTGCTTTGAGCGTGCATTGGAATACACCACGTTTTTCATCAGATGGGTTTCAAATGAAATGACATACTGAAATTGTGCGGGGATATGTATTTTCCGGCCTAAGAGGGATCAGTGGCTCGCCTGTTTCGCTGTTTGCAGCTTTTGAAAATTGAAATCGTTTACATAAGATTCTGAAAATAAAGATTCGATGCTTGTGGTGCTTGGGACACTGAGCACACTTGCCTCGGATGTTTTCACGGTTTAGGAATGTGAACATAGCAGCATTCGATTCCAAAAACCCAGCTAATCCCCGGCCACGCTTGTGAATTACCATCTGCATGGTTTGGTTTTGGGAGAAATGTGCTATGTTTTCACTGCATAAAGCTGAAATTGGGTGGAAAGTGTCACGTTGACTTGGATTCTTTAGAATCCTTGCAGTGCAGCTGTTTCTTCTTAGGGGAGCTTCAGACCTTCAGCCAAACACGAAGCAGTTATTCAAACTCCAGTCATTGACAACGTCCATATGGCCTCTGTGCTCTTGAGTGAGCGACTTCATAGTTTGTAGTACACATGCCCCAGAAATAGTATTGGTCGAGATTGTATTAAATGTAATGCAGACCTGCCAGCTTGTGAAACGTTTTTTTAGGGTGGAGCACGCAAAGCGCTCTGTCCCTGATGTAATCTCTCTGTGGGCTTTTAACCACGTCTATGTCATGTCTATCAGTTTTGTTGGTTCGTGGGCTTGCCTTTTAAAATTCGCTTGATTTGATTAGTGAAAGGCATGCATACGTCATGTCTTTGACGGTGTTTAGCCCACCTCGAGCTCACCCGCCAACTACTGAAAACATATGAGGCTTCATGTTTTCCGTATGGTTTCTGGATTACTTTTTCTCCTTATTTCGTAGGCAGCGCGACCTCGCTGGGCAGTAGTCGAGCGCTTTGCATGATGCTGTTACATGGATATTTGCACCGTTACATGGAGAGCTGCACTTTTGCCAATACGTTTCACTGCAAGCAAACTTCTCTTTCCTTTTGTGGATCTGCTTTGCACTCATGGTGGCTGTCGGCTTGTTTAAGTGAAACTGTTTTACTTTTCATTGTCAGTTTATGTGTCAAGAAAAGACTGGTTAGAAGTTTACAGCGCTGATAGCTCTAACTCGAGCAAACGCGAGACCCACTGCAATGCAAGTGTTTGTTTACCGTGTGAGGAGGTAGCAGGGTCGTGAAGGGGTGGACTTAGTACTGAGCACAGCCCGCAGCATTTTTTTTTATTCACTCCCTCTAAGCCCCATCTCCTCTCAAACCATCTTCACCCCTCCAGAACCAAAATTAAGTTTTTCAGGCTGCAGCCGATGCCCTGGCCTCAAAAGGGACATTGGCTGTGCAGAACCTCAAAACAATTAACTGGAGCCCTCTGCAGGGGTTTCCGGCAAATTGTTTTGCACACCCTGTGATATCGGCTCCTCACCCGGTGACTGTGGTGAGTCAACATCATGTGACACACGATGGCACCATGTGAGTTGGAAGGTCACCTACGCTATATGTCATCTGGGGTCAAGACGACTTTTAAGGATCTTAGTTAGGGTTTCCATCTGGCCAGTATTTTACAGGCTTGTCCATTATCATCACGAAAAGTCCTATCAAAATATTTGGGTAAAAAGCACTAGAAGCGGGTATTTTTTTCCATTTGAAGTATAAACTTCAAACAGCAAGGACAAAGGATTTATATTCTAGAGTTCTGTAAACTATTTCTAATAAACTATCAAACCTATTAGAGGCCAGGACTATGGCAAAAGGCACCTGATATGATTTTTTGAATATTGGATTCAAGCAGGGACGCTGAGCCTTGATTCTGCAACACTTACACAAGACCGGTACTGTGATCTGAGAAAGCTGCAAACCTAATCTAATTTGCAACATTTGCAAGTTTACCTGGACATTTGCAACGTGAATATAACATTCCAGTCCATTGACACTAATCTGCACTAATGCTCGACAGTAAAACAGCTGCAGAAGGTCATACGTTGCTTTGGGTTATAAAGTGATAAAAGTAGTAGGTTGACAAAAATGGCACCTAAGTAGAGATTACTTAGGTCATTACAGGCAACAATGTTATGGGGGAGACTAGAAACCATGCATTACTACAAAATGTTCCCTATTTTTAGCCCCAGTAAACATCTTAAGAACATAGGCATATTTTGCACATTAATACCAAGAAACAGCTACTCGAGGGGTGCAAACTCAGCAGGTACACTCATTTAGAATTAAAACATCATGAACATCAAAACTAACTGAGTTTTTAATGGACTCCCCTGCATCTTAAATTACTGGTCTAAGGAGCTTCTTTAGTGACTAGTTTTAGGGGAATTTCAATTAACGGGCATACAAAGAAAGGGAATCTAAATTAGTGCAGATTATAATTCTGTATCATTTACTGAGTTATGTGAGCAGATACAACTATAAATTAATGCCCCTTTATATCAGATTTTAAATTGGATGTGGAGACAGCAACTGTAAAGAACACGTTTTCCTATCTCCTTGAAGTAAATTATGTCTTATCTGCATCTGTACTAGACTCCTGTTAATCCCATTTAGAACAACTCCACCTATGTTCTAAGTAATAACAAAATTAGGTGCACTCACAGCGGCCATCTTGAACATACTTTTCTTAAAGGGTAAGAAAAATCGTTCAAAGACAGCCTTCTTTAAACAGGTTTATTCTGAGAAAAAAATAATAATTCAAAGGGGGCCCCTGGAATTATGTGAGCTTGTAAAGCAGCCATCTAGGAAAAACTGTCAATGGCATGCCAATATGTTTAACAGGCAACACCTTTGCCAATATATGTTTTAAATGTGGACCCTCACCAGGAACTACTGGACAAAGTAGGGACGGAATGCAGGCCAAGTTGGTTCCTGTCTCACTCCATTCTGTGAGGTCTATTACTCTTCATCTCTATTCCTAATGCCTGCGCTTTAGCAAGATGGCCTTGTCTCAGAGCTGTCTGGGCTCTTGGGCACTGCATATCAGTTTCATCCCCTTGATTTGGTTTTGTTTCTAATACACTGTGTATCATCACTTCATATTTTCGAATCTCAACTTGTTCTTGTCCCTTCCTGTTGCCAAGTTCTTCCTATTTCTCCTTTCTAGCTACCATAATGTGCACCATTGTGTACTACGTGGGATTTACTTAATTACAAATCGGTTGGTTCACAAAATAGCAAATTGGAGAAGCCACAGAACGACTTGCCGTATTAATATTCATTAGACAGGTCACAATTCGCAACCTCCTGAGCTTGGCCACCATCACAGGGATGGTGCCCTATAAGGGTCAGCAGACCACCACGTTGGTGACTGTAGGCCTCATTACGAGGGTGGCCGTCCAAGGATCGCCAGTCTTGTGGTGAAGGTCGGACTACCACAACTGTGGCAGTCTGACCGCCAAATTACGGCCCTGGTGGTCGGACTGCCAGGGGACCACCGTCCCCGCCAGAAACATAATTCCTGACGGTCTGATGGCAGTCTGAGTTGCACTCAACCATGACGGCACTGAGTTCAGTGCCGGTTGGCTGATTCCAACTCTACTTAGTGCTAGCCTTTCCATGGTGGTCCGCCATGGAAAAGCTGGCACTAAGCCAGTGCTGGGGGCCACCCTGCCAAGCATTGTCAGAATGCGTACTGTCTGCTTTGCAGACAGTGTGCAATCTGAGGGAGCTGCCCCCCCACCCCATGCCACACAATTTCCACTGGGCTGACCAACGGAAACCTTGGTTTCTGCCTGTCAGCCCAGTGGAAACCTTGTAATGAAGCTGGTGGGGAGACCGCCACCTCCGCGGTGGTCTCCTCACTGCAAGTCTGACGGTCTGCTTGACCTACCGCCAGACTCATAATGAAGCCCTATGTTTAAATATATATTTTTTTAAACATGTAGTCGGTTTTTCTTAACCGAAACAGGAATGTATTTTAACCAAAAAGGTTTTCTTGTAGAAGGTTTCACTGAGAGCTGGCAGTGTTAACGTGAACAAAGATCTACCCTCTCTGAAATGTTTTCCAAGATTTACAAAAGGCAGGAGTCCAAACGGGGCTCACGGGGCTCCTTCCCCTTTGCGAACCAGTTATCACCCTAACTTGCTGGTCAATACCTTTTCAGTGTTTTGCAACCGAAATACGGTCGCAAAACATTGATATAGCAGAGTCAGAATCACTATTTGAAAGGTATGCTTGAAAAAAAAAACCTTCAAATAGCAGTTCTGAAACCATTTCCAAACCCATCAGCAAGCCCTTTCTGCTTCGTTAATTGAGTTTAGAACGATAAAAAAGGGTTTTAGCATTCAAAATTCCCCGATATATAGAACACTGATATAAAACAAATGTGTTTTTCAAATTTCCTTTGCAAAGAAAATGCATGGCTGCACACTGCTTATCATCAGCTATCTTGCCACCAAACTGCCCATTATATATGATGCCAAGGAATGATAGCCCAGTGGTTTTTGTGGCACAGACTTATTTGTCATCAGATACGAAAAGCAGAAAACCGTCCCATCCAGCTTGTTCGCCTCGCAAAGTGGTACACAGGAGTACCTATTTCTCCACTGAAAGGAGAGTAAAGACTTTCAGAAGGACTAATCTGAAAATTGAGACAGCCCCCCACTTCCCCAGTATCACTTAGTCCAAGGGAAGAGTTTTAAAGAAGCAGTGTGGGTCATACATGAAGACAGAGTTTCTTACAAAGAGCAAAGTCAAATTAATGTATACTCTTAATTATCCCCGAATGCATGTTTCAATAGGAAAGTGAAGCAATGGCACCTCTAGTCGGTGTCCCTGGCCTCAGCCAGCCTAACATGTAGGCCTTGTATCCAGGCTAAACCCTCCAAGTCACATCAGACTTTTAAGTTATTTAACACAAGCAGCATGTATATGGTGGTTGTACAATAGGGTTCTGTGGAGATGCCACTGAGCGCTCTAAAAGACAGAAAGCTCAGGTTTACAATCAATCAGTATTCAAGGTACTCAGTCCACAGAGAAAACTGAGGTCCCTTAAGCATCCTGAATTCTCTTGATAGATGTTGGGGAGCAGTCCAAGAGAAAGGTTCAATTCAAGAGAAAGTGTATGGATTGAATCTGGATATAGTACAACATAGCAATCCAGACAACAGTAAAGTATAGATACACAGTAGTTACACAATAAATCATTAATCCTCCCAGCAGAACGGTTTAGGTAGTCACTGGACAAAATCAGAGGAATTGTACAACACACAGAGACATAGACATAAAATTAAGAACAGTAGCTACACACTGAACTATGAATGTAAAACTCTGATGCTGACTAAGTTCCACTGCCTATGATGCTCTAGTTATCCAGAGACTCTGGAAGTATGTACAACTTGCAAGCTGAAAACTCAAAGCAGCAATGCCATGCAGCATGGATACATATCCAGACTTAGTAAATCACTATTGTTTGCCTACCTCTGTGGATACAGACACAGTTATTAAAATGGAGGGATATAAAAAAAATCCTGCAAAATGGATTTCTTATGCTACATAAAGTGTGTTCATAAAACAAAGTGTTCTCAATTAGATTAAGGGAACAAACAGTGGAAATAACAATAACAGCTTCATGGGTTCCTCGAAGTTAAGGAGACAATGTCTCGGAATTTGCAAACACACATGGAGGAACGGTGAATGTACTCCAAGTCGAGGATGCCAAAGAGCACACAGAAACAACTGCTCAAAAGTAGATGGGTCTCAGAGTGAAACTCAAAGATGCCTGGATCTGGTGAGCTGCCTAGCCAGTTGAGTGATGGATGCTGGTCAGTGTCAGTAAGTGAAAACATTGATAAAATAATCAAAAGGTGGTGCTGAGGCAATCTTTCAGGGAGCATAGCTTCATCACATCACAGGTTTCAGGAGGTTTATAGACGTGTGGGAACAATGATATCTGAAGAGGTCAATTTCTCAGCTGCCTATCTCTGTTTCGCAATTAGGAGTTCAGAGGAAGTAGGCTCTTTAAGGCTTTCTATAAAAGCAGGACTACTTGGGATTGCCAGGAAACTTCCAAGCTGGACAAAAGCAGCCGGAGGACAGGGAAGAAGAATATTAGCAGGAATTTGGCTTAGACTCGAGGAAGTGGGCAACCATTCATGCTGCAAAGTCTGCATACAGTTCTGCAGCAAGGGGTCTGGCCGGTGTTCAAGACTAGGAAAAGTAAAATACGCTACATTGAAGCTCCAGGTTGTATTAACAAAGGCAGACAGCAGCAGTCCACATTAAGGAACTAGTGGTGAAACAATACCCAGCGCATCTCACTATTCAAAGGTGTCAGTAAGTCTGGGCGAGGTCAGTTTGCCCTCATTAGAGAAGAGTCTGAGATAGCTGGAGCCTCTGTCTACCAGCTAGCAATAAACCTGATGCCTCTAAGGCACCTGTGACAGATATATTTCAATTCACCCAGGAATAAATAAAACAGTGGAGGAGCAAGAATGGGAGTGATCTCCTGAACTTAATCTGCAGTTTGGAGGGCCCTTATGGACTAGGGCCTCTCAGACAGTCACTAAACACAAACAATTGCAGGGAAACTTCAGAGGACAAAGAACAGAGATAATATAAAAACCTTAAAATTAATACTTCTGAGGCATGAGTCCACACATTGAACTTGAAAATAAAATGTTCAGTGCCTCAGCTTCTTGCAGCAGTGGTACTGCACCCTTCCCCCTTGTGGAGAGGTCGCAGCCTATAGAGCTAGCCGCCTTTAGCAGTTCTGGCAGCCAATAACTACGCACTCCCAAGAAGATCCACACCATACCAGCAGACCAACAGCTGTCTCCTTACAAGCCACAGCATAGGATCATCTTCTGCATGGAAGAGAGACCTTCTCATGTTGCCGCCATTTTTCACTCAACGCGGCCTGAGTAGCTGCTAATTAGCAAGCATAGCATATCCCAGAATGTCTTAAACATCATCACATTAGTCTCCCAGCCACCGAGACCAGCCTCTCTGTCTGTGAATGTAAATTAACTAATATTTCTCAGACTGGGAACATGCAGTCCATTTCCTGTCATCTCCAAGCAAGAGATGACTGTAGAGTTACATAAGCAAGTTTGCACGTCAAGCTGCTGAGACGTCTCTTTGGTGCCATCCTATTCTATAATTTAACGAATCAACCCCACAGCCAGCTGTGCAATTGCGTTTCAAAACTTCAGAGTCATGTATAGATCTTAAAAGCTCCCTTCCTTTCATGCTTTTGATAGTTACTTGGGTTGTTTCAGCGCTTCTCTAAGAATATAAAAGATATAAAACTGTCCCTCATCCAAGCGATGAAAAAATTAAAATCTTAACAGTATTCTTATTTTGTGATCATTAAGAAGGAATCCCTTCTCTGCGTGTCCTTTAGTCCCTGCCCTTTTACTGGGGTAAAATGACTTTATTCGTATATCTCCACTGTATCAATGTTTACTTGTACTCAATCTGTGCTTCAACTACAAGAAACAGACAAGGACACATATGTAAAGTAAATGAATTGTTCAGGTAATCAGACAATCAGTTTAAATCTACGAGGTTATCATCATTTAGGCACACATATACAGTTCTCACACTTTTGTTGTAAGCAAATCAAACCTGTAACATATCCCATATTGTACCCTAGAAGGATACTGTAAGTGTGTGAGAAATGTATTTGCATAGTAGAGGAACAGTGGCAAAAGCAGAGTTTCTCTAATAGGCCAGAGAAGCTTGAGTTTACTTGCAATATCCATTTTATGTATGGTAGGGAGTACGTTATGTCTTGTATAATACGAGCAAACCATCACCCAGCACATAATAAACCCATGGTCCGTTGCACCTGCTTATCAAAGGGAGACTTTTGGTGCAAATAACCTATAATACCTGTTGGATGTGCATAGTGAAAACAAATACAGGTAACTGGTAAATGTTATTTCTGGCAAACACATACTCTTAAGCAGTTTAAAGTAAATTATTAACAAAGATATTCTTGTCCTTTAGACTGTGTGGGCAAAGGCAGACAGAATCCTGCTACCCTGTACTGAAGTCAAAATTGTAATAAATAAACATTTTCATTACTATCATAACATTTGTAACCAATCAAATCAACATAACAGCTCAGGCATACTGTAAAAAATTGGAGTATTAGTTGAGAGGGCAGAGAACCCACATCAAGTAATCATCACAATACTTGTCAGGGTGAACCTCTAAAGTCACTAATTAGACCTGTGCTTAATCCTCTGGTAGCTTGACAGAAAGCAGTCAGGTTTAACTTAGTGGTAATGTGTAAAGTATTTAAGCAGTACTTAAACTATAGAAAAGTGAAATAACACGAGAACAATTCAAAATGAACTGAGAAAAACAGAGTAAATGTTAATAAATAAAACAGTACCCAAAAAATTAAAATTCATAGGGAGATATGGAGATATGAATTTTTAAACTTTGAATTAAAAATAGCACCAAAAAAAAAAAAGAACAAAGCCCCAACCATGGTCACCTTGTCGTGCTAGACGAGGTAAAAGTCAAACGTTAAGGTCAACCTTGGAGTGTGCATTGGATACAGGTACCAGGTTTATCCCGATGTAAAGCTGAGCTATGGACTTGGAAACATTTATAGACAAAAAGTGGTTGTGGACGAATTGTCCGAAAAGCAAGCTGCAAGCGAGATCCAAAGTGGGACTTGATGAAGGCAGGTAGCTGAACAGTGTGTGTCCCAGTGCAGTAGCTCATACAGCCTGTCAGCCCTGATCAAGTGCTGCTCGGTGTCAAGTCCAGTGAAGCCGTCAATTGTAAATTGCCTGGCGTCAAATTAGGTGAATCCATTAATGAAGGTTGTTGGCACTGTTTCTCTGCCTCGAATCTCGTGAAGCTTGCCATTTGGCAGGGAGGAGTACACTCTGACCACAACCAAGGATCCAGGACCTTGGAGACAGTACTTGGGGGTTAGGTCACACGCCCACAGAGGCCAGCAGAGGGAGCGAGGTCAGGTCCAGTTGGAGTTGGTGAGCTGAAAAGGAGGAAAAAGCCTCTGGAATCATGTTGTGTCCCTGTAGCTCAAACAGGAGTTCAGCTAACTGACAATTGGAGCCTCTTCTGGGGTCCTGGGTTTAAGGCAAGCAGATCCAGTCTTCCTTGAGGTTCTTCAGACAGCCAGTCTGATTCTTCCCCAGGCCAGGTGTTTTTAAGTGGAGAGGACTGTGGAGTCCACATTTATACCCAGTGCAAGCATGCAGTTGGAGATCAATCCTTTGTTCTCCCCCTCCCCCAAATCAGTTCTGATCAGTTCCTCCTCTTCCACTGGGCTTGGTGCCAGCCGAATTAGAGAAAAAGGCAGAGGCAGGCTTTGATGTGAGCTTCTTCTGCCAGTGACAAGGTAAACATCCTTTGAAGTTCAGGAAGGGGCTGGGCACAGCCCCCAAGCCATTCTGCTCAAGGAAGAAAAACCTCCCCATATCCAAGCCTTTTTTCCATTTTGTGAGAGCAATACATGCCACCACAGGGGAGCCATCAGGAGTCAGGTGACACCAGGACACTGTCAGGAAAGCCTTTTTGGTTTTAGGCAAGAAAATGACAACTTTCTAAAGTGTCATTTCCAAAATAGTAATATAAAGTCTGATTTGACCTTTAAGTTGGAATTCAAATTACTATTGAAATGAGTCCTTGAAATATTTTTCTAGCTGCTCCCAGACTTAAATTAGGCATTATTAGTGGTGATAATGTAACTATGTGCTTTCCTCTGGCAGAGCCAGCCTTGCCAAAGCGAAAAACGACTTTTGAGATTTTCCACTGCCAGGTAATGTAAAAAAATTCAATATACAAGTCCTACTTTTTGAATACAAGCCACCCTGCCCTATGTGCAATTAGGACTTATCTTATGGATGACTCATATGTATTAATGAGGAATGTTTACGTCTGGCAAAAGGTTGTGGCAGGTCGAAATGACAGTTTAAAACTGTACACGCAAGCTGCAATGGAAGGGATGGGGACGTGTTTTCCAGTGCTACTTTAGCGGGTGGCACAACGAGTGCTGCAGCCCACTAGCATCATTTAATTCACAGGTCCTGGGTACAAGTTGTACCACATACTAGGGGCTTATTAGTAAATTTAATATGCCAATTAGGGGTATCCCAAATCTAACAGGTTTAAAAGGTAGAGTGCAAGCACTGTACCACTGGTTAGCAGGAGTAAACCATTGTGTGCACAGTCATATTGACAACAAAATAGGTTCAGTACAAGAAAGCAACAATCTGGGAGACTGCCATGCAAAAGATCATTTTCAACAATGTATAAATACTAAGCAATTAATACAGCAAAACCATTGAAGACAATAATACTTGATATCTAATAAAAATAAACTTAAAGTACCCATACTGCATATGTTGAACCCCTTTTGTTAAAAACCAGTGTAAGATCCGAATGCACAACATTGTATTTCTGTCTATACCAAGACAAAGCATTACACATATTAGAGATGTGCAAAAAGTGAAGCCAATTGGTGAGCAAAGACCATGTTAGTGAATTACTGAACATTCAGTAGAATCAGCCAACTTATGAAAAGTCAGACACCCAAATCAAGAGATTTTCCTGAATACTCCAGAAAAGCACAGGAGTCTGTGAGACAGCAAAAACACAGGCTTGTCGTGATGCAGATTTACAGACAATGGCTTCCAGAGTAGACTTTGCTCCAACAGGTGCATGGTTAGGTACTTCCCACACTTCCCCAGATTAGCATATGCCAAGCTGTAAAGAACGAATGGACATCAGACACTTTTATATCCGTACAGAAAAGGCATCCATTAGTCAATGGGATGTTCTTGACACACGTCTTTGTTATGGCTGTTAAGCATAAAATCTTGAATTGGGATTTGCAAATAATGCCTTCCTTTTATGGGTGACAATTCAAAATAGATAGATAGAGTTCAGCAGTCTACTGGCTTTCCAATTGCAAAAACAGTCTGGACAATTATTCAGTCTCGTACTTGCAGAACAATTAGGCTCTGGACCGCCATTAAAATTCTTCCCTTCCTACGGACAGACTTATTTATCGCTACTCTTGACATTCACCCACACCCATAATACAACGGACTCTAAAATCCTAAATCAAGGTAAATGCTTCATCTGACCGTCTTCAAGAAGACATTAGGAGTGCATCTAAAGTCTCTTGAGGAGACAAAGTCCGGAGTCTATACATCAAACATAACCTCTGGGGAATAGTACTGTGCCTTGGACAATGGGAGCAGAACAGCACCTGCATTTAGACAAAGCAACAATTTTTTATTTTTTATAAAAAGGTCTAAAAATTAGTAATGTCTGACCACAACATGGGCCAGATAGCTGCCACCATAACAGACCCGGCAGTATCCCTCGATGTTGGTTAGGATTCCTCACCCCACAATTTTGGATGAAAGTCACATCATTCCACCTCTTTATTCTGATACTATGGCAACACTCCTAGATATCTACTGACTGGACACCAGGATACCCACATTTCAAAACCCTTCCCAATACAGCACAGGCAAGACTTAAGTTCGAACTGCTGGAACGGTTGGTCCTAAAGGATATGCCCATTCCTGCAACCTTCCATAAAGAATATCGCTTTAAATGTTCTGTATTGAGCCAATTACACTGATAGAATGATCGTTTAGCAGGATTCTGCGAGAATGCCTCGAGGTGGTTTAGCTCAGAGTGTGCCTCATATTAATATGCTTGCTCACCCAAGTTAGTCACACAGGAGTCAAATTTTAAGGATTCATGAGTCAAAATATCAATATATGCCCTAACTGTGATAGCCTAGCTAATGTTGATTCAAATGATTTTTACAGTACAGTAGACAAATACAAGTGTCTCTGAATTTGTTTTATAGGAACCTGCTAACACCTACAGTGTATCATTACTTGGAATTATAGGTTTTGTAGGACTTGCTCTTCGGGAATAAAGCATTGCAGTTTAGAGGTACAATGGCAGAATAGAAAACAAATGTAAAACAGGGGGCTGTAGATTCTTCCTGAGCATGGCTATTTGTGTGTGAAGTTCTGTATTATCCACAAATGCTAAGTCATAATCAAAAATTTGATCAACCAGAGGTTAAATTGAGTGGAACACAGAAGAATGGTTACTAGAAATGATCACCTTTGAGAAAATGTGTTGTGCAGATGAAATGTGCAGTGCCACTATAAAAGAATTATAAGACAATCATAATATCAGGTGGTTCATGGTTGCGTTCTAGGTGCTCCTCATGTACCAGGTTGTGTACTGTGTGCCAATGAGCAGGATCAATTATAAAGTATTTGTTATGGCCAATAAAGCTCCCTGCATACTGGGTTCACTTTCTACAGCAATAAGAAACCATTCTTCCTTTACTATCCCTGATCCCATTTCCAGTATAAAGATAGGGGTGTATTCGGAACTAAGCCTTCCCTCAAGTGCTATCAACCTAAATTCCCCTGAAGCTCAGAATGCGAATTTAAGATTGAAGCAATAGGATGGAAATACTTCTGCCAAGAAAGTCAAGGGCTCTAGACCCATTATTTGATTTAGCACATATGGTCACACCATGCAAACAATGAAGTGGTGGCCTGAAGTGAATGCAGTTTAAGGTTCAAAACATCACTGCTATCAGTGTTAAGTATGGTAACAGCACAATTTTATTGATAATTGTTAGACCTGGCATCCCTAGAGTCGTCTTACCCTAGCCTTTTTGCCTTTCAACTCCTGTTTTTGCTGTATCTTTGTAGTGGCCTTAGGATTCTAGTACTGTACCACTGCTAACCAGTGCTAAAGTGCATGTTGTTCTCTCCTAAACATTAAAACACTGGTGTATCTACAACTGTCTTACTTAATTTACTTGTAAGTCCCTGGCAAAGTGCTATACCATACACCCAGGGCCTGCAAATTAAATGCAACTAGTGGGCCTGCAGCAATAATTGTGCCACCCACTTAAGTAGCCCTGTAAACATGGCTCCGGCCTTCCACCGCATAGCCTGTGTGTGCAGTTCCACTGCTACCTTGATTTAGCATATAAAACCTCTTGCCAAGCCTTAAAATCCCCTTTTCTTACATATACGTCATCCCTAAAGTAGGCCCTAGGCAGTCCACAGGGTAGGCTGCCATGTAAGCAAAAGACAGGACATGTCGTAATGAAAAAGTCCCAAAGTCTTTTTTATCACTGTGAGGCCTGCTCCTCTCATGGGCCAGCATTGGGAATTCCTTAATATACTTTTCATCTGTAATTCCCAAACAGAAAGAAGAAGCTGCATCAAGGGTCATATCATTGGAATGGTAATGATAAAACCTCTTTACTGGTAAAGTCAGATTTATTATTACTATTTTAGAAATGGACTTTTAGAAAAATATTTCTCTGCTCTCACTGCTGTGTGTGCCCGACAGCCCGTCTCCAATCCACATCTGCTCTGGGCTTGGTGACAGCTACATTTGTGCATTCCCTCCAGACACCCAAATACAGGACACTCAACAGCATCTGCATACTGATGGGTCTTCCTGGGCAGGGAGGGTAATAAGGGCTCACACTTACACTACTTACACTTCAAAGGGCAGTAGCCTGAGCCCACACAAAGGGCTGATTACCCCAAACTGATAGTCTGGAGCCAGGGCTGGGAAGGAAGGGTGACCTGGGTACTTCAGAGAGATCCTCTGAGGTCATCCCCCACATCAAACGCATTTTTGAGCATAAGTACTAGGTCCCTGACTGCTGAAATCAGTACACGTCTGGACTTCGGAAGAACTCTGCTGGAGTAAAGACTGCTGCGCTGTAAAAACTGCCACTTTCCCTGCACTGACTGTTCCATGGAACTGCTTCTCTGTTTTGCTGAGCTGCCTTGCTGACCTTTGCCCTGCTGAGGACAAGGTCTGGACCAATCTTGCTGATCAGAGTGGCTCCAAGGGCTTGCTGGCTGGCCACTTGTTCTTCTGCAGTCTCAGGGATATCAAAGACTACCTGCACTTCTCCTGGTGCTGCTACAGTCTGCCATCCGTGAGTCCTACCCTTGCCTGAGGTGCCCCCTCCAGCCCTAGGCCTCAGAAGAGGAGAAATTCTGACGCATCGCTCCCTCTATGCAATGCATTCTCAGCCTGCTTAGCCAGATGACAATGCTCTGCAAGTCTTTACGATGATGACGCAGTGACCCGACTGCGTGGAATATACTGATGCATCATGCTCTTGACGTTTTGCTCCATCAAAGGTACTGTTTCATCAGACCTTGGGTGGGTTCTGTAGCCGGGTCAGCCTACCCACCACTATTTTACGTTTAATCATTAAAAATACATGTCTCGGCATCTACTGATTAGATGTTTGTTGTTTTGGGATTGCTTTACTCAGATAAATATTATCTATTATTCTCAACTAGTGTGGATTCCTGTTTGCAGTGTTTTCATTGTGTGAGTGTGTGTGTGTGTGTTTTGTGCAAACATTTACACATTGCCTCGTAAGTTGAGCCTGACTGCTCGGTGCCAAGCTGCCAGAGGGTGAGCACAGGAATAATTCAGGGAATGTAAATGACTTACCCTGAATAGGATTGGACAGGGGCCATACCAGTGCCAAATAGAGACCCAATTTCTAACAATAATGATCCAAAACTGCAAAACACTCATAAAGCATCCTTTAGGGCCTTGAATAGTGGTAATATTATAATTTTAAAATATTTTCAAAGAAAAGGAGTCAAAGACTAGGTCTCTGGGCATATATTAGGACTATTGCAGTAATTTCAGTCTAGAACATTACATTTTACAATAAGCCAGCTAGTTTCCATAAATATATTTGAAGATAGGAGATTACTACTGCTTGCATACAAGTATCTTGCCCATCCTACTCTATTCTTCATGATCAATGCACTTGATAGAAACAAGACCCATTTGGCTGCTGGGCACACACGGTTTACGACACTCCAGTTGAATGCTCACTGTGTAATCTGATCAGCAAACCAGTCAGTACTTAATTTGATCCTGTGTATGCTGGTGGGGGGCACCGACTCTTACTTTTGGGGTCTAGCACTTATTTCCCAGCATCAGAGTTTTAACTAGTGCAGGAACACAGGTCAGAATGAATAAGGAAGAGAAAGACGGCAAAACTGTCACAAAGGGAGAAAGCAGGAACCTGCAAGAGTGAGAAAAAGGGGCAACGAGTGTCTGGCAGTGGATTAAAGTCTACCTGTCTTGGTATTCGGCACACTGGTGTGTAATTGCACTGGTCACTGGATCCTTAGCAGAGCTTTGGGCACCAGCACTCTTTTGTTCACACATTATGCACTGAAACCAGTACTGGAAGATGTTTTAGTTTCGGCTATTGGGATCAAGTCACCTGATGAATAAACATGCTACCAAAATAATTATAATAACGACTGTGGATTTTAAGAATAGAAAAATCACATGGAAGGGATCTGAAAAGCTTGCCTTTCCATTTGATTCTTTAAGTTGTGGTTACCTGTTCTGTTTCGAAAGTTGCTTTTCACAGTGTTTACGGGCTCTGGGTAGTGGGCATTATGGTGTCACAACTCAGCTGCAACAGACTATTGCAGCACAATATCATTTTCTTATTACATGTCACAACAAGACTGTAATAAGTCACTATAGTGAAGGAGCTGTGCAATTTTCTTATTACAGGTGTCTAGAGATGACACAACTAGACTGTGATAAGTTATTATAGTTCAGTAGCTGTGCAATTGTATTATTACACGTGACTAGTAATGCTGCAACAATACTGTAGTAAGTCACATTAGAGACAGATTTTTATTAAAGGATAGTAGGCTCCCATTTATCCGATGTATATATTGGTCTCTGAATTTTATTTTTCATTCTACTTCCTCTTCACCCCGAGGTTTACTGTTGGCTATGAATAATGTGAGAATGTCCAATGCTTCTTCCAAAAATTACAACATTTACATTGCGAATAACAGTGATTCACTTTTAGAGATTCACATTTAAAATACTAATATATACTAATAATTTATGGACAACATAAAAATATATCTATTTACGAGCACACCAAAGGCACAACATATGACAGATCTAAATGAATATACGTGTACAACAAGCATTGGCCAAGCCAATAAATAGGTCATGCCTATTCAAGAGCTATTGACTTTGCAAATGTGTTTTGGCCATGTTGTTCACCAGTGTGGCTGCTGTTCAGCTTGGCTAAAGGTTAGGGGCATAGAGGAGAGTGGCATGGAGAGTTGTAGAGTGGAATAGCGAATAGGGGAGTAAAGTGCTGTAGAGAGGAGTGGCAGACTGTCGTGTATTGGAGTGGCATAGTGTGGAGTCTTGTAGAGTGGCAACACTGAAGTGGCGTAGAGTGGGGTGGACTGGTGTAGAGTGCATTGGCGTACAGTGTTGCAGAGGAGAATGGCGTAGAGTGCAGTGGCATTGAATTCAGCGGCGTACAATACAGTATTGTACAATGCAGTGCCGTAGATTAGAGAGGTGCATATTAGAGTTGTGCATAGTAGAGTCGAGTGGTGCATAGCAGAGCGAATTGGCGCAGAGTGGAGTGGAATGGTGTGGAGTGGCACAAGCAGAATGCTGTAGAGTGCAGTGGCGCGGAGTAGCGTAGAGGTGGGTGATGCACAGGGCAGTGACGCGGAGTAGAGTCAGGTGGCACAGAATGCAATGGTATGGAGTGCAGGGTAGAGACAAGTGGCATAGAGTGCAGTGGCATAGAGCGGTGCTGAGCAGAGTAGCATAGAGTGGTGCTGAGTAGGGTATAGTGCCATAGAGTTCAGTGGCATACAGGAGAGTGGCGTAGAGTGGAGTAGTGCTGAGGAGGGTGGCATAAAGTTCAGAGGTGAAGAGTGCAGTGTTGCAGAGTAGAGTCCAGTGGCATAGAGTGCAGTGACAGACTGCAAACGTGTAGAGTGCATTGGCTTAGAGTGCAGCAGTTAAGAGTAGTGTGGCATGGAGTGAAGTGGCATAAAGTGGAATGGCATGGAGTAGAGTGGGGTAGAGTAGATTGTTTAAGAGAAGAGTGAAATGGCGTAGAGTAGAGTAGAATGCAGTGGCATAGAGTGGTGCAGAGTAGATTAGATCGGCCCAGAATGCAGTGGCCTAGATTCGAGCATTATAGAGTAAAGTGCATTGACGTAAAGTGTATTGGCATAGAGTACCGTGTTGCAGCGTGGTATAGAGTACACTGGCATAGAGTGGAATTGTGCAGAGTAGATTGGTGTGGCATGGACCGGAGTGCTGTAGATTAGAGTGGTGAACAGAGAACTGGCATAGAGTAGAGTCGTACAGGGTATAGCAAAGAGGTGTAGCCTGAAGTGACGTAGAATGGAGTGGTGCAGAGTGCAGTGGCGTGGACTGGTGTAAAGTGGAGTGGTGTAGAGTAGAATGCAGTGGTGCAGAGTAGAGTGGAGAGGCGTAGAGTGGATTATTCATTGTGTGTTAGCACACTGCCATTAAAGACAACAGATTTTCAAATGAAATGACCATTACATTTGCACAGACATACAGTTTTAGTAATAAAACTATACAGTGCACAGACAAAAATGTGTGGAAATTGCATCACCTATTTTAATGATTCGGTTTGGTCATATTAAAGTATTTTTTTCCAATACACTTCAGAAACAGCAAAAATGTGCGTCATTTGTGCGTTCATAATGCTGATATATTCTGAAATACTTACACAGTTCATTAAAATGTTGTCCTGTACCAGAAAAAACAACTCTTTCCTACCCCCCAAGATTCAACATGATTGTCACATAAAGGGGGTCATTCCTACCCTGGCGGTCCGAGACCGCCAGGGTAGGGGACCGCGGATGCACCGCCAACAGGCTGGCGGTGCATCCAGGCCCATTCTGACCGCGGCGGTAAAGCCGCGGTCAGAAAAGGGAAACCGGCGGTTTCCCGCCGGTTTTCCCCTGGCCTGCAGAATCCCCCATCGCGGCGCTGCAGGCAGCGCCGCCATGGGGATTCTGACCCCCTTCCCGCCAGCCTGGTTCTGGCGGTTTCGACCGCCAGAACCAGGCTGGCGGGAACGGGTGTCGTGGGGCCCCTGGGGGCCCCTGCAGTGCCCATGCCAGTGGCATGGGCACTGCAGGGCCCCCTAACAGGGCCCCACATTGATTTCCAGTGTCTGCATAGCAGACACTGGAAATCGCGACAGGTGCAACTGCACCCGTCGCACAAAAGCAACTCCGCCGGCTCCATTCGGAGCCGGCTTCATCGTTGCTGTGGGTTTCCCGCTGGGTGGGCGGGCGGCCTTTTGCCGGTCGCCCGCCCAGCGGGAAAGCCAGAATGACCGCCGCGGTCTTTTGACCGCGGTACGGTCTTCTGGCGGTTCCCGCTTGGCGGGCGGCGACCGCCGCCCCGCCAAACTAGGAATCACCACCAAAGTCTCTAACTTTGAAGTCAGAGAATGAAAAGTAAACAAAGGCCCTTGAAAGACAGCGCCAGACATTTGACCTCGGTCAATGAATGCACAGCAAATGTAACAAAATAAGAACAAGATTTAAAGGCCTGTTAAAACAGAAAGCGAGTCGGTGGAAGTGGACAGAAAACCAAGTTTAGGCAACGGGAGGGATGAACTGAACCTGGAAAGCCTAAATCAAATAAAGCCAGCAAATGGAAAGTCAGAAAGTGTGAGTTACAAACCACAAAGCCATTGGTAATACAGGAGCTGAATGCATTCCTAGATCAACTTTCTGAAAGTCTACAAGATGCCTTTAGCGAGCCAGACAGCTGTGCTGTCTGGCAGGCTGCGACCTAAAAAGCACATAACAGTATTCAGATACTGACACAGTGCAGAAGCAAGCACTGTATCTTTATCACTACTATTATATGTACTCAAGTTACAGCTGGAATATAGCATAGCCCTTGTTTCCTACTATCCTCAAAGTTTGTTTTGACACTACTGCCGACTGGGCACCACCTGTTCTTAAAGACGTCCCTGAAACAACATTTAATGTGACTTTTTCCATTATTTTGGAGATTGTAGAAGTATTTTTTCTCTGCAGTACTCGCATTTAAACATTTAGCAGGTGGTCTGACTTCAGATGTGAGAGTTGAGAGAATGTCATATGAGAAAGTTTAGAGGACTGTTGATAGCAAATGCCTGCTTGAATGTTTCTTTGCGACAGGCAGTAACAATTCAGTAATTACCGTATCTTTTCTCATCAACCTAATGTGATAAATCCTAAATGCTTAAAAAGAGCAATTTCGGAAATATATGTCCAATGAGGCTACATTACAGTTCAAGCAATAGACTCATGTTACCCCTTCCAAAACAGCAGTAGAGAAAAAGAAGATAAAATCTAAATATAATTCAAGTTTTTTCACAAGGAATAGTTTGCCCAGCACATGTTTTCTCCAGGGTAAATATTGTGATCTGCTTAAGTACAATTTTATATACTATACCTTTGTTTCATGCACTTACATTCTATTTAATATACTTGTGACTATCATTCTTAATAAATCTTGAAATAAATCACGGCCTTTTGAAGGCAGCCATCTGAATGTAAGGCTGCTTGGCATTTGGTCACGAATTCAATTCAGAGATTATTACTAATGTACCCAAACAAATGAGAGCAATGCCATTTTCCATACTCAAGGCTGAAGTCTGCTGCCAATCACTAAACGTGGCAGCAACGAAGAAGAAGCAAGCTCCAATATTCATTATTGTTACATTTCAGGACTGCCACCAGAACTTGATTCTAAAAAGGATAAAATTAACTTTCAGACCAAACTGATTATAATTAAAACATAGGTCTTTATTAAGTACTACACTTCGATTTTTTTTTAAACAAAATCACAAAAGAGGTTGTCCATATTGTGATGAAGATAACAAGTGGCCTACCTTTGTTGAACTTCTGGGAGAATGAACTCTGCTGTAGACCTAGAAAGCAGGGGAGAATGTAAATGGATTATTCAAGAAATAAAAATCAATGTACTCAACAATGTTCTAAAGGAAATTGCTATTATGATACAGGCAACTCTATAACAGGTAAAAGGTTTTTCTGAACTACCTACAGGTTAATTAGGCATCAAAGTTTTTCTGAAGCAGGGCCGGACAGGCCTTTTTGTCCTCAGGACATTTCCTGGCCGGTTTTGAAAATCCAAGGCACCTGCTGGAGCCTATGAAGGGGCGGCGCCTTCGCAATGGCGAAGGAGCGTCGCCCCAATGGCTGAGCTAGCAGCTGAAAAATAAAATTATACTTTAACATGGTTTTATTTTTCGGCTGCTGGCTAAGCCAGCAGGTGCGGGGATGGTCCATGGGTAAGGGGAGGAGGGGAAGTGGAGTCAGTGCACTAGGTGTGCATGTAACTTCAGCCGGGCGTCTTAGGCCGGCCAAACTGACATGCACGCTTAGGTTTCTCCAGCCCAACTGTGTTGCACAGCTGGGTTGGAGAAACTGCACAGACCCCAATGCACTGTCTGAGCGGCAGACCAAGCCATTCAGACCAATCCTGGCACTGCTCTCATGCTAGGTCTAGCATGACAGCAGCGCCGGAATTGCTGAGGAGCCTATGCTGGTGTCCCAGGGAATGCTGGGACACTACATCGAGGGAAGAGGATTGGGTGGGCAGCAGCAGCAGAAGAAAAACGTTTTTTTTCCTTTAAATTCCAACCCCCGTACTAAAACCACCCCAGCCCCACCCCCACCCCCACCCCCGTACCCCCTTTCAGATTTGCAGCCCCTGAGCCTACGTCACTTTCCCCAGCTCCTTAAGGTTAACTGTAGTGGGCACACAGAGGCTTCAGGCGAGAGAGAAGGAGAGGGGGAGAGAGAGGAGGCAAGAGAGAAGAGAGAAAGGGGTAGAGAAAAGAGGGGGGGAGCAGGACGGGAAAGGTAGAGAGAAAATGATCTGATAAGGACAAAAGAGAATACGAGAGAGATAATGGATGAAAAGAGAGCGACTGCGCAAAGAGGCAAAAGGAGTGGGCTGGTTTGAGCAGTTTTGCCAGGGCTGATTCTGGTTCCTCAGTCTGGCTCTGTATAGCACAGACAGCATGCACCTGAAGGTCTACCTCGATACAAGGAAATAAATAACTGACTTGACCAGTCATTTTCAGCTGTATTATAATTATATATTGATCTTTTCACTTGTTCTTCTTTGGTCAACCTCTGTCTCTGAATAGCGCATTTTTGGACCGTGGGTGGTGCATTACTGGTGATATGTGTTATATTTTCATTACATCTTAGGGAATGTCGAGAATAAGACCGGCATAGGTGGTTCACACCTGGCCTAGTTATTGAGGAAGCCCAACATCTATTGCCTCTCTGCACTTCACTGTAAATGATCCATGAACAAATCAGAGACACCCAAAATGGGATGTTGAAGAACACGCACAAAGTACGAAAGATACAGATGAGTGGACAAATGTTCAGCATCAACGTTTTAGAAAATATATAAACGAAAAGGAATGCCTGAGAAGGGTACGTTTTAGAACAATTGAGAACTAAAGGTAATGGATAAAAAGTTTGAATTAATCTCCAAAACTGGTGTTTAAATCCATACATCATTACTTAGGTAAATGAGCATGACAAACTGCAGTGTGTTACTTTTTTGTCTAATAATCCTCACGGTTAATATTCTAAATGGCAGAAGTGGTCACATAAAAGGGGGAGTCTTCCACTCACATGCAATGCACAGCTTTTGTCAATTTGATGAAGTTGCATCTTTTACACTCACACATACAAGAAAAAGACAATAAGTGGTACATCTTTCTTTGTTCAAGCAACCACACCATAGTATTCATTACCACCAAATACAAGTATCCATACTCAAACACTAATTTACTGCATATCCCTGATTTCAACATTTACATTTGATTATATGTATATATTTACATATGTGACATTCTTTGTGCAAACGTGTAATATCTGTGGTTTTAAAACATATAGACATTCTTTTGGTCTGCTTAACAAATGTATATATTATGGTTTTACATATATATATATATATATATATATAATTCTATCAGTGCTTAGTTTCATATATGTTCTTTGATTAGATGCTTATGGGTCTCTGTTTTATTTATCTATCACAATATGTAAATGTTATACCTATTTTATCTACAAGCGCTTTACTATTGAAATATTGAGGGAAATAAATTTTTACTCATCCCAAACGTCATATTACTACTATGATCTCCAAATTAACACTCTCTAGATACTTGCCTCTTCTATCCCTCCATTATTCTATTCAATCCAAATAACATGGACACATGTCCACCGCTCAAATTAACTCATATTTCCCTACACTAATCCACCACTAATCTTTCTTGGTTCTGGAGTAGCGTGCTAGTCGCAGAAAATCGCTTTGACGACTCATCAGGGATAGTGAGCACTATATAAATACAATTACAATACAATACATGTTAAATGCTTTCCTTGAATCTATTTATTCCTTGATTTAATCCTTTTCTCACAGAGGTCAAATTTGCATCAAAACCCACTTAACTATCGTCTGTACTTGCACCCCTTAGTACAAAAGTTAGTAACCAAATTCCCAGAAGTCTCCTCAAAGCCTGCTGACAGATACAAGCCAACCTCCTTTCCAGGCTGAACCTTTTCTTAACAACCCCCCTCCCATTAAGCAAGTACAGCTATGACTTCAGTGCTGAAAGCCAGCCTTCACCCAGCCACTTTGCAATGTCAATCCTATTGCAAAACGTAACCTCATTTCCAAATGGACTAAAAGAATTGGCACAATTCAAGTTGAAACATTTGATGACAACCACACAACCACATATATTTAGAGCTTTGTGCTGGTCAAAAGACAGAACCCTGCCTTTTCTTCCTCTAGAGCAACCAGTAGGAGGCGGCCAAACATTTGACCTTTGATCCATCTTTGGCATGGTGAAACATACGATCTTTGGACTATCAAGGATAAAGACAGCTTATCACAGTGTTTTAAGGATTGCCTTTCTGACTGCTTCTACCACAATCATGTGTGTCCCTTCTTCTCTTCCTCAGTCTCCAACTGTACAACTGGAGTAAAAGATGGTGAGGCTGTTCTATTAACCCCCCTTGGTGCCTTGGACGAAGTGGTCTCGTCCAGGCACACAGTGCTCGTGTGCCCTGGCCCTGACCAGCTCGTACTGCACCAGGCCCATGGGCCTACCACCCACCCCACCAAGTCGAGGATGGAAGGGGAATCCCTTCCCCTTCCACCCCCGGCAATCTGATGACATCAGCATGCCCACAGTGCGCCGACGTCATCAGAAGCTGCCGAGGACGTGCTGGAAGCCATTTGCTTCCAGTGCGAGGGGAGAGAAGACTTCAACAGGTAATTCTCTCTCTTTTGGGAGTTCTGGGGGGTGGGGGGAGGGAAACAGACACAGGGGGAAAGAAAATAGTTTTTCCTTTACCCCTGTGCCTGTTTTCAGTGGATTCCTGGTCCACGATCGCGGACGGGGTCCGCGATGGTGGACCAGGAATCCCCACTAGGCACCAGGTATTTTTTTTCAAGTACATTTTTGGGAGCGACCCCTTGGGCAAGGGTCGCTCCCATGGGGGGCTATTATTTATCCTATATCGGCCCCCCCTGGAGGCAGATCAGCTGGGTCGCTCCACTGGGGGGCCATAAACTAATCCTATTTCGCCGATCTGCCCCCGGGGGGGGGGGGGTCAAAAACCACTAGACCACCAGGGATTTTATTTTTCTTTATGATTTTGGGGAGAGACCCCTTGGGCAAGGGTCGCTCCCCTGGCGGCCATAACTAATGCTATTTCAGCCCCCCCGGGGGCAGATCAGCCGTTTTTTCAGCCGATCTGCCCCCGGGGGGAAGGGGGGGTCGAAAACCACTAGACCACCAGGGATTTTATTTTCCTTATGTTTTTGGGTAGTGACCCCTTAGGCAAGGGTCGCTGCCCCGGAAACAATAATTTTTTATATGTTTCACCCCCCCGCCCACGGACCTAGATCGGCCATGTTTTCGCCTGATCTCGCTCCCGGGGGAAGTTGAAACCCACTAGGCGCCAGGGACTGTGTGGTGTGTGTTCTGTGTGCTTGGGGGCACCCCTTGGGCAAGGGTCGCCCCCCACAAAGGGGGGAAAATTAGTATTGGCCATTTCTGCCCCCTTGGGGGCAGATGGGCCTATTTGTTTAGGCCCATCTGCCCCCGAGGAGGGCAGAAACCACCAATACGCCAGGGATTTTTATTTTATTGTTCCCCTTTTTTTGTTTTGTGCTGGGGTTGCCCCCCTTGGCCCCCTATGGCAAAAGTCGCCCCCTAAAGGGGACACAGAGCTGTTGACCATTTCTGCCCCCCCTTGGGGGCAGATCGGCCACTTTTTTTTACGCCCATCTGCCCCCAAGGGGGGCAGAATCCACTTAGGCACCAGGGATCCTGTGTGTGTGTGTGTTTTGTGTGGGGGGGTGGCACCTTTGGCAAGGGTCGCTCCCCAAAGGGGCACATTACTGATGGCCATTTCTGCCCACGGGCAGAAGGCACCAAGATGTCAGATTTTTTTTTTGTTCCCTTTGTTTTTTTGTTTGCTGGGGGTGCCCCCTTTGACAAGGGTCCCCCCCCCCCAAAGGGGGCACAGAGCTGTTGGCCATTTCTGCCCCCCTTGGGGGCAGATTCGCCTATTTCTTTAGGCCCATCTGCCCCCAAGGGGGCAGAATCCACTTAGGCACCAGGGATCTTGTGTGTGTGTTTTGTGTGGGTGGCCCCTTTGGCAAGCGTCACTCCCCAAAGGGGGGCACATTACTGATGACCATTTCTGCTCCCCTTGGGGGCAGATCGGACTATTTTCTTTATGCCCATCTGCCCCCAAGGGGGGCAGAAGCCACTTAGGCACCAGGGACAATTTCTAAGTTCTTGGTGGCGGGGTGTTTGTCAACTGGTGAAGTATTTGTATTTGTGATTATAACAGTTTATTTCTTCTTTTTGTTCTAGTTCAAAGCTTTTGCTTCCTTTGCTGTGGATCTTTGCGGTTTTGGCAGTGGTTGTCCTGCGATTTGCATAGTTGCATGTTTTAGGTATGTGAAAGCAATTTACTCCGAAGGAGTATTGTTGACATGCATGAATGACATGTTTGTAGGTGGCGTACTAAATGCAGTATTGTGTGTGAAATTGTCTTTAGATTTGAGCACAATGATATTTGTGTTATATGTCTAATTTTCTTTTTTCTTTTTTCTTTTTAGTGGAATATCATTGATGATTGCTGTGTCTGTGCAGAGTAGTTGCTGGTGAGTAGCTTTTTCAGGCAAGTGAGTGGTATAGTTTTTATGATAAAGCTACACTTTGTTTATTACTTATTTTAGTGCTGACTGTTGTTGGCAATCCATTTGCTGTTAATGAGGATCATGGCTAGCTGCAGAGTGACCGCTCAGCAGGTTGTTGGCATGCTTTTTGAGTCGTCTTCAGACCATGATTACGAGACTGACTCTGCATCTGAGGCAGAGGAGGAAGTGAGAGATTCTGGCAGTGAGTTTTCTGTCCGAGAGGATTCTTCTGATGCGGAAGCCACTCTCAATGCAGATGAAGGGCCTGTTTTAGAGGAGGACATTGATGTGCCAAGAGTGCAGCAGCCTGGGGCTAAAGGGTTTCCCATTAGAAGACCTGACACCTGGATTGCCCCAAACATGGAGCAGCCACAGTTACCTGCATTTACTGATCTCCCAGGGTGTAGAGTCAATACGGAAAACTTTTTGCCTGTCAATTTCTTTCACTTGTTTGTGGACGATGTATTTTTGGAAGAAATTGTGGAGCAGACTAATGTGTATGCAGAGCAATATTTGAGGGATAACGATGCCAGACTGAGGCCTCAGTCTAGAGGTACTCAGTGGGTACCCACATATTTGGAAAAGATGAAAAAGTTTTTAGGTTTGACTTTTTTGATGGGGTTGATAAGGAAGCCGTCACTGGCTTCTTATTGGTCTACTATCCCTTGATGGCAACGGCTACATTTCCTGCAAACTATAACTCATAATCGCTATTTGCTTCTTCTTCGTATGCTGTATTTTGTAGACAATGCTTTAGCCTTGCTAAGAGATCACCATGATTGTGACCGTCTTTTTAAGATTAGGCCTGTCCTTAATCATTTTGTAGATCGGTTTTCAGAGGTCTATGTTCCAGGCAAAGAGATAAGTGTGGACGAGTCTTTGGTCTTTTTCAAGGGACATTTAGTTTTTAAGCAGTACATTCCTAGTAAGAGGGCACGGTATGGGATTAAATTGTATATGCTGTCAGAAAGCAGTACAGGATACGTGTATAATTTCCAGGTCTACACTGGTAGGGATTCCAGTATTGACGCTCCTGGTTGTCTGGCCACTTTTGGAGTTAGCGAAAAAATTGTGTGGGAACTTGGTAGACGACTGTTTAGCGAAGGTCACCATTTGTATGTAGATAATTTCTACACTGGAGTGCAGTTGTTCAAGGAGTTGTTTAGAGTGGACACTGTTCCTTGTGGCACAATCCGTTCTAACCGGAAAGGCTATCCAAGGGAGCTTATCTGTAAAAAAAACTTGAGAGGGGACAGTGCAGTGCCTCGCGGAATAATGAGCTGCTACCTCTGAAATTTTCAGACAGGAGGGATGTGTACATGCTATCTACCATCCATGATGAGAGTACTTCCCCTGTGACTGTTTGGGGTCAGGTTGCCGAAATGCGCAGGCCTGCGTGCATTTTGGACTACAATAGGCACATGGGTGGTGTTGATAGAGCAGATCAGAGGTTGGAACCTTACACTGCTCTTCGTAAGTCTTACGTGTGGTATAAAAAGTTGGCCCTACATTTATTTCATTTGGCAACTTTTAATGCCTTTATTGTGTTCAAGGATTGTTCACCTGAGTCAAGGATGACATTTGTTAAAATTCAGGAGTCGGTGATAGACAGCCTTATTGTGGTGGAACAGGCAAGAGTTCCTAGAGTAGCAGTGGTGGAGGATGTGGCTAGATTGAAAGATCACCACTTTCTAGATCACATTCCTCCCACTCCCAAAAAAGACTTACCCACTAAGAAATGTAGAGTATGTGCCCGAAGAGGTATCTGGAGGGAGAGCCGGATGTACTGCCCCGATTGCCATTCAAAGCCTGGGTTGTGTGTGCCCGGCTGTTTCAGAAATTACCACACAAAGAAAATTTTTGAGAAAATACCGTGAGCATAAACTGCCTATTTTATATTTTCACATGTTCAGTTTCACGGTTGGCATTACTGTCATGTATTTAGTTAGAGCTTTTGTGCTTGTAGTTTTGTACTTATTTTATAATTAGTTAGTGGTTTCTTTGTTGTTTATAAATTAAAAAAAGTGATGGCGGTGTGCGTGGGGTGGCGCTTGGCTGGCGGTGTGCGTGGGGTGGCGCTTGGCTGGCGGTGTGCTTGGGGTGGCGCTTGGCTGGTGGCGTGAACCATCACTCACCATTGTGCCAAATCCAACCAGTATGTGTGGTACAAATGACAAAACCTGCTCCGCTGTAATCAGGTGTCGCAGCACACTTGTGACACGCTAGGTGTCTCAGGTGGGACCCCGATGATGAATCATGCCACCAACTTGGTCGGTGGGTGAGGGGTCTTTTTCACATAACCTAAGTGCGTTTCTTTTCACAATTTTAGTGTTTGGCACATCACGGACGTACGTGGACACATCAAAATGATACATTGCAAAACTACCTGTGTTTGGGGGGGAGGGGGCACCTTTGTTTATGGTCGTGGGTGCGGCCTTCATCTAGGGAAACCTACCAAACCCAGACATTTTGTAAAACTAGACACCCCAAGGAGTCCAGGGAGGTGTGGCTGGCGTGGATCCTCCAACATTTTATTACCCAGACTCCTCTGCAAACCTCCGAATGTGCTTAAAAAAGCATATTTTCCTGACTTTTCTTAGTAGGATCACCGCTCCAGCACAAAATTCCTACTCCCCAGCGGTCCCCTCAGTCTCCCAAGTAAAATGACACCTCACTTGTGTGGGTCCCCAAAGCAGAGTCAGCCTAAAGATGTATAAAAGAAGAATATGTCCTTAGCAACTCGCTGTGCTATCCCCTCTATCTCTACAAGTTTTTGGCCTTATTCTGTTGCAGGCACCTGGCCCACCCACACAAGTGAGGTATCATTTTTATAGGGAGACTTGGGGGAACGCTGGGTGGAAGGAAATTTGTGGCTCCTCTCAGATTCCAGAACTTTCTGTCACCGAAATGTGAGGAAAAAGTGTTTTTTAGCCAATTTTTGAGGTTTGCAAAGGATTCTGGGTAACAGAACCTGGTGAGAGCCCCACAAGTCAACCCGTCTTGGATTCCCCTAGGTCTCTAGTTTTCAAAAGGTTTCCCTAGGTGCCGGCTGAGCTAGAGGCCAAAATCCACAGGTAGGCACTTTGCAAAAAACACCTCTGTTTTCTTTGAGAAAATGTGATGTGTCCACTTTGCGTTTTGGGGCATTTCCTGTGCGGGCACTAGGCCTACTCACACAAGTGAAGTACCATTTTTATCGGGAGACCTTGGGGGAATGCTGGGTGGAAGGAAATTTGTGGCTCCTCTCAGATTCCAGAACGTTCTGTCACCGAAATGTGAGGAAAAAGTGTTTTTTTAGCCGCATTTTGAGGTTTGTAAAGGATTCTGGGTAACGGAACCTGGTGAGAGCCCCACAAGTCACCCCGTCTTAGGTTCCCCTAGGTTTCTAGTTTTAAAAAATGCAGAGGTTTGGTAGGTTTCCCTAGGTGCCGGCTAAGCTAGAGGCCAAAATCCACAGGTTGGCACTTTGCAAAAAACACCTCTGTTTTCTGTGGAAAAATGTGATGTGTCCACGTTGTGTTTTGGGGCATTTCCTGTCGCGGGCACTAGGCCTACCCACACAAGTGAGGTACCATTTTTATCGGGAGACTTGGGGGAACATAGAATAGCAAAACAAGTGTTATTGCTCTTGTCTTTCTCTACATTTTTTCCTTCCAAATATAAGACAGTGTGTAAAAAAGTAGTCTATTTGAGAAATGCCCTGTAATTCACATGCTGGTATGGGCACCCCAGAATTCAGTGATGTGCAAATAACCACTGCTCCTCAACACCTTATCTTGTGCCCATTTTGGAAATACAAAGGTTTTCTTGATATCTATGTTTCACTCTTTATATTTCAGCAAATTAATTGCTGTATACCCGGTATAGAATGAAAACCCACTGCAAGGTGCAGCTCATTTATTGGCTCTGGGTACCTAGGGTTCTTGCTGAACCTACAAGCCCTATATATCACAGCAACCAGAAGAGTCCAGCAGACGTAACGGTATATTACTTTCAAAAATCTGACATTGCAGGAAAAAGTTACAGAGTAAAACGTAGAGAAAAATGGCTGTTTTTTTCACCTCAATTTCAATATTTTTTTATTTCAGTTGTTATTTTCTGCAGGAAACCCTTGTAGGATCTACACAAATTACCCATTTGCTGAATTTAGAATTTGGCAGTTTTGTCCTGGAATCCATTAACTTAGCTATCTTTCACTCCCTATGCATGCTCTTTCCTTCCTTCTGTTCCAGAAAAGAAAATTCACTTTTGTGAGTCTTCCCTAATGTAGTCTGGAGTTGGATCTATAATACATTTTATCTACGTTATCCAATCTTGTCTGACCTTCAAGTGGCTTCAGATGGTTACTACACTGAAATACCAGCATTACTTTGTCGGATATAAGGCTTTTCAGTATAAATAAGCTGCCTTTATGGGTACACTCTCTTGACCCTGGTCATATGTTAATTACAAAGCCAAAAGAGTTGAGGAAAGTGTCTCCCTCGACTTGAAGCTTTTTGGCAGCAAGTAAATAGACCAGTAACACGGGTCAACATATGAAGGCATTCCAGCCACATGCATACAGGACTGTGGGCTTTCACGAAAGGATTTTTATTATCAATTCTCGATAATAATATAGAAAAATCAAATTCGTAGGTCAGACAAGAACAGCTCATATAGTCTTCGTTTTTATTTTGAATTGCAGCAAAAACAACAGAATCGGGTGGTCTACATGCAACCAAAGGCCAACCTAGGAACTCTTTCCACTGACAATACATAGGGCAGAATAATGTAATTCACATTATTTTCAGCGTATTGCTCTACTTTCCCAAACCACATCTCAAGATTCACTTTCGCAGGAAGTCCTTCAGCCTCTTTTGGAGAGTGCTACACTTCTTGGAACCTTTTTCACCCTCCAGACCTGCAAAATGCCTCCCATACACCTTAAAGGGATCAATCGCCCTCTACGAAAATCGTCCTCACCTTGCCAAAATGTGTTCCTCTTCGCTAATTTCAATGGGTACCCCCTACAAAACCACTCCATCTCACTTCCTCTTAGACTCAGTAAGTTGAGAGGAATGCAAAACGATTGGCACTCTGCACACTTTAAGGAGAGGTGACGCAAGACATGTCAAGGTGGCACTGGACATTCCAAAGGTATTTTAAAAATTGGCATTTTACTGCTTTTCTGTTATTTTGATTAGGAGCGACAAATGTGTGACTGTTGGTTAAAGGAAAATAATGAACAACGTTTGGTTACTGATGTACAAAGCAAAAACAGAAATTCACTACTTAACCTGTGCTGTATCACAGTCGAAAGTAGGCAAGGAGTGTGGCAAAAGAACCAAGTTGTCTTCTGTTATCTAAAGAAGATAAATGAGGCAAAGGTGCAGCCTCCTTTGAGTTCAAGAGGCTGCAAAAGGAGTTCTCTTCTGTGGAAAGGCCCAACAAACATGACAAGTGGGAACAAATAAGAGAGAGCTTTAAAAACAAAAATCGGGGGATTTTAATTTCCCCACTTACTTGAAATGCAGAATTTGTAAGGAAGGGAAAGCTAAGACAAACCCGCAGTAGCATGCCACTTGACTGTATTTCAGGCCCCACCGTGCCCCCAATCAGTGAGCAAGGCCCAGCACATCAAATCGCTGTCCATTTAACTACAGTTTTCTTTCTTAAGGTTCGTGGACGGGGCACATGAGAACATGAAAAACCTGAGAGGACACTGGTCAACTTGACCGCACACTTCCGCCAATGCAGGATCTACAGGCTGCACTGAAGCAGCCTGCGTTCCGCACTGCAATAGTATGACCAGCACCTTAATGAAAGAATCTCTGCTCTACCCAGCACTGCCTTCAGGCGGACATCACTATCCTTAAGCCAAAGACACTTAGCAACGGGATAAACCTTGTCAGCTTTTCACAATCAGCTAGCTGGCCATCAATTTCATCATCTGCCCTCCCAATAATGCCTCTGCTAAGGTGCCCTAGCAAGAGCCAGCCAGTCTGCTGGTAAACATTCCTACAGGAATGCACCCCAAGGCTTGATATTTGACTCAGGACCCTAGGACACAGATCAAAAGCCTGCATAAACCCTAGACACGTGCTTCCCTTTACTCCGTCGCTGCTTGTAATATACACATATGTATAGCTAGGTCATTTTTTATTTTACTTACTCAGATTTGTGGGCACCATGAACCCCACGCTCTGATCACTACTGTCACCTTGAGACAGGTAATTCTGTAATCCGCCAGCAAGCAAACCATGTAATGTACACTAAACCCCAAAAGGCATAAACCTGATGCAAGCCTATGATGCAACCGCCAAAAAACACAGACAAAAAGTGTTTACGAGTTAGTCATGTTTATTTTTAAAAAAACAGCATTTGCTAGACATTTTTAAAAAGTGCAGGACAGACTACTGATTTACAACACTTTTCATCTTGCAATCTGTGTTACATATTATGGAACTGCACCAGAAAACAGGCATGGATCCCACATTAAAAAAAATGTGTATGGTTGGAACTCAGCAACATCACACCTTTGACATCATAAAATATTCAAATCAGACTCAGGGTTGCTTGACATTTTCTGAGTACTGGCGTCAAGGGAATGATTCGGCGTTATGCAATATTGTCTTTCCATTAAACAAAACGATTTCTTCAGGCAGCATTCATTTGTGAGTAAAAAAACATACATTTTCTAAAGTAATTTCGTTTTGCAGATAGTTGATAATGCCTACGGGATCTGACTCTTCTAAAAGCTAATTGCCCACAACCATATTAAAAAAAACTATGAGCTAATTGTCCACAGTCATAGTAAAACAAAACACAGCTTCTAATGGAGGTAATGGTAAGTTGTGGAACAAATGCAGCTTCTAATAGCATTAATGCGGCAAGGAAATGCAACTTATTCGTTGTCAGAATCTTACGACTTCCCCTATAAAACCACCAGTGAGACTGAGGCCTTAGAGCAGGGGTCTTCAACTGTGGGGCCTCAAGTGATCCGGCGATGGAGGGGTAGGGGGCTCTGGCCAAAAGAAGCATTATACAGATAACAGTACTTTGTTTTAAGCAGAAATATGCTATTGTACTTTTAAAAAGGTAACAGTACTTAACTGCAATGTTTAAATAAGTCTAGACATATTTAAACATTGCCATCTCTATAAAATAGTTGTAAAAAATTCTGAGGGGGGCAATTATTTTTTGTTTACAACTGGGGCAGGGGGTGTAGCATTATAAAGTGTGAAAAGCATTGCCTTAGAGGGTTGTGTCTTGATATACGAAGCATGCAGCTGACCCTAGTGGGACGCCTCGCTGTTTTCCATTTTCTAACTGCAGACATTACGGTAACCCCGATGGGACCTTGGGATCTCGCGCTGTCAGTTCACACAAGACAAGATGACTGGCCGTGGAAGCAAGGCCTGAGGGAACTCGCCCTTAAGGCCGTGGATGCTGCCAAAGCAGCAGGGCAGGGAGTGTCGGCACAGAACTGGCGGAACACACTTTCCAATTAAGAACAATGGTGGAATCAGCTTCAGAAAACAAACGGCTGCCAGCCACTGGAATCTGTATTTTTCTTTAAAATAATGTGTCCTCTATATCAGAGGTCTTCAAACTGGGGGGTTGTGCCCCCCTAGGGGAGCCTCAAGTGGCAAGGTTCTGGCCAAAAGAAGCATTATACAGATAACATGGCTTTGTTTTAAGCAGAAGCATGTTATTGCATTTTTAAAAAGGTAACAGTACTTAACTGCAAAGTTTAAATAGTTCTAGACATATTTAAACATTGCCATCTTTATAAAATAATTGTGAAAAATTCTGAGAGGGGGCCCAATTTTTTTTATTTTTCAACTGGGGGCACGGCATTAAAAAGTTGGGAGACCACTACTCTATATCAATCAAATCTCTTTTATAAGGATCAATAAACAGTCAACATTAAACATTCCCCAACGAACTGTAAGCTTCCACTTTCCTTCATTTGGAAACAGGGCAGCGGGTACCTGTATAGGTCCTACAGTTTGTGTCTTTGTGGATCATTCCTCGCCCCCCCCCACTTCTGTCGGCAGACTTACCACGTGCTGTAACTCTATAGTTTCAAAATACACAAGTAGTTTACGTGTTTGTAACAGTGCTTAATTTGTAAATAAAAATGTGCCGGTGTCCAAAGCCCTCCTCTTAAACATGCGGCTACTGCAATTAAATATGGGAACACGGAATACTAAGGCAGCGTAATCCTGAAGCGATCCGGGGCCTCTTCAATCCATTCAAAGCCACTCCCTGCCCCTCCAGCTCACTCTAACAGTTTTCTGCTTTCTCCCATTGTGACACTTTCTCTTCCTCCGTGTTTCCCATATGTGTATTTTGCTCGCAGCAAATGCTTGAGGCAGAAGAATAAGCGCCGGCCCTCAAAAGTAAGTGCCGGTGCTCAGCACCGGAAACAACAAGCACATGGCTCAGCTTATGTGACACGTGTTGACGCTCCAGGCCTCCATCTGCAAAATCTACTTCTGGATCCGTTCTGCACCTCCCTGACTTTCCGGGAGCCAGAGTGACCCTGTGCCCAACCTAAGGAGTTCAATGAGGCCATGCATTTCATATTTGGGCAGTTCCACTCCCCTGAGGTGCAGTCTGGGCCTGGGAGTTCGTCTGGGGGCCCTTCAGGGTTCCTCGCCAGCGGCTTCAGCCTTGGCCACTGAGCGTCCCTCTGGATCTGCTATTGGATCCGTGCTGACGCCAGTCGTGCCATTGCGACCTTTCCCAGCACCAGCCAGGTCGTCAACTCTCTTGATGTTGTTTGAGCCCACGATCAATGTCGACCCAATCCTAATTCCAGATGATCCAGATCCAGAATGGCGTCAGCTGATACCACTTTCGACTTCAACAGGGCCTACTCACCCCAGGTCGGATTCGGATTCCTTTTCGTCTGCTCTGGCGTTCAGAGAGCCCGCCAGATGTCGAACCACCATGGTAATGCCCTAATGTGCCAGCCACATCCTCTTGACAAAAGGTCCAGGACCCAACTCCGCCCTGTTTGCTGCAGTACCACAGGGTGGCAGTGTTGTCCGTGAACACCTACACCACTTCACCTGTGAGAGAGAGAGAGAGAGAGAGAGAGAGAGAGAAGGAATGCTTTCTATGCAAGCCTGATTGCCCCGAGCTCCAGAAGATTGACGTGGAGTCCAGACTCCGCCAGAGACCAAATACCTCTGATCTCTGCCTATCCCATGTGGTCGCCCCATCCCAGGATTGACACGTCTGTCACTACTGTAAGATCTGGTTGGGGAAGGGAGAGGGATCTGCCGTTGACCCAATCCTGATATGAAAGCCACCACTGCAGATCTTTTGCAGTCCCCTCCGTGTTCTGGACTGTGTCGGAGAGATTCCTCTGATGCTGTGCCCACGGGAACTTCAAGTCCCACTGCAGAGCCCGCATACGCAATCTGGCATGCGTCACCAGCAGGATGCAGGAGGCCGTGAGGCCCAGCAGCCTCAGAGTACTTCTCACCGAAACCGAGAATAGAGGCTGAAAGACTGGATTCATAATCTGAATATCCTGTCCTCACTTTTCAGGAGGATAGGCCCGAAACTGTACTATGTCCAGAACAGCTCTGATGAAAGTGAGAATCTGTGACGGAGTCAGTTGTGACTTCGGCATGTTTATACTGAACCTCAGCGTGTGCAGAAAGTTCGCCGTAGTCTAGATGTGGGAGATGACTCTCTCAGGCTTTTCCACCTTCAACAGTCAGTCGTCAAGATAGGGGAAGACTGAAACCCCTAACTTGCACAGATGAGCTGCAACCACCCGAGGGGCGCTGGTAAGGCAGAAGGGGAGCACGATAAATTGAAAGTGCTTGTGGTCTACCACGAATCGCAAGTAGCGTCTGTGAGCAGGCAAGACAGGTATGTAGAGGTAAGCGTCCTGCATGTCCAACGCTACCATCCAGTCCCCCGAAAAAACATATGTCCTCAACCAGGCGTGGCAACTCAAGGCCACTGTTGACGCAACCGATCTACCCAGAGAGTCGGTCATGTCCAGTCCACAGCGAATAATGAACTTCACCACGTCTCTCCCATCAGCAACAGCTTGAGAGATAATAGCCTGGGCCTCCTCCGGGACCTGGGGCAAGACTTGCACGACCGTATCCCACAATGAGTTGGTATGGTGGCCAAAAGGCATGCGGTGTTCACTAACCGCAACGCCAGACTGGAGGAAGAAAACAACTTCTTCCAAAGTTGGTCCAGTCTCTTTGATTCCCTTCCTGGGGAGAGGAGGGGAATGCGTTGGAAGAAGAGGAAGCCTGAATCACAAGACTTTTAGGCATGGGGTGTTGGGAGAGTAATTTAGGGTCATTCGGGGTGGACCAAGTACCCAAAAGGACATCAGTGAGGGGTTCATTGAATGGGTGTAGGAGCTCCGAAGTGGAAGCCCCAGGCTGAAGTCCCCCCTGTCAAGAGATTAGTCCTAACTGCTAGATTGGTCATTTTGAGGCCAAGGACCTCAGCCGCTACTGACCACCATTGACTAGGAAGCTTCCTCCACCGTAGCCATGGTAGGAGGAGAAAGCATGCCAGTGTTTGGAGAAGTATCCAGACCACTGGCCTAGTCCACTTCCTGTGCCCAGTCCATGTTAGGGTCCTCCAGCTGGTATTCATAAGTGTCTAGCAACCCCTCCAATCCATCCTCATATTCGTACCCATAGGAAAAGGAATCCGAATCCGACCTGGGGTGAGTAGGCCCTGTTGAAGTCGAAAGTGGTATCAGCTGACGCCATTCTGGATCTGGATCATCTGGAATTAGGATTGGGTCGACATTGATCGTGGGCTCAAACAACATCAAGAGAGTTGACGACCTGGCTGGTGCTGGGAAAGGTCGCAATGGCACGACTGGCGTCAGCACGGATCCAATAGCAGATCCAGAGGGACGCTCAGTGGCCAAGGCTGAAGCCGCTGGCGAGGAACCCTGAAGGGCCCCCAGACGAACTCCCAGGCCCAGACTGCACCTCAGGGGAGTGGAACTGCCCAAATATGAAATGCATGGCCTCATTGAACTCCTTAGGTTGGGCACAGGGTCACTCTGGCTCCCGGAAAGTCAGGGAGGTGCAGAACGGATCCAGAAGTAGATTTTGCAGATGGAGGCCTGGAGCGTCAACACGTGTCACATAAGCTGAGCCATGGGGTGAAGTTGAAGAATGCCTAGCCTTCTTTGACTTCTTCTTCCTACCCGAGTGAACTGAAGACTTCGAAGAAGACAAGTGGTGGTGACCCCGTCAGCGTTCTTGAGACCTTCCTTTCAAGGGAGACCGTAGCGATATGGAGTCGAGCACCGGGCCGCCATTAGCTTTAGGGAGGGCTTCCTCAAAGCCTTCAGATGCATGGCCCGGCACTCATAGCATTACTGAGGGTCGCAGTCACGCCCCAAACACCATAAACAGACCCAGTGCCGATCTGTCACTGACATCATGCTGTGCCAGTCCTCGCATGGTTTCAACCTGGTCTTCAGGGACGCACCGAAAGTCACCAAAAAAAAACCACAACAAAAGTGTTGAAATTGGTCAATAAACGACCAGGGTAGTTCCCTCCGGATCAGCATGTGGCCTGGAAAGACCAGAGCTGACGTCACTGCGCCAAAGCCGTGCCTATGTACGACCCCGATGTCAATACAGCGACCACAACGGCAAAGACGAACATGGAGTTTACGGACACCACCTGATGGCACGCAAGAGTATTGCTCGAAGAAAAATCTCCAGATCAATCAATCAGGGATTTGTAGAGCGCGGCTCATCACCTGTGAGGGTCTCAAGGAGCTGGGGGAGAGAAAGGAGGAGGGGGGAGGATCAGTCGAAGAGCCAGGTCTTGAGGTCCTTCCTGAACTGCGACAGGGTGGGAGATTGCCTGAGGTGGATGGGGAGGGTGTTCCAGGTCTTGGCGGCAATGTGGGAGAAGGATCTTCCTCCGACTGTGGTTTTCCGGATGCAGGGGACTTTGATGAGGGCCTGGTTGGCAGAGCGGAGTGTCTGGCGGGAGTGTAAGAGAGTCAATGGTTGAGGTAGGCTGGTCTGGCGGCGTGTAGGGCCTTGTAGGCGTGAGCCAGGAGCTTAAAGGTGATTCTCTTGTCGATAGGCAGACAGTGTCGTGGGGAGTTCTTGACGAGCCAGACGGAGGTGTTCTGGATGCGTTGTAGTCTTTTCCGAGTCTTGGAGGTGGCTCCGGCATATCGAGCATTGCCGTAATCGAGTCGGCTGCTGACAAGGGCCTGAGGGACTGTCCTTCTGGTTTCGGTGGGGATCCATTTTTAGATCTTTCAAAGCATGCGCAGGGTGTGGTAGCAACCTGATGACACAGCACTCACCTGTCAGTCCATTGAGACTGACGCCTGGGGGAAATTCTAAGGTAAGGAATCTGCAACTAGAAGTCTCTATCAGATGCCCATGGTTTTTCACACGCTTGAAGAGAGCCACCTCACATGATATTACTGATCCTCAGTCAGTCTTGAACTGAAATATTAGTTGTAAAATACTGACCACTGCACAGTATAATCAACTGCACGGTCTCCCCGAGGTAAGTTTTATCAATACACGCACAAACAACTCAAGTTTCACAGACAGAAACATGTGTAGTTCATCTAGTCAAGTTTCTGCTTTGTATTCACAGCTTGTACCACATTGTAAAAATAAAACTATAAGTCTCAAAATGCAAAGCAGAAACAAACTAAATGAGCGAATCACGCATCAAACTAGGGAGCTGGACAACTCTACAAATACTACTCCAAGGGCTGGGTTCCAGGTTTTATCACATTATGAAAATAAAACTACAAGTCCCAGAATGAATATGTGTGCTGCAAAGAACGTGTACTAGGCAGATCAGAGTTCATATAATGTAAAAATGCCAAAATAGCTCTGGCAATTAATTTTCTTTTTGGAGAGAAAATATAATTTTGTCTAGTGGAAGTTTGGACTCATTATAAGGTAGCGCAGATGGTTAATGTTCTTTCTAGAGAGAGAGAGAGAACATACTTTTGTCTACTGGAAGCTTGGAGTCATCATAAGGTAGCACAAAAGGTTAATATGCCTGCTGCAAAGAATGTGTACTAAGCAGCATATATAATGTACAAACGATACCGCCGATCGAGTTGGCGCTCTGAGCGCTGTGAGTTCCACGGCAGCCACGGAGCGCAGCCAAAAGAAAAAAAGTAGTTCGCCCATGTAGAAGTATATCAGTAATCGTGCAATTATCCCTGTAACAGGGTCGGTTTTCAAGGCAGTAACCAAAACAAGACGGGACAAACGTAAAGCATTAATAAATGACATCAAGTGATTTTTTAAAGGCAAGCCCATGAACAAATTAAAGTAATGGACGTGAGGTGGGTGTGGTTAAAAGCCCACAATACTTACAACAGGTCAAAGCTCTTGCGCGCTCGACCTAAACAGTAGACCGTCTAGCTGTGGCTTTATAGAAAACCGCAAAACTGTGATAAATAGGACGATATGGAATGGGCAAAGTCTGCGTAGTGATGGCATTTGAAAAGATTACATGGTGCATTGATAGCAGACTTATGGAAAAAATTTAACATTTTAGCTGGTATATTTTAAAATGCAGCAAGGTGTGCTAGCTAGGCTTTGCGAAAAAGGTGTAGTGGGCTAGCTGTAGAATTAAAACATTTAACTGAAACAGTGGCAAAACCCCAGGTTTACTGATTGCTTCCAGTTTATTTTGTTTATTTGGCACCCCTTGAATTCTGACCTCTATTATGACCTGAGGCCTGCTAAATAAACTTCTTTCACATGTGCTCTTCTGTAATGGTCTGCTTGATTCTCCCAGTGCAGCTCCTGCTATGGTGGGGCTAGTGTAGCTGTCTACATGGGTCTTGGGCAGACACACAGAAATAATTTCATATGAATATCTTGCTCATATTCAGGCACACAGTGGAAGTGCAGACCACCATCCAAGCTGCATCTACATCAATGAAGTCATTGTGGAGCAGGATGCTTTTCCACATAAATCATAACTCTACACTTACCCCTGGCAACTTTGCAGAGACTTGATGGGGATAAACATAGGTTAAGCCTTAATTTGGAACTCCAAAATAGTGGATACTGCCAGTGGATTTCCCTTGAGAATAGCTAAGGAATTTTCAGAGATTGCATAGCGACGTCATTATGAAAGCTTGCTAAGAAGAGTGTGCTAAATGATGCTTCATGGCACACAGTGGCCTAACTAAACTTGAGGTGGTCACCCTGCAAAGTACCTAGAAAAGGCCACCCCCCCCCCCCAGACCATTTCAGGCGCCTGCCGCCCGTGCACAGTGTACTGTGCTGAGGGGCCCCCTGGAAGTTGGAGGATGCCCCTTCCCCCCCACCGCGGGGCTGCGGGGGCCTTCGTTACGCCACTGATGGCACACTTTTTATTGTGTTAGCTGGGGAATTATGGAATATTGTAAAGTGTGCTAATATGCTAATGTAAACTGGTCTTGCAGCCTACCAATTTTTAACCAAAGTTACCAGATTATTGTTCCTATGAAATGCGCTTTTTGCCAAGGTACCTCCTAAAATATTATTGGGCAGAACAAGATTCCACCTGTCAGCCACCCCCCAATGAAGTGGCTCTTATCACCTACCATATTTAGACAAGTGTTAATAAACTATTTTCATCTGCAGTTAATAGAAGGTCCATGGGGAGGCCTCCCAGCCCTCCATAAATTAAGTTTCAAACCTACCATCTTTTTGTCTATCCTTATAGCACCATAATTCAACGGTATTATTTACCACTAAGGTCCTCATCAGGAGCAGCCTGGGAAAGGCTGCAATATTTAAGGCAATGGATGAAAAGCACCACTGCACGTGTCTGAATTCATTGAGTGCGATAGATACCTGCCATTAAAAGGTTTTGGGGAATCAAAAAGGGACTTTGTTGCTTACAACACTAAAAAAAGCACACGTTCTGGTCATCTGTGTTTAACACCAGTGGGTTTAATCTTTTGAAATTCAACAGAGGACGCAAACTCTAATTCAGCTAGTTTTTTATAGGGCGCAATTACATTCACATAACTTGCAATTTCTAACTCTGAGCAAACAGTTATTTGCACAGACATCCTAATTATCCTTTCACTTGTAATGAGGGTATATATACCTAAAATGTTGTGATAAAGTACCACACACATAGGTACTCAATGTAAAAAAAAGCTTGTCCCCATTGAACTAGCCTAATGTGCTGCAAAAAGCATCATTTATCACTAATGTTCTGAGTAACGATAATGGAGACTAGTCAGCAACCTTGCAGAGTAGTTTTTATATCAATGCTCTATTGACCAGTTTTCCTGGCACAATGTTCTTGGAAATTTGCGAATTTCGGTTCTTTATTAACCTGTGCCTTTTAAATTGTAAATTGGCTTTTAGATCCAACATAATTTTGTTATTATCACGGGTTAATATTATGCTTTGAATACAGAATATGTCAGTAAACTGCTTCCATAAAAAATATTATTGACAACTACAAATATAAGTGCATTATGTAAGGGAATGTGTTCATTACCTTAATAATACATATTTTAATCCTTTTATGACGCATAAATAAACATATGTTCTGTTCAGATATTACTCATCGTTTGTACTGACTGACAAATGTTGCTCACTCAGTGGCGTAACAAAGTCCCCCACGGCCCTTGCGGTGTGGGGGGGCACCCAAGCTGTAGGGGGCCCCATCAGGACAGCACATGGCCTGAGTTAGTCTGGAGGGCCCACCCATGTTCTTTGCAGGGGGGCCCTCTCCAGTTTCGTTACACCACTGCGCTCACTGCTCACAAAAAGAGGGGACCCTTGGCCTACATGATACCATCCCTTACCATCGGGCAGGGAAAAACTTTCTTCTTTTTCTATTTCAGGGTTTCCCATCAGCAAAAGACTGATGAACAGATCTTGTTTCCAACTTGTAACATCTAGCCTCCACCATTCCCTGCGGTGCAGAATGTATGATCAATCCTTCTCTGTTGCTGAGCTTAACATCACCACCATCCACTTGGCTCCAGCGATAGTCTGCGAGTACTACACCACCACTCAGTAACTTCAAGAATGCCAACCACCTTCGGCATTTTGGTGCACTCTATGGGTGGGCACTTTGGGACGATCAAGTAGTAATTGCACTTTGCAGCATGGTTCACAATGCTTATAAAAACAACCCAACAGTAGGCCCAATGTGTTATTTATGCATGTATGTATGCATGTATTTCGTTGTGTTCGTCTCCATAGTAGGTAGAGTAATATAAAGTTCTGTAATTTACATCCTACTACTAGGAGTATCTACAGGCAGAAGATTTGGGGTGTTCTTTTATTCTGAATGGGTATGATCATAAATTGTATAAAAGTATAAGGATCAAGTGTTACCTCCCTTTTCCAAGGCTCTCTGTCAATAAGTCTCCTTGATTGTCCACTATGATATATAATATATACTTCATTGCTGAAAAAAACAAAGGTTCCAAGGAAGTTATAGTTAGGTTCTGAAATTACTCTCACAAAACATTAGAAATTCAGCAGTTATAGTTCTGGTTATCTCAAGTAGCTATAACTCTCGCCTTAAGGTAACTATAACTTGCGCCCCGCAATGCACCGCTTTCTCATCAATAATTTTATTGCAAATGTTGCAGTAATAATATCAATGATGCCATATATGGTGTCATCAATGATGTAATATGTGGAGTAATTAGCTGTGCATGGCGAAGGCACAAGTTATAGTTACCTTAGGGCGTTAGTTGTAGTTACTTGAGTTAACTATAACTGTAACTGATGAATTTCTAAGGTTTTGTGCCAGTATATATATATATATATATATATATATATACATATACATATATATACACATACAGACCATATGGTTGTAACCTTTATGTTAAAAAAATCTGTGGGAGGCAATTTATTTCCTAATTCCCTACATGAGATCCCTGAAAAATGCCACTACACAAGAAACATTGTAATTGCTTACAGTTTAAAAATGAAGTCTTAAATAGGATCCCCTTCTGGCACCAAGCATGTTCTGCCCGTTTCGCATACTCGGTGACTCCCTTCCAAACATTGGTGCAGTGGGTAAGAGGGGGCAGTTAAGGTTGGACTGACTTATATGGCAACCAGGCAGGGCTTGATCTGAGAAGTCAATTTGGGGGTCGGATTTTTGGATATGCGCCTGGTTTTTGGCTGTACCTAATTCACTAATAGAGGCTACTTATATTTTGTTGTATTTTGGGACCCAGGCATATACTCTGCCCCAGTGCGATCATGTGGGCAGTGCACATTTCAATAACGTTTCAGAGGATTGCTGTATAAAAAGAAAACCTACGAAGACCACATTCGCAACTATTTTATGGAAAAAATAGATAATTGTCTTTAAATACGTTATTGGGGTTCGACTGCAAAAGAAAAAATGTCAAAACTCTTAATGGCAGCGAAAAGGCTTGGCGTGTAAGGGTTTGAGTTATATTTACTGCCCTGAAGAAAATGTTGTACAAACGGCATTTTTTGCCAAGCATAACTTACACAGTGGGTGAGTCTCAGATTCTAACAAAGGACAAACACTTCCCAAATTTCACTAACAAGACATGTGCTACTGCTGCAAGAGTGTTTAATAGAACACTTTTTTCATGTGAGGCAGATGAACTGTAAGTCGCGAGGGTCCAATCTGAGAAAATGGCTGCTTCAGATGAATGGGGCAATATCTGGACTGAAGATTTCCCAGAGCAATATTTAGCAATTGCTTGGAAATACATGATCAGATTTCACCAGGGGTGGCTCCTTCATATGGGCAGAAGAGTCCCCCCCCCCCCCCCCCCCCCACCATCAGCAACGCTCCGAATCCTTTCACAAGGAAGGGATAATAAACTGTGTTTATTATCCCTTTCTTCTGAAAGAGGCCGGGACATGGGGGTGATGAGCAGAGGTGAGTGCACTGTGGTCTCCCCTCACTGTGCATGTATGTTTGGCCAGCCGTCTCCGGCCAGCCAAACAGACATGCGCAGTAGGCTGTCTCCGGAGAGAGCTTGCACACGCTCCCAGTCTTCCCGGGAGCACCCAGCCAGGGCGCTCCCAGCCAATCCTGACGCTGCTTTGAGCAGCGTCAGGATTGGCCGCAGGGCAGGCTGGGAGCCTGTGCCTGCAGCCTTCAGAGGAGCGAGGAGCAGCATGGCGCGGGAGCAGAGGTAAGTTTTTTTAAATTGTATTTTATTTTTAATTATTATGCAACCCGTCTCCCCATACCCTCTCCACCCCTTGACCCCACGTGTCGCCCCGCCCCCAGGAATCCCCGCGAGTCGTGACTGGTTTTCAGACACTTCTCATGTATATGCAGGCTGGGATTAAGCCTATCATTAAGCCTATCCTTAATTTGGCAGTAAATGCAGTTTATTTTGATACCATAACACAATTTACCAAGTGGCACAAAAACCAGCGGAAGGGATCCCTGTGAAAAGATGTACACCTGAGATCTTCCAGATAATACACATGAGTTTTCTGCCGGGCTGAAGGTCATTATTACTGAATGTTGTTTCTGTTAATTTATGCAATGTTTTAAATGGTGGTAACATTAGTACATGTCACTGCATTGCGAGCTGAAGAACACTGAAATGCTTTAATCTGTTGGCAAAGCAGTGCATCACTCAATGTATTTACTTGTGTTAATTAGACTACGTTATGTCCATGGGGGTCATTACAAAATTGGCGGTAAAAGCCGCTTACCGCCGTGCAGAAGACCGCCAACACACCGCCTCGGCCGTGGAATTCCGCCACGGTCATTATGACCCACTGCTTGGAATCCGCCAAAATTCAGACACCCACACAAGTCCGCCACACCAAAGGTCAGTGATAAACTGGTGAAAACAAAACCTCCACCGTCACGCCAACAGAAATATGCCCACACTATCACGACACACGAATCCACGCGGCGGTCTTTCAACCGCGGTATTCCATTGGCCGTAAACACCGCTGCGCTCAAAATACACACACTCTTACAAAACACAGCCACATTGGACAATTTGAAATACACACACCTGATACACATACACACACCACTCCCACACACCCAATACAATATAAAACACACCCCCACAACACCCACAAACCCCTACGACCAAAAATCACGAACGAAGGCCAGAGAGAGACACCACCATCAACAATACTAGCATCCTCAGGCACACAACACCATCACCCACACAACTTCCACGCACCTCACACAACACACCACTACATATCACCACACTTATCACCACACACACCACCCCACACATCACCTACACCACCCCATGGCACAGCAAAGACAGCCCAGGTTCTCGGAGGAGGAGCTCAGGGTCATGGTGGAGGAAATCGTCCGGGTAGAGCCACAGCTATTTGTATCACAGGTGCAGCACACCTCAATTGCAAGGATGATGGAGCTATGGCGAAGAATAGTGGACAGGGTCAACGCAGTGGGACAACACCCAAGAAATCGGGAGGACAACAGGAAAAGGTTGAACGACCTACTGGGGAAGGTGCGTTACGTGGTCTCAAGACACCACCAGGCGGTTCAGCAGACTGGCGGCAGACCCCCACCTCCTCACCCACAACTAACACATGGGAGGAGCAGGTCTTGGCGATTCTGCATCCTGAGGGCCTCGCAGGAGTTGGTGGAGGAATGGACTCTGGTAAGTCAAATCTTAACTATTATATCCCCCACCCTACCTGCATGCTATCACATACCCCCACCCTCGCGCCTCAACCCTATCACTCCAACTCCTCACAAATGTACCAATATCACAAACCACACATCCCAACACCAAGCCCTGCATGCAACAACAAAGCATGGACACCCATCACTACAGCATGCCCACTGCACATACCCATACACCCCCCTAAACCATCATCACACAAGCTCACACATAGGAATGCCAGCACTGGGGTGCACGGTCACCCACCTATTGCACACCATGACACACACAGATGCAATAATCATGCCTTTCCACCCCTGCACGACCACTACCCAACGTCACCAGACAGGAGGGTCCAGACATGTCCACTCCACCCACAGAAGAGGCCCACAGTGATGACAGCACCTCTGTCCAACTGGATCTAGATGACCAGCCCGGACCATCGTGGGCCTCGGGACAGTCAGTTCCCCTCACACAGGCACAGGCCACCACAGACCTTCCCCCCTCTGGAAACACCAGCACAGCACCCACCCAGCGGGCCCATACCTCCGTCCCCAGGACACATCAATCAGCTGTGTGTCCACAACTACAGGGAACCCAGGATAACCCACCACCCCAACAACAACAGGGACCTGGGGGCAGTGGCAGTGGGCACACGGTCCAGGTGACGGAGGCCCAGGAACACAGGGGAACTGGGAGGGCTGCCGTGCGACAGGGGACGGACAGGCCAAGGGAACCCACTCTCCACGAGGCCCTCTCCTCCATCATGGGAGCATACCACCACTTCCAGAAGACGATGGCAACGGTACTGGCCAAGTTTCAGGAGACCCAGCGCATGCAGGAGGAACAGTATATGGGCTTCAGGGAGGAACCCAGAACCATCAGCTCCACCCTGGGCACCATCGTAGGGGTGCTGAAGGAAGTACTCAACACCAGGAGGGACACTGTGGCACTACAAGGGGCCCCGGACACTAGCATGGATGATGAACTGCCCACCACCTCCGCCGGCGCTAGTAGACAGGACGCCCGCCACAGGACCACCACACCAGCACCCCACCCCCTGCAGAGGGAGAACCACCCCGCAAACGGTCCCTGAGATCCAGGAACAAGACAGAGCACGATGCCAAGACCCCCGCCAAGAAATGAGACCACCCTGATTGTCATCCCACTGTCCCACTTTGTCACCCTGTCCATACTGAAACTGCCCCAGCTCCACTTCCTATGCCCATATGGGCAATGCACCTGTGAGACTAATAGACTGGACTCTGCCATGGACACTCCACCGCCATCACCCCTCACCATTTAACTTCCCCCTCCAATATTTTGCATTTAAATAAACACACCTAAAGCACAAAAAGATCTGGAGTCTGTCTGTGATTTCGAAATAGTGTATTTGCAATTACAGTGACAAAATGTTCTTGAAATAGTAATGTCAACATACCTATGTCACACAGCTCTAGTCCATGAGGAATCTAAGCAGATGACACACGTTGGGACCCACATCTGTGAAACCGTAAGGGAAAGTGACAAGTCAGTGACCATACACTGGGTGAAAACGACAGACAGGATAGAGGTAGTAGTGTAAAAGTACATGTAGTAGGCAGGAATGTATTCTCACCTGTGTTTCACTGGAAATAGTGCTGGATCACTGAGTCCCTGTTCTGCATGTCTTCTTCCTCTGCTTCATCCTCATCACTGTCCACAGGCTCCACAGCTGCCACAACACCTCCATCTAGACCATCCTCCTGCAGAAAAGGCACCTGTCGTCGCAAAGCCAAGTTGTGAAGCATACAGCAGGCCACGATGATCTGGCACACCTTCTTTGGTGAGTAGAATAGGGATCCACCAGTCATATGCAGGCACCTGAACCTGGCCTTCAGGAGGCCGAAGCTCAGCTCGATCACCCTCCTAGTCCGCCCCTGGGCCTCATTGTAGCGTTCCTCTGCCCTGGGATTCCTCACTGGGGTCAGTAGACATGACAGGTTGGGGTACCCAGTGTCACCTGCAAATGGCGAGGGACAACTGTTAGACACACACTAACCTGTAGGGATAACCCCAGACAACCATTCCCATTGTCTTGCTTCCTGGGGCTCACCTAATAGCCACACACGGTGCCTCTGGAGTTGACCCATCACATAAGGGATGCTGCTATTCCGCAGGATGTAGGCTTCATGCACTGAGCCAGGGAATATGGCATTCACATGGGAGATGTACTGGTCTGCCAAACATACAATCTGTACATTCATGGAATGATAACTCTTCCGGTTTCTGTACACCTGTTCACTCCGGTGGGGGGAGACCAAAGCCACATGGGTCCCATCAATGGCACCTATGATGTTGGGGATATGTCCAAGGGCATAGAAGTCACCTTTCACTGTAGGCAAATCCTCCACCTGAGGGAAAACGATGTAGCTCCGCATGTGTTTCAGCAGAGCAGACAACACTCTGGACAATACGTTGGAAAACATAGGCTGGGACATCCCTGATGCCATGGCCACAGTTGTTTGAAAGGAACCACTTGCAAGGAAATGGAGCATTTATAGCACCTGCACTTGAGGGGGGATTCCTGTGGGATGGCGGATTGCTGACATCAGGTCTGGCTCCAACTGGGTACACAGTTCCTGGATTGTGGCACGGTCAAACCTGTAGGTGATAATCAAATGAATTTCCTCCGTTGTCCACAGGTCCACCAGCGGTCGGTACACCGGAGGATTCCGCCATCTCCTCACATGTCCCAGCGGACAGTGACTATGAAGGACAACAGCGACCACAGAGTCAAACAACTCAGAGCTACGTACCCACAGTTTACCCAGAACACCAATCATACACAAAATGTGGCCTGTATGTGTGTTGAGACTAGGCCTAGGTATGTGTGACGCAGTTGGAAATTAGGCCATGTGGGCCCCTGAAATGGCAGCTGATTGACCTCTAAAGTGGGACAATGGGATGTCAGGTAACTGCGCTGGCGTTGTACACCGTCACGGTAGGCGGTCGGAGACCACGGCGCAATGCTGCAGTGGTTAACATTGGACCCTATGGGTCCCAGGAGCCAATGACGATGTACGCCAGCGGTGATGGTACGCACTGCCGCGGACGTGACCGCCGCGGACGTGACTGCCATTTTCTATCTGTTTAATCACTCGATACCTGATCTTCGACAGGAGAGGACCTACACTGCAAGTGCTGCTGTGACCTTGGTCTGGAAGAGACAATGGCTCGTGCATCTGGGGAAAGGGCCCCTGCCTTCACATCTGAGGAGTTGGAGAAGCTCGTCGATGGGGTCCTCCCCCAGTACACGCTACTCTACGGTCCTCCAGACAAACAGGTAAGTACACAGGGAGCATGTTCTATGGGCTATGCCTGTGTGGAGAGGGCTGGATGTAAGAAGGAAGGGGGCAGAGTTCTGCGTGCATGAAAGACGGTGGGTGCATGTGCCACATGGCAAGGGTAGGGATGGGGGCCACTCACTTTGACGGTGCAGTTGGTAATGACTTCTCTTCTTCCCCTGTATATTTCATGTAGGTCAGCGCCCACCAGAAGAAAGATATTTGGCGTGCCATCGCCAAGGACGTCCGGACCCTGGGGGTCTACCACAGACGGAGCACCCACTGCTGGGAAAGATGGGAGGACATTCGCCGCTGGAGCAAGAAGACGGCGGAGGCTCAGCTGGGGATGGCCTCCCAACGTGGGAGGGGTGCACGTCGAAACGTGACCCCCCCTGATGTTCAGGATCCTGGCGATGGCCTACCCAGAGTTGGATGGGCGCTTGAGGGCATCACAGCAGACACAAGGGGGTGAGTACACTCTCATTCAGCTGACTTTGCGCGCAGTGGAGTTGTCTGGGTGGGGGAGGAGGGCTGTGGGTTTCCCTAGGCCAGGGCGAGTTCTGTAGGCTAGGCCCCTCCATAAGGCATGGCCCTGTGGCCCCCCACCCCACCTCTGTAGAGTGCCAAGTACTGCTATTCATGCCCCTGTGTCATCCATGTGTGCAGATGTCGTCCATAGCCTTGTAGGCCATTTCCCAGGAATTGCACTGTAGAGCCCAAGAGCGCGGCATAGTGCAGGGGGCTTCTGTGTCTGTCTTGTCCGCCAACGGTAGCGGTAATCCATGCACTCAACATGTCTTTATTCTGTTCCCCCCGCCCCCCTCTTTTTGTGGTCTCCCTGTTCTTGTGTGCATTAGCATCATCAGACGGAGGAGAAGTGGCACCGGAGCACGAGGGAGCTGCATCCCACATGGCCATGGAGGGCCACACTACGGACTCAGAATTCACCAGTGGGACGCAGGGCTAGGGGAGCTCCACGGCGGGGACAGGAGCTGACACCAGCGACACAGACTCGTCCTCTGATGGAAGCTCCCTTGTGCTGGCGGCAACATCTGTGCCCCTGCATCTACAGGTACAGCCGCCACCCCCACTACCAGCACCGCCCTCCCAGCAGCCCCTCAGCCTTCACCCCGTGGCCGCTCACCCAGGAGGGTGGGCATCACCTTTGCCCCAGGCACCTCAGGCGCTGCCCCAGTCACCCCTGCTGCCCTCAGTGAGGAGGCCATTGACCTCCTCAGGTCACTCACTGTTGGGCAGTCTACCATTTTGAATGCCATCCAGGGTGCAGAAAGGCAGTTGCAACAAACTAATGCATTCCTGGAGGGCATTAATTCTGGTCAGGCTGCCCTTCACCGAGCCTTTCAAACTCTGGCCTCAGCACTGATGGCAGCCACTGTCCCTGTGTCTAGCCTCCCCCCTCCAACTTCCTCCACCCAGACCCAATCCCCTGTACCTCTGCCTATCCCAAGCACACCATCAGACCAGCCTGCACACACCTCACCTCACAAGGGAAGCTCAGGCAAACATAAGCACCACACATCCCACAGGCACTCACGCAAGCATCACACACATGCAGACACACCAACATCCACTGCCTCCAATGTGTCCCCCTCCTCCTCGTCTCCCTCCTCCCTCCCAGTATCGTCTACACACACACCTGCATGCACTACCTCTACAGCCACTACGTCCCTCACCAGCACACCCACCAGCACACCCCGCTCACGTGCAGTCACCACCCCCACTACCATTCACACATCCCCTGTGTCCTCTCCCAGTGTGTCTGTGATGCCCCCTCCCAAGATACACAAACGCAGGCACACAGACACCCAACAGCCATCCACCTCACGACAGCCTCCAGCGCATGCACCTGCACCCAAAGTCATCAAACGTACACCTCCTACTACCACCACCACCTCTTTATCCACTCCCAAACCCCCTCCAGCTACCCATCCCAGTGTGTCCAAAAACCTTTTCCTGTCCAGCCTTGACCTTTTTCCCCACACATCCCCCCCGTCCATCTCATAGGTCCCGAAGTAGCACCTTAGCCACAACATCTCCGGGACCAGTGGTGCCTGTAGTCACAGGTATGTGGAGTGCACCGGCCACCAGGACAGCCAGTGTGGCACTGAGCCACAGCACAGCCAGTCCCCCCCCCTGTGAAGCATCAGAAGTTGGCCAGTGCCCGGCGGGAGAGGGGGAAGACTCCAGCCACCCAAGCCGCTCCCAGGTGTCCCGGTGGAAGTGTGGACTCAGCTGTGACACCTCCCAAGGTGGGGAAGGGCCACAAGAAACCCGGCAAGTCTGGGAAGAGCAGCACGGCGGAGAAGACTGTCATCATCCCCGCTGCCCAAGAGGGCCCCGCCAGCCCCATCCCCGCTGCCCAGGAGGGCCCCACCAGCCCCAGCGCCGCTGCCGAGGAGGGCCCCGCCAGCCCCCCGCTGCCCAGGAGGCCACAGCCAGCCCCCTCCCCGCTGCCCAGGAGGCCACCACCAGCCCCATCCCCGCTGCCCAGGAGGCCACCGCCATCCCCAGCCCAGCTGCCCAGGAGGGCCCCACCAGCCCCAGCCCAGCTGCCCAGGAGGGCCCCGCCAGCCACAGCCCAGCTGGGCCATGAAGGACCGCCAGCACAAGACCCCCTGGGCCATGAAGGACCGCCAACTCAAGCACCGCTGGGCCATGAAGGACCGCCAACTCAAGCACCGCTGGGCCATGAAGGACCGCCAACTCAAGCACCACTGAACAGGGCACCGCCAAAGCAAGCACCGCTGAACAGGGCACCGCCAAATCAAACACCGCTAAACAGGGCACCGCCAAATCAAGCACCGCTGAACAGGGCAAGCACCGCTGAACAGGGCACCGCCAAAGCAAGCACCACTGAACAGGGCACTGCCAAATCAAGCAACGCTGAACAGGGCACCGCCAAATCAAGCACCGCTGAACAGGGCACCGCCAAAGCAAGCACCGCCGAACAGGGCACTGCCAAATCAAGCACCGCTGAACAGGGCACCTGCAAATCAAGCACCGCTGAACAGGGCACCACCAAATCAAGCACCGCTGAACAGGGCAAGCACCGCTGAACAGGGCACCGCCAAATCAAGCACCGCTGAACAGGGCACCGCTGAACAGGGCACCGCTGAACAGGACAAGCACCGCTGAACAGGGCAAGCACCGCTGAACAGGGCACCGCCAAATAAAGCACCGCTGAACAGGGCACCGCCAAATGAAGCACCGCTGAACAGGGCACAGCCAAATGAAGCACCGCTGAACAGGGCACCGCCAAATCAAGCACCGCTGAACAGGGCACCGCTGAACAGGGCACCGCCAAATCAAGCACCGCTGAACAGGGCACCGCCAACTCAAGCACCGCTGAACAGGCACCACCAAATCAAGCACCGCTAGCCCATGAGCGGCAGGGGCACTGACGCAACTGGGACCGTCCCGGGGTGAGTGATGCACTCTGGGCACCAGTCCCCCTCCAGAACCAGAGGAGACATGCATCCACTACCTCAGTCCTTCACAGGATGAAGCACTCTGGGCACCAGTCCCCCTCCAGAACAAGTGGAGACATGCATCCACTACCTCTGTCCTTCACAGGATGAAGCACTCTGGGCACCAGTCCCCCTCCAGAACCAGTGGAGACTGTTATCCTCTTGAGAGACTATGGCTTTGCACTCCCCAGGATGCAGCAGTGGGCAAACCACCCACTGTACAGACTTGAGAGACTGTGGCTTTGCACTCCCCAGGATAATGCAGTGGGCAAACCACCCACTGGAGAGACTTGGGAGACTGTGGCTTTGCACTCACCAGGATAATGCAGTGGGCAAACCACCCACTGTAGAGACTTGAGAGACTGTGGCTTTGCACTCCCCAGGATGCAGCAGTGGGCAAACCACCCACTGGAGAGACTGTGGCTTTGCACTCCCCAGGATGCAGCAGTGGGCAAACCACCCACATGAGAGACTTGAGAGACTGTGGCTTTGCACTCCCCAGGATACATCAATGGGCATGGAGCCCCCTCGTGGATCTGGCGTCGTGCACTCATCCAGCTGAGGTGCCCCCCCTTCCCTTCCCCCTGAGGTGCCTTTTGTATTTCTAGCTGATGCCCCTGCAGTGTTCTCTCTGTTTTGATCTGTTATCTAGTGTGGGCCTCGCCCATGCATTTTGGGCCCAGTGGTCCACGGACTATGAATGGTGCAATACCTGGACTACTATTCTTGGTGTATATTTTGTTAATAGTGTATATATGTATATTTTTGCGTACTGCATTTTAATAGATTACAATGGTTCCACTAATTTCCTTTTGTCTTTGCATTCATCAGGGGGGTGTAACTATAATGTATAGATATGTATTAGTGTGTGTGTTGTAGTGGGTGAGGGTGGGGATGGGGGTGTTGCGTGTGTGTGTCCCTGTTTTTTGCCTCCCCCCTCCCCTGTGTCGTAGATGCAGTACTCACCGTGGTCTTCGCCGACGGCGTTCGTGCTCCTGGAACAGGAGCAGGAAGACTATCGCAGGTAGGATTTGGAGTTCCGTGTCCATGGCGTCCTCCTTCCTCGTGGAATGTGATGAGGTGAGCGTTTTCCCATCGAAATTCCTGTTTCCGCCGTGTTTTTATCCGCGGTGAATCCGCCCCGGAAAAGGTGGGGGATTGGCCTGTCATAATAGTGTGGGCGGTACATGTCCTCCGTCTGTCTGTTGGTGGTGACCGCCGACCTGTTTGTTTGTACCGCCGTGGCGGTCGGAGTGTTAAAGTGGCTGTCTTTGTTGGCGGTTCCCGCCACGGTCGTAATTCCACATTTTTTACCGCCGGCCTGTTGGCGGTCTTACCGCCGCATTAACACTGTCCGCCAGGGTTGTAATGACCACCCATATCTGTTACATATTCACTATAGATGTGCGTAAAACACACAATTATGCATTTAGAAAACCTACACAGCCTTTAACACCACTATATTTACAACATATTGTGAGTATTGCACCTTGTTGCGGGTAGTAGCAAAGGTACCCTGATGTGAATACACTGCACATGCATAACCTTTCCGTGGTTTTTCACAGCCATCCCCTTACCCAGCAAGTAATTCCAAGTCTTCTAATGTAGGGTGAATTCTTTACATAAGCATAAGGAGGAAGAGGACAGCTGTTACTGTGGTGGGTACCGTTTCCTAGCCTGCATTTAGTTCCATGTAGTCTGAATTCCGAAAATCTGAGAAGACCCTAGGTCCAGAAATGGCACCTGCGTCAGCCAGCATGAGAACCTGCACGTTGAAACTATGTATTGAAGTTTCAAAGTTCATTCAAGTAGCAAAATTTACTAGATAAATCATAAACAGTGCATATTACATTTATGTGTAAGTTCTGTGAAGAGGCATTGCCTCCCACCAAAGGGTCCAGATGGCTTCTTTTGACTGAATGGAATATGGAGATGCGGGAGACTAATTAACAGGGGCACACTAGAATAACATTACCATGGGGAATATTTTCCACCGATAACACTTTAGGCAATCATGTGGTATCTTTTGTGGGGTAATTGGAACATTTTAGTAATCGTCTACTATTTAAATTGCAAAATGCATGCTTCACCTTGAAAGCGTATAGGCTAGAAAAAAGGCAGTAACATAAAGCTCCTAAACTATGAGAGACTCCCAAGTACCTCAGATATGTCAAAGAGCCAAATTAGTACACAGAGGTAGTTATGATGATGATGATGATGATGATGCATGACCATCTGAGTAGATCCTTATTGAGGACTTACAGTGTAGCTAGGAGGTGATGAATAATATACAGATTGCCTAAAAACAGGTCAAATTACTCAAGAAACCTGGAGCAGACCTGGAAGATATGAACTACTTTCACCATACGATCAACCTCCCTTTTCTGGTCAAAGCCCTTGAAAAGTATGCTATCATAACTCAACCAGCGTATCGTGGACTACTACCTCCTAGACAATTTGTAGGGTATGCAAGTCGTCTGTGTAGTTCCATCAACTGATCTTTCTCCATTAGAGGTATAAGAACAGTGCACTGAAATGAAAAATCTGCAACTGCTACAGTTACACAAATTTACCACTAGAGAACCCTTTTTCAGCTGTGCATTACACCATGGGAAGAGAATGGAAGGTTTCCTTCTTTGTACTCTTATGTGACATATTTCTAAGAGTTTAGTTTGATGTGAACTTCTCAAGTTATCCAACAAAATATATATGTGTTTAAAGAAATCCTGTGTCTGCAATGCCTCATTCCTACGGACTGCATCGATAATGGTGCTTAACAACAATGGTGCCTGTAAGCAATTGGGTTCAAAGTTTTTACTGGGTATATCATTTCATGGCATTAGTGAAATGGTGACAACCCTAACAAAAAAAGGAACAGTGCACATCAGCTATGGTTAAAAGTAGCTGGGAGCCTTTAAACCTTGTAATCAAGGGTTCTCCTAATCTAAAACACTATTAATTAAAATTCCACCTAATTAAAATTTTGCTCTCAACCTTTTTCAACAAATTAGCTCCTTTCTTTCTTAAATTATAAGAGGCATTTTCAGCTTGTGGGTTTCTGTTGTGATATATACATTAGCTGTAAGCCTCACCACTTCTCAGAATGTGAACCTGCTACAGCAGTTCTTTAGGCCCAGTCACTCCAAGGACCATCCCCTTGTTCTCTTCCAGGCATATGGCTCTCTTACTTTGGATGTCATATCTTTCTTGGTAGCCTGGTCAGATCACTTATTTTTAATTTTCAGAATTATTACAATGGATAATGGTCAACACATCTTTTAGAAGACCTTCCACCTTCCAAGCCAATTAAAAAATCTTGCACTCTAGCTTTGCAGACCTTCTGGCTCTCATTCTTCTTGTCTTTCTAAAGGCAATTCATTCCTACACTTTAGACTTAGAATTTATATTATATATCATTTTTTGTCTTGCCAATAACTTTGGCGCTGCTTGACGAATCTTCACAAAATGTTCCAAACGTTTACTTTGGTTGGTTCAGCTGCTGTGTTAAATTTGTGAGATAATCGGTCAAGCAGGGGCTGAGATAAAGGGGGCTCTGAAAACACTTTTTCCCCATTTTAAATCAATGGGACTTTTAAAAATGTTTAACATGACTATAGCCCGAACTGCTGAACAGAATTACACCAAATTTAGCAAAAAGCTAGCACTTGGTCCAGAATGCATGCTTTTTGTGATTTGCTGTAAATCCCATCAGTAGCTTCGGAGAAATTAGAGTTTAAACAATATAGATATTTAGTGACGCAGATCCAACTGTCCCTGTGCTGATATCTGACTGGTTGCAAACACTTCAGGAAGTATTGGCAGCCATCTTGGAACTCGGTTTCAGTTGCATCCCAGCAAAAAAGACAAGAAAAAGAAAAGGAATCAAGGGTAAGGACACCATGACCCCTTAGCTATGGTACCCGCCAGAGCTAAAAAAAATAAAAATAAAAAAAGTATTTTATAAAAAGTGTTGGTTTCCCATCCTTTTTTTTTTTTTACTGAGCCCCTGGATGGGCCATGATCCCAGGGGCATGCCAAAAATAAGGAGAGAGGTGCATAGGGACCCCCTCCAGGGCTTGCTGAAACCCCGGGATCGACACCTCCTGAGGATGATTATTAGATTGTATGTGGGGGGTGCACGCTCCCCCCCTCACGTACCGGGACTACCACCTCTCCGAGACAGAATGCTTTAGTTAATGTAAAGAGACATGCAGGGTGGCCACGCAGCCCCCTCGCATCCCCGGGGACGTGAATGTTTAATTAAATATGGAGGGGCAGCCTGGTCCCCTGGCAGCCCTGGGGACTGCCAGCTTCTCAGGACACAATAGTAGTAAAATGCAGAGGGGCAGCTGGCTCCCCCACAGCCCCAGGGACCATCACCTCCCTGGGACAATACAAGTTGGAGCCGGGCTTGTGAGGAGCCAATGATTGGCCCTGGGACCGCCACCCCCAGGGCCGGCTCCTGCTATGTCCCAGGGTGCTCAACCCCGGAACATAGCTGCTTGCTGCTGCTTGAGCGGGAGCTGTCATACAGATGAAAACATTGTTCCCACAAGAAGGGAGCTGCTATTTAAAGTCCTGCTTGTGGGAGCTATGCCGGCTCCAGCAGGACATGTAGAGGCGGCTTGGACCGCTGGGGCCTGGGACTCCTCCCACAGGCCTGTCACACTCTCTCTCTCTCTCTCCTCCATCCCATAAAGGGATGGGAGAAAGGGAGATTGTTAATGCAATGGTCTCTCCATACAATGACTTCAAAGAGTCAGACTAGCAAGATGTTTGATACAAATGCTACAGTAACGTTTGGATGCAGAGCGTAACAAAGTAAATTCTGGCCTAACGGTCAAGGTCTTGTGCTGTCAATCAGTAGGCGGAAGGTTCAAATCCATGTATCACTTGACAGTGTGTTTGTTTATTTACTAATGTGCTGACTGTGGAACCTTCCTAGTGATGGAACATTCACAATTCTTTCCAATCACAGGCATGGGTTGACAGTCACTGGTACGTCTGGAAGCATCACAGTCAGGAGTCACTTATGGCCTAAAGATTAAGGTCACAGACCCTCACACTGAATGTTGAGGGTTCTAGTTCAGGTGTGCCCATGGTCATTTTCCTTCTTTAATTTCTTTTAAACTGCAAAAGTTTAAGGTTCATACTGAAATGTGATCTCACTCTTTTTAACTGACGAATACATTTTTATTTTCAATTAGTCCAGAAATATCTCATTCTAAGTATATCATTCACCAAAGCCTAAAAAATCCTTCATCTATGTCCCTCTCACTCTTTTTCTCTCTCTCAATTTCCCTCCTTCAATCGCCTTCTCCCACTCACACACCCACTCAGACCCTTATGCACCCACTCAGACACTCAAACACCTACTGACAGACCCACTCACACCCTCGAGCACCCACTCACAGCCCCATTCAGACCATCATGCACCCACTCACAGATCTACTGAGACATGCACTCACAGACCGAGTCAGACTCTCACACAGCCACTCACAGACCCACTGAAACACTCAGCCACCCACAGACTTACACACACACTGACGCACCGACTCACAGACCCATTAAGACACTGACACACCTACTCTCACACCCAGACAGACACTCTAACAGCCAAACTCACACCCAGATAACCTTCTCACACCTATTCCCACAGCTAGAGAGACAGGACGCGGTCAATGTCCCTGTAACCCTTGTTTTTTGAGTGAATTTATATATTTGCTTTAAACAAAGTAATTTTTATTACTATACGTTAATCCAACCACTGTTGCACGTGGCCTTTGGCTGTGTGCGGAACAGGGATGGGTGGTTAGGGGGTTTGGCTGCTTGGTGTGGCCACAGACCAGGCCCTGTGGCCAACCCCCATCACACACAGCTGAAGGCCACGTGTGGCAGAGGTTGGATTAACGCATGGTAATAAAAATGTATTTACGTTAAAAACAACATAGAAATTCACTGAAGAAAAAAAAAAGGTTACAGGAATGTTATAGTTAGAAAACAGATTAAGCAAACATAGAAATTCACTTAGAAACCAAAGGTTATAGAGACATTATAGTTAGGCTCACATTTTAAACATACAAAACATAAACATTCACCTGTTATAGTTATTTATCTCAAGTAACTATAACACTTGCTCTACAGTAAGGTAACTATAACTAGCGCATATGCCTTATACTGCTAATTGCCCCAGAAATTACAGCACTCATGACATCTTTGATAATATCACTGATAACATCAATGTGATATCTGCAGTACCATTTTTGACAAAAAAACTGTGAATGGCCTGGGGGTCCGAGACGGACCTCCTATCTCTTTTTAAATTAGCCCCGGGGAGGTGGTGGCCCCTGTATTAGTATACACTAGTGCCTAAGAAAGGAGGCGGTATCCGAGCCTGCAAGGGGGGTCGTCCGGCTCCCGCATTAGTTTACATTTGTGCCCCGGAGAGATGGCGGTCCCAGGACTGCAGAAGCCAGTCGGCCCCCGCATTAGTTTTCATTAGTGCCCCACGGAGGTGGTGGCCCCCTGCATGAAAATGGCAATGCCCCCGAGACTTGGCCCACCTGTGGGCCTCAGCTTTATCAAGCGTGGGAGCTCTTGCTTGCTTTTTATTTTTTTTATTTTCAACAGAGCCGCCAAAACGTAAACCGATATATATATTTTTTTTAATGCTTTTTTTGCCCTGGTGAGGTCCCTCTGGGTGGGACCCCAGCACCAGAGCTAAGGGGTCAGGGAGTCCCTATCCTGACCCCTTTTCTGTTTTTCTTTTTTTTTTAAACTTTTTTTCTGGGAATCGGCTAAAGCAGAATCCCAACATGGCTGCCAACACTTCCTTGTTGAAGTGTTGGCAGCTAATCAGATCTCAGCGCGAGATTGGGAGGGTTCGAGAACCCTTTGCGTCTCTATATATACTAACTTTGTTTTTCTTCAATATTTCAAAAACTACTGAACGGCTTTACGCCAAAAAACTTAAAGGCCTCTTTCAGGACCAAGAGCTAGCTTTCTGCCAAATTTAGTGTAAATCCATCAAGTGGGTTGGGCGCTTTTGCTGTTCAAAATCCCTATGGAAGAATGAATCGATAAAGTGCATTTTGGGACCCCCTCTTTTTCTCGGCCTCCGCTTGCCGGATCACTCCAAAATTTTCCAGACAGACGCTGAAGTGAGCGTTGTATTTTTATTGAAAAATGGCCTGAAGATTAATTAAACGGCACCAAAGTTATTAGCAAATAAAGAAAATGCTTTTTCCATCGAAACTAGGTCCTAATTAAACCTGCCTAGTGGCAACCGGCACTAGGTTACAAAAAAAAAAATATATATATATATGGATATACACCCACAAAGCAAAACAAACGCCGCAGAACCAAGCAGCCACAGCCGGAGTGTCGCGTGTGAACGGGTGTGGCTCCCTATAAAATAATAGTCTCTAGTAAAACTCATCCGCTCCTATAACCTTTGCCTGGATATGACACACAGATGATCATCACATTCTCTCTGTAGCAGAGCTTGGATTAGACAGAAGGCCACTGGATACAACTCAACCCGGCAAAAGTGAGATTTTAGGCTCTAGGTTGTAAGCCTCGGTAGGTTTATTTGACCCATGAAATGGGGCCATGCATGTCTGCAATCTTGTCTTCCATCTTTCTCTGGAGCTCCAAGACATTGCAGAGATTCACACTCCCACTTACTACATTTAAATCCTCTATCTGACTTAAAATGGCAAGTGTTAGGCTATTTCTGCTTTCACTGCTATCACAACTCGATTAAGCAAACTATTTGCAAATAGGTTTTCTCAAATTTCAAACAGCAACACTTGTCATGGGTGACCTACGTTCAACCACGTCAAACCTCTACTGGCCTCTCTTCACTGTGTTTCAACCCAAGACAGGGTTGTCTTTAAACTCTTTTGTTCTGTCTACAGATGTACTATTACCTGTGCTCCTTTTTTTTTTTACCTCAAATAGGAACTCTTGATATGTCCTAGCATGAATTCTTAGATGTTCCTCTATCCTTTGTTTTGAAAATTTACAAACATGAATAAAACATGTCTATATGTATGAAAGAAGCTTCTCTCATATATTGGTCTCTGCCTGTGGAATTTCCTGCATTCCAAAATTATCACTCAGCTCTTTAAATTCTAAAATCCCATTAAAACCTAGGTATTTTCAAATGCTCTCTAATTTTTTATTGAGCTTTCCTTTTCTCTCTTTCTCTCGTGTAGCGCCATACCACCTGTTTAGGTGCATGTGTACTTAATCAAGTATTAATTTAACATAAAATAATACGCCTCAGGTTTTAAACCAGGAGTCGTTTGGCTATCTCATGAATCCAGAGTATGAGGCCTAGTGGGGCAGGTTGTATGGTGCCTTAATACTAACAAATACTTCTAGTGCTACACATTTTTAACAAGATAAGCGATTTGGGCTAAACTGCTATACTTTAGGATTTTATTGAAAAAAACAACGGAGTACTAAGCAGGTGGTAAGGCAGGTTGGCTTTAATTTTAGAAGCATGGCTCTCCGCAAGAATGTCTCATGATATGAGAGACCTAGAATTTGCCTGAAAAAGCTGTTTGGCACTGGCAGTCACATTGGGTTTTTGTCTCTCCTTTTCTAAGTTATGTCACTTTATTTTAATTTTATAATGTGAGTAATGAAGCTTTTTTAAGCTGTCTTGTGTTAGGCCACTGTTTCCTTTTCAGGTGCAGTGCATGTGAAGAAACATAACCATGATTAGCAAGCTAGGTGGAGACCCTGTCGGAGATTCCTACTTCCATCCATCTGTGACGAATAACCTGAGTTAGGGGTTCAGTATGAATGCACCTATTTTCTGTATTTTTTTTGTGGAAAGTTTCTTTTATATTTTCAGAGTATTAATGACCAACTACATGAGGTTCCTAATCAAGTACTGGCTTAATGCTGGTCGGGATGCACTATTCATAAATTCCCCTTTCGCCTCACACAACTGTAGATCATACCATTCAGGATCTCCCTTGTTCCCCCCCCCCTTCATTGTGAGGAGGGGCATTTGGTTCACTGTAACAAGGTTCGCATGCCACGAGTACATTACTTTTCGGCTTGTTGTCTCAAAGACGTGGGCATTTTGGTCTCTTGCATTCTGTCGGACTGTGATGTTATTTAGTAGAGTTTTGAAGTGACAACGTAAAATTGTCTGCGTGTATAGTCTGGTCCATTTATCAGCTTTGTAGGTCCTGCGTGGGCTCTGCTAACTTCAAAATGTGGTCATGATTGGCATGATATTGTATTTTACTGGAATAGTCACATGCTCGCCCTCTGTGTTGTGCTGGCTTACAACATCTATGATGGTGCACTTGCATGTTTCTTTTACATCATTGTTTTCTTTTTACCCATATGTTACAAGGAACTTGAGTTCTTGAGTATGGATTTTGGAGTCTCTGCAACACCATTTTCTTAACAGTCTAGATTAGTGCCAAGGGTTTCCTTGAACAATAGATTGGCTTTCTCTTTGCCAGTCTCACTTATTCTTGCTGCATTCGGATTAAAACTCTGCTGGTGCTTCAAATATGCTCAGTAGCCTTCGATGTTTATCACTTTGCTAATTCATACTGGCATAAATGGTCAGTCACTTCATACTGGCATAAATGGTCAGTTAAGTACTGCCAGTTCTTTTTCCAAGCAGTACATTTTTAGATACTGATTTTCTGTGATCAGTCACTGATATCCGGAGTAGAGCCAAAACTGAATTAGAGCCATGCTTCCACCGAAAGACTGAGATGAAAACTATTATAAAATAAGGTAGAGAATTACATGACCAATCGTGAGTGGGCAGTGCTAATGCTGGAAGGGAATCATCAATTTTGTGCTCAATGTTATTTAATTTACATCATGGCTTTCATTTAAAAAAGGTGGAAACAAGTTTTCTCAGTAGATGTTTAAGACAGTTCACCAATTTACCTTTCAAATATCCAATATATCCATTGTTTACCCTTACCACCATTTGTATTCTCGTACTGACCATTTTCCAGCTGTGAGCATTATTTGCATGATTAATAAAAAACCATTACAATAGGATAAAGAAAAAGAAACATAATCAATATGTCAGTTGCATTGAGAAAGAGGAAGCAGAGAAAGGAAAACGAAAAGAACTTAAAATCGTCGTGGCGACCTAAAAACAGAAGGGTCTAAAATGCCATACACAGGGGTCCATTAAAGGACTATGAAAAAATCTAAGACACGGTTCCTCAGTAATTACTGGAGTCAAAATCCAACAAGAGGAAAAGTGCAGAAATGCCATACTTCCGTTTGGGCGGTGTACAACCAAAAGATGTGCAGCGTGTTGCCAAGGACAATCCCAGCACCGCGAAAATTAAACATGCATTTTAAAATCAAATCATACCTTCATTGTGACACAAAGGCTAAATCATCATTGTACTTTTTGAACGACAAATTGCTAACGTGCGTTTCATCTGGCATTAACAAAGGTCTGGTCCTGTGTGTGAAATCTGTCAATTTTGGCAGACCAGGCCTTTCGGCCGAGAGAGGGAAACCAATTATGGAGGCAGTTTATATGCTGACTCCATCGTGTGTACTCAAGTTTTAATAGTAGTATGTTTAATAAGTAGCTTTGCTTTTAAAGGAAATTTAGTAAAACACGCCATGGTTTGTGGTGTCAAACCTTTCATATAGATCAGGATTTGCGACAAGATCTAATGCCGTTTAAATGAAATATGTTTCGAAGATAGATTTTGTGACAAGGCAGTAAAACTGGGCAAATGTATAATATATGAAGAAAGTCTTCCCAGGGATATTGACAAAGCTAGCCCTCTTTGTTCTCCATTGACTGGAGCCATTTTGGGACAGCATAGCTTGATAATATAATCCCAAATATGGATTGGAACACTTATTTTTATATAATTTCTTAAAGTAGCGTTCATATAAGTTTGCACTCTCAGGGCCATATTTATACTTTTTGACGCAAAACTACGCTAACGCTGCCTGGTGTGCGTGAAAAAAAATGACGTACACCAGGCAGCGCCGGCGTAGGGGAATATGGAGCTTGGGCGCCAAAAAATGGGGCAAGTCAGGCTGAGGCAAATTTTTCGCCTCAACCCGATTTGCGCCATTTTTTTCGACTCCCAACCCCCATTGAAATGACTCCTGTCTTAGCAAAGACAGGAGTCATGCCCCCCTGCCCAATGGCCATGCCCAGGGGACTTCTGTCCCCTGGGCATGGTCATTGGGCATAGTGGCATGTAGGGGGGCACAAATCAGGCCCCCCTATGCCACAAAAAAATAAATAAAAAAATACTTACCTGAACTTACCCTAATGTCCCTGGGATGGGTCCCTCCATCCTTGGGTGTCCTCCTGGGGTGGGCAAGGGTGGCAGGGGGTGTCCCTGGGGGCATGGGAGGGCACCTCTGGGCTCCTTCCGAGCACACAGGTCCCTTAACGCCTGCCTTGTCCAGGTGCTAAAAAACGGCGCAAAAGCGGCTGGACGTCATTTTTTTTGACCCGCCCACTCCCGGGCGTGAATTTTGCCCGGGAGTGTAAATACGGCGCACATGCCTCGGAGTCAATTTTTTAGACGTGAACGCCTACCTTGCATATCATTAACGCAAAGTAGGTGTCCACGCAAAAAAATTACGCAAACTCCATGGACTTTGGCGCTAGACGCGTCTAACGCCAAAGTATAAATATGGAGTTAGTTTTGCGTCGGAATTGCGTAAAAAAAAAACAACGCAATTCCGGCGCAAACAGAGTATAAATATGCCCCTCAGTGTGTTGTAAGTGCTGATGGTCATCCATGCATGACTGCGCAATCTGAATTTAGCTTTGTCTTCTTGCCAGGACATCTGCTTAATTTGTTTGTTCAGCACTAGCTTGCATAACTGGTGAGTTAAGTTAGTATGCCAGAGCTGTTCTGCTTCCAGCTGTTTAACCCCTTCGCTGCCAGGCCTTTTCCCCCTCAGGTGCCAGGCCTTTATTTGGGGCAGTTCGTGCTTAGGGCCTCATAACTTTTTGTCCACATAAGCTACCCACGCCAAATTTGAGTCCTTTTTCTCGAACATCCTAGGGATTCTAAAGGTACCCAAAGTTTGTGGGTTCCCCTGAAGGAGACATAGAAATTAGACAAAATACAGCAAAAAATTTTATTTTTTTCAACAAAAAGGGAAAAAGGGCTGCAGAAGAAGGCTTGTGTTTTTTTCCCTGAAAATGGCATCAACAAAGGGTTGCAGTGCTAAAACGACCATCTTCCCAGATTTCAGGAACAGGCAGACTTGAATCAGAAAACCCAATTTTTCAACACAATTTTGGCATTTTACTGGGACATACCCCACTTTTACTATTTTTTGTGCTTTCAGCCTCCTTCTAGTTAGTACAGAAATGGGCGTGAAACCAATTGCTGGATCCCTGAAAGTTAAACATTTCTGAAACGTAGACAAAATTCTGAATTCAGCAAGGGGTCATTTGTGTAGATCCAACAAAGGGATTCCTACAGAAAATAACAGCTGAAATGAAAAGATATTGAAATTGAGGTGAAAAAAACAGCTATTTTCTCCACGTTTTACTCTATAACTTTTTCCTGCGATGCCAGATTTTTGAAAGCAATATACTGTTACATCTGCTGGACTCTTCTGGTTGCGGGTATACATAGGGCTTGTAGGTTCATCAAGAAGCAGAGCCAATAAATGAGCTGCATCTTGCAATCGGTTTTCATTCTATACCAGGTATACAGCAATTGATTTGCTGAAATATTAAGAGTGAAAAATAGGTAACAAGAAAACCTTTGTATTTCCAAAATGGGCACAAGATAAGGTGTTGAGAAGCAGTAGTTATTTGCACATCTCTGAATTATGGGGTACCCATACTAACGTGAATTACAGGGCATTTATAAAATACAGTAGATGTCTTATTTACACACTGTCTTACATTTGGAAGGAAAAAATGTAGAGAAAGACAAGGAGCAATAACACTTGTTTTGCTATTCTGTGTTCCGCCAAGTCTCCCGATAAAAATGGTACATCACTTATGTGGGTAGACCTAATGCTCGTGACAGGAAACGCAACATGGACACATTCACATTTTTACATTGAAATCAGACGTTTTTTTTTGCAAAGTGCCTAGCTGTAGATTTTGGCCTCTTGCTCAGCCGGCACCTAGGGCAACCTACCAAACCTGCACATTTTTTTAAAACTAGACACCTAGGGGAATCCAAGATGCGGTGACTCGTGGGGCTCTCACCAGGTTCTGTTACCCAGAATCCTTTGCAAACCTCAAAATGTGCCCAAAAAAACACTTTTTTCCTCACATTCCGGTGACAGAAAGTTCTGGAATCTAAGAGGAGCCACAAGTTTCCTTCCACCCAGCATTCCCCCAAGTCTCCCGATAAAAATGGTACCTCACTTGTGTGGGTAGGCCTAGTGCTCGCGACAAGAAATGCCCCAAAACACTATCTGGACACATCAAAATTATCACATTCAAAACTACCTGTTTTTGCAGGGGCGAAGCTCCTGCGTTTTTAGTCCTGGGCTCAGCAGCCATCTAGGGAAACCTACCAAACCCAGACATTTCTGAAAACTAGACACCCGAGGTCCAGGGAGATTTAACTTGCGTGGATCCCCCAATGTTTTCTCACCCAGAATCCTCAGCAAACCTCACATTTAGCTAAAACATCAAATATTTCCCACATTTCTGTGTGGGATCACCGCACCGGGACAAATTTCCTAACACTCAACATTCCCCTCAGTCTCCTGGTAAAAATGATACCTCACTTGTGTAGGTGGGCCAGGTGCCTGTGACATCGAAGAGCCCAAAACAGGTCAAAATTGAGGGGGAACCAAAGCGGGTTCAAAAGAGCAGTTTGAGAAAAAACATTTTTAGGCTGACAAGTGCAGCAGAATTTTTATTGGTATCGATGAGACAAAGTTGGGTGGTAGGAATTTTGTGGATTCCTGCAGATTCCGGAAGGATCCATCACAAAAATGTGGGAAAAAAGTGTGATTTCCAGCAAAGTTGGAGGTTTGCAGGGCATTGTGGGTAAGAAAATGGAATCAACCAGAGGTTTAGTTTTCAGATGTGTCTAGGTCTTGTGGATTTTTCTACATAGCAGCGTCCCAAAGTCAAAAAAGTGCAGCCCTCACCATTCCAAGTGGGACAATTTTGAGAGTTACCAAGCTCTCATGGCCCAAATGTACAACCAAAACACAAAATAATCAAATGTCCTCTTGCTTGCTCTGGGATAAGATGTTTTAGTGTGCGGGGGAGAGCTGAAAGACTGTTACCCCCTTCAGTTGGGGTGGGGGCATAACCAGGCCCATAATGGTTGGTAGCCACCACCCCACAATTTTTTCTTTTTTTTTATTCCCTGGCATCTAATAGACTTTCTGACACACCTCCCCTTCCCCCCCCGCAGGGGTGTGGATCGGGGGTTATTGTCCAATCTGCCCACTGGCGGGCAGAACAACTTTGGCCCCATTTATTTGGGGTGAGGGTATGACCATAACCCCACCCTCTTATTTTGAAAAAGAAATCTTCCCTGGTCTCCGGTGGGTTTTCTGGGCCTTCCAAAATTAGGCCTATCTGCCCCCAAGGGGCCAACAGTAATGTGCCCCCATGGGGAGCGACCCTTGCCCAAAGGGCTGCCCCCCCAAACAAAACACACACATACACACACACCAATCCCTGGTGTCTAGTGGTTTCTGCCTCCCCCTTTGGGGGCAGACTGGCCTAACAAAAATAGGTCGATCTGCCCTCAAGGAGGGCAGAAAAGGCCTAAAAATATTTTGGCTTCCCAGGAGCGACCCTTGCCTAAGGGGTCGCTCCCCACACATAAAAAATTAAAAATAAACAAAAACAAAATTAGCCCTGGTGTCTAGAGCTTTCTGCCCCACCCTGGGGGCAGAAATGGCCTAAACATAATACGGCCCCTTAGGGAGCGACCCTTGCCCAAGGAGCCGCTCCCCTTATTGAAATACATTAAAAAAAAAAAATTACCTGGTGTCTAGTAGCCATTTCTGCTGCCTGATCGCATCCCCTTCCATCCCCGACTGAGGGGTGTGGGAGGGAGGCCCATGGGGGGGATGGGCCGAGTGCAGGATGAGCTGGTCTTGTCTCAGGCACATGGGAACCGTGTGCCAGGACGAGACCAGCTCGCCTCAGGCACCCAGGGGGTTAATTGACGCTGCTATTTTCCCCAACCAGAAGTTTACATTGAGGGGCACATTTGAGACTAATTCTTGCCATAGTAATGGTTAGTGTTTTTGTTTTGCCTGCCTCAGTAGCAATAGGTGTTTAGGGAAAGACCCTTCTTGTAACACTTCTTGGTCCTGAAGGCCAAATTCCAGTGTGATTGGTGCTGGAGAGGCGTTTTGCACTAGGTAGAAGATAAGGCGGAAAACTTTGCTGTGTGTCATATTCAGGAAGCTAGGAAACTTTCCAGCTAAGGTATTCAGGCTACATGTCAGCACTGGTAAAAACATTGCCTTTATTGCGGTTAGCAGCAGCTCCTAAGTTGGTCTTTGCAATTTAGTTGCCAGGGATTGAAGTGCTGCAATTTGTGATGCCACCCTAGATTTCAGTGTGTTTAGATGCATGTGATGGGGCCAGCATTCTTGCAGTCATATACATAGGTACTTATAGTTTTCACTTCTACCCAAGGGGCTTCTCCCACAGTACCCGGTCTTTTCCTCAACTATCCTTGTACCAAAGAGGACTACCTTTGTTTTCTCAAGGTTTATGGTCAACTCGTTGGTTGAGCAGCGCTGATGCAAAGAGGTTAATAAGGTTTGCAAGCCTATGCCCAAAAAGATTCCGTAAAACAATATTGTCTGCCTATAGTAATGTGGTTATTAATTGTTGACCCAAATGTGGTAGATGGGTTGGAATACAGTTGGACGCTCAAATCTGCTAAGAATAAATTAAATAAAGTCAGGGCCAACACACACCCTTGTTTTATACCTCTGTCTATTGGGATTCTAGAAGTTAGGCCCTTGTTACACCCAGGGTAACACTGGGCCATTTGTCTGAGTATAGATGCTGTATTCCTCTTAGCAAGTTCACAGAGATGTTCCATTCAACAAGTTTTCTCCAGAGGCAGGCTCTGTTGACTAAATTGAATGCTTTAGTAAGGTCTATAAAGCAGGTATATAAGGATAATTTTTTCCTTGTGTATTTTTCTGTTAGCAAGGCTAGGGCCTTCAAGTTACTGATAGTGCTGAAGGCTGAAAGGAAGCCTGTTTGGTTTAAGGGTATTAGTTTTGCTTTCGCTGCCGATCATTCTAGTCCCCAGGCAGTAAATCTGTGAATATTTTTGCATCAATATCAGGGAGTGCAATATTGATGTAACTATCTGGGTTCACATACGGGCATTTCTTTTACATGGGATGTATAATTGCCCTTTTTTTTTGTCTGAAATCCTGTTTTCCTTTAGTAAGGTGTAGTATATTCTGCCTATGTGACTGCTCCAGATTGTCGATTTTTTTTTAGGTCTCGACTAGACAGCGCTTCCACTGTCTCTCCAAGACATGTTGTACATACTTTGTGCACTTCAGCCCGACCACAGGTTTCTCATTTGCAGACTCCATTGTCGTTGTCCCGTTATTTCTCCTCCTTTGTCCATGGCATGCCTTTGTCATGCCTCTTGCTGTGTTTAGCCCTCCACAAGAGCAGAAACTAAGTATTATATAAATACACTGGTCACCATTTTAACATCTGTTCAGGAACTACTTTTTTTCTTTAATCTGCAGCATTTGATACAAGCACTCGTGGTTTACAGAGCTCCGCTGTAAACAGGGCAATAAATCTCATTCTTGTCACATTTGCTGTGCATTCAAAGACCGAAGTCTGTTTTTTGTTCATGCTCTTTGGTATCTACTTGCGTGTCTTTTACAATGTGTGAGCAAACTACCCTAGTCCTGTAATGAAACGGTTTGTGCTTGGTTTTCCACTTAAAATAATTTCATATTTTGTTAGTGTGAAATCTTTTGAATTTGCTTGGAGTTGGCTGTTACGCACAGTTGCCCTGAAAATCTGTGTATTTAAAACGCAAAGCTATTTCCATGGAAAATCTGCATAATTGCTGCAGAACCTACACTACAAAGCTGACACATTTCACTTTCTTCAGTTTGAAGTACGATGCAGACTAAGAGACACCTTGCGCCTCACTTGCGGGACACTATTGTTCACAAAAAGGGCTTGGAGTCCACCTATTGCTACAATTTGTTGGCTTGCATGGCACTCTTCTTTGCAACCTCATAATTGTCCACTACAGGCCTAGCATAATTTCTGTTCATTTATGTGGAGCAGGGACCAAGCACTGCTTGATTCAACTTAATCAGTGCCGGTCTTCTGCTCCAGATGTGAATGCGGTACTATTTCTTTTTTTTTTTTTTTTAAGTTTCTACTGCCCTGCAAACACAAGGCAGCAGACCTGAGAATGTCAAACCATGTATAACACAGATACTGGTAATAGAACTGTTTTCAACCCAGGCTTAAAAAAAATGCAACTTGCTTTTATCTGCATACCATCATTGTTGGCAAATCCGCATTTTCAAGAACGGACCGCAAATTGTTAATTTTGGAGATCAGTGTGACTGCAATTTTGTTTGTCCCCTGAGCACATTTTTGACAAAGTTTTATTTCCTATAGTTAACTTTCTTTCATTTTCACAAGTCTTCTTTTCTCACTTTGCAGGCTCATGTCTTGTTTTATTTTTGTTTGTGGACGCAGTTCTCTAAAGATGACAATGATGATCTGCAACATTTTTTATTTTTGTGTGATTTCCAAAATGATGCCTTAACGCAAGATTGGGTTGTACACCCCAATCTAATCCTCCCCACTCCAATCCACCCCAGTCCAATTCAATCAGTATACCCCACTGCACTGCGCCCCAATCCAATCTTATCCTCTCCAATATAATCATCTAATCCACCCCGTCACCACACTCTAATCCACCCTCCTCCAATAAAATCATCTAGACCACCCCAAACCACCACACTCCAATCAAACCACCTCACTCCAATCTAATCCACCCAAGACCCCAAGATCCCAAGATCCACCTGCCCTAATCAACCCCACCCCCAATCCATCCCACTCTAATCCAAGTCACCCCACAGAAATCCAGTCCAATCTAATCCAGTCCATCGTAATCCAATCCAATCCACCCCACTCTTATCAACATCACCCTGTCGCTCTACTCCCTCTACTTAACTCTACAAAACTGTACTCCCCTTATACTACTCTATTCAAACAACTCCACGACACACCACTAACTTTTAGCAATGCTGAACAGCAGCCACACTCATGTACAGCATGGCTAAAATGCACAGTCAAAGCCAAAACCTCTTGCATAGACGAGACCTATTGACTTTGCCAATGCTTGTTTAATAGTGCTATGGGCAGGTCATTAGGGCCCAGAGCACGGCTGCTTCTACAGGCCTGTATTCTTGCTTCAGTCTTTTGTTCGGTGAAGTTTAGGCATAGCAATCCACTGGTTGTACTCAACGAGAACCTGTTTCTAATTTGGGCCCGTTATAGTTTGGAGATGTGGTTTACCCACTTTTCTTAAGGTACCATGTTTCCTAATGCTCCTGCGGGCCCTCGCTCAAGTTGGTTAATTGCAGACCACAGCAGCTTGCTGTGCATTGCCTTATAAGCCTCCACAATTTGTATCCACTCCTGGATCATAAAGGCTTGCTTGGCCTTCCATACTGCCTTTTTGTACTCTTTTCTTAGTTCATATAACGTTTTGGAGTAGGCATCTGCTACAGATTGAGACTTCAAGTGTCTAGCTGCTTTATTAATTTGCTGCCTCTGTTGACTTAAGGCCTGGGTGTACCATCTCTTTTTATGTATCTCCTGCTCATGAGTCTTCCTATGTTGTGAAACCAGCTGTTTTTTGGTTGTATGACGGAACAATGCATTCCGTAGCAATGCATGCCTTCACCATGCATGCGTTACAATGCAAATGCTTTAACTACACGTATTTCTAACAATGAATATAACTTCAGCACGCATGATTTTACTACGCATTTCCTTGTAAAAGCATGTATGTTAAAGGCATATACGTGGTTAAGGTTTACACTGACCCCTCCTCTATACCCTAATACCGGACCTCTGTGTCCCCCAGTCCATAGTCTTTTTAAAAAAATACCACTCCTACCCTAAAACTGTCCCCGTAAGTCCTAAAGCCGAACCCTCCATGCCCTGAGCCCTAAACACTGACCCAATGTGACCCCCCTCCCCGACTTCTAACCCTTTTTTAAAAATACCCACCCCGCCCTAAGCCCTACACCACCCTCACCTCCCTAAGTCATAAAGTTATACCCCCCACCACAAGCCTAAAACAGGACCTCAACGCGACCCCTTGACCCCCAACACTTTATATTAAAAAAACACCCACCCCGCCCTGCGGTCTAACACTGTTCCCACCCCAAGGCCTAAAGCTATACCTCTCCACCCCAAGGCGTACGGACCCCAGTTCGATAACTCCCTCCTTGATCCCAAACCCTTTAAATAAAAAATTACCCTTCAAATTAACTTAGCAAAAAATACATTAAATCAATGTTTCTTTATACTGGGGGAATGTTATGAGCTTTTCTCGAATCTGATGCTTGGAGTTCAGCTCCTTGTCTTCCGGGTGTCTCAGGACTGTTGTTGACAATCTGCTGGCCAATTTATCCTCTCGTGTTGTGGATTGGGGATCCTGCAGAGCGCGTACTTGGATGGCAAGGGGCAATGGCAGTGGCCAACTCGCTAGTAGTCCTAGAAAAGATGAGCATTGCATCTTTAGCACAGAGTAGCACCGAGCCCTTGTTTTGAAGCCAATTTTTTGTGGGACAAACTCTTTCATTCCTTTTCTTTCTCCCTAGCGAGGTTGGTATTAATGATGGATATTTTTCAATCTCGATTTTCATCAGCTCAATCCCCCAATCTTCAAGCACTTTTGCCTTGGTCACTAGTGACTGCACAGTTTCTTGATTGCAGAAATGCACCTCAGTGCTCTCATTTGATTCACCATTTTTAGGTGGTATTATGGCTACACAGTCCAGGTCCTTGCTCTTTATGTACTCTAAGCTCTGGGTTGAGTTGCATATCGTTACTACGTTCCCCCTGTTGAGCATATCCCAGGGTCCCTGCAAGGTGCATTTCAGGCAGAAGATAAGGCTCTGTGTTCTCTTGACCTTTGTAGCAGCTAATTGGGGGTTACTTGATGCGTGCAATATGGACGTTATCCTCCATTCAGCCCCAGTAGGCACTGAGTTTGCTGTTGCAGCATTTTCACCTGGTCCTCTACAGCCTACATTGCCTCGGAGACTATGATGGTGGGGACTGGATCGGAGACTGTGATGGTGGGGCTGAGATATTCTAGCCACTTGTCGCCATCCAGTACTCTTCATATTGGAGCCAGCCCCCAAGCTTCAGTTGTCTGTGATGACTGATCTGATCTTGTCGGTGGCCACCAAGGATTTGAGACCGGGATGGGGGGTCAGGATATTCTGGCCACTTGTCACATCCTGGTACTCTCCATATTGGTGCCAGCCTCACCTCTCAAAAGCCGGATGTTTCTCTTGGGGGAGATTCGCTTGGTGCCCAAGGACTGGCCTGTGTGCTATGTCTTCTGCTGCCAGCCAGAATGGAGTTATCTTCGGGGACATGCAGTTGGTGCCCTGTTTTATATGTTGTAGGACCTTCTTTAACTGGCTCGCCTTATCATTGTTGCTCCCTTGAAATCCTCCTATTTGGTGGAGCGCCTTGAGCTGTAGAACTTCATTTGCCTGTATCTTAACTTGCTTGTTTCCTTTTTTCCGCAAGTGTTTTTGTTCTTTCTTGATAGAACAGGTTTAAATGACCCTGATTCCACGCTCTTCTGCAGACCTGAGCTTTCCATTGATGAGAGGGGTTTTTTGGTATAGGTTTCCTTAAAGTGTATTTCTTCAACTGACTTTTTCTCTGGTTGTTTGTAACTCCATTTGTTTCCTTAAGGCTCATGTATTGACTTCCTGCTGTATTTTAACTGTTCTGATTCCTGTTTTAGTTCTGCAACCATTGAAGACATGATTCTCTGCAATTCCGTGAGTTTGTCTAGAATGAGACTGCATTGGCTTGTCTGTATTTCCAAGCCAACCTCTGCCTCTGCCCTCTTGATTGATTAATTTAATTTGTCCAAATTGTTGTCAATTGCTATTGTAAAAGTTGCCAGTGTCTGCATAATTGAAATCTGAATATCAAGTTTGTCTGTATTTAAAATTATTGTGTTAGTTATGGCAATTAGAGTATTCTTAGAGTCCCCTCTAGTCTTGTTGTGGGGTGAGAGGAATGTGTTTAGATTTTTCCTCTGGGCAGTCAGATTGTCTGTTCACATTCTTCAAGGATGGGAACCTTGTCCTTGTTAAGCACGTCCTCCAATGCATCATGAACGAGTGAGTCTTCCCAGCAGATCTTCTCCAATTTTTTTCAGGCTAACCACTACATTACTAATGTCTTATTCATGTGAACACCTTTATCTATTATCCAACTTGGTAACCAAGGCCCGGCTGTTCCATGAGGTTTTGTCCGTGGCCCTTTATGATGACAGTCAGTGACAATGAGTGGCCCCCTTTTGGCGAGCTGCGGTTCCGCTGCATTTGGCTTATATGTATTTATTTAGGTAAGAGTCCTGCTTGCTGCATTAGATCTGGCATTGACTCTTTGTCTGGCTTCAGGTGAGGCAGTCTGTCCCATGATAAGCCCAGGGTAATTGTGCTATCACTAACAGATCTCCAGTTTGGTTGTTCTCCAAGGGTATCCAATTTTTGTGGGAGTTTTTCCTTAATGGTGTGAAATAGTCTCGTATAGTTTTGCCGCCCTCAGTCCCCTTCTGGGATTTAATGGGCGACGTACTTGGTAATCCTGCTCCCTCTAGGAGGACTTGTACTGTCTCTGGGCTTTGTTGGTGCTTCTTGCCCCTTTCACAAGTCTTCCCTGTTTATTCTGCGTACTCTTCTTTTTTCCCCCATTAGGTTTTGAGCCCTCTTGTTGGCCAATACGAAGAAGCGAGTTGTGCCCTCATTCTACTCCTCCCTGAGGAATTGAGGGGTGCACGGTAGGGATGCAGTTCACCTGGTCAGATTGCTTTTGCAGGGTTCTTGCTCAAATTGAGATGCTACAATTCTCAATTGCTCCAGCCAGCGGCTCTGTAACCCCTCTTCCCTAGAACCTGTCTGTCTGGGCCAACAGTGAACTGATTTAGCTGACTGATTTGGCGGGAGGAGGGGGAGGAAAAGGCTTGTGGCTGTGGTGCCCGGATGAACGGGCATAAGCGGGAAAGTCAAGGGTGCAGGGGGTCAAAGACAGGTATGCGGCTCAAAGACTTGGCTTCGCGGCAGTTCAGGTTAGCTCGTATGTGCCGCTGCTGAGCAGCTATCAAACTCTACTGCACTCGGCATTCTGAGCTCCGCCCACAGGAAGAAATTCAAGGAGCCCATGTTTTTTTTATGGTTTTTTTCTTTTTTTTTTTTACAAATTAAGCACTGCCTTAAGCAACATCAATGTAAAGTTCAGGCCAGATAATCATTTTCATGTCAAACAATGTTTGGCACTTTCTCTACTTGCTAAGCTGTGGATCAGCCATTTAATTTGCAATGTGAAGTTCCACTGGCAACCAGATGTGACATTAAATGATACCAAATAATACTCTTGCTACTGTACTTATTCAAACTAAATAGGATTCATTGAAGTGATGCAAGAATTGCTCCTCATTTTCATATCAGATCAAACCATTGGTTCAATTTCCTAACTGGCGTTATCATGTCTATCAAGATCACTGCTATCTTGAGCCCATCAAGAGGCAACACGCTGCATGGTAGGACGTAGAAGGCATCACCATGCACTCTTAACACTACTTTAAAATTCTCTTTCGGTAGATCCTCTTGAGACAAATTAACTTCCACAGAATTATACATGGAATGCAAGTTTAAGAGGCGTTTCCTGCATCTTACAAGCATTTTGAACTGGAAGAAAAAATCTTACCACCACCTGAACAACTAATTCCCAGCTTAAGATTTTGTTTGAGTGTGCCATAAGTGTTTGATTTACCAACAGAGGATACCTCCTTGAGATCATATTATAAAGTGATTCGACTGCTGTTGCTCATTCAGCATTGCAAGCTTATGCATACAGTACATGAAACAAGCTTTATAAGAAAAGCATTATAATTGTACCCAAGGAGCTCTGTATTAACATTATTTCTTTTTTTTTTTTAAACGGACAATGAAGACAACAAAATACTACACTGGTAGCAGCTTTTGCTGTCGAACAGGTTCATTTAATTGACACTATCAAGAGTCTGCCATCAATCCAGTGAAATAAATATACTGAAGAACGAGGGCATAGAGTGTGGAAATGTGTTTATCAATTATTTTACATTTGCAATTCATTACATAATGAGAAGACACACAAAAAAAAAAAAAAGAGTTAATCATACGTTCCAAACGATTAGTGGAATTTCCTGTTTGTCTTGCCATAAAAGCCACAAGAAAATCTTCTCTTACAAAGAGCATTTGGAAAAGGTATCTTGTTCTAGGTTGTTAACCAGATTGAAATGGCTGGTTAGGGTATTTGTTGTCTGTTCTATAAAGCTGAATGATCTCTAGGCACACCGATGGTGTTTATGTGAAGGGGAAGTAAAAGGATGGATTTGTGAATAGAGGGATTATCCCAAGGGGTTTTGGTGACTGTGTTCGAATTCTTGACCTCAATGAGTAAGAGGCGTTGAGAGGAGCTATATTCAGAACTAGTGAGACGCTGAGAAGATGAACACAGCTCGATAGTGTATCACTGGTTCCCTAACTAAATCTATGCTCCTTCCATGGTGAAACATTTGAGAGGGACTGTTGGCCAGTCATCTCATACTTCTGCCATGTAAGTCCGTTTTTTATGCTTATGTTTTTATGTTTCCCTGAACACAAAGCTTCTTATATAGCCAACTAGCCCTTGGATTGTTATGTAATTATTTTACACAGTTTTTACTTAAATTTTTTCTAAGTTTCTATTACTTCTGTTTGATAGTCACCAATCCCTAAGGTTCGTCGTCTTGCATTTTGGAATAGGGCTGCTCCATTTTCAAAAGACAACAAACTTTGGCACAGACAATAGAGCAGGCACTGGCTGCCAGGCTTGTGGGTTTGCCAAATGCTTGATTTGCCATGGTTTTTGTGAAACATTATTGTTGGGACCCTTACAAATAAATATATTTGAAAAAACTTGGATTAAAAAAAATGTGATTTTGATATCGAAAATCACACATTGCCTTAGTAGTTCCGGTCACTGAAGAGAACTACTTTGTGTGTGGATGTGCTCCTCATAAAAAAAAAGTCAAGTTATACAGCGGCTAAAGTGGGCTGACCCTCTGCTCAATAGAGTTTGCTGTAGTCGGTGGTTGTAAAATGTGAATTATACAACAGAGTAACAGATGAAGTGGGCTGGCTGAAAGACCTTGTAAGTATTTCTAAATGTAAATTATTTTAGTAAAATCAAAAGGTCTTGGCTAACACCATTCGTAAATAGAAGCAGCAAGAAAATACTTACATTACAAATTGACAGTATTTCTTAAGTCTGATTCGAGTTCAAAAAGCACGCGTTGATTCGACAAAGTGCATAGTACTTTTTTTTGTCAATTGTGTGTATTTTCTGCATTTTTACAAATTACTTTTATCTAATCACAGCCGTTCCAAAGCACTCACTTCTTATTATCATTGCTTTATTAGGGCTGTTTCTCACCACTGCCCAGCAGATTTCCAGATCCGAGTTTACATTAAGTATATTCCCAATTAAGAAAATTAAATTCAAAAAAGTCTACACAGCAAACTCAATGGTAATTGCTACATTTACTTTAAATGAGGATTTCTACCAATTTTTACAACTGGTGGGCGGTATCAACACCACCCAACATATGCACAATCCGGGTTCAGCATTTTCTCAGCCACAGTGTTCACTGTTTCGCTTGAAAAGCGCTCACAGTCCTGTAAAATGGGCAGATGAGTCATCAACCGATTTCCTCTTTCATTTCTGACACACATCACAAGGCGCATCAGGCTTGAAGGTCAGGCAAGGGACATCTGCCCCCACCAGCCGGGCAGAGGACTTGCCAGGCAGAATAACCATGGTACACTGTGGAAATTTAATGCTCGGCAACAGACTGAGCCCTGTCCTTATTATGCAGAATCTAGGGCGCCCACACGTTCACCTGTCCCTTTATATTCCACTGTAAACAACAGAGGCTGAAGTATGCAACCAACACTTACAAAATACGTGTGGTTATCTTTTCACGCGGCTCCAAGCGTCTCTCCAGGCTGATGTGCAAGGTACATAATAGTTGCGTCGCCATGGCAACAGTCTACAACTACAAATTTTTACCATGGCAACTAAACCTTTCGGGAATATTAATGAATGCCAATAGCAAAAGTAGAGGGATGTCTGGAGACCAAACAGCTCATGTATGATTTATCATAAAACGCTATAAATATCTTTTCAAAACAAAAACAATAACAAGTGTGATCTTAACATATGCATGCCGCAATAAACACGTATGTTTACACTGCTCAAATTTGATTTGTAGCGGGGATCCGATTTGTATTTTCATATGTTTTTGTGAACAAAGAGTTCTCTCATTTGAATCATGTAACGGGCATACTGAAGAGTTATAGCAGTACCAGTTGCATACAAATGAAGTTAGCATGCAGTGCCTTCTTATCATGCACACTACATAATCTAACATGGAGGACCTTAAAAGGTAAGGACAGGATTAGCCTCCATTTTGCATAAAACACAGCTGTGCCTTTTTTGTTACATCATTCTCAAAGTGGATAGGTGCGGCCCTCGGCTCTGGATGTGAATAGCTTATTAGTACGAGAATTGGGTTTGGGGATGGGTGACAATAACGAGGGATCAACGGAACCAAGATGTTGGAGAGCAGGATCAAGCTTAATGGAGAGCCATGGAGAATATTATAATGACCTCTGAGGACAGTTGAATGGTGGAGTGTAGGACTTCGGAAATGAAGGGGCACATGATGCGTCGAGACAACCTCCATGAAAATGGCAGATTTGGATAGGACTGCTGCACACTATGACTAGGATGCAAGATTGGGAGTACATTGGGTCGTGTTTGGGACATGTGGTGAAAATTATGCAGACCTGAGGCACACAAGGAGTTCTTTGGCAATCTAGTTTGCAACCTGAGCAGGGTCAGGCAAATAGTAGAGTGAGATAGGGTAGAAATGAGGATCTAGGAAGGGCTGTCACAACATCATTTGGCAGTGTGGAGGGACACAACAGTATCTGGAAGGGGTGTGGGAATTTACTATTTTTTAACAGAAAAGGTCTGAATATTAAAAGGAAAGGATCTAAGCACGTTTGGGGGAAATAACACAAGAATCATGAGCACACTGAAGTGGTGACACTAGCAAGCAGAATGAGTTAAACAGAGATACTGTTAATATACATGAAAGAAGATCATGAAGCAAAGGGGATAATACAGGCCTTTAGTGGCTCTGGAATTGCCCGGGCTTTCCTTTTCCAGTAGGAATGAGAAACATGACTTGATGGGAGATAGGAAACATTCTGGTTGGATGAATGGTTCTCAGGGCTTAAGTGATGGAAAGATGACGACAGCTGGATTGAAGCAATACAATTGGTTTACAAAGTGCTGGATAGGACATGTGACTAATGAGCTGATCAGTGTTTGTAAATGCCAAGTGCTGAACAGGTGCACGGTTTAAGAAAATTAGCTCATAGGCTGATGAGCCACAAAGGGCTGCCTTAAAACAAGATTAAGGGAAATTCCCCTTTGGCTTCATGGGGACGGAGGACTGAGTTGTGAGGGGGATGGGTACAAGGTGGAGCGACGGGGTTTGCTGTGCAAGTCAGTAGTAGGGGCTGGTGAGGTGCCAGAGGGACTAATTAAAAAAGCTTGTCACCTTTAATCCACACTGCTCAAACAGCGTGGTGTACAGTGACAAAACAGAATAGTCTAAAAAAGTTGAAAATGCAAAAAAGTAAGAGTGAAAAATTTATTCCTCTCCAGCATCAGCTGTACCCTGAAAGCAAATGCCACACTGTAGAGTGAAGTGTTGCATTCCAGAATCACATGGTAACTGACACCATCAGGTAGAGCAATGTGAAGAGAAGATACATTAGTGTGGGATATATCAGCTCAGGAGACCATCATTTCTGGCATGGAACACACTCCACCGTCTCTCACCCAGAACCACACATCTTGAACCGAATGTCAAGCAGTATCTAAATGAGGGACAGGAACATGCATAACCTGAAAGTGCTTGGACAGTTGCTGACACAAAAAAAGAATAAGATCACTCACCTAACACAAGATCCATTCTAAAGAACACAACGCACTTGGATTAAAGCCTGAAGGTTGAGCATGTGATAAGAAACACATGCAAAACGCCTGGAAGCTTTATGGCAGTAATTAATATCCTTGGAAACAGCTACCAACACTCTAACTTTCACTGTGATCTTGAGCATCCTGTGTGCATTTAGGGCGAAAATATAGTTTTAGTACAAGATCAGACCCGTAGACAGAGTGCAGTATCTATTTGTTCTTACCCAATTGTCTTGGATGAGGAGGTGCACTTAAGGCTCACTCCCCTGCCTGGTAAAAGAGGAAAGTGCTGTCTTAGCACTGGTGTTGCAGTGCAGCAGTCTCTCGCACCACGTCGCAGATGAGGGTGCCATGGTAAAAAAGCTTCAAGACAAAGATCACTGGCCTTAAAGTTTTCAGTTCACACACAAGGGTTAAGTGATGCTGGGAGCAGAGTCTGGTCCGGGGACTCTCATGCCCCTGGTGTGCCAAGTAGGTTGCAGGTAGGGTATTGGTACAGAGGTTCTTGGCCTCCAAGCACAGACTGGCACGTCATAGAAGGGAAAAATGCTAAGGGTGCTCCCCTGGTCTACGCCGAAGGCATCTTCATTTTTTGCCTTGCACCACAGATTGCTTGGTGCCTTCAGTCTTGATCAGACTGGGCCACAGTCACAGACCTCTGGTCTTGGCAGACTATGGCAAACAAACCATTTTATGGCCATGCCCTGGGTAGCTGTACTTAAGCTCTGGGCTGAATAAAGCAGGTTTTCTGAAGGTCAAGCTGTCTGCCTCCTGCTCTTCTTTAGGTTACGCAAGCTGGAAAGTATTTTCCTCAGCTTTGTAGCATATTCTCTGTTTCTTTTGGGAGGACAGCCAAAGTATCCTTCCTCTGGCATCAGCCTTTCTCTGCCCAGGTGTACACAGCTTCTCAAAGACAAAAGATGAACTCCAGTCAAGGAGATCAGCTTATACTAGGCAGGAAATGGACCCAGGTACGTGGATCACACATTGTTAAAGTTATCCCCACATTTTGGAGAGAGGTACTGATTTAAAAGTATGTCTTCCTGTAGGTGCTGTACTATGAATCGTCCTGTTGGTGCTTTAGTTTAGGTGCTATTATACTGCCACCCGTGTGTGTTGATGACCTTCTCCAGGTCAACATGACACAAAAGCTGGGGTTTGGACAAACATTTTATCTCTTTTGTGTAACATGCCTTTGGCTACAGTCATTTATTTAATCATGCGTTGAACATCTGATACCAGAAGTTGGCTTGATCTAGGGATGGTTGCATCAAATAACCTTTGCTGATTAATTACAGCTTTTAGCGATTTCAGTCTATACACACACGTCTTAGAATTGTTTTGGAAGGCAAGAGGAAGGCAGCGCATGGGAAAAGGCAGGAAAAGGCAAGACAATAGCTGTAACTATTAGGCTGCCTACAACTTATTTATTTGATTTTCTATGTAGTGAACTAGTAGGCAGCCTTTACTCTAATTGAAGGTAGAAAGGCTTCTACCCACATTACCAATCAGCTGTTACCAACCATTAGTTATGTCACAACGATGGCAATCACACATGATAAAAGGAGTGCCAGTGCGAGTGTACCACGGAGGCACCTGTCAGGGGACCTGTGACACGAGTCCCCTTCATAGGAAAACATACCAGGTCAGTCAAAATGAGGAAATGAGGACCAAGATGGAATATGGCTACTGCACCACATACCTTGAAATCTCTATTATAATAGAACCATGGCGTCTGTATACCAATGCTCGAAACGTAAATTATTAGACTGTTTGGAAGAACTTCACACATTCTTAGAAAATGGATGGGTTCTGTTGCAGTGTATAAGTAAAGTCACTTTTCTAAGATAATGATGTCATACAGAGCAGTAAAGAGGCAACATTAATCTGCATTGAACTGGATAAGCATGGTGGCGTAATTGCACCTCTAGGCACTGTGGCTTGATATACTCTTACTGGCAGGTGCATCATGTAAAGCATCCTCTAGCTGCGTGCCCCAGGTCTGCTCTTGCAACACCAATGTAACAGTCTTTCCCTGGTGGTGGTCTTATACAGAAACAAAAGGGAATAATGATAAGACTAACCAATGCTATGCATGTGCAGTGGTCTCTCAAGCCTACAAAAACCCATATGTCGGGGGGAGTCTTTAGGTTTTACAGTACTTTCTCAGCTCCTCCATGCATGCTTTAAGGCTAAAATAGGACAGAATACACTAATGTTGACCTTAATTTAAAACACCAGGTCCTGATCTTTTTTAAATTCCAAGAGCAGTAAACCCCTTTGATAGTAAATACTTCAATAAGGGTGTATAACATCATGTACCATTCTTGACAAAACTAGATTTACCACCACCACCTTTTTAAGACTCTGGATGAACAATGAAATAGCCCTTGGATACCCAGCAGTATGGGTAAATATTAAAGAGATTATATAATAATACTTTGTCGAAAATTACAATGATGAAGTAAGGTGGAACGTAATTTGGGTAGCAACAACGGATGTAATACAGGGGGAACTAAGCTCATACATTTCAAACTATGTATGCCTCTCCAAACAAAAGAAACCACACTAAAAAAACCTAACTAAAATAATTAGAATCACAGCACAAAATTAACTTCTCACTGGGAATATATAGAAAACTGAGAAAGGTCAAGGGGGAACTAGGATAATTAATGATGAAGGACTCAGCCAGAAAATTAATACACCTAAAACAGACATACTACGGAAAAGAAGAAAATGCAGACAGTACATTATCATACAAACTCTAGCAAACACAAACTAAAAACCACATTTAAAAAAACTAAAGATGAAGATGGCACATTAGACATAACAACATCCGAGGATCTCTCTCCCATCTAGAAAAAATCTAGAACCACACACACCAAATTAATACCTGAACGGCTATGTCCATTAAGAAACCAAATTGATTTTAAATCTCTCAAAGCTGTGATCAGCATACAGGAGTTCAGAGCAAACAGTAACAGAATGGTGAGTCAAAGGCCCTTGGTCCTAATGGCTTAGCCACATCATCTTATAAAGCTTCTATACTGTAAATATACTTGCCTACACTAAAGTCGAAAATCATTTTTTAATAAAAAAAGGTTTTCTGAAAGAAACTATTATGGCAACAAACGTAACACTACTATGGTCTAAAATGGATAAAGACCTAACATTTTGCACTTCTTATAGGCCTAGCTGGTTACTAAATTGAGATGTGAGATTTTGTTATCTACTGTGGCATCATGACTTTACGCAATTGGCTTTTGCTGAATTCCATATACCAATCAAGTTTTATGAAAAATCACACAAGTTGCAACAACGGTTAGCCATATCCTTATGGAAGCAGCAAAAAAAAAAAATGGTCCTATCACTTGAAGAAGAAAAAGGCCTTTGGCAGGGTTGAAAGGCTATACATATAAATCCTAACCAAAACAGGAATAGCCGCAATAATTGAAACACTCATTAATTCAACTACATGGGACCACCGACAAAAAAGGTTAATGGAGAGCTTTCATCAACAGTACCAATAAAAGGGAAAACAAGGCTGACCTGCCCTGGTCACCTTTAGTTTTTGCCCTATCAATGGAGACCCTGCTTTAGACAATTCTCAGAAATCCTAACATTAAAGTAATGTCTGTAAGCAACAAAGAACACAAGTTGCCACAGTTTGGCAACAACATTCTCTATCACAGAACCAGAGGAAACTCTCCCAGCTCTAATGGAATTGCTGATCCTCTTTGCTGAGATCTAAGAATTCAAGATAAACGTCTTTAAGTTAAAAGGCATGGAATATCAGACCCAAATTAATAATAGGAAATGGCAATAATAAACAATTGATTTACAAAGACAAACAGGCACATTGATGCAACTGTAAAGAGAGAGGTGTTCAAAGTAACATTCTCCTACTGCTTCAGACACCTTACAAAGCTGTACACCAGTGGGGAAGCCTTGGCATAACTTAGGTGGGAAGTATCACAAGCATAAACATTTATTTTCTCAATTAAATATTATAGACAATACAAACTTTACACATTCAATTTTCAAAGATGGCAATAGAGCAATTAACAAAACACTATTAGCTTTTGTTACTAAAATCCACTATTTCACAATACAGTGGAAGGAGAATTGCAACTCATTAAAAGCATACAAACAAGCAGCCCAAATATGTCCGCATTAGATTGAAACCACATTCCAGGGGAAATACTATGGATGCAAGGGGAACACATTTTTTTCCACAGTCCCTCTATGCCACCTACTGTAGCTTCCAGCTAGACCAGGGAACCAGAGCCTCTTACAATCAACATTTGTACTTTTAGAACATTGGCAACAGGTAGCAAGAAAGACTGGGGCCACAACCTTTCCCTCCCCAAGAGTAGCAATTACGCACAATCCTGATTTTAAACTGGGAATTTTGGATGTGGGCTTTAGGAGAAAGAAAATACACAATTCCCCACTACCTTGAGACTTATTCCCAGAAGGGATACTTCGTTTGAGTGAAACGATTAATTCATTTCCCAGAATTAAATGAAAAAGACTACTTTCACCTAACCCTACGTTCCAACATCTCGCTGGCTGTTCTGGTTTCTTGAGCATTTAAAACTGCTTTCAGCCCAAAAACTCAAATGATTTTTTCCCTTCCTACGAAGTGCAAACATAGCCAACTCATTTTGAAATCACTCATGCCTCCACTCAACTATGCAAAAAAACACCTGTTTGGGAACTACATGATGCAATGCCTCTAACATGCACTTCTAAGGTGTTACAGGGAGCCCACCTCTAGCTATTCACTGACCACATTGGCTGCCAGCACAGCAGTGAATACTTTTTTAGGAATTCACCATCACACCCGTTATTCCATGATCCTCATCTACTTTGTAGGAAACTCCAAACATATGCCACATCCAGAAATATGTGAGCTTCTTGTGCTCACATTTAAGTGAGTGAGAACTGTAGTCAGGTGTTTTACAGATCAAGCAGTCTGTGCTTGAAAAAAGATTCTGCATAATGTTCGATCCCTATGCGATTATCTTACTTTCCATTGACAATTCTTTTTTCTGCGTATTTAGCAAGATCACTGTGCTGTTTTTAAGTCCTAAGTTCAACCATGGTCAAGGTCTAGGAAGACACGCATGACATCAGAATGGTCTAGAAGGCTTCCCATCCATGGCATAAGAGTAGTTAATGAATATACAAAACATTTTAACATCCTCCGATAATTGTGATGTGTCTATAGGGTCGAGCACTCAAGCACTCTGGCCTGTTGTAATCTCTTTGTGGACTTTTAATCACGCCCACTACTGCTATTCATTCTTTGTTGTGCTTATCTTAAATGCTTCATTTTTATTGGTGCATTCTGTGAAATGTCCCTTCTTTGTGTGCTGAGTTCCCTCCCAGGCGATTTCAATAAGTGAACATTTCTGTTGGCCATCATACTACGTCAAGCTTTCTCCTGTTACAGCGTGTGATGGCCCCTCCTCCGTTTCGTTTTGCCTTTTATCCCAACCGCTATCCTTTCTAGACATTTACGCAGGGAGCCAATAACTCTAGCCTTCAGGCTCATAGCAGCCGTGGCACTTTGAATTGACTTGCTTATGTCAACTGTTTTACTTTTCAGTTTCAATTGATGTGACAAGGAAAGTCCAGTTAGGAATTTACAATGCTATTAGCTCTAACTCGAGCAAACACGAGACCCATTGCATTGCAAATGCTTGTTTTTCAATGTAGCTTTGCCCCCTTTTCCAGAACTTGTTTTTGCATCTCCTCCTTTTTACATCAGGGGCTCAGCTCCAAGCAACGTTTTGGACAGCACAAGCAGCACATATTTTATTCTCAGAGGGGCCCAACTGAGAGGAGAATTACAAAATCACAGTCATCTTCATAATAATTTTCAATTCCAAATTATGTTGAACTTTCATTTCCCTCATTTTAACGCCTGTTATTTGAATCCTAACCCAAAAATTAACAAGCATTTACAAAGGCAACTGATCCCACCTTTTGGCTATGCCAATATATGTTTCTGCTAATGCTCTACTACATTGGCAAAAAGATAAAAAAATGGTTATTGCTTATTCTGAACTGCATTGGCTAAAAATAAATAAATATATATGATCATGAAGTTTCATAAGAATTTACCTCAAGAATACCCGAATAGGTACTGCATCATCTCATTGTTAACTAGAATGGGTGGATCAATGCATGGGAGTTTCTAATGACCAATTGTCTGACTTGGGTTACTTTCCTTACCTTTATCACACAAGTGGACCCCTTTACTAACCTAACATGGGATGAACTCCATATGTACTCACCACTTGGTATCTTAACGTAACACTGTGTGGATAGTCCTGAACTAAATAACTTTTTCTTCAGTTCTCGATCTTGGGATGTTCGTTTGCTTGTCTAACCCACTTCCTAGCACCCACTGTTTTGACTTACTTTGACTCTATATTTTAAGTGGTGTTTCATCTGCAAGTTGATCTATATATATGGTTTTGACATGGTTGTCTATTAGGACTTCGGTACTAAGGGCTATTTATTATTTTTTTTGTTTCACCTGGGTGACCCTTTTTTTAACGTTTTATCATTATTCAGTCTTTGTGTTTTTTCGGCCTTGAGAAAGCCCCAGGTTTATGAACCACTAGGGGGCGAAACACGTGTTGGCCCTTGTTCTTTCATCCATGCGTGTCTTAGTGATGCTCTGTCTTTCATCCATGTATCTGGAAATAAATTCTCATTGAATCACTGACCTGGCTGGATATGCTAATTTAATAATAAGAACTTTGACGTGAAGTTATGGACTAATTATTGGCAATATGGGTTTACCAAAACTACATTGATAAATGTATAATGAATTAACGTGTAGAACGGGAGACTTTTGAAAATGGCCGCCACAGTTAATTTCTGTTCCTAACTGAGCAAAATTCTAACTAAATGTTGTGATTATTTTCCTTAATTCAATGCTTACATAAAAGTGTATTTGGTGCTCTAATAGATGTGTCCACAGTTACCCCGAGTGAGTTGCTGCATAATGTCTTACAAGGTCACGTTTAACTGAATTCTTGAGTTGAATGTTCTATTGTTTGAGAATGTTACTAATACGTGGTTTCTTCCTCAAAGATGGAAGTGAATGTTACAAGTGAAAAAGTTTCTTCCTGAGAAGAGAAGTTTAGATGAGATGAAACAATGGAGCTACAGACGAGACAGAAGAGTAAAAGGTACTGCTGAGAAAATATTTTAGTTAATAATGTAATGTCGTCGAATTTTAGGTTATCAATAAAAATTTCTATTAGCTGAAACGTAACCACCCCATGAACTGACCAATAATCAGCTTTTTAAAGATTAGTATAACAACCTGGGTAGGTTTTTCTAGAGGCAGATGCAGATTCAGATTCTATGAGGCAGACTGAAGTTGTTAGATCCAGAGTTCCCACTGATGGTTCGAGTCATACTGGCAGTGTGGGTTTAGCTATTGTTAGGCCTGATTCTTCTGAAGACATATCTGATGGTGTCTCCTTGCTGAAGTAGACTGTTTGTTGTTATCAATTGGGTAATGTATGTCATTGTAATGTTATATGTGTCTCTTTTGCTTTCCAGGTACTACCTGCAACTTATAATTTGACTGCTGCATAGTAATGATAGTTTTAATAATAACCCGAGTTAAAGAGTTTTTCCTAAATTAGTATTTCTAAATTCTTTTTACATGAAGCCCAGCATGTTAATGCTAATTTGTGGTTGGTGAGGGTAAACTTAGGATGCTCATGATTTACATTGACATATTTTGAGTGTTGTACTAATGTATGCTTTGACATTATTACCAGTTCTGGTATTATTAATAAGTGTAATTCTTTTGGAGATTATTTGTCTGGCTGTTTTGATTAAACTTAGATGTATAAGACATTCTAAACAACCACTATTAATTCTATATGTTTACCATTTGTGTTTGAGAGTTATTTTTGTAACATTAGCGTTGTTAATCTAGGGAAATAAATTTTATAATAATTCTTAATAAACTGGTGTGGTTATTGTTTGAGGTTTAATATCTTTGATTATGCCGATTCATGTTGATGCTTACATTTCACATTGATGACATCCCCTTAAACCTATGTTGCTTCGATCCATTGACCTCTAGCTCAAAATTCAGTATACAGTCAATATAATAGCTAGGATTCCATGGCGCTGCAGCAAGTGCATCGGGTGGTGTGCCATGTAGACCATTCCACTATGCTAGTCTCCAAAGGATGAGAGAACATTGACTACTGATTGTCATTTCTTTCACTTCTAGGCTGCAATGAATGGACATAATGGGTTCCATTGCATACAGGAGAGGAGTGGACCCAATCCATAATACTACAGAAGATACTGTATGCAGACATCTCATTGCCCAATTAGAAACCCCATTATGTGCCTCAAAACGTGTATCTTTGTACCAATGTATTTGTCTGGCATGTAAAGTACCACTAATGTTTATCAGATTCTTCTTCACAGGGAGAAAATAAGAAAGTAAGGTTTGTTGAAGACCAGTAGCGTGATGGAGGAACCTAGCTGGGGAAACAAAAGAGTTCAAATGTGGAGGTAGAGGAGGGACACAACTTTTTGTGAAAACACCAAGAATCATTCACATAGGGCATGCTCCTTCCTCAAACCAACCTACTTCACACAAAAAAAAAAAAAGAACAATTACAATTTTAAAAAGCTCGCTGAGCAGCCGCCTAGGTCCTGGGGTGTTTTCACACTCCTTAATGGAAATCAGCTGAGCCAAACCACAACGAGGGTCCGGAAACCCATTCAGTGCAGTGGTTTCCACCTGCTCTTCCCTGCTACCATGAGATATTGCTTCCTCACAGGGTGACCGTGTGAATGGATCCCATATGGTGTGACACACGTGGCACTGTGTGAGTTGGTAGGTCTGCCTAAGACCGGCAGCTTTCATTGAAGCAGAACGTTGTATCCCAGAAGTGTGACACAGGGCTCAGTATCCCCCGAGGAGCAGGGTGAGGGACCCTGGATCGATGGATTAAACCCAGATCTGTGACTGGGGGTGAGTGTTTGACAATGTTCAGCATTCCGTCCATCACTTGTTGTTTTTGCTTTGTCGCCTAAGTGGGAAGGGTATGCCCAGACGTGGGTCCCGTGCTTCCCATGCCACTGGATTCAAGCTAGCCTGGCTGATGAGGGGTGAAACCCCGAAACCGGTCCCAGGATGCTTGTTTCCAGTCCAGTGAGGACCTGGCTTGGCAGTTCGGGCTGGACTGTTCCCATGAGGAACAGGGTCAAGACTGATTTGCATATGGCTGGGTCCAACCTGGGGTGGCGTGGTAAGCAAAAGAACGATGGATTAAACCCAGATCTGTGACTGGGGTGAGTGTTTGACAATGTTCAGCATTCCGTCCATCACTTGTTGTTTTTGCTTTGTCACCCTAAGTGGGAAGGGTATGCCCAGACGTGGGTCCCATGCTTCCCATGCCACTGGATTCAAGCTAGCCTGGCTGATGAGGGGTGAAACCCCGAAACCGGTCCCAGGCTGCTTGTTTCCGGTTCAGTGAGGACCTGGCTTGGCAGTTCGGGCTGGACTGTTCCCATGAGGAACAGGGTCAAGACTGATTTGCATACGGCTGGGTCCAAACTGGGGTGGCGTGGTAAGCAAAAGAACGATGGATTAAACCCAGATCTGTGACTGGGGGTGAGTGTTTGACAATGTTCAGCATTCCGTCCATCACTTGTTGTTTTTGCTTTGTCGCCTAAGTGGGAAGGGTATGCCCAGACGTGGGTCCCGTGCTTCCCATGCCACTGGATTCAAGCTAGCCTGGCTGATGAGGGGTGAAACCCCGAAACCGGTCCCAGGATGCTTGTTTCCAGTCCAGTGAGGACCTGGCTTGGCAGTTCGGGCTGGACTGTTCCCATGAGGAACAGGGTCAAGACTGATTTGCATATGGCTGGGTCCAACCTGGGGTGGCGTGGTAAGCAAAAGAACGATGGATTAAACCCAGATCTGTGACTGGGGTGAGTGTTTGACAATGTTCAGCATTCCGTCCATCACTTGTTGTTTTTGCTTTGTCACCCTAAGTGGGAAGGGTATGCCAAGACGTGGGTCCCATGCTTCCCATGCCACTGGATTCAAGCTAGCCTGGCTGATGAGGGATGAAACCCCGAAACCGGTCCCAGGATGCTTGTTTCCGGTCCAGTGAGGACCTGGCTTGGCAGTGACATATTTTGTGAAAACACCAAGAATCATTCACATAGGGCATGCTCCTTCCTCAAACCAACCTACTTCACACAAAAAAAAAAAAAAGAACAATTACAATTTTAAAAAGCTCGCTGAGCAGCCGCCTAGGTCCTGGGGTGTTTTAACACTCCTTAATGGAAATCAGCTGAGCCAAACCACAACGAGGGTCCGGAAACCCATTCAGTGCAGTGGTTTCCACCTGCTCTTCCCTGCTACCATGTGATATTGCTTCCTCACAGGGTGACCGTGTGAATGGATCCCATATGGTGTGACACACGTGGCACTGTGTGAGTTGGTAGGTCTGCCTAAGACCGGCAGCTTTCATTGAAGCAGAACGTTGTATCCCAGAAGTGTGACACAGGGCTCAGTATCCCCCGAGGAGCAGGGTGAGGGACCCTGGATCGATGGATTAAACCCAGATCTGTGACTGGGGGTGAGTGTTTGACAATGTTCAGCATTCCGTCCATCACTTGTTGTTTTTGCTTTGTCGCCCTAAGTGGGAAGGGTATGCCCAGACGTGGGTCCCGTGCTTCCCATGCCACTGGATTCAAGCTAGCCTGGCTGATGAGGGGTGAAACCCCGAAACCGGTCCCAGGATGCTTGTTTCTGGTCCAGTGAGGACCTGGCTTGGCAGTTCGGGCTGGACTGTTCCCATGAGGAACAGGGTTAAGACTGATTTGCATATGGCTGGGTCCAACCTGGGGTGGCGTGGTAAGCAAAAGAACGATGGATTAAACCCAGATCTGTGACTGGGGTGAGTGTTTGACAATGTTCAGCATTCCGTCCATCACTTGTTGTTTTTGCTTTGTCACCCTAAGTGGGAAGGGTATGCCCAGACGTGGGTCCCATGCTTCCCATGCCACTGGATTCAAGCTAGCCTGGCTGATGAGGGGTGAAACCCCGAAACCGGTCCCAGGCTGCTTGTTTCCGGTCCAGTGAGGACCTGGCTTGGCAGTTCGGGCTGGACTGTTCCCATGAGGAACAGGGTCAAGACTGATTTGCATACGGCTGGGTCCAAACTGGGGTGGCGTGGTAAGCAAAAGAACGATGGATTAAACCCAGATCTGTGACTGGGGGTGAGTGTTTGACAATGTTCAGCATTCCGTCCATCACTTGTTGTTTTTGCTTTGTCGCCTAAGTGGGAAGGGTATGCCCAGACGTGGGTCCCGTGCTTCCCATGCCACTGGATTCAAGCTAGCCTGGCTGATGAGGGGTGAAACCCCGAAACCGGTCCCAGGATGCTTGTTTCCAGTCCAGTGAGGACCTGGCTTGGCAGTTCGGGCTGGACTGTTCCCATGAGGAACAGGGTCAAGACTGATTTGCATATGGCTGGGTCCAACCTGGGGTGGCGTGGTAAGCAAAAGAACGATGGATTAAACCCAGATCTGTGACTGGGGTGAGTGTTTGACAATGTTCAGCATTCCGTCCATCACTTGTTGTTTTTGCTTTGTCACCCTAAGTGGGAAGGGTATGCCAAGACGTGGGTCCCATGCTTCCCATGCCACTGGATTCAAGCTAGCCTGGCTGATGAGGGATGAAACCCCGAAACCGGTCCCAGGATGCTTGTTTCCGGTCCAGTGAGGACCTGGCTTGGCAGTGACATATTTTGTGAAAACACCAAGAATCATTCACATAGGGCATGCTCCTTCCTCAAACCAACCTACTTCACACAAAAAAAAAAAAAAGAACAATTACAATTTTAAAAAGCTCGCTGAGCAGCCGCCTAGGTCCTGGGGTGTTTTCACACTCCTTAATGGAAATCAGCTGAGCCAAACCACAACGAGGGTCCGGAAACCCATTCAGTGCAGTGGTTTCCACCTGCTCTTCCCTGCTACCATGTGATATTGCTTCCTCACAGGGTGACCGTGTGAATGGATCCCATATGGTGTGACACACGTGGCACTGTGTGAGTTGGTAGGTCTGCCTAAGACCGGCAGCTTTCATTGAAGCAGAACGTTGTATCCCAGAAGTGTGACACAGGGCTCAGTATCCCCCGAGGAGCAGGGTGAGGGACCCTGGATCGATGGATTAAACCCAGATCTGTGACTGGGGGTGAGTGTTTGACAATGTTCAGCATTCCATCCATCACTTGTTGTTTTTGCTTTGTCGCCCTAAGTGGGAAGGGTATGCCCAGACGTGGGTCCCGTGCTTCCCATGCCACTGGATTCAAGCTAGCCTGGCTGATGAGGGGTGAAACCCCGAAACCGGTCCCAGGATGCTTGTTTCTGGTCCAGTGAGGACCTGGCTTGGCAGTTCGGGCTGGACTGTTCCCATGAGGAACAGGGTCAAGACTGATTTGCATATGGCTGGGTCCAAACTGGGGTGGCGTGGTAAGCAAAAGAACGATGGATTAAACCCAGATCTGTGACTGGGGGTGAGTGTTTGACAATGTTCAACATTCCGTCCATCACTTGTTTTTTACCCTGGGTTTTTTTCCATTGTGCGGCACCCTCAACCATCAGTCATCTTTCTCCAGAATGTCTGGGTGTAAAACAGGGCCCCCACATATTTTGTAGAGGGGGCCTCAGGTTTTGTTATGCCTCTTGACTATTCTGGCAAACTGTCACCGCCCTTCACTTGGAAACCATGGTGAACCACAATGTGTACACTATGTGCTACATACTTGAATAAAATCTCACGTTACATAAAAAAGTAACCTTTGCTGACCTTTTTTCTAACATGCAAGAAGTAGTGGTGGTACATGTGTGCTATGGATCCTGTACAGGCTGTCTTTTGCCTTACAAGGATCTCACCTAAGGTTTCTTTGCAAAGAAATCATTTCCAAAAACCCACCCTTCTCTACTTACATGGGTTGGAGCATTATAAATCTCTCTCTCTGCAAACCATGTGGAAGGAGTATTCCACAGTCCAAAAACGCATTTGTGTTTAAATGAGTATTACTATATATGCTCCAAGCTAATGTTCTACATTTCCTATATTAAATGTAATATGCTATCTCACTCACTAATTAAAATGATGTTCCTATCTTGCTTGCTGTTGCCGGGCTTAGTTTAATCCATTTTCTACACTTCCGAATGCTGAAACCATTCTGAACCATTACTTTTGCAGCATCCAAATGGTTAGGCTTCAATGTTCCCCTATCTATATATGTCATTTTCATTTGAATTAAACATATGCAATACAAGTCTCCAAGCAGTCAACGAAAAAGCAGCGTAGCATAGGTCGGGATAACTATGCTTAATGAAGCAGCGATCAACTGCCGGAACCACAGCCCACTGAAAAAGATGAACCAAATATGAGCACTTTCACACCACAACGCCATTGCCCATGTTCTGCCCCATCTGAACGAATGTCACATGACGTCAGGCGGGCGTAAGCAACCTCAGTGTCGGCTTTTCTCTTCCCACAAACAGGAACCTAGGCAGATTACAGTCCTAATGGCCGGATGAAAAGTTAGACAGAGATTGTGATTTTGGAAGCGTTATTCTGCCATCTTGACGTTCCTCCTGGAACCACACGTTTTTGAATAATTATTTGTATTGCTTATGCATATAACAAACTTACAGACTGGAGTTTGTTACGCAGCACATCTTCCTCAGCTCTACCCAATACACCCACATTACATTTGTAAACTATAATCATCAGCACGTACCTTGTACATCAGTCAAAATATTAGGAAAGTGCTTCCATCACGAGCACCATATAATTGTGTGTGCCTTTGCACAGCCCCACACTTTGTACACCTGTCCTTCTGCCTATGCACAAGTGTACACGCCTACAACCACTCCGTGATCAGCAGGGCACTTTCTCGGTTGCAATAATGTGCAATTTTTCTCTCAGCAATAACTGCACGTGAGTGCACTTAACCACTAAATCCACCCCAATTCCCCATTTCCCTAGGATCGCTTCCTTTGGTTTGGGAGTAGTTGGGAAGCCCATTACTTCTTTGAGGGTAGTTTGGACCCTTCTCCAATACCTTGCTTTAAAGGGAAAGTACCTTGTTATAAGAAAAGGGTTATCCAGAGTGGCTCTGTGGTGGGGGCAGCACACACGTTGTATTCTACCCATTCGCATGAGTGGAACCAGGTTAAAGTCCCAAACAAGTTGAGGATCCCCTGTTATGTGAAGACCCAAATCTGTCACCTGAGGAGCAATGCAGTGACTCCAATGATTAGTTCAACAAAGATCAATCCTATGAGAGAGAAAAAGAACATCGCATAAACCTATTCTAATATGGATAGAAAAAGAAACTAAAATGAGAACAAACCTCTGAGGCTGCTTGGTTCCTCCTGCTACCAAGGGGGCAGAACCAAAGTGTACTGTTACGTTTCCAGTAGCACAAAATCTCTATGCTTTAGGGCACTTCAAACCATGTTGCCATTTGCATTTCTGACCAAGATTTTTAAGAATTCGTCCACAAACAAATAACTTAAAAAGAAAAGTTAAGTACAGTGCTTTGTGTCCATCCACTATTTTTTGAATTTCTTTTAATGGAATCTGAGTACCTGAGAGTAAGTAAGTAAACTTTGTTTCAGCTTTACATAGATAAAGGACGCAATAAAACATGAAATGTAGACATAAAAGACATAACAATATAGGACTAGTACAAAATTGACCTCTATGAAATGGTAGAGATACTAACGTGCCTAATAAAACTTGACCTAGGTGGACAAAATTTAAAACGAGAGGAAAGGGAAGTACATCCCTTCACCAATCAGAAATGTATTTCATAATTCCATAATATGTGTGCAAAATCGCAATTTAAGGACTGGGCACATCCTAGATAATACTTCTTATTAGTACCCGAGAGTAATTGGTCAAGCTTGAATTTATAAGATACTGACTAGAGACGCCATAAACTAAGGCATGCTTATGAATGTTAAGGTTTAAGATAAATCTATAAATGAGTTAGTCCTACATGATGCTAAGACTAATGGAACAAAGCAGTTTGAAGAATTTATGCTTGATGGTAGCTGGTGGCAGGCCTTAGGTCCTGTTGCCACCCAAACCAACAGTCATAAGGGGGAACAGAAACGTCGAAAAATCAGGAAGAGGAGTGCTCAGATTAGTTACCATATTTCTGTAACACATTGGGGCAAAATTCATATAAATTTTGAAAACATGCCAAAATTAAACATTGATGCTGAAAGGCACCACTTGAAAAATTATGAAGACACTGTTTCATTATAAGAACATTCATGTTTTAATTATGGTCAAGGTTGTGGAATATTTTCCGTCTTTTTGCAACCACTGTGAATGTTCAACAGACTCTGGCCCATAAAGTGGTCAAATGAGAACGAACAGATTCAAGTTTGAAATCACCAAATTTCTAGTCTGAAGTGTCTTTGAAGCATGAACAAGAAAGGATTTAATGCAACTAGGAAAGTTTTGTATAGGGGATGGTGTCACTTGTCTCCAATTTTACACAAATACTTTTTTTTTAAGGCCCAGCAAAAATATTGCAAGCTGGTGGCTGAGACACTAGACCATACCCCACTTATCACCTCTGTGAACAAAAGTAAACATCAATTATCAAATTAATCAATGGTGCACAAGCTTAACAGGGACCAGCCACTACCATCCCCTAAATAGAGACAACCATGACTATACAGTGCTGTTCAGCCTTTCTTCATTATCTCTATGTTCATTAAAGGTTTCCATGTTGTTACACATTGTTTAACTATAATAATTCTGGCTGAAATTAGACATCAAAACGTGCCCAAAGTAATCGAGGTTTGTCCTAGACCCATTTATTTCAGCCCAACCATTATATCTCCCTTAGAACGTTTCACCTTACAAAGCACTATTGCATTCACTGGTTAAATCCATATAAAAGATGTATCACGATGCCCTATTATAAATAAAACCTAATGAATGTTGCATTACACTTTAGATCAATGGTCTAAAGTGTCGGAGGTGGCTTTCGAGTTGACAGACCCCTCTTGACTTAACTCTTCACCACAAGACTAAGCAGATTTGTATTTTTTACAATAGGACAAAACCACACATAAATCATGGAACGAATTAGAAGGACGAATGTTTCACAAGGTACATGTACCCTCTTATCAGAAAATAAAAAGATTGAGCATTTCAGCATGTTCATTAGGCAAATAACACGTGGGCTGTGCCAGGATTGTCAACTTTGGAAAACCTATCAGACACACAACCACAAATATGTCAGCAAAGTCCAAGTTGACCTTCCACCTACATGTAACACAATTTGTTTTTCAGGACTGTGTATAGTAAAGGATCACTCGATGTATTGGCAGCAAGCTAAGAAAGCAGCAACAATATGGATCAGATGGTGGATCAGTCAGTGCCTGTGATTTAATTATCTTTTTATTTATTAATTGGGTTCGTACTCTTTTGACCTCTGATATGAGACCCTCCTGGAATTCTCTGCTCTTTGAAGATTTCAGTGGAAATCTATTGCCTCCTAAGATACCCTGGGATTTCCCCCATTGCACTGATTTTCCTTCTTGTATTGCTGTACAGGTTATCGGGGTATCCCAATCATTAGTAGTAGAAAATGGTAATTCTGCTACTACCAGAAACAGCCAGAACGTTTAGCTTATTTTGGAATGAGAACGTCCGAGTGACTTCATCCACACTAGTTTAGGTGCTTGGTTTATAATGCGTTCATTCCTTACCGATAACGCATTACTTCCAGTTCTACTCCCTCGCCTTCTGTCCATGTTAAAAAGTAAAATGAGGGAGGGACGGGAGGTAATGCATCCATTACTTACCAATAAGGGCATTACTCCTAGTCCTACCCCCTCGCCTTCCTTCTTAACCTGGAAGGAAGGCGAGGGAGTGACAGGAGGTAATGAAGGACCTTTTGTGTTTTTTCATTGACTGACAACTAGACGGTCTTATTGAAAATCGTTGCTCTTGGCCTAACATCACAGTTTCTAAGTGAGCGTTTTTGACTATTTAATCTCCTACCTCCGCCTAATTGCTCCAAAAGTTAAAGCAAGAACGAGTGGGTTGAATAAGGTCAGAGCTAAACAGAAAAAACTTTACACGCAGTCACTAAGCCTCAGCAGCAAGAAAGGTACATCTCTCTTCCAAGTGCCCTGAAAATGGTGTACTGGAAATTTAACGATATGGCCAGGGAATCAACAAGACATGCTGCACGATCAGTACTGACGAGTCCCGCATTACGTGTGGATCAGAAATCACTCTCAATTGTCACAGTTACTGCCCACAGGAAGCTATCAGAGTGACACTGAACAATACGGAATGGGATAGCTAGAGCCCCAGAGCTACAGTGAGCATGAGTGTTCTTTCAAGGGAAATCAATTTAGGTCAAAACACGTGCAGCTACTTTCTTCAGCAACTAGGTTCTTAGAAATAGTGTGGGCACTTGGAGAAGTCACAGATCTTTATCATACTGTCGGAGCCTGAGTGAGGTTAGGTTGGAACCAGTAAAGTCCTGGGTCCATGTGCTACGCAAATGAGTGACATGGACACACAGTTCAGGTACATGCAACTGGCCTAGAGCACGTGCAACCAGCCTAGGGCATGGGCACCTGTCCCTTTTATTGGCAGGTGCCATGTCACTCGTGACACCTGCGTTGGGTTGGTGTGGGGTGAGAGTAGAAGCCAGCCCCCTAGAGTGGCTGATGGAAACACTAGTATGTGTCTAGCAGGACACTACATCCCTCCCAAACCTTATTAAAACAAACAAGTCCAACCTATGGAAAAAATAAACAACACAATAAAAGACCACTGAGTCTCTTCGTCTCATCAGGCAGTCCGCAGGACAGAACAGGATCACTGGACAGATGCAGCTCAGGGCACCCTGGCATCACAGCACGCATCAGTAATTTACCCAGAGGACTTTGGGCACGAACAGTGTGGATGGAGTCCGGATCCTTTGACAGCATGTCAGATCAGTTACAGTTCACACATATACTGCTGGCCAGTTCTGCCTGCTCTCATGGTGTTGGAGTTGGTGTCAACTGTTCAAATAGGGGTGCATATGGAGCGAGGTTGAGTCTGCTGTAAAGGTTTCTTTTGTCGTGCCCTGGCTCTGTGGACGTAAACCAGCAAAGACAGGGACGACAGTGTAATGTTTGGACGCCTTCCTCTGAGGCCTCGGTGCCTGTTGGTGGAGCCGCTTCAGACTCCTCTCTTGTGCCGTGGTTCCCTCAGGCCAGAATTCCCTTAAGAGCCTTTTTGCTGGGTTGCCAAGGTACCATGTGGGCATTGAGGAACTTTGCATGGGCTGCAAAAAGGGGTTGGTACACAACCACCAACAGGGCCATGGCCAAGTCACTCGTGCTACCACAAGGGTAGGTGACACATGGTGGGTGTGCTCTTGCCAGTAGGACTCAGGTGCACTTGGGGCCTAGCAGATGGTCTTTGGATGATTGATCCTCCATGGTGCCAGGAGGGCCTTCTGCTGGGCAGTCTCTAGTGAAGTTGCTTGACCACAGTGCCTGGCTTGTGATTAGGGATGCACTCTTGAGGATTGGTATAAGTCCTCGGTCTTGGCACAATTCTTTATTCCTCCTGCACACCTGTGGTTGTCGGAAGTTTCAGTGCGACAGGTCTGTCACACACGCTCCTCTCCAATTCTCCTTCGCAACGTGGCGTTGTACCTCACTTTTCTCTCTTCTCCTTTCTCATGCTCTTTCGCGATGTGGCATTGTGCCACACTCTCCTCTTCTTTTGATTTGGTTCCTCGCTCTGATGTGGCATCCTGCCACGTGTTACATGTTCACTTAACATGAACCTCTAGCTGGTCGCATCAGGTTCATAGGACTGTGTAACTTCTTCCACCATGGACCTCTCGCCACCTCAGACCTGTTGATAGGACACAACTTTTCTCACTGACCGCAAGTCCTCTCCTGCCAGTAGAATTGGACTTTTCTCTCTTGTTGGACCTCTCGCAGGTCGTGTCACTTCCTCAGGGATCGTCTTGGTACTCCACTTGCAGGACAAAGGATCACCTTCCGTTCAGTCTTCTCTGCGCCCAAGGGAGCAGTGCTTGCACTTCAAGGCTGTGCCATAGCGGTGCTTGGTCCTGCCTAGGTTGATGTGGGCTTGGCAGGGTTGGCACTTTGCTTGACATTAGTCTTGACTCGTCAATGGTGGCCATTTCGTGGTGGGGCGGCTGGCTGGTGCGATCTCACCCTGCAGTCAAGCATTGTCTCTGCGGCCTTTGAGTTTGTGCAGATGCCCTTTTAGGCAGTGGTTTTGGCTATCAGACCGTCTCTTTGTGGGTGCCCTCTCTTGAACCCTTACGTGTCTGCTCTTTTTGCTTGCGGTGGTGAGCATTCACCACCAGGGGTATTAAGCACTATCTTCCTGATTGTTGTGGAGGTACAGTACTCAGCCACTGACTGTCCTTGACCAAGTGGTAGGTGCTCTCTGCACTGTAGATAGTGTGGGTATGCACAGTGGGTCTCTCTCTCCCCGTCTCTTAGTGCTGCTGCACAGGGCGAGGTCATAGAGGCAGTGTAGACTCACTGATGCTGGGGGGCAGGTTGGCATGTCTCTTCTAAATATGTAAGCCACATCTGGGATCTTCCTACAATTCACATATTCTAATGAGGTACAGACAAGCGACCGCTGGGTGGCACCACTGTAATTTCAAACACGGGCAAGGGGAGCCTTCCTGACGCTGCGGGCCATGCTACTCCACACAGTTGATGCAATCTTTTGTCTGTAGGATCAGTCTTTCTCTTCCAGTTGGCGGTGTGCCATAATCACCAATCATCACGTTGCACGGCTGCCGGAGCGCCCTTTACCAGGCTGTATCATTTTCAGGCACCACGCTGTGTACAGCAGGCAGATGAGGTTGGCTCAAGAGCTCCTGTGTGGTCTTTCTTGTCCGGGGCGTGAGAGATCCTTCATTGGACAAGGGTGCAGACCCGCATGCCACCACAGACTCTTCGGCGAGCAATGTTACTTCACTATGTTAGCCTATCTAGGGTCCCCTTGCGGCCGACTCCTGGTGCGATTTGATGAGCCACTGTTAGGTAGTTCTGCAGGCTTGCATGAGGAGGCCGTGGCCACTACTCTTCCATGCATAGTCAGTGGTGAGCAGGTAGGTGTACTTCAGGGACTAATTGTGGGCCTCACTGTACTGGGCGAAGTTGTGGAGCACTGCATGCTTTGTATTGCTCCCTTTTTCTTTTGAGAAGCTCAAGCACATGGCAGTTCCAAACTTGCCTCTCTGGGGACCTCCGCTCGAGCCATGTGCTCCGGCTGTGGTCACTGCTCTCCAGAGGCCTCAGCAGCTTTTCTGACACTGCAGGCCTTGTAGGGTACTCATGATGCTGGGTCGGGAGTCTGCACAATGCAGGAGTGGCACCTGCCGCTCCTGCAGATAGATTCCAGCTTTCGGCCTGCAGGGCTGCCGCAGCGGATCTCTTTTCTTGCTTACAGTGGCAGGCAGTGGTCACCAGGGTTTGGTGGTCTCAGTGCCTATTAGCAAAGGATGTGGGGAACTGCTACACTCTTGCTGGGTCTTGGGTGAGTTTGTATTCTGGACTCACAGTCACTTTATGAGGGTTGCGCTGCTCAATGAAAGTGCTGTATGGTTTACTGCAGGAGGGTGATGCTTGCCAATGATGTAGTTGTGGGCTGGGCCGTCCTCCTCTCACCTGCGGGCAGGGCGCCATCTTTATCTGTAAAACAACCGGCCGTCTCTCTATGGCCGACTATACAGCCCTTGTTGCAGTATTAACATTGCCTGCAGGGGCTGCTCATGCAGGGGCAGTATCGTTGCTGGTGCTGGGGGGATGGGGATCACTTTGTGTCGGTGCGGCACTTCAACGCCTTTTCTATCTGGCAGACTCATGGTGGGCGGCTGCAGAGGCATGCCTTACTAGCAGCAGGGTTCCTCAATCTATATTTCCTCCTTGAGGCACGAGAGAGCTGCAGCCGGCACACACGTAGGTTCAGACCCGCTCATTGCAATTGTAAGGTCCTGGGCCCTGGGCACACATGCTATGCAAATGAGTGACACAGACTAATAGTTGGGGTACTTGCAACTTGCCTGGGGCACGTGCACCAGGCCCCATTTTTTTTGTCAGGCACCACGTCACTCATGATGCCTGTGTTGGGTGGGTGGGTGAGGTACAGGGGTCTTCAAAGTGGGGTCGGGGCTACCCTATGGGGGCCTCAAGTGATCCCAGGGGGACGCCAGGCTTTGCCAAAAGAAGCATTATGGAAATAAGGTGTTTTGATTTGAGCAGAAAACAATTTATTGCACTTTAAAAAAAGGTAACATAACAACTGTAATGTTTAAACAAGTGTAGACATGTTTAAACATTGCCAACTTCATAGAATAATTGTGAAAAATTCTGAGGGGGGCAATGATTTTTATTGTTTCATTGGGGGGTGGGCATTAAAAAGTTGGGTAACCACTGGTGAGGGGTGAGTGCTGGTGGAAACACTAGTATATGTCCAGCTTGACATACTAGAACCCTTTTTTGCAAAGGATTCTATTTCATAGTTCACTGGAAAGCACTGGGATCGAGGATGTGTATTTAGGAAGAGCACAGTGTGAGGAAAATTACACAAAATACACTTACTGATTTATAAAAAGTACAGGCGTGTAGCTTGGTCAGTATGATTGGGGGGGGGGTGATCTTAAGATTTCCCAACAATCACAATGGGAAATCTTGTTAAAATCAATTATATGAGAAGCAGGACATGAAGGTGGCTTAAGGGAAAGTGGAAAGAGAAAGGAGTGCAGATTGTTAAACACATTGGGGGTCATTACAACCTCGGCAGTCTTTTAACAAGACCGCTGAGGGACTGCCGTGTGGAAGACCGCCAGTAGTGGCGGTTTGCTGCTCGGCGTATTATGACTGTTGGCTGCTCTCCGTCCTTTTTAGGACGGAGAGTCGCCAACAGCCATACTGGCAGGCGGCGGGGAAGTGGAGGTTGCTCCACTTCCACCGCCACGTCAACAGAACACCGCCCCCGGAATCACGTCCTGTGATTCGGCGCGGTGGCGTTCTGTTGGCGGTGTGGTGTCGGCGGAGCAGCCCCCATGGCTCCCGTCCCCTCACAGAGGATCGACGGAACAGGTAAGTCGATCGTCCGTTTGGGGAGGGGGGTGTTGCGTGTTTTGGGAATGAGTGCGTGTATGTATGTCTGTATGGATGTGTGCGTGTATGTCTGTACATGGGTGTGCGTGTCTGACTCTGTGTGTGGATGTAGGCATGTATGTCGGTGTGTATGCGTGTAAGTGTGTAGGTGGTGCCTGCGTGCATGTCGTGTGGGAATGAGTGAAGTGATGTTGGGGGTCGGGGTGGGGAGGGGGGCCCTGCCACCTTTGGCGGGTGGCAGGGGTGGTGGGGGGTGTAGTGCTTACCGCCATGGATTTCATGGCTGTTACTACCGCTGGAAATCCACGGCGGTAAGCCGGGTCAAAATACCGGCGGCGGTATTGTGACGCCGCCAGGCTGGAGACCCAGGTCTCCAGCCCAGCGGTCATCTCCGCCCTGGCGGGCGGAACGGAGAAGCGGCGGATGAACCGCCATGGTCATAATACTGAAAAAAATACCGCCAGCCTGTTGTCGGTCTTACCGCCGCTTTAACACCGTCCGCCAGGGTTGTAATGACCCCCATAATTTTTTTAACTAAGCTAAATTTTTGAAGGCCTTCAATACATGGAGGATAGAGAGAGTGTGTGTTTTTGTCAGTGTGGGCGTGTAAAAATCACAGGTGAAATCTCCCATACCCTTCACATTACACAACTGAAAGCACTTGAACCCAACTATTTAGTATTTATTACAGAATGCATTTTTAGGGGGGTGTAACACCCAAACACCGTCCTCCCCTGGAGCTACACCCCTGAAAAAGTAAAGTGCAAAAAGTTCATTAAAACACCATACTCACTGGTTCCACGTTCCCACAAACCCATCCCAAATAAGTTAGAGAGAGAGCTGAAACAAGAAAACAGTCTGGTAAATGATGTTAATCACTAATGGCACTGTGACACATGTTCCGTGCAACATAAAAGGAGCTTGGCATGCTACGCTTTCGACAGAAGAGCTCCTAAGCTGTTCAATTTATTGCTTGTATGCAGTGGACAGAGCAATTGGTCTACCTTTTCTAAATCCATGCTAAGCCACTTACTGAATTCTTGTTGCAGGGATGCTTATGTTGACCTCATGCTCTTGTTCCTTGCCAACCCGATCCCGTTCCTAGTTCCCCTTCCTATACTCTCACTTATCTGATTTATAGGCAAACCTCAAGCATGGCAATTGTTTTGCCAAATCTGGCACTCATGTGCCTAAGCCTAAGCAGAGTACTATGCAGTGGCCTCCCAATTGTTGACTTCGAGGCCGGTTGAGCAGGACAGATGTACAAATGTTATGCTTCTGGAAAGATGTTTTGTCCCACAAACTATTTTTCATGTGAAAACTGCTGAGATCATTAGGATGGTCGAAACCAAGAGTTAGATGTACAAAGATTTTTGCCAGTGCCAAACAGAGCTACCATTGGTTCACGTTTTAAGATACTGCAAAAGCCCGGACATGATAATTAAATAGAACTTTTGAGAAAATCGTCTGTATGCAGTTTTAACAAGGCCTTTTGGTCTTTGTTTACTTTAACCATCAGTCAGGGATCACTAAAGGAGCTTTAGTACATATTTAAAAGTGCCTTTATCTAATATTTAGGCCTTAAAGTATGAATTGATAAGGGGCATAAGTACCAGCTTTAAGTAGTTTTCCTGACTGCTGTACCAGCAGGAACATTAAAATACCAGTCATACACCTAACAAAAAGCAAGGTGACAGCCCTAGAGCCAGACTCTCTGATTCTGTAAATCAGAAAATGTGAGACTGGTAAAAAGCTTCTTCTAATTTAATAAACCAATTTAAAGATTTTGAAAAGTTTTTCAGAATGGCAAAACGGATTTAGAAATGAGATACCAATTCGGTGTTTGGAAGGAGCGTTTTAGGTGTTCACAAAAATTACTGGCCACAAAAATTCAGTTCTCAGTTTGAGAACACTTATTGTGACCAGTAATATAACACATCTGCCTCAAAGTTATGTCTTGATGGCTTTTCAATATCCTAATGAGAATTTCTGTAGGTTCAGCAGGGTTATAATTTGACTTACTTTGTTGAAAAACGCTAAAACAGTTGAGTGGCCATTCACTTAGTAACCCTCAACGACGGCTCAGATCTGCCACCCAGCAGTTGGTAATTTAAGATTTGCCACTCATTACACAGTATTCCTCAGAGCATGGTCAGATTTGCTACTCATTATTTAGCAATTTTCGGTTTATGTCCTGATTTCCTCATTCTCACTTCTACTGTTTGATTTCCTTTTTTTCCACTCTGGGTGATATTTAGGACAGAAGTACCTCATCAACCAAGGAGATGACAATGATTGAATGGGTGTTGACATAACTCTCGATCCCAAATTGTATTTCCTTCAAAAAGCTCACATTCAGCTGTAACTCTGGCATTATAATTAGAACCTGCAGGCTGAATGTGTGTGTTCTTTGAGAATGCAAGTGCATGTTTGTATGGGCTTGTAAATAACTTTATGTATGTTAGCCAACAAATTCTATGAGCTACTATTTTCAAGTCAGAATGGGAAGAAACACTAGTAAGATCCAGTTATGGATGCCACAACATTGCTACTACAGCCTTATAGCCTGCTCCTAAGGGCTATACCGGTTGTTAAAGGCCTTGAACCTGCGGCAAGGGCCTATAACAAGGGAGAGGGCTTTAAACAACCGGTATAGCCTGAGGCAGAAGGGCTATAAGGCTATCAGAACATTTCATCCACCAAGGGTAGAACATTCTGGGTGAAAAAGGGAGAAACAGATAGTCAAACATTGGAATTTTGGAACTTCAGTGTGGTGATTAGAATGTTGGATAGGATAATGGTCATTATTGGAAATGAAATATGGGGATGGAATTGTTGGGAGGAAGAATGTTGTTGACAGCAGTTACTGAGGGGGCGGTTGCTGGTTCATGATGGGGTGGCATTGCTCTATTACAACAAACCTTTTACCTACATTAAATATTAGAACCGTTCCTGTACCATCCTTTGCGTGTTTCCATTCTTTACAATGGCGACGTGGCGGACAGGAGCAATTATAGTGTAACTATTTGTGCTCTGAGGATTGAGAATATTCAGGAGACTTACTTGTGAGTCTGAGCATAGGAGCGGGGAGAACAGGAGAGAAATGCTGTGGATCCTTTGGTCGATGCTGTGTGCTGATGCATTTTGGCATCGGTGCCACTGTGTGCGTGGAGAGGAGCACACGCAGGGTCTGCATTGGAGTAGTGGAGAGGAGCAAGTGAGCAATACAGTGCGTGTGGAGAGGAGCACTTGCACGGTCTACGCTTTATAGAATGCATACTCTCTTGTGATTTGCTCGTAATTCTTCAAGCCATATTGATAAAAGCAAGCCCTATTTCCTACCAAAAGCACATTAGACGACGTACTGGTGGCCATCTTTACTAGTTGGGAGGAATTCCACCAAAACATATTGATTACACAGAGATAGGCACACTGGTATTCTGCCTGACATCTGCATGTGATTACACCATTGATGACGGTTTGTTCCTCATTTATACACGGTGATAGGCACACCTATATTGTCCTGTCATTTGCATATGGTAATGTGCGCACCAAAGTAGACTCAAAACACGAAGTGTGCACTCGGTGATGCACACACCTTCAACAACAAAGAGGTACTTTCTGGACAACGATTTTCTCAAGTGTGCGAACTGTGTCGGTGATGAGCACACCTTTTTACATTTTGTTTTTCTTTTCAGTTTGGGGTTGAGCACTACAAAATTATTCGGTGGTGCGTACAACATAATTGAACCTATTGTATCTCATGATATTTAAGAGAAAGGAAGTGGTTGTGCAAATACTTTTTAAATTATATATTGAGAAAAAAATGATTAATATTTACCTTCCACCCTTCTTCTTGGCTGAGCCAGGAGATCCACCTATTCAATGGGAGTTATGTTTAGACTTTGAAGCATATGTGGAGGTACTGTCGGATGGGGAATGTACACCTGAGAGAAAGTTATGGTTACCTAAACACAGACTAGGGGCTATAGGTTTGAGAGAGTTTAAAAACCTTCCAGAATTAGATAATGCTGGTGAGGAACATGTATATAGATGTGCTCTGAAACAATTACAGGAACATTAACAGAGTCACGGAAAAATATAGGTTTTAGTCTAGAAAACAAAAAGAAGATGAATCAGTATGTGGCAGTGTTCAGAGGACTTCGTGTAACTTGTGCTTTTGAACATATGACGTGTGACCAGGTTTTGAGGGACCAGCTATTGATGAAAACTAAATAATTAAAAAAATACAGGAAAAACTTTGGTCTTCAGGAGAATTTTCTTTAAAAGCTGCGATAGAAGTTGCAAGCGGTATTGAAATAACAGAGAGGTGTATATAGGTTATGAGGAAAGAAAATAAGGACAATGGTACAGTATGTGCCGTTGGTGATGAGAAAGGTGGAAAGGATAAAAAACATATTGTCATCCGTACTGATCATACTAGCAACAGAAATGATCCAATGGATAATTGTAAGGCATTATTTTGTTTTAGATGTGGCTCTAGTACGCATTTGGCAAATACTAAAGTGTGCCCTGCTGTTGGCAAGATTTGCAATGCGTGTAAGAATAAAGGACATTTTTTTACGTGTGTGTAAAAGTTTTGGGAAAAAAGTGAATTGCATTCTGGAGGGTTTTAATGATGCCGAACTCGAGTATGGTATGCAAGATGTTGTGTTGAGTATACAGAGTAGGAACATTAAAGGGAAAAATATTCAATTACCAAAGTGTTGGTTAAATATTGATTGTACGCTAGTGGAAGCTATGGTGGATTCTTGTGCATGGTATACCATAATGGGAAAAAATGTATTTGACCAGTTATGGCCTGGCAGAGAATTAGAGAATACTAACATCAGTCCATGTAATTACTCAGGTCATAACATTTTTATAGTAGGGACGATGCAAGCTGAGTTCAAATTTGCTGGGAAAAGATGTTCAGGAGAAGTGCTTATTGCTAAAAAAGGGGCTATGATTTTAGGTTGGCCACATATGACAGAACTTGAAATGAAAGTGGACCCCAATGCTGATCCACCTGTGTATGTAGCAGGCGAGTGTAGTATCTAGAGTACAAACGATACATATTATGACTTAAGGAAGGAATTTTCAATTTTTTTTAGTAGTCAGGTAGCATGACAAATTTTAAACACACCATGGTTAAAAAAAAAATGCCATACCTGTAAGACAGAAATTGAGGAATGTTGTGTTTAATTATAGGGGGAAATTAAAAGAAATATTACGTGACGTATATGAAAAGGACTCTATAGAACTGATTGAAAGTTCTGATTGGGTACCTGCAATTGGAATTTCATTGAAATTAAATGGTGATTTCAGACTTTGTGTGGATTTACATTCTCTCAATGATGCTATTTGGGTGGATGCTTTTCCATTGCCAAATTTGCAGGAATTAATGTCACCTATTGGTGATGCTAAAGTCTTTTCGACAAGTGACTTAGCTAATGCTTACCATCAAATACAACTGGATCCGGATTCTAAATATTATACAGCTTTTATAACACCTGAATGGATGTTTCCGTACAAAAGGATGCCAATTGGTTTGGCTAGTGCGTCTGCTGTATTCAAAAGGGAACTGTCTAGAGTACAGTCAAATATAACTGGTGCAAAAGTATTCCAGGACAACATATTGATATTCAGGAAAGGCAAAAATGAACATGATTGTATACTGAGAAAATTATTACAAGCATTAATGGAAAATGAGTTGACACTGAAAGAACAAAAATTTAATTTGGGGAAACATCAAGTGGAATATTTAGGTCATATTATTTCAGAGGATGGCATTCGTCCAAAGATTAGCCACATAAAAGCTATCTGTGATGCCCTTGAGCCTAATTGTAAAGAAGAATTGATATCTTTTTTAGGTTTGATAGAATTTTATTCACGATTTGTGTAAAATTATGAATCTAATGTGGAGATTATACAAGCATTACTAAGGAAAAATGCAACATTTTGCTGGAAACAGGAACATAGTGAGGAATTTGCAGCTATATAAAAAAAAAATTGTCAATGTATCAATGTTCAAAATCATTTGATGGGGTGCAGAATGCGTTATCTCTGTGGATGCTAGTGGGTACAGAATTGGTGCTGTGTTATCCCAAAAAAGGAATGGAAATGTGTGGGTGGTTGGTTATGCATCCCTCACTTTGCCACATGCAGAAAGGAATTATTCCGTAATCGAAAGAAAATGACTAGCTTCAACTTGGGCTGTGCAACGATTCAGAATGTAGATATGGGGTCGCAAATTTAAAATATGCAGGGACCATAAACCACTGGTAAACATTTTGAGTCCTGGAGGTGGAAAAAACCTCACTCTGCGATTAGCGAGACTTGTTTCAAAATTGCATATGTACCATTACGAGATAATGCATCTGCCAGGGTAAAATAATTATGTGGCGAATGGGTTGTCTTGGTTGCCTTTGAACAATGAAAATGTTGAGAGATTGACAATAGTAAGTGTGATGTAGCATTCACATATGATAATGTGGTGTCTACCTAAAATTATAAAACAGAGTTGGAACTATCCGAGGAAAGGTGGATGACGGAAATGCAAAAGGATGAAATATTATCAAGGGTAAAGGAATTCCTTAAGAAGGGGTGGCCGTCTGAACGGCAGTTACAAAGCTAATGCGGTACATATTAGAAAGTCAAGGATGAATTATCTATATGTAATAGCATTATTTTGAGAGGTGACAAAATAGTACCTCCCTATGGAATGTGAGAAACTATTGTTAAGTTAGGACATGAAGGTCATAATGGTATAGCAAGTACCAGGAGGAAGATAAAGGAGAATTTTTGGTGGCCGGGTCTGGATGGTATGGTGGACCATTGGGTCAAGTGAGTGCAATGCATGCAAATTAAGTGATAAGATAGTTAAACCAGCGGTAGTACCTTTACAAATGGTTGAATTGCCTGATGGCATAAGTTAGCAATTAATTTTATGGGACCGTTTGCTACATTACCTTCCAGAGAGGCATATGCTAGTGCCCTTATTGATTATTTTTCTAAATGGGCAGTAGTTCGTATGGTTGGTAACGTAACCATGGATGTGGTAATTGATTTCTTAGAAGATGTATTTTCCAGGGAAGGCATTCCTGAAACCTTAGTATGAGATAATGGTGTAAAACTCACGTCTAATAAAAAGCAATCTTTCTTAAAATTTGTGGAGTGAACCATGTAAGGGTGTCATTAATTCATCCAGAAGGTAATGGTCAAGTTGAGAGGTTCAATAGGGTAGTTAAGGAGGCGATACAGTTAGTGTTTAAATCCAAACTATCATGGAAAAGAGCTCTTCAAAGTAGGCCACTATCTTACAGAATTATAACCCATTCTTTAAAAGGTAAGACACCATTTGAGTTGTTGCGAGGGAGGAAGCCGTCTTCCAAGTTAATTCCATGGTGGTTAAAGAATAAGAAACAAGAGGAGATATTGACAGATACTGATAGTCAAGTAAGAAAGCAAGTGCAAAAGTACCAAAGTCAAGTGTTGAATAGAGTTAATAGAGGGAGAACCTTGCATAATATTGTGGCAGGGCAGTATGTGTGTGTAAGGAACCCTGGATTAAAAAGGATTAGTAAGGTCCCAGAAAAATAGTGAAGGTTTTGGATGGTGCTGTTAAGCTTTAAGATGGTAGGATACATTATTTGCGGCACATTAACTTGTGAAAAGAGGTTTACATACATGAGAATGAGGATTATGGGATGCAGGATGATATTGATGGGTATTTGTTGGGGAGTGATTCTAAGTTGCAGCCAGTTGTGTGTCCTGATATACATTCAGATGGTGGCAGTGGTATCAGAATTAATACCGGTGCCAGTGGTAATAATTCCAGTAATGTGGCGTTTGGAAATAATAGTGTTCGGAAAAGTATTTGTGTGCCTATTCAACGAAGTCAGAGAGAGAATGAATTACAAGGGTACCTTAAAGAATTTGTAATGAAATGTAAACACTTGTTCACTGTGTTTGGAATGAAGATAAATATCCAGAATCTGGGTAAAGTTCGTGTCTTACTAGAGTTGTTATCCTATATATTTAAAAAATGTAATTTCACATCTCTGACATATCTATTTTTATTTTGAAGGGATAGATGTGTGGTGATTAGAATGTTGGATAGGATAAAGTTCATAATGGAAACGAAATGTGGGGATGAATTGTTGGGAGGAAGAATGTTGTTGACTGTAGTTACTGAGGAGCGGTTGCTGGTTCATGTTGTGCTGGCATTGCTCTATTACGATGGACCTTTTACCTACATTAAATACTGGAACCGTTCCTGTACCATCCTTTGCGTGGTTCTGTTCTTAACATTCAGGCTTATATCTGCCATTATGAGGCCGGAGATTCTCCACTGTCTTCAATTCAGTGTTCCAATGTTTTAATAGTTGTTAAAGGCCCTGAATCCAAGTTATACGCCTGAGTTGCACACAATGGCCTATAACAAGGATGACGGTGCTACAGCCTAAGGCAGATGGGCTATATCATCCTCTGAGTGTAAACATTTCTAAATTAAACTGGGAGAACCATAAAAACAAACACTGAAATGTTAGAAGATCTATACCAGCCATTATTAGTCTTGAACTAATGCATTGTCTTTATTGGAGCCCTCAACATTATACTGTTCTATTTCCATTTATGTAAGACATGATCATGGTCTTGATGTAGCAGAACTATTATTGCTGCCGTTGATGTCACAGTAATCATCTACATGTGGCAGTTTGTATTTTGTTATTTTAAACACTAATAGATTAAATGTAAAGTGGTGCACTGAAAACCAATGTTAAGGTGCATTCAATGTAGAGTACTGATTTTGAATGATGTGGTATAGCCATCAAACTTTAAGTATGATCATTCGTTTTAATTTCATGTGTTTGCTTCTCATGTTAATTAACAGTTTTCACTAAAACGATAATACATTATAAGAAGGAAGTGTTTTAATGTTACATGCAAATGTTGAAAATGCAGCTAATGAAATGTATTAACAGAGTTATTTCCTTTTAAATCTACTGTAAGATGAACACTGACAAAGCTTATAATGATGAATGTTATATGTGCATTTCTTGATATAAAGGAATGTGCCATTTTAATTCAAGTTAGTTAGCCTAAGTGAGTGAGAACTGCAGGACCGTATCCTGACTGTGTTGAAAAATGTTTAGTTATTCTTGCTAATATCATATTCAGATTCTGTTCTAATGAATTGGTAGCTTGGAAATAGATGTCCTATTGTTTGATGCAGAGTGTGCCCGATAAAGTAACCTTGAGCCCAGAACATTGAGGAACTGGGGAAATGGACTGGATACATTTGTTTAAAACTGTACAGATGAGCTAGGATGGATGTCTTTCACATGTGGGTAATGGGAATATGTCTCTATGTTGCAGTTCCATGTAATGCGGTGAACTTTGGACAGTGAAACCTTCTGATTAATGTCATGCAGCTGATGGACAAATCATAAGTCACTTTGTACTTTAACAGAGTTCCCCAGCTGGATGATCAGCATTGTGCTCCTCCCTCTCCTTCATTCCATCCTTCTTTCTGGATCCCTTGGACTCTGAGATATACAGACCTCGCCACCCTTACCCTTTATTTCAATGTTTGTTGAGACTTGAAACTTTTTCCCTGACCGGAGAAGAAGATACTTGATTGAGCTTCTGAAATGTTGACACCTTCCCTTTATACCCACTTACTTTTTTGTCAACTTTGTTTAGTTGTCTTTTGTCCCAGCTGTAATTTTTCCAAATTCTTTTTGTCCTTTTTACTTTTTGTCCTCATTTGGCCCAGCATATGTGAATTTGTGATTTGACACTTTGCAGGGATTCCCTTGCTCCAGCTATTTAAACTGAGGTGACTTTTAAACTGCTTTCATGCTTAAGAGAACTGAAGTGCACAGAATGTTTTGTACGACGAACATTACCAACTTAACACTGGAACTATCTAGAGTCTCTTAATCAAAGGAGGAATCCCAGGGTTGCTGTAAAAGTACCCTCACTCATCAATCTGGTTTGTAACACGGGGCCCGAGGAGACACCGAAGATTTACAACAGGGTGAGGCACCTTGATGAATGTTTGACAATATGGTCCACCCCCTCGGAGCCACCATGTTGCCGGAAAAGAGGACAAAACAGGTATAGATGCAAGAGGCGCTACTTTGACACACAAAAGTAACTGAAAAGACACTTACGGTGCATGCCTTAGGGTGCATGCACGTTATATAATAAGGTTGTGACGAAATCCTTGTTGACTCTGATGGGCACAGGGAAGATGGCTGAAACATGTTGACCACACAAAAAGGGATATAGGAGAACCCTAGAAGTCCCTAAGAAATATCCCCCAATTTTTTTATCTTCTCCAAGAGCAACAATAAATAAAGAACCATATTGGCTGGTAGGCCTGGAGATAAGTTTAAATCACTAGGACCTCACGCACTAAAAAGAAAAAACGAGCTGTGCAGTAAATCTGGCACTGAGGCACACCATGGGGGCTTTCAGCTCCCAGAGTGGGAACTCGATAAGTGAAGCATGTCACCAACCAGGTTCTTTTACAGCAACACTGGGTTTCCTTCTTTTATTAAGATCGTCTAGATATTTCCAGTGTTAAGTTGGTAATGTTGTTCATCCTAAACTTTTGGAAGTTATGAATGTAGGGAAGACTGACAAACTTCCCCTTCTCTCTCCCCAAATGTGTTTTTTGGATATCCTTTTGTATTGCCATTGTCAAACGTTCAGTCCCTTTGAAGTTAGTTCACAAGAATCTTTTTCAGTCCCTTGGTCAAACCATGGTGATTCTGTATCTTTATAATTTTGTTTTTCGATTCATTTACATAAATCTAAGCCTAAATCTGTAATAAAACCCTAAACTTTATTTCAGACTGGAGTTTTTATTGCATGGCCAAATGGGTCATGAAATTTGTTTGAAATTTTGACTGCCCGTTTTCCCCCCTACACCATGCTGGTTAAAAAGATTTCTTGACCTTGTTTAAAACATAACCTGAGAAATGCTTTATCATTCTTCACACAGCCAATGCACCAGATGCTAAAATAAACTTAACATGGAAGCTCGCAGACTACTCCGTAAGATTGAAACTGGGGAATCAACTTTCCTTCATAATCAAAGTATTGGTCACTTCAGGATTTGTTCTATATTTGTGGCAACATACAAATAGACTGCTACTCTGTGAATTATGTTATTTAACATGATATTTCTGCAGCAGGATATGATTTTCAAGATAGCTGCCTTAGTGGAAGGCCACATCAATTCACTTTCCCTGTCAGCTCTGTCGTTCATAGCATTGTGTTCACCCACCCGGGCCCTCAAAGATGCCCTTTTTTCAATAACTTCAAAGCAGAATCACACTTCTGCCCTCTCAGGGCAAAGTAGCAGACAATTACAGAACCACATGTATTCATGTTTCTTACTCTAGTAATTGTGCAAAGTCAACCTAGCCTAGCTGAAAGGATTTACATCTGAGAGACAGCACAGGACACACACTTTTAGCCCCAGAAGCGCAACAAGTAGGGAACAGTGCAGAATTAACAGTGATAACTGGTGCTTGGTGACAGGCCACATAGGTGTGTTGTGGAGCAGTGGTAAGCAAAAAGCAGTGGAAGAAACCGTGCCTACAAAGAGCAGGAGCTGGCATGAGAAGATGTGGATCCCCTGAGGATCCCCTGAGGTGCAGATGTGTAAGGCTCGTGCAGAAGACCCTTAACTGAAGCATATGATGTAAAACAAGAAGTGACTTCTGCAAGATGTAGCGAGAAGCAGTGACAACAAAGGGTTAGATCAATAGTGTCTGACGATGGGAATGAAGGTTTGCAGGTGCTAACTGAAACGGGAAATCGCTTTCCATACCTCACATGTATGGCACAGATTTATTGTCTTGGGCCAACATCAGACATCACTGGGCTAGTAAGACTCGGGGATTTAACAAGTGTAGGGGAGGTGGAAATAGAAGCATTAGGATCTAAGTATAAGAAATAAGAGGTGATAGACTATTGGGCACCAGAGTAAAGGACATTTTAACAAAGTAATTGCTGTGCGTAGATACAAGTTTTTTTTTTTTTTTACCTTGTGTTAAACCATCATTAACTTGGCTTAACGGGAAATAGTTAAGATGTAACAGTCACAAGAGTCCAGATGCCCAAGAGATGCCATTTATTAATAAGAAATAACTAATCTATTATTTTTCATGATTATAATTATATTAATATATATATCTCAGACAGAATCCAGAGATAGTGTATGAGAAGTAATAGGATGTGTCGGGTCATGCTAGAGTCTGAATGAGAGTGCGATACAGAGGCCTTGTTTAGCATAGTCTATCATAAATCCATTTAACACACTACCAGTGGGAAAACATAATATAATGTGAAATAATTCAAATTTAAATTAAACATGTGCCATAACAATTGTTGCAAAAACGTAGCACATTTTGGGATTTAGGCATCTGAAAAGATACCAAGAAAAACTGATTTCAAAAAGTTTGGAAAACACCACTGAAATAGACAAACACTGAAAGCAGAAAAGCCTAGTCATTCTGTAGGGGGTCTTCTAAATAGTTTTGCTTTTTTTTTTTTACTGAGACAATGTGACAGTGCACTTAAACAAGGTTATTTCATTCTTCAAACCTGCCTTAAAAACAACTGCTGAAACTTTCTATTATGAGTTACTGAAAATCAGAAATGGCATTGAAACCCTAGTGTAGTTTGAAATTCACCATACTACTGTTAACGGGCGGCCAGAGAATGACTCGCACCTCTATATATTCATGGGTCACAATGCACCACCTTGTGTCCCTATAGTAAGAACTATCCATGCCCCTAAAGCCTTATATGTCTTTCTATGACATAAAAAAATCATTAGACCAGTCACAAAACTGACGCATGTTTGGCTACTTTAGAGGGGCTAATGTCCAAATGAGCATGGTCTGAACTAGCTTCACCTTGGTTGGAGCACCTTAATGTGCATTAAATCCCTTATCCTTAATAGCATCTATTCTAATTTCTAACTGTGCTTTTCAAGCTAATTACTCCAAGAGGGGAGAAACTTGAACTTGTTATTTTTTTTATTTTTTTTTTAACTTGGTCGTTCATAGGGCACAATGTCCAAGTACCTCTTTTACAATGATGAGAAGAAATGTTTATGGTCAACGCATTCCACATCTATTCAGCAGTTTGCTGGATGGAGCAAAGCAGGAGAGCAAAACACAAACACTCGATATCCTTCTTTGAAATATTATGTTTTACAGCCATACTTAGAAAAGATCCTGTGATCCTGCCACATAGCTATTCATACCTCCCAGTTGTGCCTTTTTTTGAAAAACGATTCTGACTTTCAGGCCTATACCTTAGGTATAGTACAGGTGGGCTCGCGGGAGGGAAAAGGAGCGGAGTGGGGAGGGGGGCAAAAAACAATACAATAATTTTAAGAAAACATACCTATTTCCTCGCAGCTCCTATCCGCTCTGCTTTGCTCCATCATGCATTGCAGGCAGAGGCTACCAGCCTGCGGTGTGACCAATCCTACCACTGCTTTCATGCTGCCAGCAGCCTGAAAGCAGCAGTAGGATTGGATGGAGGGCACAGCCTGGGCACTCCGAGGCAAAGTGGGAGCCTCTGCTTGCTCTCTCCAACCCTGCTACGCAGTGCCGGGTTGGAGCGTGCCTAATGCACATGCATGTTTGGACAGCTTGAGACGACCTGGCCAAACATACATGCACACTGAGGGGTAGTGCTGTGTACTCCACCTCTGTCCCTGTCAAGCCCGTGGCCTGACTCCTTTTATGGTAAAAACATAATAAAAAGAGTATATTATGTTTATACTGTAAACATTTTGCAGCTGCTGCTGGTGGTAGGGACCAGGGCTGGAGGGGGGGTGGGGGGGGGGTGAAGCTCCTACACTATAGTGGATGAGCGGTCCCTGCTATAGCAGACGATTGCTCCCCTTCTTTTTAATTCTTAAAGTCTGATTGCTAAATGTTGTTTTAAAAATAAACACAACACATTCAGTGGCCTAACATCAAGCTAGCATTCAATGCAGGAATAGCAAGCAACACAGCAAAAAAAATCAAAGACAGCTGTAATTTCAACTGACCGGGGCTCTTGCTAGAAAACTATCAATTGGGGTCTAAATCTAAAATATATATATATAAAATCAACCTAGTATATATGGGGTGTTCCTCAATAGAAGCCAATGAAGCTTGACCAAGTGAGAGAAACGTATTATTCTCAGCTGAAAGTTATCCTATCTGCATGAGTCAGGATTTTACTCCCAAGAAAGCACAGACCATCCGTGAGGGAAAGAATTTGGTCATTAGCACAATGATAGCCTTACTGTTCTCACGAAATCCCCCTTCCACTTACCAAATCAGAAGCAATGTTATTCTCACAGGAAATATGCAAGGAACTACCCCAAACCCAAAGGATTCTGGGCCTTCTAGACGCACAAAAACTAGCAAGCATATTCAGTGTTACATGATGTTTCAAACTAATATGAAACATTTATATTTGAAAAGTGTTAATAGACTCTGGGCTGTGTACGTGTTTGCCAACACTACATTCCATGTAAATATATGAACATGTTAAAAGGCAAAATATCAATTTTCACAGTTGGAAAGCAACATTTTATAAGATTTGAGAGGGGGGTTTGGAATAAACAGGTAGCATATGTCCTACCTCACAATTAAAAAAAAAATACTTTTATACTTGTCTCCTTCAAATGTACTCTTTTTGACTGCTGTCTCTGCAGTTTTGGTTTCCTGTGTTGGCTTTGATGCAAGATTACACCTTTGTGGCTGTGAGCAAATCACTACCTCTAACTTAATATGTAAAATAGGTAATATAGAAAAATTTGGAAAGTAAAAATGTTACGTAAAAATATTTTAAAGTGTTTTTTTTCTGGCAGGATGAGCGGCCAAGAATCACAAAGGTGGGTGGGGAATGCAAAACAACGTGGTAGAGGGTGGGGAAATCAACACAACATTTTGGGGGGCAGTGAACAGGGTCGCAAGCAACAAGGGTAGGGCAGCAAGCGGCACAAGAGGGAGGCAAGGAAAAAAAGGATGGGTAGGCTAGCAACAAGGACTAGGCAAGGAAACACATGCACCCTTATGGAGCCAGCAAATGGCAGTGAACCTAACAAATTATAAGTAATGGGTGGGCTCTAAACCCCGTAAACAAAATATCTTGCAAGCAGCAGCACATGTGCTGTTTTAGGGAATAGATGTGGAAAACATTTTCCTACATGGTTTTCCCCAAACTGTTGTAATGGGGAGTAATTCTATCCCCTCCCAAAAAGTTCCAGATACTAGTGAAATTGATAACTCCAGGGAGGCGCAGGACCGGCGATCACCAGGCTAGTCTCTGGTCCATTCATAATGTGCCTCAAAGTCAAAACTGAGTTGCTTTTTGAGTGCACTGTGGATACATTACCACCACCATATTGTGGTTTACTCTTCAAAACATAACCTTCTCTCCCACCACTAGCATCACTAAGACCTAACTCCATATTCTAATCATCCCCAAATCTTACCATTTGTTTGCCTCATTTTTAGGTCGAGCCTAGGCAGCGCACATGTGCTCTCGACATGCTGTAATCTTCTTCTGTGGGCTTTCACCACGCCCATCACACGTCCATCGCTTTCATTTGTTCCTTGGCCTGCCTTTCAAAATTCCTTTGGTTTGTTAGGTAAATTCTTTATGTTTTTCCCACCTTGAGGCTGTTTTATTGCCACTTTGAAGACCGACCCTGTTACATGGATTATTGCAGGATCAGCCATATACCTTAGTGTCTGTGCACTACTTTTTTCTTTTGTCCCCCCGCTTCGAGTTCGTGCTGGTATGTTGTTTCTTCCTCTGGCATCTCGCTGTTTCTTTGCGGTGTCTGCACCTGACAAAGGCTGCAAGCTGGGGGGGGGGTTATATTTTATATAGCATAAACTCAACCGGAAGACTGGGGAGCTTTGCATGAGCACCGGTTAAATTTGTAGCCACATTCCTAAATTCTTTGCAAGTTTAGCAGTTGAAAAATATACAAACTGGCGCCTTTTAAACAAAGAACACACAAGGGGAAACCCTCAATGCAGTTCTCTCCAGCACAATGGGAGAGCCGGTACTACAATATTCACTGCACTCAAGAAACTCACCCAATAATGCTTTGCTGGGCATTCCTTTTACAATACAATTTTGCCCATGACAGCCTGTGGTGGCCCTCGAACAATAGGACCACCACTAAAAAGTTCAGCATGACGTGCTCTTTCTGTCCAGCTCATCTTCCGGGTACCCACACTAGGTTGTGGGGGACCCCAAAATCATAAACTCTCCCACAATTCATTGTCTTTTTAAGATCTCTCATGGCTGCAGTTTATGCTTTACAGCTGGCAGTAGCTTTCGTTCTAAGGGCCTTGCTTGTAATAAAATTCTAGTAGATCTGATAGGCCTGAAAATGTGTAATGCACTATGCCCTGAAAGGGGTGAATATATAGTTACATTGCAATTCGCTTTGCTCTTTTCATGTGATTACGCCCTCTAGGTGCTGACTATGTGGGTACATAACCACATTTCTCCCAAATGCTACTTTTATTGTGGTGCTTTCTAGAGAATGTTCTGACCATTACAGTCTTATGCCAAGTGTATGAAGGAATGTATAAACGCAATTTATTTCTGGTATAGGTTTAATGTGCGGCATGGCTAAATACTTATAAGGTCCCAAAGCTGAGACCTATTGGCTATGCCAATGCTTGTTTTAGTTGGTTGCACCCCTATTGCATGTTGGAAAAATTCAGGCTCACTCTCATCTAACCATAACAGTAACTCGAACTTATATGAGGTTTCATACTAGATTTCTTTCACTTCATATGCTATCAATTACTCAGCTTATCGACTTTTGGAAAAGTGGAAGGCTGACTCAACTTTTGACCTGCAAATCATATTTCAGCTGTGTGTGTTCAACTCAATCTCAGTGGCTAAAGCCCCTGTTCAACTGCCCTGGCGAACCTCAAACCTGTAAAGAGTTAATGGAGAACCCTGCGGGCTCTCCATGTGCGCCTGACGTGCTCTGCGTGTCCGGGAGGGGCACGGAGCACGAAGGTATAAATAAAGAGCGAACTGCGGGTGACGCAGTTCCATGCGTGTGTTAGCAGCAAGCACTGTCTGCGAGTGTTTCTTTAAGACGCAGGGGAAGGCCCTGTACATTGGCGACGAGCGGGATCGAAATGCTGTGCAGTAGAAGAAAGTGCAATCAAATATCGAGGCCACGCTGAAAAAAAACGTACCGGGAGGAGAGCGGAGCAGTGTCAGCGGCCGCGATCGTGGTGCCGGGCCGGTCGCCGAAGAAGAAAAAAAAGCAGGGTTCACGAAGGGAACCTCAGGAGCGCGACTGGCGGAGCGGACGACGAAGAAAAGAACCGGTCTCCCCACCGGGGAAACCCAAAGACGGTGAGCCGCGCCCCGCGCCCTGCCCTGCACGGAACACACCACGTGGGGCTCCGACACCCCGCCCAGGGCGTCCCTCGCTGCCCGAGAGCAGCGCCACGCGAGGCTCCTAAGCCCCGCCCAGGGCGTCCCTCGCCGCCCGGGAGCAGCCGAAGTAGACGCGTGCTTCCCTGGCCAGCCGCGCGTCTCCTGCGAGGCCGGGAGGGAAGCCCGAAACAAAAGAAGAGACGCGCGGTGCACGCGCGTGTGTGCTTGCACACAAGAACAGTGGACCAGAGGCAAAGCCAGTTAGATGTGTGCCGCCCCCGGGAGGGGCTAAATAAATAAAATAAAAAAAGGAAAAGAAACATGGTTTTCGATAACAGAATAAGGAATATAAAGAGGAACATGATTACTGTCACAGAAAAATAAAGGGCAAGAAAAGGGGGGCAGAAGAAGAAAATAAAAGGAGAAAAGGAAGAAGTAAGGAAGGCGGAGTCAAAAAAAAAAAAAAAAAAACAAAAAAAAAAACGAAAGGACAGCTTCACCTTGTGTACTGCACAAGGGTGAGAAGGGGCAAAGATGAGTGCCCCACCACAGGATGATGCCAATCCTCCACCGCCACCAGGGAACCCCCAGCTCCCAGCACAGTTGACCAACAGGGTTCACTCCTCGATCGTTTCGTTACCACCGTTTAGCCAACTAATTGACCCGGCTACCGCTGCACCCAGGTGGCGCTTGTGGATAAACAGGTTAGAAAACTACTTTTGTGCAACCAGGGAAACGGACGGGGAAGTGCGGAGGTCGGTAATGCTGTTGATGGGTGGAGATGAATTACAGGAGCTTTTTGACTCGCTTCCTGACACAGGGGACAAGGCTGATTTTGATACAGCAGTAACTGCTCTGAACAGGCACTTCGACCCTCAACTCAACTCGGATTACGAACGTTTTAAACTACGACAGGCCCAGCAGACTGAAATCGAGTCAATGGATATGTTTTATGCCAGGTTGAGAAAGCTAGCGAGCTCGTGCACAGGTCTCAACCAGCAAGAGGAGATCCGAGCGCAAATCATTCAAGGGTGCCGGTCGAATGCTTTGAGGAAGTTGATTTTGAGACAGCAGGGCATGTCCCTCGATGACATTCTAATTCTTGCAAGATCACATGAACTGTCGGCAGTACGAGCGGATGCGATGGCGGCTGTAAGAGGTCAGTCACTAGCGGCTGCGTCATCGTCTCGTGTAGTCCAGGTGAAGGAGGAACAAGTGGATGCGATTCAAGCACGCCCAGCAGCGCAGCGTAAAACAAGCGCTGCCAGACCCGGCGACAGGGCCTGTGGAAGCTGTGGGTATGACCACCGGCCAAACATGGGATGCCCGGCTAAAGGACAGTCCTGCAACCGGTGTGGCAAGCCAAATCATTTTGCCAAAGTGTGTAGGTCCAGGAGGAATAAGCCAGGAGAGCAGAAGGGAAGAGATACGAGTGTTAGAGCTGTATCCAAGGACACAGAGGAGGTGAGAGACCAGGCGATGGCGAGTGGCCCGGTCTTCGAGGAAGATGAAGAAGAGGACATATTCGTAATATCGTTCACGGGGGGCAAGGCACGGAAAAGGACACCGCCGCCCATGAGTGACGTTCATGTCAACGGCATGCTTGTCTCCGTACTCATTGACACAGGAGCGTCGGTCAATGTCATGGATGAAACGCTTTTCCACCAACTAATACCTGCCCCGCCACTGACCCAGACAACTACTAAGATATACAATTATGGAGGGCGAGACCCTCTTCCCCTCAAGGGAACAGTGGAGGTGGCTGTAAGCAGCGGAGAGAATTCAACAAAAACCAAGTTCTATGTGGTGGCGGGAGATCGTGGCACTCTGCTAGGATGTCGCACGGCAGAAGAGTTGGGACTAGTGTTTTTTGCACGACAGGTGTATGATACTCAAGTGGAACGCCTTCTCAACGAGTTTCCGCAGCTATTTGAGGGGTTGGGTCGGTTAAGAGGAAAACGCATCAAATTGCACATAGATCCCAACGTGGCTCCGGTGGCACTAAGGCATCGTCGTGTACCCTTTCATCTGAGACCTGTCGTTGAGAAAGAGCTGCAGTTGTTGGAGGACCAAGGGGTCATAGAGAAGGTGGATGGGCCTACGCCGTGGGTGTCGCCGCTGGTGATTGCGCCAAAACCCAAGCAGCCAGGAGCGATTCGTCTCTGTGTTGATATGCGACTGCCAAATAAGGCTATTCGAAGGGAAAGACACATAACGCCCACCATGGACGACATCATTGCAGATCTGAATGGGGCACAGTGGTTCTCCAAGTTGGATCTCAATGCGGGGTATCATCAGCTAGAGCTAGACCCGGAAAGCAGGAATATTACCACATTCTCGACGCATGTGGGGTTGAGAAGGTACAAGAGACTGAGCTTTGGAGTGTCCTCCGCGGCGGAGGTGTTTCAAAATGCGATTAGGGAAACCCTGTCGGGGTTACCAGGAGTAATCAACCTGAGTGATGACATTCTGATACACTCCAAGACGAGAGAGGATCATCATTGTCATCTACGTGCGAGTTAAAACGGCTATCTGAAGCAGGACTAACGCTTCATAAAAAGAAGTGTGCCTTTTACCAAAATTCGGTAGAGTTCTTTGGATATGTATTTTCGAAAGAAGGCCTGCAAGTGGACCCACGGAAGGCTGAGGCTATCCGTCAGGCCGCGGTTCCGCAAAGTGCCACGGAGGTTCGTAGCTTCCTAGGGATGGCCACGTACTGCGGGAGGTTTATACCACATCTAGCCACCATGTCTGAACCTCTCCGGCAGCTAACAAAAGGGCAACACCGATGGGACTGGACTCCAGAGGCACAACAGGCCTTCATGGATATCAAGGAGGCGTTGCTAGACAAGGCAACTATGGCCTATTTCAACCCCAGCAGAAAGACCGAAGTAGTGGTAGATGCGAGCCCCGTCGGGCTCGGAGCCGTCCTCTTGCAAGAACAGAGGTATCAGGAATGGGTCCCGGTCGCATATGCCAGCCGGGCGCTGTCGGCCGTTGAAACCAGGTATGCGCAGATTGAGCGTGAGGCTCTAGCCATCCGGTGGGCGTGCCGCCATTTTCACTTGTATTTGTATGGGCACGAATTTCAAGTAGTGACTGACCACAAACCTTTAGTTCCGTTGTTCGCTGGTTGCCCGCGTCTTGCACCTCCGAGGATTGAGCGATGGACCGTTCTCCTTCAACCTTATAGGTTCACTGTCGTTTACCGGCCAGGGGCAAATAATCCGGCAGATTATCTGTCTCGTCACCCTTGTTCGCAGGTGTCGGATGCGCAACAAGAACAAGATGAGGAGAGTACGGAAGTCTTTGTAAGCATGGTCGTGCAGTCGGCGTGTCCTAACGCCCTTCTCGTACCAGAGATTGTAAGTGCCACGCAGGAAGATATCATATTGAGCCACGTCAAAGATGCGTTGAGCCATAAAAAGTGGAAATATTTTCTAGAAAAAACACATGCGTCTCGCCCTGAACAGAGAGTGGCCATGCAAAGCATCTGGAAAGTGCGAGAGGAACTGTCTACTGATAATGAAGGATTGGTTCTACGGGGAAGAAGGATTGTACTTCCACAAAGTCTCTGGTCTAGAGTGATTGAGCTGGCACATCAAGGACATCAAGGGGCTGCTAAAACCAAAGCGAGATTACGTGCCAAGGTATGGTTCCCAGGTATGGACAGTCAAGTTGACGAGATGGTAGGGCAGTGTCACTCCTGTATCATCACGTCAGTGGAACCTCTGAATTGTCCGGTGATAACGGAGCCGGCTACTCTGAAACCATGGGCTAAAATAAGCATGGACTTTGGAAGTTTTCCAGATGGGAGGTTAACGGCTGTTCTGATTGACTCTTATACTAAATTCCCGGTGGTTGAGGTAGTGCCGTCGACGGCGTTTGAGAATGTGCGGCCAGTTCTACAAAAGACATTTGCTTTGTTTGGTTTGCCTGATGAAATTCGAACGGATAATGGTCCCCCATTCCAAGGACAAGAGTTCCGGTTATACCTTGAGGGTCTGGCAATTCGTCATCGGAAGATAACGCCTTACTGGCCTCAGGCAAATGGAGACGTGGAAAGGTTCATGCGAACTTTGAACAGGGCTCTTCGAATTGGTGTAGAGAAAAGGGAAGACAGCGAACAGTGTCTACACCAATTCCTGAGTGCTTATCGTCAAACGCCCCATAGTACCACTGGTTGTGCTCCCTCCTCTTTGATGTTCAAAGTATCTCCACGTGACTGTATTCCATCAGGTCCTAAATGGAGACCTCCTGTGTTGGATGTTAAAGCCACTCAAAAACGACGGCGAGCTACTAATCAGAGGGCGAGTGCCCAACGACGAGCAAGGTACCGAGGGTTCCAAGAAGGAGACCAAGTGGTGGTGAAATGTCGGAGAGGGGGAGGAAAGTTTATAACTCCGTTTGAACCCGAGATATGGGAGGTTATTGGTGTGAAGGGGTCCATGATCACTGCGGCCAGAGGAAGACAAAGAGTGACACGGAATGTGTCACATTTTAAGAAAGCTGGACGGAGGGAACCAATTGATGATGAAGGAGAGTTTGAGGACATTACAGGCGGGTCACCCGTGGTGACCAATGAGGTGGAGAGTGTCAGGAGGCCGGTGCTGACTGAACAAACCCTACCTGTTTATGCCCCTGGGAATGAAAGCTTGCGCACAAGAAGCCGAAGATATGATCTACGTCCTAATCCTGCACCGAGTAGTCAGTTGAAGGACTTTGTCTGTCATGTAGGCTGCTCGTAGTTGGAGTTCCGTTGCCAGGTGATTATAACAGGATGAAGACGGAAGGTCTGCTGGTTCGTAAGGACAGTGTTTTCGTTGAGGTGGACTGTTTACGTGTGTTTTTAGTACGAACTATTCCTAAGTGACTTTATACCGTTATGTGTTAATTTTGGTGTCAGTTTTGTTAGTTCCAGTCCCCATGTGGAGTAAAACATGGGGGGGATGTAAAGAGTTAATGGAGAACCCTGCGGGCTCTCCATGTGCGCCTGACGTGCTCTGCGTGTCCGGGAGGGGCACGGAGCACGAAGGTATAAATAAAGAGCGAACTGCGGGTGACGCAGTTCCATGCGTGTGTTAGCAGCAAGCACTGTCTGCGAGTGTTTCTTTAAGACGCAGGGGAAGGCCCTGTACAAAACCCACGTGCTCTCAGTCTCAGTACAACAAGCAGCAAATACATATACTCGCAAGCACGAGTCAATTCCTAGTATTCGATGTACGAGAACATGCTTTAAAAAATTAAAGAAATTGTAGTTCTAAAAGAAAATAATAACACACAATCTCAGAATAATTCTGAAGAATCTAATATCTGTATCGGCAACGTTACCATTCTTGCTTGGCAATATATTTTCCAGTCGTTTTCAATTTTATGAGAATAACTGCTCGAGACAGAAGGAACTACCTATAATACAAAAGCTGCAACATTAATGACTACAGAAATAAGCTTCAAAGTGGTACAAGACCGCCATCTAGTGGTGCGTGTGTATATATGTGTGTATATGTGTGTGTGTGTGTATATATATATATATATATATATATATACATATATATATATATATATATATATATATATATATATTTTTTTTAGTACACAGTGTACTGCATAAAGCCACTTAACAACTATGTGCCTCAAAATATTTCTTTTAATCCATCCTATAGTAATAAACAGCTTTAACAACAGATATTTTTACCGTAGGTCCTCGAATAGCGATATACATGTTTGCAGGGATCAGTTACCTTTGGACATTTAGGGCCAAATGTACAAAACTGGTTTTCGGTCGCAAAGATAGCGCGTTGCAAAAACAAAGGCTTTGCAAGTGCAAAACTGTGTTGAAGTCTACAACCTGCATTTTGGAAGTCAGAAATGTCTTTCAACTTGCAAATTACACTTCGCGACCCATACCGAATTGCAAAGGAAAAGGATAATAACATAAAGGACATTCCTCTCTGCAAATCAGTATAGAATGTAACAATGGTTTACATCTGGAATGGCGGCCTCAGTACTTAAGTTTGAGGACTTCCAGCTTTTCTAGATAAAGATTAAATATGACCTAGAGGTTTTTGACTTCAGGTGTTTTACCTGCAGATTTGTCCAACAACAAAAAGATTTCCATCTCGCTCAAAATTTTGGGAGAGCTGCTGTAAAATGAGTAAACATTCATAGAAATGAAGGTTCCTACAGATTTAAGAACAGAACAAACAACTCAGGAGTCTCAAGATCCATAGCAGACAAGGGAAGTCAATGAGTCTAGGAATCCAGGCCACTATTTGAGCGTCTAGAACAAAGAGATAATTTAACATGATTTAGCAGGCCAACAGAGCCTTTTGCCTCTATCAAAATATTCCTCAAGAGCAAAGTTCTGATGATCGTACTGGTAGACAATGTCTTTATTTCACTTTATTTTCACTTGTTAAAATGAGTCATGGCATAACCTGTACACTAACGGCGGCTGAGATAGTTGACACCTTATGTGCCAGTTAGCTGCAGGCAGAAACTAGAAAACTTTCCTTGCGTCCTCTTTGGTCCTCCCGACCACTGATTTTGGGGTCAAAGAACAGCTCAATGGAGGAGTTTCTCAAATGTAGTTTAGAGGGCGATCTGAGGTAGGCCATGTAAGGTTTGTATTTACTGGTAGGCATATCTGCTGAAAATAATAGACGAACGAGCTAACAGCTGATTAAAGAAATAAAATCACCATCTCATGACAACATAATAATAGACACCGCACTGAATGTGTAGTTGTAAAGTGGGTGTTCTCTCAGCACGGTGTCTTGGTACTGAAATAACGTCTGTTACCCAACTTGAAGGACCTTTACTTATGAAAAATACACTAGGCAAGATCCCTGACGATAAATAGAATGATCAGTGTGTATCAGATAGAAAATGCATAAGTAATTCATTTCAGGAAATTACAAGAAACAATTCATCTAGAGTATATTTCGGATTGAAGATTCCTTTGAAAACATTAAAGAAGGCATGATGACGGCTCTGTAACTTTAACGCTCCCTCCTGAGAAATGTGGTGACCCGCAAGTCATACGCTGAAATATTTGGAGGGCCAACTCAGCCTTCCATCTTTCCAAGATCATTAAATAGAGTACCACTGAATTAGTAACATTAGTTCATGCTATTTATATCGCTTGCTTAGAAACGGCAGTGACACGGTGAGAAGCATAAACTAAAACAGGCTTTGGTAAAGCCAATAGGTCTGGTGTTAGCCACCAACCTTTTGGCTTTGGCAAATTCTTGTTTTGTTCTGTTATGCTTTTTGTAAAACTTTGTTATTGGAGAAGCTGCCGTATCTTCAGCACCCAAAAAAAACACATTGGCTAAAGGCAAAAATATTTTTGCTCTAAAAAAAAAAAACACACATTACAATAGCAGTCCCTGGCACTGAAAGGAACTATTTTGTTTGTGGATGTGCTTCTTGTGGAAGGACAGCCTGCTGCATCTCACAGTGAAGTCAGCCACTGGCTGAAATAGGCTGATCATGCCCCCATGCTGGAGTGGGAGGAAGCAAAAAATGAATGACACAAAAACAGACTAGTGGATAATGTCTGACCGAAAATCCCTATAACTTTTGCATTATTCACATAATTGTAACAAAATCAAGGGTCCCTGCTAGCCCTAAAAATTAGAAAAATATATTGGTCTGGCTCTGGCTTCCAAACTCTTGTCACTGCTAAAGCATTTTGCAATGTTTTTGTAAAACTTTATTACAAATAGAGCAGGTTGAAAGGATTGATAAATAGAAGCCCTGTCCAAGATAGGCAGAGAGGGTTGTACAGATGGATAGATTGATAGATAGACAGACAGATAGATAGATAGATAGATGCCACAAAATTAGATACATAGATCAAAAGACAAATTGTATTAATAGATCTACAAACAGGTACACCAACAGAGTTGAGAAATCAATAGATATTCAGATTTGCAAAGAGATAGAGTTGCAAGTGTAGGTCGATAGAAACATAGATCAGTATACATGGTTCCAAAGATAGATAGATAGATGTTGCAAAGATAGATTTATAGACAAACGGATAACAAGAGATGGACAGACAAGTGGACTGATAGGTAGATAGGCAGGTACATAGAGAGACAGGTTGATAGATAGACAGGTAGACAGACAAACTGATAGACAGACACACGGATAGACAAAGAGAAAGACGGGTAGACAGACCAACAGACTGTGATAGAACTGTAAAGATAGATAGATAGATAGATAGATAGATAGATAGATAGATAGATAGATAGATAGATAGATAGATAGATAGATAGATAAAACACAAAATTTTAATAAATGGCACTGCTTCAATTAGTGGTATAATATTAATGTCTCTATAAGCACTGTCTGCAAGAGCACTGAAAGCAAACTAGAAACCCATATAAGCAGGAAGTACCAGCTACATTGGGTTACAAGCATAACTGTAGTCCTCAAATACAATATATACCAGCAATTACATACTAGGCGCAGTTATAATTGCACTTTATTGTGTGCATACTAGAATGGAGATATTTTCATAAAGAACAGTTTCAAATGGCACACTCTGGTATGCTGTGAAATAGCAGTAGTCAAATAAAGGCCACTCCAAACAAAATTACAACAGTGTGAGAAATTGCATTGTTGGTTGATTGTGTTGTGAGCCATGGTCAAGCAGTAACCATAATTCTTGTCAGGGTAAGGCACAAGCAAACCCTAAATTATCCTGTGTTCACCCACTGGTGGATTGGCACACAGCAGTCAGGCTTAACTTGAAGTCAATGTGTAAAGTATTTGTTCAACATTTCAAACAGTAAAACAGTGAAACCACCAGACAAAAAGGATCCCACACCAAGCAGAAAAACAGAACTTAATTTAGCAAATAAAACAAGACCAAAATGACAACATTCCAATCAGTATAACGCGAGCTATGAATTTTTAAAGCATAAACTGTATAGTAGAGCTTAGAAACATAAAGCACTAATGGGTATATATGGTTGCCAGACAAGGACAAAGTCACAAGTTCAGGCAGACCATGATGGAGCATGGGCCGGCTATACAAGGACCCAATGAGATCCGCTGAACAAAGTACTTTAAATTCCGGTTGCAGAGCATTGCGTGGATCTGAGTCAAAGATGCATCACGCAGCCGAAGCGATCGCCAGTTGCAAGGTGCGTCAAGGCTGCAGTGAGAGGTCCTGTTGCATTGAGGATCAGGTCAATAGGGTTCCCGATGCGAAGGCCGGTGTTGTGGAAGCGTTGCATAGGAAAGGGCCTTCGTAGGTTCCAATGAACGGTGAAGCTGTGTTGCGAAGCCTTACCATCGTCGCCAAGGCTGCCATCAACAAGGGATGAAAGGACCTGCTCTAGGGAGTCATCACGCAGCTGCGGTTCCAAAGGTGATCTGTTGAACTCAAGATGAGGGTTTGAGGTGGTGAAGCCAGTCTTTTGTGCCCGACCCAATCCATGCAGCAGCAGCGATGCGTCAGTTCTGCTGAAGGATGCGCTGCTCAGCCGAGGAGATGCATCAGTTCTGTTCAGGGATGTGCCACCCAGCAGACAGGATGTGTCAGTTTGAATGGTATGCACCTTAGGCCCACTTCCAAGGGTCCACAACTGGGGTGGCACCATTGCCAGGGTAGACTCACAGATGGAAAAGTCCAGGTGCAGAAGCAGGGTGAAAAAAGTCTTTTATATCCCTGAGAATTCAGAACAGGAGGCTAACCAACTAGCCTTTGCAGTCACTCTGGGTTCTGGGGTTAATAGATGCAGGCTCAGTCCTCCTCACTCCCAGGCAACAGGTCCGCACAGTTAAACAGGAGTCCTGCAGAGGGCAGTCCAGCAGAGTGGTAGTCCTTCAGCAGCATAGCAGTCCTTCTTCCTGACAGAGTATCCACTCTGGTGGTGTCCAAAGGCCATTTTTTTTGGTGACTTTGATGTGGAGGAGAATTCAAAGACATGCCCTTGAAATGCACAGATGTCCTGCCCGTCCTGCCCTCCCTGTCCTGGTTCCCGACTAACTACAGGGGGGGCATGCAGTCTTTTGTGTGGGGACAGGACACAGCCTATTCAGTTGTAAGTGAGACTGTGTCCAGCTTCTCCCTCTATCCCTGCCCAGGATGGTCCATCAGGTCACAACTAAGCTCCCATTGTGTGTGGCTGTCCAGGAGGAATGCACAAAACCCAACCGCCAACTACACCCAGCCATGTGGTCAGAGACAGGCTGCATGAACCAAATGGCTAAGGCAAGAAAACGCCAGCTTTCTAAAAGTGCCATTTTCAGAACTGCAATTTAAAATCCGACTTCCGCGTAAGTCAGGATTTAAAATTGTGATTCCAGAGACACTAAACTTGAAGGGGTTATCACTTCCCATTTGAAAATTACACTTATAAATTGTACAAAGGCAATTCCAATGTTAACCTATGGAAGAGACAGGCCTTGCAGTGGTAAAAAAAATATTTTAAGAGTTTTTCAACACCAGGACATATTAACAAATACATGCCTTAATTTTAGATACATTGCGCCCCATCTCAGGGCTGTCCAGGGACTGCCCTAGGGGTACTTATATGTATTAAAAAGGAACGTTTTTTCTTGGCAAAAGTTTATTTTGCCAGGTCAAAACAGCAGTTCAAAACTGCACACACGGGCTCTTTAAGGGCAGGCCTGAGACATGGTTAAAGGGCAACTAATTGGGTGGCACAATCAGTGCTGCAAGCACACAAGTAGCATGTAATTTACAGGCCCTGGGCGCATGTAGTGCACTTTATTAGGGACTTATAAGATAATTAAATATGCCAACTGGGTATACACCAGTGTTGACATGTTTAAGGGAAAGACCACAAGCACTTTAGCACTGGTTAGCCATAGTAAAATTTGCAGAATCCTAAGGTCAGCAAAAACAGAAGGTCTGAAGGCAAAAAGTTAGGGGGAAACCACTCCAAGGCAGGTCTAAAAAGACAACATTAGGAACTGATAAGGCTGAAATGTGCCTGAAGCAGCTGGTAGAAAGTATCTTGCCATCACATCAGGATCTAAGCACAAAGGCAACACTAAAGTAGTAATTAAGTAAAAATAAAAACACTGGCAATGAAGGGAACTACCTTTTGAGCGGATGTGCTCCTAGTGATAGAGCAAAATGTAGTCACTGAAAGTGAAGTTAACCAGTGGCTTAAGTAGGCAGACCCCCAACCCCATGCTGAATGCGGTAGTGGGAAGAAGTAGAATGTGAATGACAATGGCAACAAACCGATGGTTGAAGTGAGCTGGTTGAAAGCCCCTTTAAGTAAGTATATTACGCACATAAGTTTACTTAAATAAAAAAGGTCTTGGCCACGCAAGACCTGAAAAAAAAAAAAAAAAAAAAGCCTTCATGTATTAAGACGAGGGGATCATTTTGGTGAGATCATTCTTAAAGAGGTTTTCTAACACCGGCAGAGAATGAAGTTACAACTACTCCTTAGCCTGGAAGCAGGACAGTGTTTAGAGAAAATCCGTCTCTAAGATTCTGGCTCTGGCAGGTCCTTGACGAAGCATGGAAGGGCTTGGAAGATGCATGTGTTATGAGCAAAAATCAACAAAGGAAAATCTGCTATTATAGACACTGAAAGCAAAGGTCCATTTTTGACAAGTCTATAAAGTGACAGCTCCATAGCTTTAGTAATGTTGGGTCTAACTGATAGCAACACTGGCCCTATTCAGAACGCAATCTGTAGTGCGTCCGAAGGCACTGGGCACGAGTTCCACCGTGCACTGTGAGTAGTACCCAGAGAGCACAGCTGCAGAAAGCGCCTGTCTGGGATATGTAAGCAGGGAACAGGTTAACAAAATATAGTTCCTGGAAATTGTGCTCTCTGACTGGGGACTGCAAAAGGGCCGTTTTCAGTCTGGCTAATGCGCAGGCCCCTGGACCATGCATGAGTCTTGCACTCAAGTATCTTCTTCAGAGAGATTCACTTCTCTTACCAGGCTTCAGTAGATGAAAATGAATGCTCAGTGGCAATGTACTATGAGCTTGATTATGCAAGCTAGAGCGGTTACCACAGAGGAGAGAGCCCAGAAATAATTTCAAATGAAGAACTATGCATCCAAGTCTTCGAGGAGCAGTGCTAGTAATCAGGGGCCAGATGTATCAAAGGTTTTTACCCATTCTGTGTCTATGAGAAAAAGTGTTCGTACATATGGCCCCAAGTGATTATCCGAGAAGTTATGCCCCTGTCATTCAAAATGAATGTAAACTACAGTTCATAGTGACCCACTACACAAATTTGCACCAATGCTGCATTTGGTGAAATTTAAAATACGGGTTGGCAGAGACTCCTACTGCAGTTGTGGAGTTTGTGTTTTCTAAATAAAGGATTTCTACCAGAAAGGCTGCACACTACAACAAGGAACAGATCATAGGCAGTGAAATGGCAGGTTATGTTAAGGAACATTAATACAGCACAGCATCCTCTCACTGGGGGCATGGGCATCTCAGCACTAAGAAAACTACTGACCTGACTGTTCTACTAAGCTCCTCATTATCAGATGAGTGGATTTTACAACCAGTACGTACGCCCCAGGATAAGCCCAACACCGCACATTATGGTATTTCTCTGAGCTGGAATTACCACAACATTCGGAGTTAATGAGGTTGGAACAAGGTGTAACATGCAGAATCGGAGTTTGCATATATGATTCCCTCAGATTTTAGCTTTTCCCTACCTTCTTATATCTGAATAAACGTCAGAACTGCGGTGTTTTTTATAAACAGAATTCTTTTGTTTTGCAACAAATGCCGCTATATTACCTAGCCTCGAACATAATAATGCTGAAAGTCATACAAAGACATTGCACAATACTCATCACAGTAACTTTGTACTAAGGCAATCCCCAATATTGCAGACACTTCCCCCGGATCCTCCTGTGTTTCTTGGAGCATTGGCGTGATAAATAGAGTGCTTCCCCCTGCTTGGCACACCAGTCCATTGCTCGTTTCTAGTGGACGGGGGAGGAGCAGAGTTCAACAATTTCTTTTTTAGCCAACAAGATTCCAACGCATGCTAGGTTCTGCCCCACACTGTGTCGCTCATCGCTGTCCAGTCTCCTAAAATGGCCACCTCAGGGGATGGATCCCCCGGCCAACCCAACGCTCCAGAAAGGGTGGTAAATCCCAGATCAAGTGAAAGAAATGTGCTAGTGGCTCTGGGCAACACCAGCATGTTGGTGCTACCAACATGGCTGCATCCCACAGTCCAACCGGAGTTGTCCAAAGGGTCCAGCCATCCCTCCCAATGGGGCTGCAAGGGTGTAAAGAGGTCTCACAAGTTAGGTTTTGCAAATCGCGCGATGCCTTTCTCTTTACATAAGAATGTGGTATTCTGGGGGCTGAATTTTGGAACCGTACCAAGGGAATTGCGGCCTTGTTCAAGGACATAACGTAGTTGTAGACATCTAAAGATTTAAGACCTGGGTATAGTGCACTTCATCTAAACAAACTGCAGCGTTTAATCCAAGAACATTGCTCTGATTCACCAGATCAACCACTGCTGACAGATTTCTTTTACCCGCGATACTTTAATATTATTTGTCACATCACAATCCACTAACTGCCTGATACACCTACTTCATAGCACCACATAAGTTGTAGGTTCTGTTACGTAGAACAGTATTGTTTTAGATTTCTACTAAATGCAAACAGTGGGCTGCATCTATGCCCAAGCTACTGGAAGTATGTGATTTTGAAGCGGCAAGATTTTCCACATAATTATAGATTTGTCACAGTTACCATATAATCCATCATCTGCTGTAAAATAAGCATATTTTAATAAAAAAAAGTATTTGTATGATCAAAAGTAACAAAAACTCTGCAACTTATGTTGTGCAGTGGAGTCCCTTCACAAGCGTTGACTGGTCGTCTTTCTGTTCATTTTGCTTAACTTGGGTGTTGGGCTGGTACTAATGCAGTGAAACCCTGGCCCACATAAGGGTAACGTGCAAAAATAATGTGGTATTACTTTCACAAAATGTGCAGCATTATGCTGCGTAATTTGACTTTTCGTGCCAAATAATTTGGTAAACCCTGCCGCATAGTTTGGTGCTCCGCTGTGGCATAATTCCAGTGGCCCTGATTTATGAACAGGCCACAAGCGAGTGGCCCCCTACGCAGTATTTAATTTAAATCCGTGATAGTCTCCGGCACACAGCTGGCGTTCACGCACTAGTTTGCAGCAGGGAGAGCCACGTGCTGGGGCACTGGCACACAGCCAACCAATGGGGGTTTAGTCTCTGCCCCTAGGTTTTGGTCTAGCCAAACCCTTTTTTTGGGGGGAGGGGAGGCGCCACTGGCACCATTTATATCTGCCGTGATTTGCAGCAGGCCTGGAGCGTCCAGCGTGAAAGGGGCTGAGAAAAAAACGCTATTTGTAAGGTTTCTTAAGACGGCCCTGACTGGCAGAATTCACTAACTGCACGGGGGCAATTATTCACAATAACTTAAAACAACTGCAGCGGAGATTTCACAAACGCATACCTCTTCTCTGAGAAGTGTAGCTGGTATAAGGTCAGTCCGACATATAAATAAAGATAGAGGCCTCCTGGGGCAATGCAAACTCTTAAATTGCATACATTCTTGTGATGCAGGTTATTACTTCAAAAGGTTCACAACAAATGCAATCACTTAATTCTTGAACTATTTTGCTCTCTGGTATTGAGGGAGTGTGGTTTTCTTGCCAAGAGAAATACTTTCATGCTGGTCAAGGCCGAGTTAGTCAGGCCTGTGTCCAGAAGTACCCGATTTTAATTATTTCATACAGAACCATAATGGCCAAGTACCAAGCAGGAATGCAATTAAAAGTGAAATGAACTCACCTTTTGCTACGCACACCACAAGGCACGAAAACCGAGTAAGAAAGAGCATCTGTAACAAGCCAAGCAATCAGCTATTCTCGAGTACAAATGCACAAACCATGGTACTATATTTTTACATTGTTTCAACCCATGTTTTCGTAGAGTACAGAAGGATGCTTAAAACGTACACAGTTATACTTCAGAAAGAACAGAACGTTCAACCTTCATCGTTCTCTTTCTGTTTAGCAAATGTTTTGGAAAATGTTTTGTTTAGGAAACATCAGCCCAATTCCTGCTGTAAAAAGATACGTTTCTTTTCGCTTTGCAGAGGGCGAGGGGTAGGCGCTCGCATGTCAGTGTTGGTAGCAACGATCTCCAGGCAGGCCGGGCCTCTGCTCGCTGGCCGTAGCTCTCGTGTCCCATCCCACTGAACGAGAAGCTTTAGCAGGTTTAACTTAATAGATGTAAACCAAAATCGAAAAATGGGTATTCTGGACGAAAACGTGTGTATTTTTAGAACTCATGAGCTGATGGCTTGAGAAAAAGGATTACTTTTCTCTAATTTATTTAGTGTTGATATCTGAGTGATAGGTCTTATGGCCCTGGGGATACATATTTCCAATATTAGGTTGGTGCCCGGGCACTGCAGCTAGGGCTGTTATGTATGACCCACTTACAAGCATTCCACAGTGCCAAAGCATTTTGGTTACTACTGGTGATCATTGCTGGTAATATTGCATATGCTGGTTACTAATGTAGTTGTGCCTGACGTGGTGTCACTATTACACTTCTAATAATATTAGTCACTCAGGATGATTTTTATTGATTGAACGTAAGTAACTCTTATTACAGAAAAGTGCAGAGACCACTGAGCATGTGGGCACAAGTAAGTTCTTCTCAACCAGCATGGATATACTAAACACACCCACAAGCGTTGTTTTACTCCCCCCCAATTTCATTTCATTTCATGCGTAATATTGGTGCTGTACATGGAATCAACAAGGGATCATAAATAACATACATTGTGTATTCACACATCCTCTTAATTCCGCTTGTACATGCACACATCTCATTTTTTTATAAATAGGTGTGTACTATAAAAAAAGCAGGGGCAACTCCTCCGGTATGGCAGAGGAGCATCACCCCCTGCCAGAAGCTGGAGTTGCAAACCTTTAAAAATAAAATGAGAACAAACAAATCATATTATTTTCAAAGGGCCGGGGCCATGGGGTGACGAGCTCTGAGGGGAGTGCACAAAGCACTCACCTTAGTGTGCATGTATATTTGCTGGCTATCTCGGGCCGGCCAAACACACATGCACACAAGGGCTCTCACCAACCCGGCACTGTGTTGCTGGGTTGGAGAAAGCAAGCCCAGGCTCCCAGTCTGCATTGGAGCACCAAGCCAGGGCGCCCCAACCAATCATAATGCTGCTTTGAGCAGTGTCATGATCAGCCACGGGGACGGCTGGGTGCCAGGAGTGCAGCGGAGAGCGGCAGCAAGGTTCAGGAAGATTATTTATTTTTTTTAAACATTTTTTTGTTTTATTCCCCCAAACCCCTTGCCCAGTCTCCAGCCGCGACTGAATAAAAGGCAATCGCTGGCCCTGGGGATAGCATAAAGGTGCAGTCAGCATCATTAGGCAGGAGTTAAATTTTGGTAACGTTGCTGCATTTTCAAATATTTTCTGACATTTTGTCCTACATTTGTTATGCACAATGCCCGAGATTACGGCATTACACCACACTGCGTAACGGTGATTTTGAACAGGGAAAAATCCTACTGTACGAGCACAACAATGATGTAAATAAACAGAATGTGAATGGCTGTAGTTGGCGCACACAGTTATGTGCTATTTTTTAGTGAAAGGAAACTCACCCAGGCCTAATCATCATACAAACCCCGTTATTTCCTTATTCTTGTGTTTTGGGGGCCAATCTCTGCATGCTGTAGAGGACTGTCAGGTAAGTAAGGTTAAAATCCTGGTTATTGTGCACAAAGAAGAAGGGGCAACATGGTCTTAAATTCCTTTAATTTCTATCACGACTTCAGTGGTCTTGATCAGTCATGATGTCTACCTTGAAAGGGTGATGGACGTTGGTAGAGTCTTCATGCAAAGTGGTGCCCCCAAGACAGTGGAGGGAGGACAGTAAAGAAAAAGAAGTTCAGAAAGTACTATGACATTCAAATCCCATTTGACATCTATTTACACTGTTTCCTCCCCTTAGTTCACACATGTACTTACTGTTTCCAATTCCACCGATACTCTTTATTTTAGATCTCTGTTGGCACCCTACCACCCCAATTGACCTCTTTGATCATGCATTAACAATCTTTCAACACTGCCAGAGTGAGGAGAACCTGCCAAGGAGGTAGGGTTTTCTCCTAACTAGATCCCACAATGTGGAACACACTGCCTGTTTCTTTCAGATTGTGCCAATCTTTTGTGGTCTTCCAAAGCTTTTAAATACATGGCTTTTTTGAATCATGTATCTATGTTAAGACTCCGATGGTATATCTAAAATGCTCAGTGCTGGGAAACCCTGATAGGGTAGGTATGCTACACTAATGGTGTAATAAGAAATTGACAAAAACAAGGAGATTGGAGCACAATCAATGTCCATAAGGAGAGCTGCCTCTTGGTTCCTGGGACAGATTTTGCTACCTCTGAGGCCAGGGGTCTCAAATGCAGAGCCAGGAGTCGCAAGTGGCAAGCCAGGGGTCACAGATAATTAGCATTTTTTGCCACAAAATGAATGAAATTTCCGTTTAAAGTGATTGCATAACCTTAGTAGCACAAGGAATGTTAAAGCACTCTAGAATGGCTTGTAGCCCACCATCATGCTGATGAAATCCGTATTTTACAGGGAACTGTGAACTATTTCCCATATTTCCATGTTCAGTGTGTAATATGTTTTTAAAAACATTGCATTTTGTAAATAAAAGCATGCAAATATGTAATATATGTGTATACGCAACACAGGATCAGTCACCACTAATGAGCTTTGATTCTAATGGTGTTTTCTTGGAAATTGCATTTTTAGTTTGCCTATAACAATTTCTGCCTGTGGACAGAATTGTGTGAAATGTAGTAACTAAGTCAATTAATTTGGCTAAGGTTTGGCAAGCCACCAAGCTTCGTGAAGATCTGTCCATAGGGAAAAAGTTAAGGCATTTGAGAAAAAAGTGTTTTCCCATTTGGGCCCCACAGGAAAATTTGCTCATGCCTTTACCCCAAACCACTAAGCACTCTCAAACTTGAACCAAAAGAAGAAATGTACTCAAATGTCCGTTCAGTAGCCTTTACAATATTAGGGTTAAGAAAGTTGCCAAATGAAATATTGATATGTATGTTTCTAGTTTTAAATCACAACTCCTATCAATCATATTTGGGATATGTGAGAAGGGCCATCTCAAACCTCATAAGTCAGCCCAGACTGAGCTAGATGGGGTTGGAGAAGTGGTGGGAAAACTGTGTTCAAACCCAAAAATAATGAAATAAAAGTGTGAGAAATAGCCTCTGATTTTGTTCTGAAAATCTTGGACTTTTCAGCCAAACAGATTGGCATTGGGACATGGGAAAAAGATTTTCCCATTAAAAAAAATATATACAGAAACATTGCCCCATCAAAAAAGGAAAACACACTGCAGTGGGAGTTTGAAGGCGTGCTCAGATGGGTTTTGAGTGGGCACCTGTGGCACATTTGGTGCCGCCAGCACTACACCAAACTCTTGTTTCACATGGTCACAGTCTGTATGCAGCTGGGGTTACATACAAACATCCATGCGGGTTGGGCACAGGCCATGTCTGTGCCTAACCCTTGTTGCGTATGGCCGAAAAGAGGGTGGGGCGCCCAAGGTACATTGGTCAAAGAACCCAACTACAGGACAAACCATACATCCAACTTCCGCTGTGCACAGCCAAAGGATGTAAAAAGTCTGGCCAAATATCAGGCCCTGCACTTCAGTCCATGCTATGAACAGCCATAGCTGGCTTGGAAATTAATTCCTGCTATGGCCACTCATCATCAGGGCTTGGAAATTAATTCCAAAAAAAAAAAAAAGAAATCCACTGAAAAAAGGCATAGTTAAAAACTGTGTTTATGGTTCAAACGCGTAAAACCACAGAAATTGCCATTTATGTCAATCAATTCTCTCAAACAGGCTATAAGTCTCGGTACCCCTAGTGTTCTTAACATTAATTTTGAAATGGCACTGAAACACACACAGCTGTAAAAAAAACTAAATAGTTGGCTGTGTGAGCTACGGTGAGTGGGAGAAGTGCTGGTAACCATAACTAGCAAATTTCAGTGGTTTTACACGTTTGAGCCATTACCAGAACTCCGTTTTTAAATGTGGCTTTTTTTAGTACCGAGAACTTTAAAAAAGCAAAGAATGTGTACAGAGAATATTAGGATGCACAGAGAGTTCTGTTAGAATGAGCAGGGCATTGAGGGTTGGAAAGAGGTGGGAATGCGCCGAGACAAGAGAACCTGTTTGGAAGCCTAAATGTTGTACTCCTAGTTTACAGCAACCTTGGAAACTGGGCTCTACTTTAAGCATCATTAGGGGGAAAAGCTGCAATGAAGAGAGCATCTGGCTCTCCAACATGACCATATAACCAACCCTGATCCACTGCTATGTTTTTAAGGTTGATGGGGTCACTGGCTTACACTAAGTTCTAGCGCCATAGGAAAACACAAGGAATATAAAAAGGCAGTGAAAGTGATCACATTTTACAAATACATTAGAGGCATAGAAGGCAGCATATGGCAAGTTACAAACCTTCATTTAAAAGTCTAACAGAAAAATTAACATAGAAATGTAAAACATGCATGTTTAAATTATGGTCGACAATGTGGCTGCTATTCGTATTTTGACATCACGTTTAACATGAAGGTATTGTGCGTTTATATTTGAGTGAATTACTGACATGAGATAATGCACAAAATATTTTACTAGATGAATATTAGAAGTGAAGTATTAAATGAAAATGAATTGATAGTACTTATATTGAATAAAATTAATTTTATTAGCGTGAGATACGTGTGCAGAAAAATAAATGCATGTTTAAATTGAGTTCTAATATGCTGTAAATAATGTTTGCAATAAAATAATTTGCTTTGCATATTGGATTATAATTGTAAGGTGTTCAATATGTTTTATTAGTGTATTCATTGTATTAATGTGCATTTAGGCGTCCTTACCTTGACTAGGTCTGTGAGTTTTATTCTTGCAGCAGTAGAGGAAAATTACTTCCCTATTTGGTTCCCTCTGACCTGAATTCTTCTCGTAGGTTGATGATGTGATATTGAATGTCCTATGTACTGAAGGAGTAGAACGTGTTTCAGTACTAACTGAGAAACAATATTTGGTTCTAGTTGTAGAAAAAGACAGGAAACCTAATTCTTCTGATAGAAATGTTTAGTTTATATTGTGTGTCCTGTGAAAGAATCCTGAAGTAACAAATAACTAGAACATTTAATGTTTGGCGGACCTGTATGAAATAATTGAAATGACAACGCACATTTGCTGAGAAAATCCAGGATAGTTGCAAACTCGATGGTGCAACCGACAACCATTGGACACCGAATCTTGGGCGTAAGATGAGCCCAACTGAAGGAACAATCAAAAGGATCATGGATATTTCTAATTAGTGAGAGATTTTGAAAATTTGAGTCAGTCTGTCTAGTACCTGTCCAGAACCTTGCCAAGACCTTTGATAGTCATAGTCTTAATTGTCCCATTTGTTTATGCTGTTCAGTACTAAAAAGCCCAACCAATTCCGAAATGCAGCCAGTGTTCTTCACTGTCCTGATGCTGCTGTCTACTAATGTGAGGAGAAGGTGAATCAACTGATCAATTATCCTGTCTGCTGTCCCAAGAGGAGAGGTATAACTATATGTGGTTTCTTGTTTCCTTTTCATCTTAGGCACTTACACCAGCATATTTTTTTATAGTAAGTTGCACTAGTTAGATGATTATTCGAAATTACTTTTGTCTTCCTTTTGCCCGCAAGTGTTAGCCCGTACCCACACATGCAAGTCCTAATTTGTTTTAGAGATTAGAGATAAGGATGCCCCAGCTCTGAAATTGACTGTTAAAAACTGTATTTTGATTACTTACTGACTTCATCATCATCTGCTTTGATCATCTGCATCTGTGCATATTGTAATTTTGCTGATCTATGTCATTCTTTTGGAGTGCTTAACAGTATTAGTAGACTAAGGTGGTCATTACAACATTGGCGGTAAATGCCGCTTACTGCCGTGCAGAAGACCGCCAACACACCGCCGCAGCCGTGGAAATCCGCCACAGCTATTATGACCCACAGCTCGGAATCCGCCAAAATTCAGACGCCCACACAAGTCCGCCACACAAAAGGTCAGTGATAAACTGGCGAAAACAAAACCTCCACCGTCACGCCAACAGAAATACACTCACACTATCACAACACACGAATCCACGCAGCGGTCTTTCAACCGTGGTATTCCATTGGCGGTACACACCGCCGCGCTCAAAATACACACACGTTTACAAAACACAGCCACATTGGACAATTCAAAATACACACACCTGATACACATACACACACCACTCCCACACACAGATTACAATATAAAACACCCACCCACAAACCCTACGACGACAATTACCGAGAGAAGGCAAGAGAGAGACACCACAAACAACTACCAAGCATCCACAGGCACACAATACCATCACCCACATAACTTCCACGCACCTCACACAACACACCACTAAATATCACCCCACTTATCACTACACACACCACCCCACACATCACCCACACCACCCCATGGCACAGCAAAGACACCCCAGGTTCTCTGAGGAGGAGCTCAGGGTCGTGGTGGAAGAAATCGTCCGGGTAGAGCCACAGCTATTCGGATCACAGGTGCAGCACACCTCCATAGCTAGGAAGATGGAGCTATGGCGCAGAATAGTGGACAGGGTTAACGCAGTGGGACAGCACCCAAGAAATAGGGATGACATCAGGAAGAGGTGGAACGACCTATGGGGGAAGGTGCGTTCCGTGGTCTCAAGACACCACCTTGCAGTTCAGGGGACTGGCGGCGGATCCCCACCTTCTCCCCCACAACTAACAACATGGGAGGAGCAGGTCTTGGCGATTCTGAATCCTGAGGGCCTCGCAGGAGTAGATGGAGGAATGGACTCTGGTAAGTCAAATCTTAACTATTACATCCCCCAACCTACCTGCATGCCATCACATACCCCCACCCTCACCCTCACCCCCATCATTCCAACTCCTCACAAATGTCCCAACATCACAAACCACACATCCTAACACCAAGCCCTGCATGCAACAACAAAGCATGGACACCCATCACCAAAGAATGGCCACTGCACATACCCATACACCCCCCAAACCACCATCACACAAGGTCTGGCACACCTTCTTTGGTGAGTAGAATAGGGATCCACCTGTCATATGGAGGCACCTGAACCTGGCCTTCAGGAGGCCGAAGGTCCGCTCTATTATCCGCCGAGTTCACCCATGGGCCTCATTGTAGCGTTCCTCTGCCCTTGTCCTGGGATTCCTCACTGGGGTCAGTAGCCATGACAGGTTGGGGTAACCAGAGTCACCTGCAAATGGCGAGGGACAACTGTTAGACACACACTAACCTGTAGGGATATCCCCAGACCCAGACAACCATTCCCACTGACTTCCTTCCAGGTGCTCACCTAATAGCCACACACGGTGCCTCTGGAGTTGCCCCATCACATAAGGGATGCTGCTATTCCGCAGGATGTAAGCGTCATGCACTGAGCCAGGGAATTTGGCATTAACATGGGAGATGTACTGGTCTGCCAAACACACCATGTGCACATTCATGGAATGATAACTCTTCTGGTTTCTGTACACCTGTTCACTCCTGCAGGGGGGGGGGGGCAAAGCCACATGTGTCCCATCAATGGCGCCTATGATGTTGGGTATATGTCCCAGGGCATAGAAGTCACCTTTCACTGTAGGCAAATCCTCTACCTGAGGGAAAACGATGTAGCTCCGCATGTGTTTCAGTAGGGCAGACAACACTCTGGACAACACGTTGGAAAACATAGGCTGGGGCATCCCTGATGCTATGGCCACTGTAGTTTGAAAATACCCTTGCTAGGAAATTGAGTACTGACAGCACCTGCACTTCAGGGGGGATTCCTGTGGGATGGCGGATAGCTGACATCAGGTCTGGCTCCAGCTGGGGACACAGTTCCAGGATTGTGGCACGATCAAGCCTGTAGGTGATGATCACATGTCTTTCCTCCCTTGTCGACAGGTCCACCAGCGGTCTGTACACCGGAGTATGCCGCCATCTCCTCACATGTCCCAGCGGACGGTGCCTATGAAGGACAACTGCGAGCACAGAGTCAACCAACTCAGAGGTACGTACCCACAGCTTACACAGAACACAAATCATAATCCGAAATTTGGACTGTATGAGTGTTGAGGCAAGGCCTAGGTATGTGTGACGCAGTTAAAAAGGGTTAAGATTGGACCCTATGGGTCCCAGGAGCCAATGACGATGTACGCCGGCGGTGACGGTACGCACCGCAGCGGACGTGACCGCCATTTTCTATCTGTGCAATCACTGGATACCTGATCTTCGACAGGAGAGGACCTACACTGCAAGTGCTGCTGTGACCTCGGTCTGGAAGAGACAATGGCTCGTGCACCCGGGGAAAGGGCCCCTGCCTTCACATCGGAGGAGTTGGAGAAACTTGTGGATGGGGTCCTCCCCAGCACACGCTACTCTACGGTCCTCTAGACAAACAGGTAAGTACACTGGGAGCATGCTGTATGGGCTATGCCTGTGTGGAGTGGGGTGGATGAAAGATTGGGGCGGGGGAGGGAGATTGAGGCGTGCATGAAACGACAGTGAGTGCATGTGCATCATGGCAAGGGTAGGGATGGGGGCCAATTACTGTGACGGTTCATTTGATAATAACTTTTCTTTTCCCCCTGTACAATTTATGTAGGTCAGCCCCCACCAGAAAAAATATATTTGGCGTGCCATCGCCAAGGACGTCCGGACCCTGGGGTTCTACCATAGACGGAGCACCCACTGCCGTAAGAGATGGGAGGCCATTCGTCGTTGGAGCAAGAAGACGGCGGAGGCCCAGCTGGGGATGGACTCCCAACGTGGGAGGGGTGCCCGTCGCACCATGACCCCCCTGATGTTCAGGATCCTGGCGGTGGCGTACCCGGAGTTGGATGGGCACTTGAGGGCATCACAGTAGCCACAAGGGGGTGAGTACACTCTCATTCTGCTGATTTTGCGTGCAGTGGAGGTGTCTGGGTGGGGGAGGTGGGCTGTGGGTTTTCCCTAGGCTAGGGCGAGTGTGCTAGTTAGGTCCCCTTGTTCTGGCAGACACTGTGGCACCCCACCCCACCTGTGTACAGAGCCAAGTACACCTAGTCAGGCTCCTGTGTCATCCATATGTGCAGATGTCGGCCATAGCCTTGTAGGCCATGTCCCAGGGATTGAACAGTGGAGCCCAAGTGCGCGGCGTAGTGCAGGGGGCTTCTGTGTCTGTCGTGTCCGCCAACGGTAGCGGTAATGCATGCACTCAACATGTCTTTCTTCTGTCGCCCCCTCCCTGTTCTTGTGTGCGCTAGCATCATCAGGTGGAGGAGCAGTGGCACTGGAGCAGGAGGGAGATGCATCCCACATGGCCCTGGAGGGCGACACTATGGACTCTGAGTTCACCACTGAGTGCGAGGGGAGCTCTACGGCGGGGAATGGAGCTGACACCAGTGACACGGACTCGTCCTCTGATGGGAGCTCCCTTCTGGTGGCGGCAACATCTGTGCCCCCGCATCTACAGGTACAGCCGCCACCCCCCTACCAGCACCGCCCTCTCAGCAGCCCCTCAGCCTTTTCCCCGTGCCCGCTCACCCAGGAGGGTGGGCATCACCTTCGCCCCAGGCACCTCAGGCCCTGCCCCAGTCAGCCCTGCTGCCCTCAGTGAGGAGGCCATTGACCTCCTCAGGTCCCTCACTGTTGGGCAGTCTACCATTTTGAATGCCATCCAGGGTGTAGAAAGGCAGTTGTAACAAACAAATGCATTCCTGGAGGGCACTCATTCTGGTCAGGCGGCCCTTCAGCGAGCTTTTCAGACTCTGGCCTCAGCACTGATGGCAGCCATAGTCCCTGTCTCTAGCCTCCCCCCTCCAACTTCTTCCACCCAGACCCAATCCCCTGTACCTCAGCCAATCCCAAGCACACCTTCAGACCAGCATGTACACACGTCAACACACAATGGAAGCTCTGGCAAACATAAGCACCACACATCCCACAGGCACTCACGCAAGCATCACACACATGCAGACACACCAACATCCACTGCCTCCACTCCTCCTCCCTCCTCCCTCCCAGACTCGTCTACACTCACACCTGCATGCACTACATCTACAGCCACTACTTCCATCACCAGCACAACCACCACCACACCCCGATCACGTGCAGTCACCACCCCCACTGCCATTCACATGTCCCGTGTCCTCTCCCAGTGTGTCTGTGATGCCACCTCCCAAGATACACAAACGTAGGCACACACACACCCAACAGCCATCCACCTCAAGACAGCCTCCAGCGCATGCACTTTCTCCCAAAGTCACCAAACGAACACCTCCTACAACCACAACCTCTTCCTCCACTCCCAAACCCCCTCCAGCTACCCGTCCCAATGTTCCTAAGAAACTTTTCCTGTCCAACCTTGACCTCTTTCCCTCACCTCCCCAACCCCGTCCGTCTCCTAGGGCCCGACTCTCCAGGTCCCAACCTAGCACCTCAGCCACAACACCTCCGGGACCAGTTGTGCCTGTAGTCACCGGAATCTGGAGTGCACTGGCCACCAGGGCAGCCAGTGTGGCACGGAGACACAGCACGGACAGTCCCCCACCTGTGAAGCATCAAAAGTTGGCCAGTGCCCGGCAGGAGAGGGGGAAGACTCCAGCCACCAAAGCCGCTCCCAGGGATACAGGTGGGATTGTGGAGTCAGCTGCAACACCTTCCAAGGTGGGGAAGGGACACAAGAAAGTCAGCAAGTCTGGGAAGAGCAGCACGGCGGAGAAGACCGCCATCATCCCCGCTGCCCAGGATGCCACAGCCAGCACCAGCCCAGCTGCCCAGGAGGCGACCGCCATCATCCCGCTGCCCAGGAGGCCACCGCCACCAGCCCTGCTGCCCAGGAGGCCAACACCACCAGCCCTGCTGCCCAGGAGGCCACCGCCACCAGCCCTGCTGCCCAGGAGGCCACCGCCACCAGCCCTGCTGCTGGGCAGGAGGCCAACGCCACCAGCCCTGCTGCCCAGGAGGCCAACGCCACCAGCCCAGCTGCCCAGGAGGCCAACGCCACCAGCCCATTGCCCTGGAGGCCACCGCCAGCACCAGCCCAGCTGCCCAGGAGGCCACCGCCATCATCCCCACTGCCCAGGAGGCCACTGCCACCAGCCCTGCTGCCCAGGAGGCCAACGCCACCAGCCCTGCTGCCCAGGAGGCCACCGCCACCAGCCCCGCTGCCCAGGAGGCCACCGCCATCATCCCCGCTGCCCAGGAGGCCACCGCCACCAGCCCTGCTGCCCAGGAGGCCAACGCCACCAGCCCTGCTGCCCAGGAGGCCAACGCCACCAGCCCAGCTGCCCAGGAGGCCAACGCCACCAGCCCAGCTGCCCAGGAGGCCACCGCCAGCACCAGCCCCGCTGGGCCAGACAGGACCGCCAGCACCAGCCCCGCTGGGCCATGAAGGACCGCCAGAAGGACCGCCAGCACCAGCCCCGCTGGGCCATGAAGGACCGCCAGCACCAGCCCCGCTGGGCCAGACAGGACCGCCAGCAGCTGAGTCACTGCAAAGGACCCCGCAGCCACAAGCACCGCTGAACAGGGCACCGCCGCCACAAGCACTGCTGAACAGGGCACCGCCGCCACAAGCACCACTGAACAGGGCACTACCGCAACAAGCACCGCTGGCCCATGAGCACCAAGGGCACTGACGCTACTGAGTCTGTCACAAGCAGAATGAAGCACTCGGGGGCACCAAGCCCCCTCCAGAACCAGTGGAGTATCACATCCACTACCTCTGTCCTTGGCAGGATGAAGCACTCTGGGCACAAAGTCCCCTCCAGAACCAGTGGAGTATCACATCCACTACCTCCGTCCTTGGCAGGATGAAGCACTCTGGGCACAAAGCCCCCACCAGAACCAGTGGAGTATCACATCCACTACCTCTGTCCTTGGCAGGATGAAGCACTCTGGGCACAAAGCCCCCTCCAGAACCAGTGGAGTAACACATCCACTACCTCCGTCCTTGGCAGGATGAAGCACTCTGGGCACAAAGCCCCCTCCAGAATCAGTGGAGAAAGGCATCCACTTGAGAGACTGTGGCTTTGCACTCCCCCGGATGGAACAGTGGGTAAACCACCCACTGTAGAGACTTGAGAGACTGTGGCTTTGCACTCCCCAGGATTGAACAGTGGGCAAACCACCCACTGTAGAGACTTGAGAGACTGTGGCTTTGCACTCCCCAGAATGGGACAGTGGGCATGTGGCCCCCTCGTGGATTTGGCGTCGTGCACTCAACCGGCTGAGGTGCCCACCACTTTCCCTTCCCCCTGAGGTGCCTGTTTTATTGCTATCTGATGCCCCTGCAGTGTTCTCTCCGTCATGTTCGGGGATTGAGTGTGGGCCTCGCCCATACCGTGTGGGCCCAGTGTTCCACGGACTTCATTGGAGCACTACCTGGACTACTAAGCTTGGTGTTCGTGCTCCTGGTAGAGGAGCAGTCTTCTTTGTGCAGTATACTGATGACCTTAGAGAAAAAAGCATGTACTGCAATAACCAGGACAATGAAGCATGACAGGATTAAAATTGTGACAAGAAGAGTAAAGCATAAAATTGACACTACCATATTGTCACTAGATTCATTAAAATAATTCCTACCTAGGCTATATTAGAGCACAGCATGTTAAGCTCTAGTTCAGCCCTGCAGGTTCCCCTGGGAAGACATCATCCCTCATACCTGAGCAAAAGGCTTGTAGCCTACAGAAGCAGCTGTAGCAAAGCGTTCAGCACTCAGCATACAGTTGTGGTCCTCTGGCTGTAATCTCCCTCTCTTGTGTATGGGACAGAGAAGTGTTTTTATAATAAAACAGCTGGTGTTCTGAGAAAATGTAAGGATGTGTATGTTTCTATTAACATTAGAGACAAACCGTTACCACGTTTACTGGCAACCTATCTTACAGCAGCCTTGAGAAAAGCACAGAGTGAAAGAGATGTCTTGTTTAAGAACGCAGTGCTGACCTAGGCAAATAACAGCTAGATAGAGAGAAATGAAACAAGACCGCAAATGTGGCTATTGTTAAAATAATAAACAAAGCTGAATAAAATATATCTAGGGTAAAGTGCACAGCGGCAGGCCTAGATTGCTCAAATAACGTGTATGAAGCTATAACTAAAATGGCTACACAACAATACCGTAGAGTTGTTGAATCATTTGGGGCGAAAATGGACATAAGGTTTCCCCAACCAAATTACAGTATCACCAGAAGGAATTAAAGTATTTGGGTCACAAAATTGAAAAAGGGGCAAGGAAAGTGTCCCAAGGGAGAGTTGCAAATGAATGCCCCAGTTACACAGAGAGATGTAGGACTGTTATTGGGAATGGTGAGCTACTGTCACCAATGGAGCCTGAATTTTTCAGTAATTTCCAAACTACTGCAGAAGTAAACACCTAAAAAAGTTACAGAACCAGTCTCCTTCAATGAAGAATGCATAAAAGCTTTCACAGAGCTGGGAGAGAGTTTCTGCAGAGCTCCAGCCTTGGGAAATCGTGATTACATGAAAAGCTTTTCACTGTTTTGTCATGAACGTGATGGTTGTGCCCTTTCTGTTTTGACACAGTTGCATGGAGGAACGAACAGACCTGTGGCATATTTTTTCACCACATTTGATCCTGTTGCTGCTGTTTTGCCTGGTTGTTTAAAGGCAGTAGCAGCTGCTGGTGTATGTACAGGTCAATGTGAGGGCATTGTGATAGGGCATCTTTTAACCGTTTATGTCCCACACTCAGTTTACGTTTTTCTGACAAGAATGAAAACCCAATATTTGACCAGTGCCTTTCTTACCGGCTATGAGTTATTGATTCTTGGATCCTCTAATGTTGTGGTCAAGAAGTGTGCTGTACTGAACCCAGCTACATTATTGCCTGTTAATCTTAATGATTCAAATGATACTAATGAAGTGGAACATGACTGCCTCGATGTCACTGAACTGTGTACCAAACCTAGACCTGATATTCAGGATACTCCTTTAGTGGAGTTTATCCAAGTTGTATTTGTTGATGGCTCCTGCATAAAAGAAAATGAAGGTACTCTGAGAACTAGTTATGCAGTTTGCACCCTTTCAGGAGCAGTTGAAGCTTCAAGCTTCATGGTTTCTGCCCAAGTAGCATAATTTGTTGCTCTTACAAGAGCATGCTGCATATCAGAGCAGGTCAAAGTGACAATATTCACAGATAGTCAATATGGATTTAGTGTTGTGCATGACTTCAGGCAGTTATGGCACCAGCGAGGTTTCATGATTTCTTTTGGATCACCCATTCAAAATGGTGGAAGAATTCATAATTTGTTAAATGATTTTGTATCAGCGGATGATGCCTACCCTCACCAACTTGCCAATTATTGTGCGCTCCATTGCGTCAACTTCAATGGAGAGTGCGATGGTGGAAGTGACACCGGTGAGACAGATCAAAGTTTCTTGATCTCAGTGGTTGATACTTGGGATAAAATTAAGAGATTGCAGGAAGAGGCAACAGAGGAAGAACACAGAGGTTGTTCAAAATCAGGTTGTTTTCAAAGGGAGGACGATGATGTCTGGATTTCAAATGAAGGGAAAGTTCTGTTATCAGATTATTTGTTGAACTCTTGCAGATTGTTTGTTAAACTCACTGGCTAGATATTATCATGGGCAAGTTCATCTTGGCAGAGATGCCTTGATTCGCACATTCAAACAGACATAGTGCAACCCCAGATCTAGATTGATTGCAGAAGCGGTCTGTCACAGATGTGTTACATGCCAACAAATGAACGTAGGGAAATGCACAGTGGGTAATTGGAGCCACATAGGCAGACCAGGAGGTCCATTTTGCAGAATGCAACTTGATTTTATTGAGATGCCTGCCTAAAATGGACTGAAGTATGTATTGGGTGTTGTGTGTATGTGTTTTTTCACTGGATTGAGGCTTATCCATCATGTAGGAATAACAGTCTTACTGTAGCTAAGCTGCTATTCAGGGAACAGACACCAAGGTTTGGGTTACCGACTTCTTTGGAATCAGATTGAGGAACTCATTTTAATAATGACATCATCAAACTGTTGTGTGCAGCACTGAACATTGAGCAAAAATTGCACTGCGGTTACAGACCAGAGGTCTCTGGATTGGTGGAACAAATTAATGGAACATTGAAAGCTCGATTGGCAAAGGTTTGTTCCTCTACAACGCTGAAATTGTCTGATGCATTGCCACTTGTCCTGATGAGCATCCGTAGCACCCCTGACAGGAAGACAGGACTGTCTCCCCGTGAGATTCCCATGGGGACGTACAATGAGGTTACCAACAGTACCTGCAAATGGACATGTGAGCATAACAGATGACTTAGGCGGTCATTCTGACCTTGGCGGGCGGCGGAGGCCGCCCGCCAAAGTCCCGCCGTCAGGTTACCGTTCCGCGGTCGAAAGACCGCGGCGGTAATTCTGACTTTCCCGCTGGGCTGGCGGGCGGTCGCCTTCAGACCGCCCGCCAGCCCCGCGGGAAAGAGGCTTCCACGATGAAGCCGGCTCGGAATCGAGCCGGCGGAGTGGAAGCTGTGCGACGGGTGCAGTTGCACCCGTCGCGTATTTCACTGTCTGCGCAGCAGACAGTGAAATACATGTAGGGGCCCTCTTACGGGGGCCCCTGCAATGCCCATGCCAGTGGCATGGGCACTGCAGGGGCCCCCAGGGGCCCCGCGACCCCCCCTACCGCCATCCGGATCCCGGCGGTCGGACCGCCGGGATCTGGATGGCGGTAGGGGGGGTCGGAATCCCCGCGGCGGTGCAGCAAGCTGCGCCGCCGTGGAGGATTCAATGGGGCGGCGGTACACTGGCGGGAGCCCGCCAGTGGTGCCGGTCCGACCGCGGCTTTACCGCCGCGGTCGGAATCCCCATTGGAGCACCGCCGGCCTGTCGGCGGTGCTCCCGCGGTCCTCCGCCCTGGCGGTCTTTGACCGCCAGGGTCAGAATGACCGCCTTAGTGCTGGATTACTGAAAAGGTCTGGCTGATGTGGTTCACTCTTTGAAATGTTGCTGCCTCAACCTAATAAAACAAACAGCTCAAGCACAGTGTCACAGCTTGAAAGCTGGAGAATGGATTGTTATAAAGAAACACGTAAGGAAGGCTTGCCTAGAGCCAAGGTGGAGAGGACCATTTCACGTTTTCTTGGTGACAACAGACAAAGTGTGCTTGTCTTCCGAACTGGTTTCACCCAAGCCACACACACAAAGCTCCATGTCCTCCTGAAAACACAGAGACTGATCCTGCAAGTGCGAATGCTGATTAAGGGGTTCAGCTTGACCAAGCTGTAAGGACAGAACCAGTGGCTGAAACAGAAAACTTGCAGCATTTGAAAGTGCAAGCAACTTGAATGGAGACAAAGGTGCAGGAGACCAAAGTCAAAGCCAACTGACTCTTGCCGTGGCAAAAGCAAGGCAAAACACAAATGATGGACGGAATGCGGAACTAATCAAACATTCACCCCCAGTCACAGATCTGGGTTTAATCCATTGTTCTTTTGCTCACCATGCCACCCCAGTTTAGACCCAGCCATATGCAAATCAGTCTTGACCCTGTTCCTCATGGGAACAGTCCAGCCCGAACTGCCAGGCCAGGTCCTCCCTGGACCGGAAACAAGCATCCTGGGACCGGTTTCAGGGTTTCACCCTTGATCAGCTAGGCTAGCTTGAATCCAGTGGCATAGTGAGCCCGGAACCCACGCCTGGGCATACCCGGTGCACTTATGGTGGCAAAAGCAAAGCAAAACACAAATGATGGACGGAATGCAGATCCATAAACTGATGGATTAAACCCAGATCTGTGACTGAGGGTGAATGTTTGCATTTTTCTGCATTCCGTCCATCATCTGTTGTTTTTGCAACTGACTCTTGCCAGCACACCAAACATTGTGAATGCAGTTGCACTGTAAAGAGAACTGTGAAAGGAGATAAATGGCCTGCAGCTGCATATGAACTGGTTGCTGGAAAAACTCCCTGCTATAACAGAAGCAACTGAAGAGTCAAATCAACATAAAGATGACGACAGTGCTGTAAGGAGAACAAAAAGAAAAAGAGTGCCAAGCTGCAGATACTCTTCACCTGAATGGATCTATCTTGTCACTAACAAAAGAGAGAACGTGGTTAAGGTCTTTTGTTTTGATTGTGAGAATTCAGTTAAACATTCTGGAACCTGGAATCGCATTTGAGCAGAGTTTTGAAATAACCTTGCCAACTGATCAACAAAGACATTACACTCTGAAAGTGACTAAAGGTTATCATCAGACTGTGTTCTATTACAAAAGAACATTTGAACTATTTTTGAGAATCTCTTTAGTCAGAACTTGATAAACTTTTTGAAGGCCAAGAACCGCTGTAAATAGTCAGTCAATAAATTCTTTATTCAGCATAAAAGGCCATAAAAGCATAATACATATATACATAATAATATAAATGTTCACAAAACTAATCTGAGACATAGCTTACAACCTCATAGTTGTTCTTAGTTCATCTTGATTCTAGATTGTAATGCCCTCTTGATAAAATTCATTATTACCTAACATATCCCTATTCAAAAGAGGCTTTATAGGCTTCATTGCAGGCTTGCATGAAGCAAAACCAACCATACTCAATGAAGATGCTAACAGCATCAATCTAGGTTTTACATATGGCAGGCACATCTAAATAAAGTGACATGTGCTTTACTTTAAGACTAAGTTCCAGTGGCGTGGGGATAAATTGTTTTTCTATGTCCCTCGGATGGAGAGCAGCTTTAACATATGTTAAATTTTTAATTTAAGAGCATAAGAACAAAAGCTTCTAATCTTGAGCCTAAATTCACATTTACATCACTACTTAAAATACAATAAGCGCATAATAAAAAGCAAAAGTATCATCATCTCTTGGTCTTAACAACTCATACAAGACAACTTTATATAATATAATGACAATTCTCGCAGATCACCAAGGTACCACTAATTATAATTCTGGGGGTGCGGACCTAACTAACCTTAAATGCATTTTGGTTTACATTTACGCATTCCTTATCATATAGTCAAATATTAAAATAGTTTAAACCTTATAAAAATACCTTTAATTAATTATACCTTGTATACTTACTTTCTCTTCCCTTACAAAGCACGGACGGGCCACATTAAGAAACCTCAAATTTCTTTTAAAAATCGGCCTAAGGTACATGTCACATTCAAAAATCTCATATCTACCAGTAGGTTGAGTGCTTGATCATGGTTAATAACATTATATTCCCTAAAAATTGGCTTTAAAAACTTTTTCTCTTCCTCTAAAAACCACAAGCAATTCAATAAAATATGTTGGGCTCTACAGTTTTGTTTGAGGTGTCATTTACATAAGCCCAAATTATCCCTCATTATGGCTCTTATTTTCAGATCCATGTAGCATGGGTTTAACCCAACCCAAAATGTTAGTACCCCACCCCTTAACTTTGGGTTAGACAGAGCCTCTGTTAAGAAATGTTCCTAATTTCTCCACCCACGCACCATTAACTCTGTAGATATTTTCCCCTCCAGATAACATAAATCTTCTTCAATGGCACTTTTATTTACCACGGTGTGCAGCTCCTGCTTTGGGATTTGTTCTATGCGCCATGGATAAGCTGCTAAACCTGAGGTAGCACAAATATTCTCTAGTGGACCTCTCACTTGGGAAGCTCAGTTCAAATCACTTGTGTTGGAAATGGTCTTTCTGCAGGGTCACCCCCTTCATCCTTCTCTTTTTCTGACCTCATTTTTGCTGGCTTTAGGACTCTGCGCACTTTACCACTGCTATTCAGTGCTAAAGTGTATATGCTCTTTCCTTAAAATATGGTGACATTGGGTCATACCCAAGTGGCATATTTAATTTACTTGTAAGTCCCTAGCAAAGTTCACTGCATGTTCCCTGGGCCTGTAAATTAAATACTACTAGTGGGCCTGCAGCACTGGTTGTGGCACCCACATAAGTAGCCCCTAACCATGTCTCAGGCCTGCCATTGCAAGGCCTGTGTGTGCAGTTTCACTGCCACTTTGACTTGGCATTTAAAGGTAATTGTCAAGCCTTAAACTACCCTTTTTCTACGTATAAGTCACCCTTAAGGTAGGCCCTAGGGAGCCCATAGGGCGGGGTGCTTTGTAGGTAAGAGGCAGGACATGAACATGTGTGTTCTATATGTCCTGGTAGTATAAAACTACTAAATTAGTTTTACACTGCTGTGAGGCCTGCTCCTTTCATAGGATAGCATTATGGCTACCCTCATATACTGTCTGAGTGGTAGGTTCTGATCTGAAAGGAGTAACTAGGTCACATTTAGCATGGCCAGAATGGTAATAGAAAATCTTGCTTATTGGTGAAGTTAGATTTAAAACTACTATTCTAGAAATGGTACTTTTAGAAAGTGAGCATTTCTCTACACTTAAATCCTTCTGTGCCATAACATACACGTCAGACAACCCCAAACACAGGATGCTCAGTCACACCTGCACACATCTGCATACTGAATGGGTCTTCCTGGGCTGGGAGGGTGGAGGGCCAGGCACTTACATGTCAAAGGACAGTGGCCTGCCCTCACACAATGGACTGACAAACCCCCTACTGGGACCCTGGAAGACAGGATGGAACTGAAAGGGGACCTTGTGCACTTCTAAGCCACTCTTTGAAGTCTCCCCCACTTCAAAGGCCCACTTGGGTAATTAAACAGGGCATCTGACCCTACCAACTCAGACACTTCTGGACAAGATACCTACTGGGGAAGAAACTCTGAACCAGAACCTGCAACCTGCCAAGAGAAGCTGCCTAGCTGCCCAAATGACTCACCCGACTGCTTTTCTGAAAAGGACTGCTGCCTTTCTTTTGCCTTGCTGCCCTCTGGCTCTGCTGAGAAGTGGTCTCCAAGGGCTTTGATTGAGCTTGCCTCCTGTTTTCTGAAGCCTCAGGGACAAAAAGACTTCATCTCTGCAAAGAACATCTTGTGCAGTGACATTTCGACGCACAGCCGGCATCGAGGTGAGAAAATCACTGCACGCCAAACCGGAACGACGCAACCCGGCTCCCTGAGTGAAGATCGATGCAGCACCAGTGTTGCAACTGGAACTTCAATGCACGGCCCACTGGATCGAGGCATAGCCGAGCCGGAACGATGCAGCCCGACTTCCTGCAAGAAGAATCGACACAGCGCCTGCTGTGCAACAGAAATTTCCCGCATCACCCACCGGATCAACGCAGCTCCTGTGACTTCATCCTGCACGCCCAGGATTTCTCCGCATTGTCCCCGGGGCATACAAATATCCCACAACCCAAAGAGGATCCAAGTCTGCGTGCTGGAAATCGAAGCAAGGCCCCTGCGGCGTGGAAAATATTGACGCATAGTCTGTGTGCGCCCCGAGAAAACGACACACACCTCCCAGTTTTCTACACATCTTCCCCTCAGCGGTCCCTTGCCGGTAATTTAGACGCAAACCAGGTACTTTGTGCTTGCAAGAGACCCTTTGCTTTTAAGAACTTAAGACTCTTTTTATCATTTTCAAAGTGATATTTTAACTTGTACTTATCAAATCTTGATTGTTTTGACCTGCATTTAATCAGATAAATATTCTATATTTTTCTAAACCTGTGTGGTGTATTTCTGTGGTGTTTATACTGTGTTATTGCATGATTTATTGCACAAATACTTTACACATTGCCTTCTACGTTAAGCCTGACTGCTCAGTGCCAAGCTACTAGAGGGTGGGCACAGGATAATTTTGATTGTGTGTTACCTACCCTGACTAGAATGATGGTCCTTGCTTAGGCAGGTGGCAACCTGACTGCCATCCAAAGACCCAATTTCTAACAACTTGTCCTTATTTCTATTTTGCATGGCGCAATTTTAGAAATACCCTCTTCAGACAGGCTCAACTAAAATTTCAATGGTAACTCCAAGCCGTCATTTGGCATTCCGTCCTTATAGCCTGGATCATACTTGAGGGGGAAAGCGTAAGCAGACATTGCACACACTTACCTTCTTCCTCATCAACTTCCCAACAAGAGTTAAAACTTCCAACCTATATTGAAATTGGGGACGCACTATGGCATTAAAGACAGAAAGTATGGGACGTCAAAGACAATCCTCCATGCTTCCGACTAAGCTGTTTAATCCCCAAACCGTTGTTAATGCCATGTTTTTTAGTGACTCGATATGCTCTTTCCATTTTAATTCCAAGTCATACCACATACCTAAGTATTTATATTTATCAACCATTTCTACTTTGTCACCTGTCAGGTACCAGGGAAAATGCCCTCTTCTTTTTTCCAACACCATTATTTTCGTTTTGTTCAAATTTACAGTAAGCTTTTTACCTTGACAATAATTATAAAAAGCATCTAATCTTATTTGTAATCCCAGCTGTCATATCAACTATCACCAACTCATTTGCAAATAATAAACAAGAGATATGGGTCCCATTCATTTTTGGGCAAAAAACCCAGGCCCCCCCTTAATATAACTGGCAAGTCAGGCAAAAATACAGGAAACAGTAGTGGGGCCAAAACGCAAACTTGTTGCAACCCATTCTTTATATATTTACTTTAATAACGACCCATCAGTACTTAAAATCACTTGGGCCCAATTTTGCGTATGTAGACCCAGGAGGAGAAAAAGTAGTTAAGAGTTGACCCCGGGCTGCCTCAGCATATCTCACAACAATTTCCAATCTACCTGATCAAAAGTGGCTTGAAAGTCCACAAAACAACAAATAGACGCCCTTGTGCCTCTATTGACTTGTTAGCCAGTGACTAAAGCAGTGGTCTATTGTAGAGTGGCCTTCTTTAAAGCCACCTTGCTGTACTGGAATCAAATAATTCAACTCTACCCAGGACTTCATTTGACCTAACAGTAGCTTTGCAAAAAAACTTTTTGCCCACGCCCAACAGGCTGATTAGAAGATAATTCTTTGGTTGTTTTGAATCATCCTTCTTATAAATTGGCCTAATTATTTTACCCTTCCAGCTCTCAGGGAAGCAGTCGGAATCAAATATTTTATGAAACAAAACAGAAAAGTCTTGCCTAACAATCAAAGGTATTTTTTATTATTATCACTGGAAGGTTATCTGGGCGGGCTGCTTTAGTTAAAAGCCAAAATTATTTCTTTTTCAAAATATGCCCTTATGTCTCCACCTATCTCATCTTTATTCTCCTGGTCTAAACCAACATCCTTTCCTCAATATAAATTGCACAAATGCTTATTCCAATCATCTTCTCCAAACAAACACAGCATATTCCCAGAGGTATTTCCCTCCCTCACCAACTGCCAAAACCTCCTAATATTGTGGGTTCTTATCACATCTAACATAACTTTCCAATTCGTATTTATATATTCCCATTTCCTTTTGCTCAAGATATTTTCAGACTTTTACTTGACTATGTGGCGGTTCTGTTCAATTCCCTTTGTACGACTTTTCCTAAATTCCCATTCCAACTTTCGCACCTTCAACCTCTGAATCCTGCAGTCTTGATTATATCAGGTATTTTTATGGTTCCTTCTAACTTGTCCCTGATCTTTGTTCATATGCATTATTTTTAATTTTACTTTCAAACAATCCACTTCTTGTTCAATTACCCTTTCATATCCCATAAACACATTGCTAGGATCTTCAGTCACACTAGGGCCCCTTAATGTAAATAGTGCAAAAAGACTTTGAAAAGCTGCTTTGGAATTGAATTTTTGCTTTTCTCCTCTGATTCTATAGAAGCCATTAACCAATGACAGGGAAAACGCAATAAATGTAAATATGTGTGCATATTTATAGTATGGTTTAGTTATAGTATGTATGATTGTGTGTGTTTTATTGATTTAGTTGCAGTATGTATGATTGTGTGCATTTTATTGATTTCAGGAATTAGTGTTTCAATGAAAGGAGAGATGCAAAGCACAGCTACTCCAGTGCAAAGAAAGACAACATCTAAGCAGGGCAAGGTTTTCAAAGATGAGGGATTGCCTCATTTAGATGCCAAAAAGAGAGGTTTGTCTTCCAATGTTTATAATAGTTTGCTATATGATTATGTGGGCACAGTGAATGTGCATGACTGTTATGTACACACAATACACAAATTCCTTTGCCAGTACAAGAAGGGATCACTTATCACATCTTACCACTGACTTATGGCATATGTTGCAATTTATTAACACATTTGTATAATCAAGAATATATTCAGTACTTCTATTCTAATTTTAATTTAGCTTCCTCTTTTGTTTCCATTAATCAGCATTTGAGCAGCATTGCAAAAACTAAGAATATAGATATAGTAGATGGACTCTTTGAACCTACACTAACATCTGGCACAGCATATGCACACAGGAATAATCTAACATGTCTTCTTACACAGGTAGAAAATGAGTTCATTGATCAAGTTGATGACAGAAGAAAGACAATAAAAGAAAATATACATAAGGGTATAGTTTTTAGAAAGAAATCATATATACACAAGAACGCTTAGCTTTAGATTGACAACATGTAGGGAAGCTTTGTGTATATATAGGCCACAATCAAAAGCCGAAAATAAGTTTGTACGAACTAGTAAATGCAGAAGTGTTTTTGTTTAAGAGTCTGTGGGTTATTGTGCTAAATGGACAAGCCCCTGCTGTCTGTCATATAGTACATCTGTAGTAAGAACGCTTATTACAAGTTCCTGAAAGGTTGGTATGGCACATGCTTTAAGGAGTCTTTTTTCCGAAAATCAACCAATTAGACAACATTGACAATCCAGCAGGGATTGAGAGATTTAAAATGAGATTTAAAAGAGAAGTAAGTGTTTCAGAGATTACTAGAGATATATTTTGGAGTTTTATTCCATCAGTGGGTATGATTTTGAATGAAATAAAGCTAAGGAAGTTATCAATGATTGTAGATAAAATAGCAACTGATTTTTCAGGTGCAATGTTCCTAATAGATACGGAAATGGTTGCGGTAAGGGCTATGGTTTTGTAGAACCATCCTGCGGTAGACATCCTTTTAGCAAAGGAAGGTGGAGTCTGCTGAGTTTTAAAGTTACCGTACTGCTGTACCTACATTCCCAATAACAGTAAGGAGGTAAAGAAATAATTATCTAATCTGACAACTTTGAAATATGACTTGAATGACCTGAAACAAACAAATGTTTGGGAGATGATAGGTAAAGGATTCTCAAAGGCAGGATCTTGGTTTGAAAACTTGGGAAATGGATTTATGAGAATGATCCTGAAACTTTATGTGACAGTGTGCGTAATGTGTGCACTTGTATTTTATAAGGCTTACATTTTTGGGAAAAGACAAAGAGTAAAGAATAAACAGAGGAGGGAAGAAATGGAGAATATGAGAAACAGATATTATCAGACAATGAAGAGAATTGATAATTACAGCAGACCTAGAACTACGCGTTATCAAACTATAAGGTTTTGATTTGTCTCATTGTAAATGAGAAAAGCTCTTTTGTGAGGCCATAAATTGCCATCAGAGAAGGGACTGACAGAGATCAAATTTTACAAATACATTAGTTGCATAAATGTTAGCATAAGGTGAATTACAAACCTTCATTTAAAAGTCTAACAGAGAAATTAACATGGAAATGTAAAATGTGCATGTTTAAATTATAGTGAACAATGTGGCTGCCATTTGTATTTTGACATAACGTTCAACATGAAGACATTGTGCATGTATATTTGAGTGAATTACTGACATGATAATGCAAAAGATATTTTACTAGATGAATATTAGAAGTGAAGTATTAAATGAAAATAAATTAATCGTACTTATATTGAATTAAATGAAATTTGTTAACATGAGTTATGTCTGCAGAAAAATAAATGCACATTTAAATTGTGTTCTAATATGCCATAAATAATGCTTGCAATAAAATAATTTGCTTTGCATATTGCACTATAGGTGCGCAATAGGTTTTATTAGTGTATTAATTGTATTAATGTGCATTTAGGCTTCCTTAGCGTGACTAGGCCGGAGAGTTTTATTCTTGCAGCAGTAGAGGAAAATTACTTGCCTATTGTGTTCCCTCTGACCTGAATTATTTTCCTAGGTTGCTGACATGATATTGAATGTCCTACTATATTAAAAGCGAAGAACCTGTTGCAGTACTATGTAAAAATATTTGTTCTAGCTGTCGAACAAAAAAAGGAAACCTAATTCTTCTGTGAGAAATGTTTTGGTTATAGTGTCGAAGGAAAGAATTCTGAAGTAACAAATAATTAGAAAATGTAATGTTTGGCCGAACTGTATGAAATCATTGTAATGACAACACACTTTTGCTGAGAAAATCTGGAATAGTTGCAAACTTGATGGTGCCACCGACAACCACTGGACACCGAATCTTGTGCGCAAGATGAGCCCACTTGAAGAGACAATCAAGAGGATCAGAGATATTTCTAATTAGCTAGAGACTTTTACATTTTGAGTCAGTCCATCTAGTACCCAGAAAGAGTTAGTTTGCCACTGTCTGTCTATCCCTGCTTTGAGTCTGCTGCTGTCACCTCCTGTCTTCTCCAAGCCCTTTGATGAGTTTCCTCAGAGTCTTAATTGTCCCATTTGTTTATGCTATTCAGAACTAAAATGCCCAACCAATTCTGAACTGCTGATTTGTCCTATGTGCAGCCCGTGTTCTGCACTGTCCTGATGCTGCCGTCTACTGTTGTCAGGAGAAGGTGAACGCTCATCTGATGAATCATTCTATCTGCTGTACCATGAAGAGAGGTATAACGCAATGTGGTTTCTTGTTTCCTTTTCAACTTAGACACTTACACCAACAGATTTTTTTTTTATAGTGAGTTGCCATAGTTTGATGATTTTTCCAAATTATTTCTGTCTTCCTTTCACTTTTGCCTGCATGTGTTAGCCCATTCTGACACATGCAAGTCCTAATTTGTGTTAGAGATAAGGATGGCCCAGCTATGAAATTGACTGTTAAAAAGTGTATTTTGATGATTTACTGATGTCACCATCATCTGCTTTGAAATCTGATATTAATGTGCATTTTGTGGTTTTGCTGATCTATGTCATTCTTTTGGAGTGCTTAACAGTGTTGATGTTTAGTAGGCTAAATCTTGTTAGATGTTTTAGTCGGCCAATGGTTTTCATATATGTTTATAACTCAGTTTTGCGCACCATATACGTGACATTGATTTTGGGACTGTAAAAAGCTTTGAAACTAATTAAGTTCGGAGTTTGATTTACTGTTAAATTGTTCATGATGTCCAGAATTGTTTATGGTTTTATGTCATTAATATGGGATTGAATGGATCTGACTCCAACACTCTTCCCCAAGTCCAAAAATCTACTCGACCTCTAGTGGTGGGAATAGTGATGTTGTCTCACCAGCACACTTTTGGTTTCTGAACACGAGGTGAGAAATAGACCTCTGCAAGTGCTCCAGAAGCAGAAAAAATATCTAAATATTAACAAACAGAACAATCAATCTGTGTTTTAAAGCACTCAATGTAAAGTCAATAACTAGGCCTGCACAGTGATCATGAGGTACTTGGACGCAAACCGTTTTGATGGTAAAGCAATTATGGAATTATGTTTCCACAGATAGAAGGACTTTCTTTTCCTTCTACATTCAAGTTAGCTCATCCTGTTGTGTTTTTTTAAGCTCTCGCCAACAGACAGGTTGGCAAAGACCTGTAATGTATGATACAGTATAGAGAGTGGGCTTGGGTCACTACTTGCTGAAGATTGAACTGCTTTCTTATCAATCCCACTTTTGTGTGCCTAATTTGATGACACCTTATTACTCTTTGTCCCACTTTGAAGTGCAGCTGCTTTCAAAAGTTCCTCATTGGATTTACTGTAGCCTTTCATTGCTGGCATCGTAGAACTACTTTTTCCGGTTGAGTTTCAGCACTCCTTGGCAGTGGTTGTCTTTCTAGCTGTTTTGTTTCTGTTTCACCATTAGGGCGTTGCGTTTGGTAATGCTTGAGAAATCTCTACGGTTACGTCAATAAATCCAAGCCCTCCTTCCTAGAACAACAAAAACAATTTTATCTAATCATTATTTGTGTTTCCTGACAGATGGCCACTCATGGTATGGTTTTCCAAGTGATGGGACATGATGCAGTCATTCTCTGTGTGTTGGAGACCGGAAGGCTCTGCGGATTTTTATTATTCTGTGATTGATTTCCAAAGAGAGCCTCCTTCTCTCCAAACACAGCTAAGCCCCATCAGCCACGGTGTATCGACTGTACTTTCAATTTAACTGCAAGATTTACAGTAAGGTGTTTTTTACAGTGCTCCGACTGGGCTGAAAGTAACAGTGGAGTTAACTTTCGTGCCTCTGGTGTACTTTCTTGGGTATAAACAACAGATGTTTACGAAATGAAAACGTTGACATCTAGATGCGGCCGGAGTATGAAAGCAGTTGCTTCGCGCACGGAGTTCTAGCCCGGCTGGGACGGAGCAGACATTTTGTTTTTAATACCATTCTAGGGCACGGTTGTCATTATCCTGGTCAGGACTGGTTAGCGTGCGTGTTTTGTGATGGTCTGCTAAGGATCGAGCTTTCAAATCCATGGGGGGTCCTTGTACCGTTGAGCTGTGTGTGGTCCTGAAATCTATTGCAGCCTACCACCCATGTAGGCAGCATCAAGCAAGTCGAAAACTAAAATCTATCAGTGTGCCACAAAATCCAGAGCTCTTTCTAGCCTGCCTTCAAACAACCGTTTAGCACGGGGATTAACATGGTAACATAATCACTTTAATATTTGTAAAGACAAGGGCGAAGCCATCAGTGGCGCAGCAGGTGCAGTAGCACCATGTCACTGGGGAATCACTGAGGTCTAGTTATGGCTGGCTTTTACTTCCCATCTGGGAGTGAGGGAGAGAATTTTCCTTCATTGTATCGGGGACCACGTACTCAGGTAGTGAAACAGAGCCAGACACACGTCCCTTACTGCTAGCTCGCTGCACCATAACACATATCGACAAGAAACGTGGTTGCTGCCACAAAACAAAGATACCCACTGAAAGTCTCACCTTTAAAAATGGCGTCTTAGGAGGTCAGAGTACTTTACAGGGGACACTGTGAGGGCTGCTTCATGGGTTCTTTCCTGTACTTTGCAGGACATCTTTTCAATTGCTTCAGTAACCCAGTTTTTATTAGTATTGTGTGCACGCCCTTTTTGTGATCCAAGGGGATGCCCGCCATCTACAGAGATATCTTTATATGTACACTCTGGTGCTTCGCTTAACCCCTTCGCTGCCAGGCCTTTTCCCCCTCCTGTGCCGGGCCTTTTTTTGCCTATTTGGGGCAGTTCGCGCTTAGGCCCTCATAACTTTTTGTCCACATAAGCTAACCAAGCCAAATTTGCGTCCTTTTTTTCCAACATCCTAGGGATTCTAGAGGTACCCAGACTTTGTGGGTTCCCTTGAAGGAGGCCAAGAAATTGGCCAAAATACAGTGAAAATTTCGTTTTTTTCAAAACAATTGGAAAAAGTGGCTGCAGAAGAAGGCTTGTGGTTTTTCCCCTGAAAATGGCATCAACAAAGGGTTTGCGGTGCTAAACTCAGCAGCTTCCCAGCTTTCAGGAACAGGCAGACTTGAATCAGAAAACCCAATTTTTCAACACAATTTTGGCATTTTACTGGGGCATACCCCATTTGTGCAATTTTTTGTGCTTTCAGCCTCCTTCCAGTCAGTGACAGGAATGGTCATGAAACCAATGCTGGATCCCAGAAACCTAAACATTTCTGAAAAGTAGACAAAATTCTGAATTCAGCAAGGGGTCATTTGTGTAGATCCTACAAGGGTTTCCTACAGAAAATAACAGCTGAAAAAGAAAAATATTGAAATTGAGGTGAAAAAACCATCAATTTTTCTCTACGTTTTACTCTGTAACTTTTCCCTGCAATGTCAGATTATCGAAAGCAATATACCGTTACGTCTGCTGGACTCCTCTGGTTGCGGGGATATATAGGGCTTGTAGGTTCATCAAGAACCCGAGGAACCCAGAGCCAATAAATGAGCTGCACCCTGCAGTGCGTTTTCTTTCTATACCGGGTATACAGCAATTCATTTGCTGAAATATAAGGAGTAAAAAATTGCTATCAAGAAAACCTTTGCATTTCCAAAAAGGGCACAAGATAAGGTGTTGAGGAGCAGTGGTTATTTGCACATCTCTGAATTCCGGGGTGACCATAGTAGCACGTGAATTACAGGGAATTTCTCAAATAGATGTCTTTTTTACACACACTCCTATATTTGGAAGGAAAAAATGTAGAGAAAGACAAGGGGCAATAGTACTTGTTTTGCTAATCTATGTTCCCCCAAGTCTCCCGATAAAAATGGTACCTCACTTGTGTGGGTAGGCCTAGCGCTCGCGACAGGATATACCCCAAAACACAACGTGGACATATCACAGAAAACAGAGCTGTTTTTAGCAAAGTGACTACCTGTAGATTTTGGCCTCTAGCTCAGCCGCCACCTAGGGAAACCTACCAAACCTGTGCATTTCTGAAAACTAGAGACCTAGGGGAATCCAAGGAGGGGTGACTTGCGGGGCTCGGACCAGGTTCTGTTACCCAGAATCCTTTGCAAACCTCAAAATTTGGCTAAAAAAACACATGTTCCTCACATTTCTGTGGCAGAAAGTTCTGGAATCTGAGAGGAGCCACAAATTTCCTTCCACCCAGCGTTCCCCCATGTCTCCCGATAAAAATGATACCTCACTTGTGTGGGTAGGCCTAGCGCCCGCGACAGGATATGCCCCAAAACACAACGTGGACATATCACAGAAAACAGAGCTGTTTTTAGCAAAGTGACTACCTGTAGATTTTGGCCTCTAGCTCAGCCGCCACCTAGGGAAACCTACCAAACCTGTGCATTTCTGAAAACTAGAGACCTAGGGGAATCCAAGGAGGGGTGACTTGCGGGGCTCGGACCAGGTTCTGTTACCCAGAATCCTTTGCAAATCTCAAAATTTGGCTAAAAAAACACATGTTCCTCACATTTCTGTGGCAGAAAGTTCTGGAATCTGAGAGGAGCCACAAATTTCCTTCCACCCAGCGTTCCCCCACGTCTCCCGATAAAAATGATACCTCACTTGTGTGGGTAGGCCTAGCGCCCGCGACAGGATATGCCCCAAAACACAACGTGGACATATCACAGAAAACAGAGCTGTTTTTAGCAAAGTGACTACCTGTAGATTTTGGCCTCTAGCTCAGCCGCCACCTAGGGAAACCTACCAAACCTGTGCATTTCTGAAAACTAGAGACCTAGGGGAATCCAAGGAGGGGTGACTTGCGGGGCTCGGACCAGGTTCTGTTACCCAGAATCCTTTGCAAACCTCAAAATTTGGCTAAAAAAACACATGTTCCTCACATTTCTGTGGCAGAAAGTTCTGGAATCTGAGAGGAGCCACAAATTTCCTTCCACCCAGCGTTCCCCCACTTCTCCCGATAAAAATGATACCTCACTTGTGTGGGTAGGCCTAGCGCCCGCGACAGGATATGCCCCAAAACACAACGTGGACATATCACAGAAAACAGAGCTGTTTTTAGCAAAGTGACTACCTGTAGATTTTGGCCTCTAGCTCAGCCGCCACCTAGGGAAACCTACCAAACCTGTGCATTTCTGAAAACTAGAGACCTAGGGGAATCCAAGGAGGGGTGACTTGCGGGGCTCCGACCAGGTTCTGTTACCCAGAATCCTTTGCAAACCTCAAAATTTGGCTAAAAAAACACATGTTCCTCACATTTCTGTGGCAGAAAGTTCTGGAATCTGAGAGGAGCCACAAATTTCCTTCCACCCAGCGTTCCCCCACGTCTCCCGATAAAAATGATACCTCACTTGTGTGGGTAGGCCTAGCGCCCGCGACAGGATATGCCCCAAAACACAACGTGGACATATCACAGAAAACAGAGCTGTTTTTAGCAAAGTGACTACCTGTAGATTTTGGCCTCTAGCTCAGCCGCCACCTAGGGAAACCTACCAAACCTGTGCATTTCTGACAACTAGAGACCTAGGGGAATCCAAGGAGGGGTGACTTGCGGGGCTCGGACCAGGTTCTGTTACCCAGAATCCTTTGCAAACCTCAAAATTTGGCTAAAAAAACACATGTTCCTCACATTTCTGTGGCAGAAAGTTCTGGAATCTGAGAGGAGCCACAAATCTCCTTCCACCCAGCGTTCCCCCACGTCTCCCGATAAAAATGATACCTCACTTGTGTGGGTAGGCCTAGCGCCCGCGACAGGATATGCCCCAAAACACAACGTGGACATATCACAGAAAACAGAGCTGTTTTTAGCAAAGTGACTACCTGGAGATTTTGGCCTCTAGCTCAGCCGCCACCTAGGGAAACCTACCAAACCTGTGCATTTCTGAAAACTAGAGACCTAGGGGAATCCAAGGAGGGGTGACTTGCGGGGCTCGGACCAGGTTCTGTTACCCAGAATCCTTTGCAAACCTCAAAATTTGGCTAAAAATACACATGTTACTCACATTTCTGTGGCAGAAAGTTCTGGAATCTGAGAGGAGCCACAAATTTCCTTCTACCCAGCGTTCCCCCAAGTCTCCCGATAAAAATGATACCTCACTTGCGTGGGTAGGCCTAGCGCCGGCGACAGGAAACACCCCAAAGCGCAACGTGGACACATCCTAAATTTTTGAAAAAAACAGAGGTGTTTTTTGCGAAGTGCCTACCTGTAGATTTTGGCCTCTAGCTCAGCCGGCACCTAGGGAAACCTACCAAACCTGTGCATTTCCGAAAACTAGAGACCTAGGGGAATCCAAGGAGGGGTGACTTGCGGGGCTCGGACCAGGTTCTGTTACCCAGAATCCTTTGCAAACCTCAAAATTTGGCTAAAAATACACATGTTACTCACATTTCTGTGGCAGAAAGTTCTGGAATCTGAGAGGAGCCACAAATTTCCTTCTACCCAGCGTTCCCCCAAGTCTCCCGATAAAAATGATACCTCACTTGTGTGGGTAGGACTAGCGCCCACGAAAGGAAAGGGCCCAAAACACAACGTGGACACATCACATTTTTTTATAAAAAGCAGTGCCTACCTGTGGATTTTGGCCTGTAGCTCAGCCGACACCTGAGGAAACCTAGCAAACCAGTGCATTTTTGAAAACTAGAAACCCAGGGGAATCCAAGATGGGGTGACTTGCGGGGCTCTGACCAGGTTATGTTACCCAGAATCCTTTGCAAACATCAAAATTTGGCCCAAAAAACACTTTTTCCTCTCATTTCGGTGACAGAAAGTTCTGGAATCTGAGAGGAGCCACAAATTTCCTTCCACCCAGCGTTCCCCTAAGTCTCTCGATAAAAATGGTACATCACTTCTGTGGGTAGGCCTAGCGCCCACAAAAGGAAATGGCCCAAAACACAACGTGGACACAACATATTTTTTCACAGAAAACAGAGGTGTTTTTTGCAAGGTGCCTACCTGTGGTGTTTGGCCTGTAGCTCAGCCGGCCCCAGGGGGGGGGGGGCAGAAATGCCCTAAAATAAATTTGCCCCCCCAACCCCCACCCTCCCCCGCCGGGAGCGACCCTTGCCTACGGGGTCGCTCCCCCTGCGTGACATTGGCACCAAAAAACAAATCCCCGGTGCCTAGTGGTTTCTGCCCCCTTGGGGGCAGGTTGACCTAAACTCAGCCAATCTGCCCCCAAGGGGGGCAGAAATGGCCTAAATACAATTTGTCCCCCAGGGGAGCGACTTTTGCCTGATGGGTCGCTCCCCATCTCTAAAAAAAAAAAACAAAGAAAAAAAAGAAAAATTCCCCTGGCGCCTAGAGGTTTCTGCCCCCCCCCCCCCCCCGGGGGCAGTTCGGCCTAATAATAGGCCGATCTGTCCCCCGGGGGGGCAGAAATGGCCTAAAATAAATTTGCCCCCCCAACCCCCACCTCCCCCCCGGGAGCGACCCTTGCCTACGGGGTCGCTCCCCCTGCGTGACATTGGCGCCAAAAAACAAATCCCCGGTGCCTAGTGGTTTCTGCCCCCTTGGGGGCAGATTGACTTAAAATTGGCCAATCTGCCCCCAGGGGGGCAGAAATGGTCTAAATACAATTTGCCCCCCCCCAGGGGAGCGACCCTTGCCTGATGGGTCGCTCCCCATCTCTAAAAAAAGAAACAACAAAAAAAAAAAACACAAAAAAAAAATTGCCCTGGCGCCTAGAGTGTTCTGCCCCCCCCCCCCGGGGGCAGTTCGGCCTAATAATAGGCCGATCTGTCCCCCGGGGGGGCAGAAATGGCCTAAAATAAATTTGCCCCCCCAACCTCCACCCCCCCCCGGGAGCGACCCTTGCATACGGGGTCGCTCCCCCTGCGTGACATTGGCGCCAAAAAACAAATCCCCGGTGCCTAGTGGTTTCTGCCCCCTAGGGGGAAGATTGACCTAAAATTGGCCAATCTGCCCCCAGGGGGGCAGAAATGGTCTAAATACAATTTGCCCCCCCCAGGGGAGCGACCCTTGCCTGATGGGTCGCTCCCCATCTCTAAAAAAAGAAACAACAAAAAAAAAACACAAAAAAAAAATTGCCCTGGCGCCTAGAGTGTTCTGCCCCCCCCCCCCCGGGGGCAGTTCGGCCTAAAAATAGGCTGATCTGTCCCCCGGGGGGGCAGAAATGGCCTAAAATAAATTTGCCCCCCCAACCCCCACCGCCCCCCCGGGAGCGACCCTTGCCTACGGGGTCGCTCCCCCTGCGTGACATTGGCGCCAAAAAACAAATCCCCGGTGCCTAGTGGTTTCTGCCCCCTTGGGGGCAGATTGACCTAAAATTGGCCAATCTGCCCCCAGGGGGGCAGAAATGGTCTAAATACAATTTGCCCCCCCAGGGGAGCGACCCTTGCCTGATGGGTCGCTCCCCATCTCTAAAAAAAGAAACAACAAAAAAAAAAAACACAAACAAAAAATTGCCCTGGCGCCTAGAGTGTTCTGTCCCCCCCCGGGGGCAGTTCGGCCTAATAATAGGCCGATCTGTCCCCCGGGGGGGCAGAAATGGCCTAAAATAAATTTGCCCCCCCAACCTCCACCCCCCCCGGGAGCGACCCTTGCCTACGGGGTCGCTCCCCCTGCGTGACATTGGCGCCAAAAAACAAATCCCCGGTGCCTAGTGGTTTCTGCCCCCTAGGGGGCAGATTGACCTAAAATCGGCCAATCTGCCCCCAGGGGGGCAGAAATGGTCTAAATACAATTTGCCCCCCAGGGGAGCGACCCTTGCCTGATGGGTCGCTCCCCATCTCTAAAAAAAAAAAAAGAACAAAAAAAAAAAACACAAAAAAAAAAATTGCCCTGGCGCCTAGAGGTTTCTTCCCCCCCTGGGGGCAGATCGGCCTAATAATAGGCCGATCTGCCCCCAGGGGGGGCAGAAAAGGCCTTCCCAAAAAATTGCCCCCCCTGGGAGCGACCCTTGCCAAAGGGGTCGCTTTGTTGCGTGACATTCGCGCGCAAAAACAAACTCCCTGGTGTCTAATGGTTTCTGCCCCCCTTGGGGGCAGATTGGCCTTATCAAAATAGGCCAATCTGCCCCCAAGGGGGGCAGAAATGGCCTAAATATATATTGCCCCGTAGGGGAGCGACCCTTGCCTAAGGGATCGCTCCCCACCTAAAAAAAAAGAATTCATCACCAAAAAAAAAAAAAAAAAAAAATGGTCCCTGGTGCCTAGAGGTTTCTGCCCCCCCTGGGGGCAGATCGGCCTAATAATAGGCCAATCTGCCCCCAGGGGGGGCAGAAAAGGCCTTCCTAAAAAAATGCCCCCCTGGGAGCGACCCTTGCCCAAGGGGTCGCTCCCTTTTGCCAATTTCAAGAAAAAAAAAAAAATCCCTGGTGTCTAGTGGGGTTTCAAAAGCCGGATTGCAAGCAATCCAGCTTTTGAAACCTGTGAGAGACTTCAAAGGGAATGAAATACATTTCCTTCCCTTTGAAGCCTCTCGGGGCCTCCCCCATGGGATTGAAAAAGAAATGCAAAAGCATTTCTTTTTCAATCGCGCTGGAAGCTCTGCTTCCAGCGCGATGGGGGAGACCCTGTGACTAATCAGCGCGCGCTGATGTCACAGGGGGGGTTGGGGGGGGTCGGGGGTGGGAGGGGAAGGGCTTCCCCTTCCATCCCTGACTTGGGGGGGTGGGGGGGAACCCCACAGAGGGAGCGAGAGCGCTCCCTCTGGGCTGTGTGCCGAGGACGTAGTGGTTACGTCCTCGGCACAGCAGCACTGTGCCGCAGGACGTAACCACTACGTCCGCGGCACAGAAGGGGTTAAGAGATGATTTCTGAGATTTTAATGTCTATTCCAAGTAAATAAAATATAGACCCAAAAGCCATGAAATATTCGAACTGGACGCAGACAGAATCAAGTTTTCTTCTTGTTGATCACACCTCCATTGGTCTTAATATAATATTGATTTATTTTTCACTTTGATAAATCTAAAACTACTGATTAGTAGTGTGCAGAAATAATGACACAGACAAGTCTCTTAGTTCAGCGTAGGGCACTCATCTAGCAGAAGTCACTTGTCCCTGTATGTCTAGATAAAAACATACACTACATATACCTATTTAAAAACACACACAAATCATAAAAAAAAAAAACACACGCCATGTTCGTGCCCACCTCTACCGATAATTCTCAACCACATGAGACAGTGCCTAGAAACTTGTGACATTTGTTGGCCAAAGCCCTCTCTCGAACACAATTTTCATGAGTTATTGAGTAAAACGCATGCTCTGCAAACATGTTTTCTTTTTGGTTCTCTCCAACAAAAACATCACGTTATGAAAATATGCAGATCATTCCTCTGTCATGTCCATGAGCTAAATAACATTTGCTGTTATGTCTAGGGTGACCACCTGGCACTGAGGCAAATTCTGGACAGGACTGTAAAAAATTCAGGACAAAGGGTCAAAATTCAGGACAAAAATTCAAGAACAAACGTCAGTTTTACAGACATACGCAAGAGAGGCCATGCCTCACTATGTTGTCAGTGCATTTATTTACTCTTTTTTAACATAGCACTATTTATTCACTGTGGACCTTTTGTGATTGCCTCCTGGTATGCTACATTCAGGTGTCAAATTACGTCCTTGTTCAGTAGTAAATTAATGCCCTTCAGTACTGCGGCAAGGCCATCACCCCTAACCCAAATCTACCCGATCTTTCCTGAAGAGAAAGTAACAGCAACATTTTGATTATGTTTCTGAACATTTTAAAACCCCTGGCAAACAGTTTGGGAAACATTAAGGTAATTAACCTTATGCTAATTTAAACAAATTGAACAAAAACATCTGGCTTACCCCAATCGCCCATGGACTTTCAACCTAATTTTTTTTTAAAGAGCCATGGCAGATGGTGTGGGCGACAGTCTCACACCTAATGCCAGGATGTGATGTACCTATAACTTGTCTGTAGTCTCACTGCACTAGAATGTATGTCTGGGACTCTACATTTATCTCAGAAATGGTAGCCCGGACTACCAATCAAAGATAATAAAAGAGGAGGATGAAATCGAGATCAAATGGGAGATCCACAGCAAGTAATTCAAAGGGTTGTTGCTAAAAACTGGATAAATAAAGAAGAGAAGAACAAGGTGGGACAATTCCTAAAATCAGACAAGATGGGTCCACCAAGACTGTTCAAAGGTATTGGGTACCTGGGGAGTTTTTTCTGCACACAGGTGCAAAACAGAAGGGGCACTGTCAAGTAGTTGAACAAGCAACACCCATCCACCTTGGCAAACTCTTCTGGTGCAATGGTCCGCTGTTAGTGCTTTTGAAGGGTGAGCAGGGGCCAGACCACTCGCAAGGTTGTGCAACGCAATTGCCCGCTTTGTCCATGTCTTTATATGGTTTTGAAATTGAGCAAAAGCCAAACTAGAGATCTGGGTTATCCCTAAGTGTCAAGTACACATAGAATCTTCAAAATATTTGGTATGTAAATTGCACAAACAAAATTTACAAATTTAAATTTTTAATTAGTGTTTCTTTAACATGTGGCGCTGTTTTCGCCTTCATATACCATTAGATCTCAGATTGAACTGGGAACCAGTTACCTTTTGATACCTAGTGATTCATATCTACCATTCTTACACTGATTTCCAGGATGAAAATCTCGGCAGAGCGAACGGTCCCTCCAAGCCAAGTTTGCTTTTTGGTCTTCTCTTCTGCTTTCTGTAAAGGCCACGTAGCACTAGTGAAGATGGTGTGTGAAGTGATCGGAAGCTACTAGGTCCACGACATGGGTGAGTAGAAACACAAGTTTATTGCTCAGCGCGACCTAGCATCCAGCCGCTCCAGAGAGGCTAGGTTCAACTGCCAACTCCAGAACGTTTAAACACTTACGTTCTCACGAACGCACTAAGAACACATACATAACATTATCCTCTTGTCTTCGCATTAAGTAATTAATAAAAGATGCTAAAACAACAATATTGTAATTGAGAAAAGGAATAACACTAAAAAACAGTTGTTACTTCATTATATAGTCATTCAAGTAATTAGGGCACTTGCGAGTCCTCATCGGTTGTTCACGAACAGCAACTTTTGTTTGGAAATTCTCTCTCTCTTGAGCTGCACTGGTACTTTGTGACTCACACTCTCCAGCTTCAGAAACATTACCATGACTTACACCAGAAGTAGACGCTCTCTCCCCACCCCAGAAGAAAGAGCTCAAACAATCATCCTCCACCTGACTTAAAGCACACTCTCCACCCCTCTGATACAAGGCCACATTCCTCACATTCCACTTCTCTCCTCCATTAATCTCAACATGAAATCTTCCAACCTTCTTCACACAAAATGGGCCTCTAAATTTACAAACACCCCCCTTACTCTACCAGACTTGACCTTGACCCAATCTCCTACTTTCAATCCATGCTTGTGCTGAGAGGGTACACAAGTCTTGCTTCCACCAGATGCAACCCACTCTAGCAGCCAAGAAGGAATCTATTTCGACCCCACCGACCATCCCCTCATCACTCGAAAAGGAGTCACCAGTGGCACTATGAATCGTTCCACGATAGGCTCGTACAACATCCATTATCATTTTCCGCACACAACAATGATTAGCGAGAGCTAGTTGTATTGCCCCCTTAATTAATCTGTTGATTCTTTCAACAATTCCATTACCCTGTGGATAATATAGGGATGTCCTGGTATGACGCACTCCACAATTCTTCAAAAATAAACACATCTCATTCGAAGTTAACTGTGTGCCATTGTCTGTGATAAGCCCCGTGGGGATACCTTCCTCCATAAAAATATCCTCCAAAACTTTTATGGTTGTGGTAGTGGTAACATCACGTACAAACCTAACCACTAACCACCTTGAGTGTACGTCTACCACCACTACCGCAAAACGCATTTGAAACGGAAGTTCTAATAGTGGACCAATAAAATCCAAACAAATCGTGTGCCAAGGTTTTCCAGGATCTTCAATATGTCCTTCCATTCTGCCCACCCCAACCTTCAACCTCTTTTCACTCTCCTTACACAACCTACACTGCTCCACCCAACGCTTAACTTGACCATCTAAGCCTGGCCACCAAAAAAACTCCTTCAACCTCCTACTTGTCATTCTCTGACCCAAATGACCCTTGTGGGCCAGAGAACATAATTTAAACCTCAATCCAATAGGGTGAACAAAACGCTCTCCACGCATCAACACACTCTCCCCACAACACGACAATTCATCCAACACATCCAAAAATGGCCTCACATACAGCGGAAGAGCACTCTCCCTTCTAACCCCTAAAGAGACAAGTTTGAAAACACATTTCAGACAATCATCCGCAGCCATCTCATGCTTCCATTCTTCCAATGTAAACGTACCTAAACCCCAAACTACCACATCCCCAATAGAGGCCACTGCATCATCAGTATCACAACACTTTAACGATTGAGAATCGACCTTCTCCCAATCAAGGGACATCCTAGACAGGCAATCAGCCTGGACATTTTTCCAACTTTGGACATACTCCACACGATATAAATACTCTTGTAGCCTTGCGGAAAGTCTGGCCAACCTCGCTGACCCCTTCCCCGCACCACCAGCAGACAGTATCCTTAACAGTGGTTTGTGGTCACACCTCAGAGTAAACTCCATTCCCCATAAATACGTTCTAAAGTACTCTGTACCCCAGTCAGCCGCCAAGGCCTCTCGTTCAATAACAGAATAGTTACGTTCTGTCTGAGTCAAAGTTCGAGACGCAAACGCCACAGTCTTTTCACACTTCCCATGCATTTGTGACAACACCGCTCCTAAACCTGTACCACTCGCATCAACAGTCAAGATAGAGCGCCTATTAATATCAAAAGCTGTTAGGATACCCGCTCCACAAATTTCTTCCTTGATCCTATTAAAACAAACCATCTGCTCATCAGACCAACAAAACTTACTCCCTTTCCTCAACAATTTCCGAAGATCCTCAGTTTTACTTGCAAACTTCTCCACAAATTTGGAGTAGTATTCTACAAGTCCCAAGAAGGACCTCAACTGTTCTTTATCAGTCGGAGCTGGAGCCAACTTAATAGCCTCTAATAAACTTTTCTTTGGCTTGATACTCCCTTTAGAAATAGAGTACCCTAAGTAATCTATTTCTTCTACCAGAAAGATACACTTCTCTTTATTCAAACTCAAGCCCGCTTCATCAATAACCTTGAGAACTTTTCTGAGTGTGATATTGTGTTCATTAACTGTTTCACCCATCACTAGTACGTCATCCTGAAAAAATAATACACCTTTAACATCCCCAAACATTTTGGCCATCATACGTTGAAACACACTTGCCGCAGATGCCAAACCAAAAGGCATACGGGTGAATTGAAAGGTACCCTCCGGAGTGACAAATGCCATAATGTGTTTGGATTCAGGATGAAGCCTAATCTGGTGATAGGCACTTCTCAAATCCAATTTTGAGAAAAACCTACCATCTTTGACCGATGTTAACAGCTCATTAATATTCGGCAAAGGATAGACATCCACAACAATATTTTGGTTAACAGACCTCAAGTCCACACACAATCTCACTTTACCGTCTGACTTTCGTGTAATGACAACGGGTGAAATCCATGGAGAAACTTCTACAGGTTCAATAATACCTTCAGCCAACATGTTGCTTATCACTTTCTTGACTTCATCCCTAACCACAAATGGTATCTTGCGAGCCCTGTGCTGACTCGGTGAGCATCATCCTTCAACAAAATTTTATGTACATAACCCTTTAAACATCCCAACTCTTTCTTAAACACATTCCCAGCTCCCTTCAAAATGTCATCCACTTGTATATCATCTACTAACAAAACCTGGTTGGATGCCCTGGGACTGATGACAATATTGAGATCAAATTGATGCATCCAACCTAGAATGGTTGGACCTTCAAATGCCACATATATTTTCCCAACAATTTTCCTATCCTTAAATTGAATTTCTTTAAACATATACCCAAGCAGTTGAATTTCCACACCTTGATACCCACCCGGGGATATATCTTTTGGTAACAATTTCTCCTTCGACCACCAACATTTAAATAAGCTCTCAGGGATTATGGTGTACAAAGAACCAGAATCCACCACGAGATTCACTTGGACCTCCCCGATAGAGAATAGAGCAGACGGTCTAGAGCACCTGCGGTCACTCCCACTCACACTCTGAATCTTTCCATCCTCAATTGCTAATATCCTGTCCTCACAAACTGATTCACAGCAGTCCTCCACAATATTTATGGTCGGTTTCGACTCCTTAACACATCGATACCCTTCTCTACACACACGAGCATAATGCCCCCTGCGACCACATTTGTGACAGTCCTTATTGATAGCAAAACATTTCTTGGAATCCCCCAAATGTAAAGTACTGCCACACCAAAAACACTCCTTTCCCTTGCTTTTGATACCCCCCCCCCTTTCTTTGGTAGAGTTCCAAGTTCCTGTTGAGCTCCAGTAGACTCGCTTGATAAAACCATGACCCCTCCAATTTTTTCTTTCTTCTCTAATTCTTTTATACAACGCCTCGATTCTTCCATAACTTTTGCCAAGTCAATTGCTTCTTGCAACGTAGGATCCTTTGCCGCCCATAACCTCTCCTGAATCTTTCTATCACGGCACTGAACGATGAGTTGATCACGTATTAGTTCATCAGTCATAGTACCAAACCTACATTTGACTGATAATTCCCTCAACCTGGACACAAAATCATCAATAGACTCATGAAAATCCTGGGGTTGAGTATAAAATGTATATCTGGCTAGTACTATATTGGTTTCCTTAGCAAACCTATTCTCCAGCCGCTTAATAGCCTCCTTAAAAACGTCATCCATAGGCTGTCCATTTGGCCCCATGGCAGAAGGAAGGTATTTAAAGATTCTTTGACCCTCGCACCCCAAAGTACTTAAAAGAATAGCCTTTTTCCTTAGAGAAGAAAAACCTTGTCCATCCAACGCTACAATATAATTCTCCAACATTTCTATCCAATCTTCCCAAGGCAGAGTTGGAACACCTGGAAGTGGAAGAAATAACGGTGGTGGAGAAATATTGGCCTGGGTAGCCATAGATCCTTTAAAAAAAAAATAAGGTGTTCCAATAAGACCCACAAAATGCACTATTATAAAGTCACTTCCTTTGCAGTGCAAGCTCCTTTCCTCCAGTTCGTGTTCCTGAACGTCTCAAAGGATATTCCCTTTTTTTTTTTTACACAAAGTATCAATAAACAACTAATGTTCCTTAGTAGAGACTCGTATGCCGGCCCGCAGCCGCCGAGGAGTGAAGAGCGTCTCAGGTTGCCTCGGAGACGTTAACACTCTGGCCCTCTGCCGGCCGATGTGTAAAGTGCTCCTGGTCGCCTAGGAAACGCTGATGCTGACGTGCAGGAAACGCCGTAGGAGCAACGTAACCAGCCCGCTCCACGGTATACAAAAGGAGTCCTTTTTTTGTTTTAAAAAAAATAATAATCACTCGCCAGGTGAAAGGAGCACCGCCACCGAAAGCAGGAACAAACGGCCAAATCAGCATCCAAAATGACACAGAGCAGCCACTGGAATCCAAAAGGACAGCAGAAATACGATCCAGGGTTGACCTAGGTCGCGCCAAACCCTCGTCGCCAAACTGAAGTGATCGGAAGCTACTAGGTCCACGACATGGGTGAGTAGAAACACAAGTTTATTGCTCAGCGCGACCTAGCGTCCAGCCGCTCCGGAGAGGCTAGGTTCAACTGCCAACTCCAGAACGTTTAAACACTTACGTTCTCACGAACGCACTAAGAACACATACATAACAGAGTGCTACCCCAATGACAGTATTATTTTGCAAACCTTCCCCTGCTTGTCCTTCATTCCTTATTCAGACAGGCCACACATCTGATTTGGTCACTGCAGCACCATCGGGAGCTCTTTCCACTCTAAAGCTACCCATGACTGCGGGTGGATTAGGTCTTCTGGACTTTGAATGCTATTATTCAGCTGCACAGGTCCAATGGGTGGCTCACTGGCTTTCTGCCCACCTGCCTGCATGAGATGGGGTTTACCAGTAAAGACTTTTAAGGAAGGCTTAATGCACTGCTCATTGTTTCCTACTGACCATTCTACAGATCACCATCCGGGGTTATCATGCACGGCTTTCTCTTGCCTTGCCAGAACCTGTAAACTCACTGACACGAAGAAACCCTATGCTCCTGCACTACCTTTGCTAAGCCTTCCCACTCACACAGGATGGCTGTGCTCAGAGCAACTCCATCAGTTGCATGTTGCAGGTGTCTTAAAATTGGGGACTTTGTTTCTGAACGGTGAGCTACTAAATTTCCAGACCCTTGTGGCAGACTACCATCTTCACCCCGGTCAACTCCTTACTTTCAACCACCTTAAATAATCATTAAATGCCCTATTTCATGTCTGCCACCTAGCACTAACCCTACAAGAGGTGTGCCAGAAGCTCTGTATCATAGGAAATGGTGGCAAACTGATAGAATTGGTGTACAGACCTCTCCTGCAACATGGAAACTACTCCAGGTCTACTTGCCATACTACCTGGGTGATTGATGTAGCCAAACCTCTGCAAGATATGGACTAAAATACTGGACTTTCCCCACAAAGTATCCCACAGCTGTCACTTTAAGTAAATTCATAATACTTCCTTGTGAATGCATTCTGCCCGTTGCTTGCCATTGGCCTTGTGGTTTGTAACTCACAATTTGTTGCTTTCAATTTGCTGGCTTTATTTGTTTTAGGCTGTACAGCTTGAATTCGTCCCTTCCCTTGCCAAAACCATATTTACAGTATCCTGCCAAGTGCTCCCTTTCTGTAAACAGGCCTGTAAATCTTGTTCTTATCTTATCATATTTGCTGTGCATTCAAAGAACAAAGTCAAATGTCAGGCTCTATCTTCGGTGGGAACTTAGTGATTACTTTCCTTTCTCTGACTTCAAAGTGAGAGAATTTATGCAACAATATTGCTGGATACTGGGGTTAGGAAAGAGTTTTTCTATCACATGACAACATTTAAATAAACTTCAGAATATATCAGAATTAGAAGTACAAATCAAGCACATTTTTGTTAATTCTGAACTGTGCTGGAAACAAATACCTTTACACGATTAAAACAAATCATTGCATTATGTGATGCAATTTCCACACATCATCGTCTGTGCACATTATAGTTTGATTTGAAAAACTGTATATCTGTGCAAACGTAATGGTAATTTCAATCAAAAATGTGTTGTCTGTAATGGCAGTGTGCTAGCATATCATCCATACTGCACTCCACTCTGCTCTGCACCACTACACGCCACTACACCCTACTCTGTATCACTCTACTTTACTCCACTCCATGCCACTGCACTCTTCTCCATTCAGAACCACTCCACATTACGCCACTGCACTCTATGCTACTTCACACTATGCCTCTCTACTTTACTCTGTACCACTCTAAGCCACTGCACTTTACGCCTCTCTACACCACTGCGCTCTGCTCGTCTGCACGCCATACCACTCCAGTCTAGGCAACACCAATCTAATCCGCAAAACTCCACTCTCTGCCACTCTGAAACACTGCACTGTACTCTATGCTAATACACTCTATGCTAATGCATTTTACTCTGTAACACTCACCTCTATGCCCCTGCACTCTACATCAATACACTGTACATCACTCTAATCTACTCTGCACCTCTGCACTCTATGCCACGGCACTCTACACTACTTTACTCTATGCCATCACACTCTATGCCACTTTATGCAACTCCACTCTAACCTGCACCTCTCCACTCTGAGCCACCTCACTCTACTGTGAAATAATCTACTTTATGTCACTGCACTCTGTGCCACTGCATTCTATGCCACTGCACTCTACCCTGCACCTCTCCACTCTATGCAACTGCACTCTACTCTGAAACAATCTATTCTACTCTACAGTACTCTATACCACTCTGACCACTGCACTCTAGTTCAATGCACTCTACACCACTGGAAGCTGACACTCTGCAACACTGCATTGGCCACCACTATAAACTTCACCACTCTGCTCTGTACTACTGCATTCTGCACCAATATACTCTATTCCACTGCATTCTATGCCACTCTACTCTGCCCAATGCCACTCTATGCAACTGCACTCTATACCAGTGCACTCGAAACAACTGCACTGTATGCCACTGCCCTTTACTCTGCACCACTGTACTCTATGCCACTGTTCTCTGTACCACTCTACACCACTGCACTGACACTCTACTCTGCAACTCTGCACTCCACACCACTCTACTCTATGCCACTGCACTCTAGGCACTATACTCTACACCAGTCTACAATACTCCACTCTGCACCACTGCACTCTATGCCACACAAGTCTACTCTGCACTCTATGACACTGCACCACTCTGCATTACTGTACTGCACTCTCTGCTACTCTATTGTATGCCACTCTACTCCACTGCACTCTATGTAACTCTACCCCATGCCACTCTATACCACTGCACTCTGCGCCAATGCACTCTAAACAACTGCACTGTACGCCACTGCCCTCTACTCTGTACCACTGTACTCTATGCCACTGCTCTCTGTGCCACTCTACTCCACTCTACATCACTGCACTGACACTCTACTCTGCAGCGTTGCACTCACCACCACTGTAATATACACCAATGTACTATGTACTACTGCATTCTATGCCACTGCACTCTATACCACTCTACTCTGCATCACTCCACTCTACAGCACTTTGCTCTACTCTGCACCACTCTACACTACGCCACTGCACTCCCTGCAGCGTGAGTCTACTCTGCAATCTATGCCACTGCACCACTCTACACTACTACTCTCTCCGCCACTCTATTGTATGCCACTCTACTCCACTGCACTCTATTCCACTCTACTCTGTCCTACGCCACTCCATGCCACTGCACTCTAAACCACTGCACTCTACGCTAACACACTCTAAACAACTGCACTGTACCCCACTGCACTGTACTTTGCACCACTGGGCTCTACACCACTGCTCCTACGCTACTCTACTCCACTCCACACCACTATGCCACTAACTTTAAGCCATGCTGAACAGCAGCCACTCTGGTGTATAACATGGCTAATGGCTAAAACAATTAGCAAAGCCAATAACTCTTTCGTAGATGAGACCTATTGCTTTGCCAACGTTTGTTAGTACTATGAGGTACCGAAGTCCCTAAAAGAACTGTGAAAAATACAATTACATCATAATAAAGGCTACTACAAAATGCGCAAATACATTTTGGTTAAATAAAAAAAAAGTGCTTCTCAAATACAGATTTGAATAATATACGGTTTGTACCTAGTACTAAATTTTTTTATAACACTCCATTAAAACCACACACTCCACAGCTCACCTTGGAACACCATTACAATACCTCTCTAAAAGAAATATCTTTGCCACCAGAAAACTTCAAGTGACTCCTTTTAGTAAAGTCAATGCAGGTTCTCAAGCCCCTTTGTATTTGCAGATTTACCAGTTGGGCACATTTGCATGTCTTTAGGGAAGGAGACCACCTGGCAAGAAGGTCTGATTCTTATCTGTCTGCCCCTCCCTCAGAGCACTGGAGACTCCCTGCCTTCCAGTCAAGCTGGGGAAACTGATCTGCCCGTAATTTCACCCTGCCTCCGTTGCCCTTCAGATGAAAGGCTAAAATAACGGGCAAATGCCGTCCGTTAAAGCTTTCATCACGGACAACGGACAGCAGGGCGAAATTACGGACAGTCCGTGAAATTTATGGACGGGTGGTCACCCTAGTTATGTCAATGAAATCCTTCAAATTTAACTGGGAAGAGCCAAATTGTAATCTGTAAAATACGTCCAAGCCCTCCAACATCCATCCACTTACACAAAGAGTGAATCAACCCCGCAATTAGTAATGATTCATTACTTTTCAAGAGCTTCTAAAGAGTAGGCCTTCTGTCTTGTCTGTCATTCTCAGATTCAAAAAGCCTGTACTTCACTAATCTATTTTTTTTTTATAACTCACATGAACTAGATCATAACGTTTTTAGACTCCGTAAATATTGGATTCGGTTAAGCCTGCTTATTGAGTCTTTATGGGCGATACTTATTGGCTTTGTTTAAGATAGATCTCGGAAAAATAACAAACTTTGCATTTAGTCTTAAAAACTTTCATTATTTGCTCAGTGCTTACTACTGTAATCGGAAGTCCAAAAAACAAGGCTAAGCAAATATTTTTGTAGTTTTTAGTATGTGATACCAACCCATTTTACATACTGCCAATTTATCTTTTCACAAAATATTCCCTTGCTCAGTCTTGCAGTTTTATAGTGCTGTTTATCAAATATATTCCTCTGGCATTGGATGAACTTCAGGGGGGCATGGCTGACTTTAGCCACAATGTAATCTTTGCATTTTGTGCCCCAATCTCCACATTCCCCAATGTGCAATTTAAATGCTCATACTACGAAGTACTTATTTGGAACCTTTGAACCTTCGAGTGGGTGATGTACTGCCCCTCTACATCATCAATCTCCAACACAATGCTAAATAATTCCGTTGATGAATTAAACTGCGGAACACCTTTGAGTATAACATACAGAGCACAACGTCCAGTTGTAAACCCAGCAATTCATGCTTCTTTGGTTAACGGTTGCATTTTTTTTAACCTAATCCTAATTCAGACAAAGTCATTACCATTTGTTCAGTTTAGGAGCAGAGGTGTGAACTTTTGCACAGGTAGTACTAAAAGGGTGCCCTGATGTGAACAATGGGCTAGTCACCCACTAAGGGAGAAGTATTCTCTTGGCATGGCTGAAATAGTATTTTGCTGAGGAGAGGAAGGTCACTATATTGCGATAACCAGCACTGCATCCTGATATTTACAAAGAAGCAAGTATAATGTGCCCTAGTTGCTAGACAAAGGCAACAAATGGCTCTTGGTCAATGGCAACTATTCCGCTGTTCAACTCTCCCCTCAAAATCCTTATGGGCAAATAATGGCCATCTTTAGAATTTTTACGCAATTGCCAAACCTCACCTTCATTGAGAATCAGCTTCAAGATACACAGATTGATTCAATTCACCACGATTTTGTCCTCAAGAAGACCCCGCTAATTTGTTCTACTGGCCAAAATAGTTGCTGGCTCTACTATCTGCATCAGTACCAAACCTTTGAAACTCAGACACCTCAATTGTTTATTTGAATGCTTTACTTGCATGATGTATGGAAATATTATTTGAATTATGTTTTTCACAATACAGTTGCTTTACTTGCAAGCTCTATGGAAATATTATTTGAAGTATGTTTTCACAATACAGTTTTTCTGGGAATTTCTGGGAATTTTACAGCTAAAGTAGCTCCTGCAGGTATTTCCATATACATGTTGGTCAAGTATGTTGCATCTTTCTAACCTTCATCTTCACAACATACACTGTGTTTGCATCAAAACACAGGTGGTCATTACAACCCTGGTGGGTGGTGTTAAAGAGGTGGTAAGACCGGCAACAGGCCGGCGGTAAAATAATTGGAATTACGACCGTGGCAGAAACCGCCAACAAAGACAGCCACTTTAACACTCCGACCGCCACGGCGGTACAGACAAACAGCTTGGCGGTCACCGCCAACAGACAGGCGGAAGACAAAGTAATGCCCACAGTATCACAACCTACCAATCCGCCACCTTTTCCGGATAAAACACGGCGGAAACAGGACTGCGAAGGGAAAACGCTCACCTCTACACACCCCACGAGGAATCCAGACGCCATGGAACCAGAGCTGCACATCCTGCCAGCCCTCATCTTCTTGCTCCTCTACCAGGAGCACTAACGCCGGCGGCGAAGACCACGGTGAGTACTGCACCTACGACACAGGGGAGGGGGGAGGGAAAAAACAGGGACACACAGACCCAACACCCCCACCCTCACCCACTACAACACACACACTAATACAGCATGATACATCACAGTTACACCCCCAACCTCCCCGGAAGAATGCAAAGACAAAAGGAAATGAGTGTAACCATTGTAATATATTAAAATGCAGTACGCAAAAATATGTATATACACCATAAACAAATTATACACCAAGCTTAGTAGTCCAGGTAGTGCTCCAATGAAGTCGGTGGAACACTGGGCCCACACGGTATGGGCGAGGCCCACACAAGATCCCCGACCATGACGGAGAGAATACTGCAGGGGCATCAGAGAGCAAGAAAACAGGCACCCCAGGGGGAGGGAAAGGGGGGGCACCTCAGTCGGTTAAGTGCACGATGCCAAATCCACGAGAGGGCCACATGCCCACAGTTCAATCCTGGGGAGTGCAAAGCCACAGTCTCTCAAGTCTCTACAGTGGGTGGGTTGCCCACTGTTCAATCCTGGGGAGTGCAAAGCCACAGTCTTTCAAGTCTCTACATTGGGTGGGTTGCCCGCTGCCATATCCTGGGGAGTGCAAAGCCACAGTCTCTCAAGTCTCTACAGTGGGTGGGTTGCCCACTGCCATATCCTGGGGAGTACAAAGCCACAGTCTCTCAAGTCTCTACAGTGGGTGGGTTGCCCACTGCCATATCCTGGGGAGTGCAAAGCCACAGTGTATCAAGTGGATGTATCTCTCCACTGGTTCTGGGGGGGCATGGTGCCCAGAGTGCTTCATCCTGCTAAGGTCAGAGGTAGTGGATGACAGTCTCCATTGGTTCTGGAGGGGGCTCTGTGCCCAGAGTGCTTCATACTGCTCGTGACGGACTCAGTAGCGTTAGTGCCCTTGGCGCTCATGGGCCAGCGGTGCTTGGAACGGCGGTGCCCTGTTCAGCAGTACTTGGAGCGGCGGTGCCCTGTTCAGCGGTGCTTGGAGCGGCGGTGCCCCGTTCAGCGGTGCTTGGAGCGGCAGTGCCCCGTTCAGCGGTGCTTGGAGCGGCAGTGCCCCGTTCAGCGGTGCTTGGAGTGGCGGTGCCCTGTTCAGCGGTGCTTGAGGCGGCGGGCTCCTCTGCTGGCGGTCCTCTCTGTCCCAGCGGGACTTGTGCTGGCGGTGCTCTCTGTCCCAGCGGGGCTTGTGCTGGCGGTCCTCTCTGTCCCAGCGGGGATTATGTCAGTGGCCTCCTGGCCAGCAAGGATGATGGCGGTCTCCTCCGCTGTGCTGCTCTTCCCAGACTTTCCTGGTTTCTTGTGGCTCTTCCCCACGTTGGAAGGTGTCGCAGCTGACTCCACACTCCCACCGGGACCCCTAGGAGCGGCTTTGGTGGCTGGAGTCTTCCCCCTCTCCCGCAGGGCACTGGCCAACTTTTGATGCTTGACAGGTGGGGGATTGTCCGTGCTGTGGCTCCGTGCCACACTGGCTGCCCTGGTGGCCGGTGGACTCCAGATTCTGGTGACTACAGGCACCACTGGTCCCGGAGATGTTGTAGCTGAGGTGCTAGGTTGGGACTTGGAGAGTCGGGCCCTAGGACACGGACGGGGTGGGGGAGGTGTGGGAAAGAGGTCAAGGTTGGACAGGAAAAGTTTTTGGGAGACACTGGGACGGGTAGCTGGAGGGTGTTTAGGAGTGGAGGAAGAGGTTGTGGTTGTAGGAAGTGTTCGTTTGGTGACTTTGGGTGAAGGTGCATGCGCTGGAGGCTGTCGGGAGGTGGATGGCTGTTGGGTGGGTGTGTGCCTGCGTTTGTGTATCTTGGGAGGTGGCGTCACAGACACACTGGGAGAGGACAGAGGACGTGTGAATGGCAGTGGGGGTGGTGACTGCACGTGAGCGGGGTGTGGTGGTGGGTGTGCTGGTGATGGCAGTAGTGGCTGTAGATGTAGTGCATGCAGGTGTGAGTGGAGACGAGACTGGGAGGGAGGAGGGAGAAGAGGAGGAGGGGGACACAGTGGAGGCAGTGGATGTTGGTGCGTCTGCATGTGTGTGATGCTTGCGTGAGTGCCTGTGGGATGTGTGGTGCTTATGTTTGCCAGAGCTTCCCTTGTGTGTTGATGTGTATGCATGCAGGTCTGAAGGTGTGCTTTGGATAGGCTGGGGTACAGGGGATTGGGTCTGGGTGGAGGAAGTTGGAGGGGGGAGGCTAGAGACAGGGACAATGGCTGCCATCAGTGCTGAGGCCAGAGTCTGAAAAGCTCGCTGAAGGGCTGCCTGACCAGAATGAATGCCCTCCAGGAATGCATTTGTTTGTTGCAACTGCCTTTCTAAACCCTGGATGGCATTCAAAATGGTAGACTGCCCAACAGTGAGGGACCTGAGAAGGTCAATGGCCTCCTCACTGAGGGCAGCAGGGGTGAGTGGGGCAGAGCCTGAGGTGCCTGGGGCGAAGGTGATGCCCACCCTCCCGGGCGAGCGGGCACGGTGCAAAGGCTGAGGGGCTGCTGGGAGGGCAATGCTGGTAGGGGGGGGTGGCGGCTGTACCTGTAGATGAGGGGGGCACAGATGTTGCCGCCACCACAAGGGAGCTCCCATCAGAGGACGAGTCTGTGTCGCTGGTGTCAGCTCCTGTCCCCGCTGTGGAGCTCCCCTCACCCTCTGTCCCACTGGTGAACTCCGAGTCCGTAGTGTGGCCCTCCATGGCCATGTGGGATGCAGCTCCCTCGTGCTCAGGTGCCAGTGCTCCTCCGCCTGATGATGCTAATGCACACAAGAACAGGGAGACCACAAAAAGGGGGGGGGGACGACAGAAGAAAGACATGTTGAGTGCATGCATTACCGCTACCGTTGGCGGACACGACAGACACAGAAGCCCCCTGCACTACGCCGCGCTCTTCGGCTCCACTGTTCAATCCCTGGGAAATGGCCTACTAGGCTATGCATGACATCTGCACACATGGATGACACAGGGGCATGACTAGGTGTACCAGGAACTCTACAAGGTGGGGTGGGGTGGGGTGGGGTGCAACATGGCCTGCCTTACGGAGGGACCTTGCCTACTAAACTCGCCCTGGACTAGGGAAACCCACAGCCCACCTCCACCACCCAGACCCCTCCACTGCGCGCAAAATCAGCAGGATGAGAGTGTACTCACCCCCTTGTGGCTGCTGAGATGCCCTCAAGCGCCCATCCAACTCCGGGTACGCCACCGCCAGGATCCTGAACATCAGGGGGCTCATGGTGCGATGGGCACCCCACCCACGTTGGGAGGCCATCCCCAGCTGAGCCTCCGCCATCTTCTTGCTCCAGCGGCGAATGTCCTCCCATCTTTTCTGGCAGTGGGTGCTCCGTCTGTGGTAGACCCCCAGGGTCCGGACGTCCTTGGCGATGGCACGCCAAATATATTTTTTCTGTTGGGCGCTGACCTTCATGAATTGTACAGGGGGAAGAGAAACTTATTACCAAGTGCACCGTCACAGTCATTGGCCCCCATCCTTACCCTTGCCATGTGGCACATGCACTCACCTTCGTTTCATGCATGCCGCAATCTCCCCCCCCTTCTTACATTTACCCCACTCCACACAGGCATAGCCCATACAGCATGCTCCCAGTGTACTTACCTGTTTGTCTGGAGGACCGTAGAGTAGCGTGTACTGGGGGAGGACCCCGTCCACGAGTTTCTCCAACTCCTCCGATGTGAAGGCAGGGGCCCTTTCCCCAGACACTCGAGCCCTTGTCTCTTCCAGACCGAGGTCACAGCAGCACTTTCACTGTAGGTCCTCTCCTGTCGAAGATCAGGTATTGAGTGATTGAACAGATAGAAAACGGCGGTCACATCCGTGGCCGTGCGTACCGTCACCGCCGGCGTACATCGTCATTGGCATCTGGGACCCACAGGGTCCAATGTTAACCAATGCAGCATTGCACCGCGGTCTTCGACCGCCTACCGCGACAGTGCAAAACGCCAACGCAGTTACCTCACATCCCATTGTCCCACTTTAGAGGTCAGGCAGCCGCCATTTCAGGAGCCCACATGGCTTCATTTTTTACTGCGTCACACATACCTAGGCCTAGACTCAGCACACATACAGGCCACTTTTCGGATTAGGATTCCTGTTCTGTGTTAGCTGTGGGTACGTACCTCTGAATTGGTTGACTCTGTGCTCGCTGTGATCCTTCATAGGCACCGTCCACTGGGACATGTGAGGAGATCGCGGCATCCTCCGGTGTACAGACCACTGGTGGACCTGTCGACAATGGAGGAAAGACATGTGATCATCACATACAGGCTTGACCTTGCCACAATCCAGGAACTGTGCACCCAGCTGGAGCCAGACCTGATGTCAGCTATCCGCCATCCCACAGGAATCACCCCTCAAGTGCAGGTGCTGTCAGTGCTCCATTTCCTTGCAAGTGGGTCATTTTAAATAACAGTGGCCATTGCATCAGGGATGTCCCAGCCTATGTTTTCCAACGTGTTGTCCAGAGTGTTGTCTGCCCTGCTGAAACACATATGGAGCTACATCGTTTTCCCTCAGGTTGAGGATTTGCCTACAGTGAAAGGTGATTTCTATGCCCTGGGACATATCCCCAACATCATAGGTGCCATTGATGGGACACACGCGGCTTTGGTACCCCCCCTCAGGAGTGAACAGGTGTACAGAAACCGGAAGAGTTATCATTCGATGAATGTACAGATGGTATGTTTGGCAGACCAGTACATCTCCCATGTGAATGGCAAGTTCCCTGGCTCAGTGCATGACGCCTACATCCTGCGGAATAGCAGCATCCCTTATGTGATGGGTCAACTCCAGAGGCACTGTGTGTGGCTATTAGGTGACACCTGGAAGCAAGACAGTGGGAATGGTTGTCTGGGTCTGGGGATATCCCTACAGGTTAGTGTGTGTATAACAGTTGTGCCTCACCATTTGCAGGTGACTCTGGTTACCCCAACCTGTCATGGCTACTAACCCCAGTGAGGAATCCCAGGACAAGGGCAGAGGAACGCTACAATGAGGCCCATGGGCGAACACAGCGGATAATCGAGCGGACCTTCGGCCTCCTGAAGGCCAGGTTCAGGTGCCTCCATATGACAGGTGGATCCCTATTCTACTCACCAAAGAACGTGTGCCAGATCATTGTGGCCTGCTGTATGCTTCACAACTTGGCTTTGTGACGACAGGTGCCTTTTCTACAGGAGGATGGTCCAGACGGCGGTGAAGACGAGGAAGTAGAAGAAGAAGACATGGACAACAGGGACTCAGTGATCCTGCAATATTTCCAGTGAGACACAGGTAAGAATACAAACCTGCCTACTACATGTACTTAAACACTACTGCCTCTCTACTGTCTGTCGTTTTCACCCAGTGTATGATCACTGAGTTATCTCTTTCCCTTACGATTTCACAGATGTGGGTCCCACTGTGTGACATCTGCTTTGATTCCTCATGGACTAGAGCTGTGTGACATAGGTATGTTGACATTACAATTGAAAGAGGTTTTTGCCACAGTAATTGCTAATACTCTATTTCGAAATCACAGACTGACTCCAGATTGTTTTGTGCTTTAAGTGTGTTTATTGAAGTGCTCAATATTGGAGGGGGTTGCAAAATGGTGAGGGGTGATGGTGGAGGAATGTCCATGGCAGAGTTCAGTCTATTAGTCTCACAGGTGCATTGCCCAAATGGGCATAGGAAGTGGAGCTGGGGCAGTTTGAGGATGGACAGGGTGACAGAGTGGGTCAGAAGGATGACATTCAGGGTTGTCTATTTCTTGGTGGGGGTCTTGGCATCGTTCTCTGTCTTTGTCCTGGATCTCAGGGACCGTTTGCTGGGTGGTTCTCCCTCTGCAGGGGGTGTGGTGCTGGTGTGGTGGTCCTGTGGCACGGCCTCCTGTCCACTAGCGCCGGCGGAGGGGGTGGGCAGTTCATCGTCCATGCTAGTGTCAGGGGCCCCTTGTTGTGCCACAGTGTCCCTCCTGGTGTTGAGTACTTCCTTCAGCACCCCCTTCGATGGTGCACAGCGTGGAATTGATGGATCTGAGTTCCTCCCTGAAGCCCAAATACTGTTCCTCCTGCAGGCGCTGGGTCTCCTGAAACTTGGCCAGTACCATTGCCATCGTCTCCTGGGAGTGGTGGTAGGCTCCCATGATCTAGGAGAGGGCCTCGTGGAGAGTGGGTTCCCTAGGCCTGTCCTCCCCCTATCGCACAGCAGCCCTCCCAGTTCCCCTGTGTTCCTGGGCCTCCGTCCCCTGGACCGTGTGCCCACTGCCACTGCCCCCAGGTCCCTGTTGTTGTTGGGGTGGTGAGTTATCCTGGGTTCCCTGTAGTGGTGGACACACTGCTGATTGACGTGTCCAGGGGACAGAGGTATGGGTCCGCTGGGTGGGTGCTGTCCTGGTGTTTCCAAAGGGTGGAAGCTCTGTAGTGGCCTGTGACTGTGTGATGGGAACCGACTGTCCCGAGGTCCCCGATGGGCCGGGCTGGTCATTTAGATCCAATTGGACAGAGGTGCTGTCATCACTGTGGGCCTCTTCTGTTGGTGGTGTGGACATGTGTGGACCCTCCTGTCCAGTGACGTTGGGTAGGGGTTCTGCAGGGGTATAAAAGGATGTTTATTACATCTGTGTGTGGCATGGTGTGCAATGGGTGGGTGACCGTTTACCCCAGTGCTTGCATTCCTGTGTGCGGCCTTGTGGGATGATGGTTTAGGGGGGTGTATGGGTTTGTGCAGTGGGCATGCTTGGTGTTGGGATGGGTGGGTTTTGATAGTGGGACATTTGTGAGGAGTTGGAGTGATGGGGCTGAGGGGGAGGGTGGGGGATTGTGATGGCATGCAGGTAGGGTGGGGGATGTAATAGTTAAGATTTGACTTACCAGAGTCCATTCCGCCATCTACTCCTGCGAGGCCTTCAGGATGCAGAATCGCCAAGACCTGCTCCTCCCATTTTGCTAGTTGTGGGGAGGAGGTGGGGATCTGCCGCAAGTCCGCTGAACCGCAAGGTGTTGTCTTGAGACCACGGAACGCACCTTCCCCTGTAGGTCGTTCCACCTCTTCCTGATGTCATCCCGATTTCTTGGGTGCTGTCCCACTGCGTTGACCCTGTCCACTATTTTTCGCCATAGCTCCATCTTCCTTGCAATAGAGGTGTGCTGCACCTGTGACCTGAATAGCTGTGACTGAAGTTCAAAGTTCTAGTTCACAAGCAGTGGTATTTATACTGTAAAAACCCCAAAAAACTACAGTCCCAAGTTCAGCATTGACGTAAGCAAGAATAAGCAGTACAGATAAGATAATAGGGGAGAGGTACCTCTTGACAAGAGCACATGCACGATTATTGGTCGCTTCATGGGTGGGTAAGTAACATTGACGTCATTCGGCATCTCTATCTTTCTGCACAACAAGTGATTATATGTTACATGATGCTCACGGTAGCCCTGCCTTGTGCTAATGCTTATCAGACCCTTACACAGTTCCCCTCACCAAGATATGAATTGAATGACTTGTGGTTTTTAGGACCCTTGCGCTAATGCAAGATACACCCTTTTGTTCCACCCTGTTCGTGCTAAGCGAAGATTTTGAAAGCAAAAGTTGGTGCAGCTCCAAAGAAAAACTCTCATTCTAATGTGGGTTGGGCCTCTTGTGTGTTTCAGCACAGCTAACCTAACAATGCAGCATGTGTCTAAGTTTCCTAAGTAATAAGTGTTTGTTTGTCCTAAATATGACCTGCCTTTTCTATTGAACCCACAGTCTGTCTTTTTTATCATGTCATGTATTAAGCCTTTCACTACTTACATTGGTTTACAACTATCTCTAGCCTACAATGTTTGTATTGGGTTCGGGAACTTATGTTTGTATGTATGTGATGTATATGATGTGTTCCTGTTTTTCCTACATCAAACCTATGACAGTATTGACCTATAGGGTAGTGGTCTCACTAACAGTACTACTGCTAACATAAATCACCAACAATATGCACAGGCCCATAAACATCGGAAACAAAGCACTCTGCCTAGCAATAGTATATTTTTAACCAACATTATAAAATGTAAATATTTATCAGCAAAAATATTTTGTTGGACAAAAGACTGGTTGCACCAAAAATGTATTTTATTAAACAGAGCTACAGGTGTAGTTAACCCCGCCTTACAGAATTTATGGTTGGTTAGAGTGAATATTAATGGTTTAAATAGTTCACACTTAGGTACCTAGGTTTCCCTTGTATGTACAGGTGTTTGTTGGCAGCCTCAATTCTGTGCAAGCACTTTCCTTTTTGCAAGGTACTTCTAATGGCTGATGTGATTAAAGGTTTAAATCTCAGTAACGATTCATATTGCTACTCACAGCTGAATTGTGATTCATATTGCTATTGGAATCTCAAGCCATTCATATTGTCAGACATTATGACAGAGAAATGTTTCCTAAATTTATCAGATGCCATATTGTACAAAGAAACTACACGTGCTACTATTCTGTTTTCAAAAAGAAATTCAGGTGATTTACAGACACCTGAATGAGATAAATTGCTTTGAATGGCATTATGAGTCAACCAGTAAAATAGGGGCGGTAATTACGAACTCAGGATTACTGATTTTATTATGCGATTACGAGTTTCCGGTGATTAGATGGGCAGGTTTTGTTACAGGTTGCTGTATCCATACATACAGAATCCCTCCTGGCCACAACACAAAACATTCCACACCGAGTAAACTTATAACTGTGCATAATAGTAATTCAACAGGAAACACTGGAAATAAGATGAGGTATGACTCGTAATGAGGCCTCTAAAAGGAAAAAATACAAATACAATTACATCATCAATTTTTGATAGAATACTGTAGAACTACGAGGCATCTGACAATATCACAGGGTTACAGTTTTCTCAAATCAAACATCTGCCAGGGATGATATAATTTGCATGGGCACTTTCTAATGAGCTAAAGTGATCAACAAATTCTCAAAATATTACCACCAACTACAAATAAACCCACTCTAAAAAGATAGGTTTGGCAGTCAAAGAAAGATCTCTCTAAAAAATGTTCACCTATTACAAATGTGTTTTAGTGTTTTTGAGAGACAATCAAAATTACGATTTCAGCCTTCGTCCCGTGTTGCTGAGGTGAAGTACTTTTTTACAACCTAATAGTCTGAACACGTAGCACTGAGGTTTTAAAAAAAAAAAAAAACTTTGACTCACACTGTAAATCAGTCGTTACATTTCCATACGATGTAAAACTTAAAATTGGGTGGAACAAAAACCCACCTCTCAAACAGGATTACGGCTCTCTCTCACTCATAAAGACAGTCCTAGAGTGTCACTTCAAATGGTCTGGACTGTAATCTAGAGTTCCACATTTGACCAACCAAGTGTAAGCTAGGTCAACAAATTTAACACTCTGCACCCTCATTCTATTATCTGCCAAACCACAATTGTTTAAAGACGGGTTAAAATGGCTGCATATATATTTATCAATAAACACCAAATAGAAACAGCACTGCTTAATGTAATCCATTGATTTACACAACTGAATTGAGACCAAATTCTTTGTAACATGCATGCAGACAGTAAATAAAGGCAAAGCTACATGTGAAGAAACCCAAATATCAAAGTTCTGCTACGGCTCACCCATTTAGGAAGAAGCTAACTGGATTATATGAAAACAAGACTAGTAGGTTTGGAGTACTTTTGGCCGCTTGTCAAAAAAGCACATGATTGACTATTCCACAGGGATACTGGCCTTTCACATTACTCACATTTCACCAGAGCCAAGTATTCTGTAACGTGGAATCTGCAAGACCAACCCTCTGTTGGTCACATGGAGCCCACAGGACTGCCCGTCTTCGTATGAGCCTTATAACTGTGCAGAAGATTCTAAAGGGACCACTTGATACCGAACTGGGTTATTTTGGCTGTTGCTTTACTTGCTCCTGCTCTGTGTTATTTTTTCTCAGAATAAAGTACATTTTCTACTTACGTCTACATTCTATTTACAAGACTTCATATGGGCGACGAGGATGGGATGCGAAAACAGCTGACAGCTTTTTGTAACACTATGGTGTTTTCCAATAGAAAAGAATGCTATTTGAGCTGGCATCAGCACATCTGCCTTTCAGAGAGTCATGGATTAAATGTAAGATATGACAGAATATGTCTTAACATTTCAAGATGATGTGTAAGCCACAGATGAAGACTGGCAAGAAAAAAATTGGAGATTAGATACAGTTTTAGAAAGGATGAAGGTCAATGGGGATGGGCTACGCTTAAGGTATGATGATGTTGTTTGGGAAAAATCAGTTGGAGTATTAGGGGTATATTGTCCGCAACCAAGGAACTAGTCCTAAATCAGGTTTAATTAAAGCCAATCAAAGTGCCTCCAACCCACCTACAGAGAGCAATAGGGCCATCTATAGGACTATTTGGATCTATGCCAAATTTCGTCCAAACTTTGCCACTATTTCTGAACCTATCATTGGTCTATTGAAGAACAAAGCAGAGCTCTCATGGGGTAAGAAACAATAAGAGGCATGGTCACATATCAAAAAACTCTAATAAATGCACCTCGTTTACAAGCCTGCATTTCAGGGTTTTCTGTCAAAATAACTGTTGATGCAAGTGACAAAATCTTAGGTGCTACTGTTACACCAAGGGATCTGAAAAAGGATAATACTGTGCATTTGCTTCGCGAGTAATAAAAGACTCTGAGGCAGCGTACTCGATTGTAGAAAAATAATGCTGGTTCGCACATCAGCAATAAAAGCATTTAGAAACTTGCTGTGGGTCACAAATGTTATTAGCAAAACCAAACACAAGCCACTAGTATACATTTTGAACAGGCCAAATGTACACTCAGAGAAGCATACAGTTAGGTTACAACTAAGCTTATACAACACAGTTTTGGTGTGATTCATTCATGTTCCAGGTTATACAAAACTGAAGGTCTAATTTTTAAACCAGATTTCCCATTCAATATGAAAGCACAGATGACAAAGACAATGAGGCATGTGCAATTGCCTTCTCCGATACAAATGTGTATCTTGAAAGAAAAGTGGAAAAAGCAGTTTATGAAACTGTTTCTTTTCAAAAGGTTTATCACTGGGTCGTAAATGAGTGGTCCAAAGAGCGAAATTTGTCTGGAGATCTTAAGAGGTTAGCAAAGATTTCTCCTGAAGTATTATTTGAAGATGGTATTCTGTTCTGAGGTGCTCCACTGTGCCTACTCAGTCTGTCACAGGCAGGGCATTTAGGTATGGCACTTGATAAGAAGAGGTTACGTGATACGTACTAGTGACCCGGAATGGATTCATAAGTAGAACTGAAAGTAATATGCTGCAAAGTTTACCAGAAACCTAATAGACTTTGTTACCAGAAGTCCACCCATGGTACCTATGAATCTGCCAGAAGCAGTTATGAAGAAATTAACTTTGGCTAAACTGAATCCATTTAATAACTCTAAAAATGAAATAGCACTAGTTGATTACTGATCAAACTGGGATGAAGTGAAATTTGTTAACTGAACTTCACATTTCAAAATAACAGCGTTTTTATGAAAGCATTTCACACAACAAGGCATGCCCAAAGTATAAGTTACCTACAATGGGGAACAATGTACACAATGCTAGTTTTCTTAACAAAATAGGGACTGTAAATAAAAGACAAAGTTTGGATCACCTCCGGGAAATGGATTTGTAGAAAGAACAAACAGTGCAACGGTCAGATTAGCCTAGACCAAGAGACTGAATGTTGGTAAAGCAGTTCTAAACATGTTGAATTCTTCTCATTCTACACCTCATTCCATTACAGGTGTTTCTCCATTCTTAGCCCTCACAGGATGCATACCCTTCACACTAATCAAGCCTCAAGGGATAAATCCAGAAAGCACAGTCAGGAGATTTGCATATTGCGAGGATAAAAGAATGAAATACCAGAGTTTAGCTTAAGCAGGAAAGAGCATGTGCCAGGTATATACCAAGATGAAGTGTTTGCAGACATAATGTTTTTACATTTCAGAATGTGTCAGGATCCATCTCCAAAAAACTGCAAGGAGGGGTCAACCCCTATTCAGTGAAGTCAAAAGAATAAATGTTTTTTGAAGTCAGCTGTTTGTTTGCGCAATGTGAAGTGGTGGAATAAATCAGCTGTTGCACTGACATCATTCAGTCACAAAGAGGATAGGGCTGTTGAAAGATGTGATTCTTTATCTGTAAAGTGTCATTCAGCCGTCAAAGACGGTGGAGAGGTTCAAATCTGACTCAGTGTGGGAAGTTGCAGAAGGTTGCTACCTCTATGGATGAAAGATTATAAAATAACATTTTCTTTCAGATTATGTTTTCCCTGTAACTTTTATGTTCATATACTGTTAAGTAATGTGTTAATATTTATTTCAAAGACATGAAAGTTGTTCATTTTCAATCTTGGTTAATTTGTCTGATTTTGTCTCATTCATTAGATGTGTTGTGTCGTGTGGAGTCTGCTCGACCAACCATGTGTTGGTCATGTGGAGCCTAAAGACTGCTTGTCTTTGCACAAGCATTATGACTGTGTGTAAAATTCTGACAGGACTGATGGAAACAGAGCTGCGTTGCTATGATCGCTACCCCTGGTCCTGTATTCTTTTTCCTCTGAATAAAGTACATTTTTGACTTATTTAACTTCGCAGCAAGTAAACCTACTTTGCAGCTGATGAAGTCTGGGGACTAAGTTGGTAACTGTTATCCGATCTGGGTCATACTCCTGGGGACTATAATGACCTCATGGTATGATCTGAACAAATCATTTACATTTTGTGCCGCTGTTTAAAAAGTTTTATACGTCACAGAATAAAATCACACAATGGAGCAACAAACACAACAGTGGTGATACCAAACATAAAATAAACAAGCATTTGAAATGCAATAGGTCTTGCATTTGCTCGAGTTAGAGCTATAGTTATTGTACATGCAGAATTGGACTTTTCTTGCCATATACATTGGTCATACCTGTCTCATAATTTGGTCCTTTCCGGGCACATCATTTTAGTGGCCCTGCATATAACTGCAACAATCCCAACATCAATGACAGCTTTTATACTCCCTCAACAGTTACCCTGGCAAAGTAAAAATCTCCTCAGTAACACACAAAAAACAAACGCATAGGCCCTCATTATGAGTTTGGCGGTCCCCGACCGCCAAGCCGACTGTGGCAGTCGCACCGTTGCTAGGCCGGCAGAGTAGACCTCCATATCATGACCATGGTGGTGATCTGAACAGAACACAGCCAATACACCGCCAGTGCGGATAGACTGCTGCGGCCGGAAGTATACATAGTCAGGCAGGTGGAGACCATGTTTCCAACGAGCATTTTACGAGGTAGCACACTGTCAGGATTTCCGGTGCGGTCACACCACCACAAAAAGCCTGGCGGAAATGAACAATATGAAAAGGAGACACTCACCTTCAGGAACACAAACATGCCCACAGCCACCATGGAACCGAAACTTGAAGTCTTCCCACAGCTCGTGATGGCCATACAACTCCAGAACCAGCGACAAAGACAACAACCATAAGTACACCCACCTAGCACACACTCGAGGGAAGGCTATTAGTACACACTCACACACAGTACACACACCCCGGCACGGCTAGCGACGGCCACACACACATGCAAACAAACACCCGCACCAACACATACCTACATACACACACACGAACAACAAAAGCCACAGCCAACATATACATGCCATACACACCCCATACCGCAGACACACACTGCCACCACTGTCAAACACATTAATTGCATTGGCAGAGAGGCACACCGCACAACATACACGAAAACATATACTGGCAGCAACATGTAACAGCACACAACCAATCCAAACCAAAACCCTGCCAAACAATGTGTCAGAGCACATGCCACGTCCACCCACTATACAAAGCACATCACAGATGCATCACTACACACACTGATGCACACACCACTACCGCACAATGTTGCACAATATAATCACAACACATCATAACAAGACCATTGCACAAGTCACCTACACAACTCATGAAGCTACACAAATACACATCACATTCACGGAACACAAACCCCAAATCACACAAATAGAACACGTACATGTGGAAGGAAAGGCAGAACAAGTATGTAACCTTCGACACCAACCGTACCGTTGTGCAGATGTACTGAAATAAATAACATTTGCAAAAGCACAACTATATACAACATAGGCCTACTGGCCAGTCCAAAAGTCTAGAGTGCCCCAGGCACACAAGGAAAGTATCTGGCCTCAACCTGACTCCTGACTGTTAGGTGGCCTCCACACGGCAGGGGCATCAATGGGGCAGGCAGGCTCCCTCAGCAGTGACGGGGGTGCAGAGGTGGGGGCTTGGGTTTGGGAGAGGGGTCCTTTGGCTTGGGTTTAGGTTTGGGGGGGTTTGGTTTTTGCCTTAGGCTTTGGGGGAGGGTCCTTGGACTTGGATTCTCTGGTGGGGGTTGAAGTTTTAGCAGGGGGTGGGCCGTGGGCAGTACAGGGGTGGGCATGAAAGGATTGGGAGGCTGAAGGACTGGGTTTGGGGAGAGTAGTAGGGCGCTTGGGGAACCATGGGCTGGGACATTGGGAGGGAACAAGAAAAACTCATAAAGGAATCTTTTTTTTAAGGAACACAAGGGTGGTCATGGGAAAAATGTTTGGGAGTGGAGGGACAAGGAGTGGTTGTGAGGTGTGTACATGTACGTGTCTTGAGTGCAGGTGCATGGGTGGAAGCCATGTGTGTAGTGGGTGTCTGTTGGGTGGGTGTAGGAAGCTGGCTCTGTGTATACTATATCAAAATGGGATATAGTGTGCACAGAGTCCAGGGGTTCCCCAGAGGCTTAACAGAGACTAAAGTAGATAATACTAATTCTCTCTTTTGTGGTAGTGTGGTCGAGCAGTTAGGCTTATCAGAGGGTAGTACAAAGCATTTGTAGTTCACACATAAATACAATAGAATAAGCACATACTCAATGACCTAACTCCAGACCAATGGTTTTTATGTATCAAAAATATATTTTTCTTAATTTATTTTTAGAACCACAAGATTCAAGGTGCAGTTAACTACTTCAAAAGATTCGTATTTCACCCATGTATCACAAGTACTTTGTTTGTAATCGATAAGTTATACAGTTTTTCAAATATTGGCATTAATCAGTTTTAAAACTTGATACCTAGTGCAAATTTCAGAAACAGTTCCTGGGGGGGAAGAAAAGTTAGAACGTTTTAAAGGTAAGTACAACACTTACAGTTCCAGTCTCGAGGGGTTAGGAAGGCCACTGGTTGGAGTTGAAGTTAACCTCAAACACCCACCACCAGCAACACAGGGCTGGCCGGGTGCAGAGGTCAAAGAGTAGGCAAAATTAACATGGGCTCCTTTAGAGACTAGGGACACTCAGTTTCAGATCTGCAGGCAGGTAAGTATCTGCAACTTCAGAGGGCAGACCTTGGGGGTTTAGAGGAGCACTGGGGGGGGGGGCACAAGTAGGCACCAAACATACACCCTCAGCAGCACTGGGGCGGTCGTATGCAGGGTGCAAACAATATGTCAGGTATCCAATGATTCTCTATGAGATGACCCCGGGGGTAATTCAGAGGCTGCGACAAGGTCCAGGGGTCCTCTGAGGCAAACCACAGGCTGGACATAGAGGAGGGCCGCCTGCTGAACGGTGCTGCACCGGGTGTCAGTTTCTCTGGGGGCTGCGGGTGCAGTGGGTCCTTAGGTGTCGGATATCTTCGTCCGGAGCTTTCGCGGTCAGGGGATCCTCGGGATTCCCTCTGCAGGCGTCATCATGGAGGGGTGGAGAGGTCATCCTAGGGTGGGCACTTGCTGAGAACCGCCTGGGGATCCTCTCTAGCTGGTTGGACCACCTGGAGACGGGCCATGGGCGTCGGGTGCAGAGTGGTTAGGACTCACGCATTCAGAGTGAAGTTGGTGTCCTTAGTTGTTGGTTTCTTCTTGGACAGGTGCGGCTGTCTATGGGAGTTCTTGGCCCTTTTGGGTACAGGGCAGTCATCTGGAGCTTGGCAGAGGTCGCTGGTCCTGCTGGATGCATCACTTTTCTTTTGCAGGTCCTTTGATGTAGGAGACAGGCCGGTAGGGCTGGGGCCAAATCAATGCCGTCTTCTTTCTTCTCTGCTGGGGTTTCAGCTTAGCAGTCCTTCTTCTTGTTGTTAGGTTGCCAGGAATCTGGTGAGATGGGGTCAGGGAGGCCCTTAAATCCTAGATTTCAGGGCGTTTTACGGGTCAGAGGGCAGTGGCCAATGGCAACTGTCCCTGATGGTGGCTACAACCTCCTTGTGCCCACTCCCTTTGGGGAGGAGGGCACAAACCTAATCCTATTGGTCCCTGTCCTCCAAACCAAGATGGAGGATTCTGCAGGGAGGGGGTCACCTCAGCTCTGTACACCTTAGGGGCGGACCTGGCTGAGGTGGTCATTCCTCCCTGTTTCTCTAATTTTCCCATCGGACTTGCCGCCAAAAGTGGGGCTTTGTCTGGGGACGGGCAACTCCACTAGCTAGAGTGCCCTGGGGCACAGTAATCTGAGGCGCGAGCCTTTGAGGCTTTCCGCCAGGTGTGACAGTTCCTGTTGGGGGGGAGGTGTGAAGCACCTCCACCGAGGACAGGCTTTGTTTCTCACCACAGAGTGCACAAAGGCTCTCACCCCATGTGGTCAGAACATGTCTGAAAGTGGCAGGCTGGCAGAGACCGGTCACTCCTACACTAGCAGTTAGGCTAACATACAGGGGACATCGCTAAGATGCCCTCTGTGTGCATTATTTAATAAATCCCACACTGGCATCAGTGGGGATTTATTGTGCTGAGAAGTTTGATATCAAACTTCCCAGTATTCAGTGAAGACATTATAGATCTGTAGAGTTTGTAATGACAAACTCCCTGACCATATACTGAATATGGCTACCCTGCATTTACAATGTCTAAGAATGGACTTAGACAATATAGAGGTGTCTTACCTATGCCACAGGCAGTGGCTTGTGCGCATGGCTCCTTGAGATTGAGAGGGGTGCCATGTCAACTCTGCCTTTTCCTCCCCACCAGCACACACAAGCTGCAAAGGCAGTGTACATGTGCTGGGTGAGGGGTTCCCTAGGGTGGCATAATACATGCTGCAGCCCTTGGGTACATTCCCAGGCCACAGGGCCCTTGGTACCATGGGTACCTTTTACAAGGGAACTAACTGTGTGCCAGGGTTGAGCCAATTTTGGAAACAAAGCTACACATTTTAGGAAAGAACATTGGGGTTAGGGGCTGGTTAGCAGGATCCCAGCACACTTTCAATCAAAGTTGGCATCAAAACAGGGCAAAAAGTGTGGGGGAGGAGGTGGTAACCATGCCAACAGTGGGTGAGTGTTAGGTGTCTTGGGACGAGGGGGAGGAGGAGATTCAGGGAGATGCCAGGGTGGATAGGGGAGCGTCTGTTGGAGTGGTGCCTGCAGGTAAGGTGGATGTGCTGCATGTGGGGTTGTTGGTAGTCGTGGTGAGTGCACATGTGGTGTATGGGGTGGATGTATGCGGGTCTGCTATTGTGGTGTTGTGGGTATGAAGGAACTTGTGGCTGGATCTGGGAGTGTTGTGGTGACTGCAGATTTTAGTGGTGTATTGTCTGTGAGAGAGGAGGTGGAGGGGGAGGCCATGTAGGGAGTGGATGTTGTTGTGTCTGCTTGTGTGTGTTATCTGTGTGCATGGCTGTGATGGGTCCAGCAGTGCTTGTGTTTGTCTTTGTGAACCATGTCTGCTGAGGTGGATGAGTGGTGGTCTGACTGTGAGCTCTATGATGGGTGTGGGATTGGGCACAGATAGCTGGAGGCGGGACGGAAGATGAAGGGACACTGGCTGCCGTCAACGAGGAGGCCAGAGCCTGAAAGGATCCCTGCAGGGCAGTCAGGGCACCGTGAATGCCTTCCAGTTGGGCAATGCTCTGCTGCATCTGTGATGCCAGTCCCTGGATGGCATTCACGATGGTTGACTGTCCCACAGTGATGGACCTCAGAAAGTCAATAGCCTCTGCATAGGGTGCAGCAGGGCTGACTGGGGCAGGGGCAGAGGTGCCTGCGCAAAGGAGACGCCCACCCTCCTGTGTGAGTGGGCACGGGCAACTGGGTGGAGAGCCACAGGAACAGTGGTGGTGGTAAGGGGGGTGGCGGACAAGCATGGTGCTGGGCTGGTCCCAGTTGGGTCTGCCACCGCCAGGTAGTGTCCATCGGAAGAGGAATCCAAAGAGGATGTTGTAGATCCAGTCTCTTCCATGGCACTCCCCTCAACCTCCGTCCCACTAGTCCCCTCGGCTCCGCTGGTATCAGCCTCCTGGGTCCCGTGGGCTGCAGCTTTCCCACTTGCAGGTGCCCCTTCTTCTTCGCCTGATGATGCTGATGCACACAAAGACAAAGGAGGAGAGGGAGGGCAGGAGAGAAAGAAAGTGTAGAATGGGTTTACTTACCCATCATTCGCACAGAGCAACAACTTATCATTCTGCTGGTATGCCATGGCAGGGTGGGCATGCCTTTACATTGACATGCATAACAGTGGGAAATCAAATCTATACAGAATACAATGTGGGAAACATTGGCACACATTGACTTCAATACGGGTCTAACAATGCATACCTGATAGTACATGCCACATTCCCATGGTCGATTAACTTGACATATCCTGTACTATGTAAACCCCATTATCATGCATGGGAAGGTAGCAGGCCCACAACTCCATGTTCAATGTGGTCTGTAAGTACTTGCCCCCCTGCAGCCATCTACACATTCAGGTAAAGGCAGCTGACTGAGAACTCAGAAATTACCTCCGTCATTGTGGCAGAGTACTACTGATGGGAATCGCTTAACACCTTAGGTAAACAAATGCTGATGGAATGAGCAGGTCTCTCCAAATATGTTAAGGGTGTCCAAACCCAAACATGGCATCAGTCCCCTCACAAGTCACTGTCTGCATGGTATTGGCACACATACTCAATACAAATACTCAATACAATTCCTGCCAGGGTGGCTGATACCCATACCCGTAGTCCACATGGACAAGTGGTAAGATGTAGTGTGGATAATTGGCAGATGCCAATTATCCACACTACATCTTATCACTAGTAGGCTACCCAAATCCATACAAGCCAAACTAGCAAGGTGTGAGTGTGTACTTACCTCCTTATGGCTGCTGTGCTTCCCACAAGTGCCCATCCACCTAAGGGTAGGCCACCGCCAAAATGTGGGCCATTAGGGGGGTCAGAGTCCGACCGGCACCCCTCTCTTGTTGGGAAGACTTCCCCAGCTAGGCCTCAGCGGTCTTACAGGCCCAGCATCCCAGGTCCTCCCACCGCTTTCTGCAGTAAGTGCTCCACTGGCTATGGACCGCCCAGGGTATGCACTTGCTTGGCAATGACACGCCAAATCCCCTTCTTCTGATGGGCACTGACCTGCCTGGGTGACACAGACAGAAGGAGAAAGTCATGTAGAGTGGCATCACAGCAACAGAAGTGTACTTCACACATCAGACACATCTCATGCCCACACTAACGTGTTTTAATGGCACAAAAGCACTAACTCATTTGCCACCACCATGCATCCACTCCGTGTGTGTCATTAACACCTTTCAGCCTCACACACACCACTATCAGAAAGGACAGTATCATTGGACTCACCTGCTGCTCTAGTGTCCCAAACAACTGTCCATACAGGGGTAGGACCCAGTCCACTAGCTTTTCCAACTCCTCCTGGGTGAAGGCAGGGGCCCTATCTTAGGAGTGTCAGGACTCAAGTGAGCTATGCAACAGAAAATTAAGGTCACGGCCGCCGCATACATGACTATCACCACCGGCGGTGATCTTCATTGGTCCCAGTCTCCTATAGGCAACAATGTTATCTAATGAGGAGTTGCACTGTGGTTGCGACCACCTACTGACATGACGACTGACGCCGGCGGAATGAGGTCACTTCCATCTGTCCTATGCATGCAGGACAGGAGGCTGCCATTTTACATATTATCTGTGTATTGAAGTTGTATTATAAGTGCATCATGGATGATATGTAGTGACGATTACATAGATTGTTTATGTCCACACATCAAAGCTTAGTTCACACATGGGACACTAATGGATAGTGTAGTCAGATGGACCGATGATAATAAGAGGAAATGTGCAGTCACTTTCTGCGTCATAGACGGAGTACCCATATCTGTATGTTAAAAAACATTACATACAGCTAATTACCTGTGGGAATAGGGTCTTGTTAAATTGCAGTATCACATGTTTCCTGTGTGGCAAGCTGTATGTTTGGGGCTGCCAAAGTAATCTAGGGTGGCAAACATGTTCAGTTTACATCCCCCAATGGATCGTGTATACTTCAGCGTTTTGTCCACATTAATATTATGTTTTACTAGTACAGTGTTTGGAGGCAAGTGAAATTTCGACTTCAACCTGTGGCCTTTCCTCCCTCCTATTCCTAGATACTGCGCAATGGTGAGAATGAGACATGCCCTAGTTGACCTTGTTACCCTGGGAGAGACACACACATCATCCAGACCTATCGCCTGGACCCATCAGACAATCATGGAACTGTGTACAGAGTTGGAGCTAAATCTCTTGGCTGCCACTTGTAATCCCAATGCAATCCCTCCCACAGTACAGGCACTATCAGTGCTACACTTCCTTGCCTCAGGCTCGTTCCAGATTACAGTGAGCTTGGCATCAGGAATGTCACAGTTGATGATCAGTATTGTGTTGAAGGATGTACTGTGTTATTTGCTCAAACATCTGGCCAGCTACATCAGGTTCCCCCAACGTGTGGATTTACCCACTGTTAAAGCTGACTTCTATGATATGGGACATGTCCCTCGTGTGATAGGGGCCAAAGATGGCACCCACATTGCTTTGGTTCCTCCCAAGTGTACAGGAACAGGAAAAACTTTTACTCCTTAAATTGTCCAGGTGGTGTGTCTTGCTGACCAGTATATCTCTCAAGTGACGACAAGTTTCCTCGATCTGTGCATAGACTCCTACATTTTGAGGAACAGCAATTTCTCACACATGATGGCACAACTAAAGAGAGAGAAGGCCTGGCTCATTGGTATATATCCGATAGTATGTATGCAACTGTAATGTCACCTCTAATTGCAATCTACCCTGTGTCCCTACCGGTATTGTGATAGGTCCAACCTTTGTGCACACAGGTGACTCTGGCTATCCTAACCTTATGTGGCTGTTGACACCAGTGAGATACCCAACAACAGATGGTGAAAACCATTTCAATGAGGCCCACAGCAGAACATGGCGTGTCATTGAGTGGACCTTTAGGCTACTGAAGACCAGATTCCGGTGTCTACACGTCTCAGTAGGTGCCCTGCTCTACAGACCACTAAAGGTCTGCCAGATCGTTGTTGCCTACTGCATGCTACACAATCTGGCCCTGAGACATTACATTCCATTACTTGATGTTGAGGAGGTGGCAGCCGGACCAGTGGCTAATGATAGTGACAGAGATAGTGATGAGGAGGCAGATGATGAGGATGCAGTTGACTCTAGAACAGAGTTGATTCACCAATACTTCCAATGAAAATCAGGCATGTGTGAACTGTATTTTATGTGTACAGTACTCTTGTCTGCCGTGCAACATTGATCCTCCTGGTGTGTGCCATCAGGGAAGGTGTTACTGTTCAATTATCAGAACTAAGTTTCCATGCTGATGCCTACCATTACATCTGCAAATCACTGGCCATGTTGTATGTATCCAGTAATGCAATGTCAACCGCAAAAGCACTGCCAACCAATGTAGTGTTATCAGTTTAGCAACTTATCCTCACTGTACATAATGGACGAATATGGTACATAACTTATACTGACAGTAGACCTTGGCTTTAGTTGTGTAATGTCAGCTGTGAGGGGTCGAGCATTGGGAATGCATGTTTTTCAAATGTGGATCTTCCATGGTAATCACTGTTGACAATCCACTCACCAATTCACACTAGGGAGTACGACAATGTCCTTCATGTGTGTTGAGTGGGCAACATTGACTCCTATTGTGATGGTTGTCCCTGTATTGCTATATTTGCAGGTCACTTACGTCGTGCTACTGTGGCACCTGGCTAGACTGGTGGCTCCCTTGACACAGGATTACAGTAGCTTGCTGTTCTATCATCAAACTAGCTGCACATTGCTCCCCCTTCTGTCCCTCTTACAGACTTTTGAGGGTCAATGAGTTAACTAAAAAGACATGTTGTATTACAGATATTCTTACTTGTCACAATAAAGACACGTAAGCAGTAGCTGTGCTCAATTATGTTTATTTTGTTTCACAATGCAGTGGGTGAAGAGTGGGGTCATGGTGGATGAATTCATCAGAGCAGTTGGCCCAGTTGCAGGTAGTACAAGTCCGGTAGCCAAAGGCCATGGGAAAATGGAGAAATGACAGTGGGCAGTCAACGGGGTGTGTCAGTGGCAAACAAGTGAGAATATTCAGGAGAGGGTTACTTCCTGGCAGTGGTTTTGGTCTTCTTGGCATCAAGTCCTGCAGGATGTCTGGATGGTTGACCTTTTTTGCTTGGGGGTTTAATCAGCTACAGAGGGAGGGGTACTAGTGGCCTGTGGGTCCTCTGGCAGGGCCTCCATTCCACTAGCTGCTGCAGAAGTGGATGGCTCAGTTGGTATGTGGCTAGTGGAGGACTCATGTAGGTTGGTTGTTAGTTCTTTGAGCCCCCTGCAATGGTGGTCATGGTGGCATTGGGGGCCTGCCACTGCTGCATAGCCTCCTGGTGATATTCCCTGTACAGACTCTGGCTCTAAATGCAAGGTGGAGAGTGTCTGGCCTATTTTGTCCTGGAATTGCTGGTATGATCCCAGGACTTGGGAGATGGCCTCCTGGCCAGTCGTTCCTCTGGGGGGCCCCATCCATTGACCTACAGGTGCCCTCTCACTGCCCCTGGTGCCTGTGCCCCGGCACGCTGTGCCCACTCCTAGTTACACCAGGACCTTCATCGTCTTGGGAGTGAGGGGTTGGCTCTGGTCCCTGTACTGTGGAGCACCCTGCTGACTGAACAGTCCTTAGAAAACAGGATTGGGGATGAGGGGTTGTCTGTGCTGTTGTTGCCACAGGGGTGGGGAGCTCAGATGGGGCCTTCGTCCAGGGGAGGACTGGCTGTCTCTGGCATCCGAGCAGGGGGTCAGTGGCAGGGGTACCTGTGGATGGAGAGGGAGTAAGTTACATTGTAGAGATGTACTTGTTCTTATCATTGTCTGATGCATTTGGTGGCTTGACTTGCTTCCCAGTGATGACAATGACAGATGCGGCACTGCAGACTTGTTTGTGGGTAGATTGTGACATTGGTTCCATGTTCCATTGAGGGTTGTGGATAGTGGATAGCACTGCTGTCATTGCCACAGAGGTACGCAGTTGAAGCATCCAGCTGGTGTAGCTGGTGCAAAGGTTTAACATGCAGGTGTTGCACTGTGAAGTGGGAATAACAGCTTTTTATGTGTAGAGAGTAATGCATTGTGTGAGTTGTAGTGCTTGCCATTGTGAGTTCTATCCGTGCACTAGGGGGGGGACTGTGTTTGGATGGTGGCAGCGGGGTGGTGTGCCATGCAGGGGAGGTTAGAATTGGGGAGTGATAGGGTGGTGCGGACGCATGCTGTGCCGACATCAATGGTGTCAGGGGAGTGTTAGTGACTTACCAGAGTCCAGTCCTCCAGTTAATCCAGTGAGGCCCTCCAGGTGCAGGATGGCCAAGTCCTTCGCCTCCCACAACGTGAACTCTGGGGGAGAAGGTGGGGGCCCACAGCCAGTCTTGTTGATGTCAATTTGGTGTCTCGATGTCATGGAACGCACCTTCCCACCTATTCCTGTTGTCCTCCCTTATGCGTGGATGGTTGCCCACTGAGTTTACCCTGTCGACGATCCTCCGGCTTAACTCCATTTTCCTGGCTATGGATGTTTGCTGGACCTGTGCTCCCAACAGTTGTGGCTCTACCCTGACAATTTCGACCATGACCCTCAACTCTTCTTCTGTTAATCATGGGTGCTTTAGAGGGGCCATGGTGGTTGTGATGTGGTTGGGGGTCGTTGTGCGTAAGGGTGGTGTATTTGGTGCTTGATGGGTAGTGCGGGATGCTTAGTATTGCGTGCTGGTGTGTTTGTGTGCTGTTCTGATGTGTGTGTAAGTGTTTATGGTGTGTTGTATGGTGTGATGAGTTTGAAGCATATGTATGCCTATGGTGTATCAGTGCTAATTTGTCGGTTTGTGGGTCTGGCTGTGTCTATCAGTGGTTGTAGTTGCAAAGGAATGTGGGTTGTGTGGGGGTGTATTTTATAGTGGTGTGTCTATTGTGTGTGTGTGTCTCAGGTGTGGGATATTCGTACTGTTCAATGTGATGTGGTGTTCAAGCTGAGGTGTGTTTTTGACCGTGGCGGATCGCACCGCCAATGGTTTACCGCCGTGCAATGACTACTGTGCTGATTTGTGTTTCGTGATATAAAGGGCAGTATGTTGTCGGCGTGGCAGTGGTACCACCTCTCTCCCACCTTCGGTCGGCCTGACGGTCTCGGATTTGTGGCTGTTTTTGGGCGGTCTTCAGTCCGTGGCTCATAATATGGCGTTCTGCATACTGCCAACACTGGCAGTATTTTGGAGGCCGCCACCACGACTGTCTTCCGAAAAGACCGCCAGACTCTTAATTTCTTAATGGGGGGCATAATGTGCTAAAACTCCCACACCACCTTGCGGTTGGCTTTACTTTAGAATGAAGTGGGAGGTTGAATACAGCAATTCACAGACACATTTTTATTGGAAATTAATCTATTGCTCCCAAACACAGGGACCTGTACTTCGGAAATAAATTCACAGTTAAAGCAGCAGCCCTAGCAGCATGACATATTATATCAAAGACACACAAACTGAAGTACACAGTAAGTTTATTAAATAGTCCCCACGTAGGAGTACACAGCTGGTGACAGTGCAACTCGCATGAAAATACTGTAGAGCTTCGCTAGGAAGATGAGCAAATGTGCAGCCCAAACTGATTACATGCTCAATGGTGACACAGTGCAACTCACATGAAAACACTGTATGGCTTCCCGGGGAAAGCGAGCAAACATGCATCCCAAATGCTTACCTGCTCTGGTGGAGACACATAGTCAGGAAAGCAGGAAGTTCAGGCATCCAGCAACCACAACACTGTAATCCCAGAGTGAAACAAGCGATGCCAAAGGAAGCAGAGGACAGAAGCCAGAGTTGCTAACGTTTCCAGGCAGAGAGCAGGGCCCGTGCCAGCAGCAAGCCACAGAGAGCAACAGCGGCAACACACAGCAGGCTGAGCTTTACAGCTTGTAAAACAAATGCCCCACAAAGCATTATGGGGCAAGTTCACTGAGCTTCACAGCTTGTAAAAGAAATGCCCAGCAAAGTATCATGGGCAAGTTTCCCGAGTGCAGTGAATATTGTAGTATTAGCTGTCCCACTGTGCCGGAGAGCCGCTTTGAGGATTTCTGTGTTTTTAACATAAAGCATTTACCAATTACAAGAGATTTATGAAAGCCATGGAGCGTGAATGGGAGAGCCAAAAGCAAAACTGAAATGACTCTGATTAGGTAACAGTGTGAACAATGTGATGAGTGCTCCAATACTGCCAATCAAGTTTACACTGTGAGCGCCATGGAGCGCGAATGGGAGAGACAAAAGAAAAAAGTAATTCGCCCATGCTGAAGTATATATCGACAATTGTGCAATAACCCATGTAACTGGGTCAGTTTGCAAGGAGTAAGAAAACAGCCTCAAGGCAGGTCAACGTAAAGCATTTACCAATGACATCAAGGGATTTTTAAAAGGCAAATCCAGGAACAAACGAAAGTGACGGGTGTGAAGTGGGTGCAGCTAAAACCCACAGAATACTTACAACAGGTCAAAAAGCGCTTGCGCTCGACTTAAAAAGTGAACACAAAATATTACATGAGGAAAAAGGCCTGGTTAGTGAAAGGTGACTTAACAGTACCTTCCTCTTTCTTGACTTGAAAGTCCCCAGTGTTTCTCATGCTGAATGAAGTACCCTCACTCGCACAGGCCTTCTTTCTATTCAATATTTTGGAAATTACATTTTGTGAATGTTTTCTTTCACCTCAGGGCCAAACGTGATAAGACCTTGATCGGAATAACTTTAATAGCTTTCAGCAACAATGGGAGAGGCTTACAGAAACATTATACTTATTTTCTGTATGCCAGCAGTAACTATAAATACTCCCTCTAGGGGTCATATCATGGTAAACTTCTTGCCACCTAAAAAAACTGTACTGTATGCAGCATTGTTGTACCCAGAGGAGACAATGTTTGTACAACCAACTGAATAAGAACTACTGGCAAAGGTGCATAACAAATTAATAGGCTAAAGTGCATATGAATGAGGTAAGAACTGATGTTTCAAGAGAGATACAGAAGTAAAACTTGATCATCTGAATTATGGCAAAGCAAGACACTGGGTGACAAATGTGAGAAAATAAAAGCTGCCTCCATCTCTATTTTGTGGCAATAGTGTCTTATTGTGGGCGGTACAGGCAAATGAGGTAAAGATAGGTGTAATAAAGCCAAATGCGTATGTGGCCTGCCAGTGTGATCCCCGGCCCTAACTATTGGAGTGCAAAGCAGGATCTGCTTACTGTTATTGTATGCCCAGTATATTAACTTTGCAACCAATGTATTACACAGAGGTGTTAGCCAAGATGCTAGTTATGGAACATACTGGATCCCAGTCTGTTACATGAAGTCTGTGGGAGATGCTTGGGCACTAACTCTCTGTTAACCTGCTTTCCCAGATTGTAGTTCTGGCAAGGAACACGAGGAACTGCATCAAGCATGTGAGTGAGGTCCTCCTTCAATGTATTGATCATGAAATGGGGAAATAATCCAGGAGACCTATGTAAAGAGAGATCAAGACATGTTTGCAGAGCAGAAAGAAGCAGTGAGCAGTAGTAAAAAGTTTAGAACACCATTATTGCAGTTCAAATGGATACCTTCTTGGTCTTCAACAACATTCCATATTACAGCTAGGCAGGTTTCCACCTTGGGCGCAGTACTTTGGCTATGGTGGATTCTGCAGAGGATGATCTTAGGGTAGTTGTTTATGGTAACACTGTCTAAGCTTCGATTTTGAATACCCATCTGTAGCATTTGACAATGTCAAGCACACCCTCCTCCTTGACAGACTGAAGATCAGCCAGTGGAGCTCAGTCTGGGTATGTTGTCTGAAGCTGGTTCGCCTAGTTTTGAATAATTAGCAATCCAAAATATCATCTTGGCTCTTTTAAGACCGGACGTGTGGGCATGCGTATGGTGCTTCACAAGGCTCTGCACTCTCCAGATATTTAATTAATGTCTATGTGACAACTACCAGGAATCATCCGCTCCTATGTCTTGCATTTTGCACCTACGCTGACAACATTCAGCTGTTATTATGGCTAAGTGGACGTCAACTTAGTTATTATGAATTTAGTTGGTGAAATCAAGGACTGTTTGAGTAAAAAATTGCTAAGATTTAATGAAGAGTACACTGAAAATCTGGTGACCCACAGCAGTGCAGAGCTTTTCAATCTTTTCCTTTGGCCTTAGTATAAGTCCATTTTAACCTTCAGATGGGCCCTCGCGTATCAGTTGTCATATCTATATGCTAGTTTCAAGTGAAAAAGTTGGGGAAAATGAGATATCCTGCAGTAGCCACCGTGACTGGAGCAGAATTGATTGCTGTAATGGTCATTATTTGGGAATTAAAAAATCTCTTCTCCACCACCCTCAATTCTTGCAAAACCCAGAGACCTTGGATGACGATATTTGCCCTCAAGTTCTGTCACAAACCTCACTTTAATACTTTTCCTGGCTCCCATTACATGCCATACTATTCTACATGGTCCTTTACTAAGTACATAGGTCGATTCAAGGCCGTTCGATAGCTCCTCTTCAATTTCAGCTCAACAGAGATGGGCTAAATCCGTCTCTTTGACACCTTAAACAGTGTCAGAGTCAAACTTCCTCTATTTAAAACCAGAAACGGCTGCTAATCTTTTTCTGTAATCAGGCCCACACTTTGGAATGTGCTCCACCTCCCCACCTCCCCCCACCCCCGACAATAAAAATATGTTTTCTTGTTCCATTTAGTACAAATCATTCCTCTTCTATAAACAGGTCTAAGAGCAATTGGAAATAGACAAAAAGCTTGCTTCTGCCTGTTATAACCATGGCTGCAATTGCCTGCCTTCCAAGTGCTACCAGACCCTATGGGTGAATTTGAGATCTATGGTGTACTATAACATCAAATTTTGCTATATTTAGCTGGTCACATTTCCAGGCCTCCTATACAATGTGATGTTGCAAAACATTGTGAACAGAAGGACAGGGCATTACTGATGCATGTACATTATTCACCTTGCCATCCCCTGAAGAAGATCTTCGAAAGCTTCTCCTGTCGACTGGTGAATGTGGGTCCATCTCGGGCTGCAAGACAAAATTGAAAAAAGAAAATAACTTAGACTTAAATGTTCTTAGGAATAAAAGTAATATACAATGTGCGACTAGAGTTGCACAAACACACAAAGTGTCACATCTTGAATAAAGAAACGAGGAAGACTTGTTCACTGTTCAGAAGAATAAAAAGAAATAAATGGTTCATGAGCCTTAAAGTGCATAGTTTTAGATATTAGCGAGGGATATAGCAGGGAGATAACTGATGAAGCAATGTGTATGCTAGCTGCCACAACACAAAGTTTTAGAAACATCTTTGCAAGACAAGAAGGGACTCAAATTTACGCAATACCCAAGTATATACTAATTAGCAATTTGGTTTCATAACTCAGTCAATAAAGTGTAATTATTGAACTATGTGTATAAACAAAATTGGTAATCAGACAAACTTGCATCTCTGAGGATATCCACAAAAGGCTGTATAAAATATATGTAATCTTGCTTGGAGAGAGTAACTTAATATAGGTAACTTGGGGGTGGGGAAGGTACCAGCTCAGAAACAAACAATATAAGGTACTAGTGAACTGGCTGTGGTTGCATCAACAATGGTAATTTTTAGGGTGAACCTAAAAAGGAAAAAATAGAAATTTGATTTACTTTGAAGACACAAGTCTTAAAACACCACAAAGGGGCAAGTGCGTGCCCATCCAGGCCTGCTGTGACAGGCTCAGTATATTTATGAAAACATCATAGCGCAAGTGTGCACATACTGGCAAGCAGTGCCAGGCTCAATTTATATATGCAAACACCAATGTGCAAGTGTGCACATACTGGTATGCTAGGCTGGGCTCAGTATATATGTGACAACAACATTGAACATTCTGACAAGCTGTGCCACTTCCTAGAAAATGTAGGAAGGGCTTGCACACTTTCACACTGTACTTACATTGGGAAAGTGCCCAGGGACCGAGGGTAACTTGAAGAGAACCAGCAAAGCCTCATAGAAAAGGCAAGAAGTTTGCCGAACCACTGCCTCAGTGTGTCAGGTCTAACACGATGTGTCTGTGTGCCTTTAGTGTTTTTGCGCATGTGTGTGGCATGGCCATTCTGGTGTAGGTGTTTCTGTGTGACTGTTCATTTGAGCCTGGCATGAGTGTGCTTATGTGTTGTGTGTATCGGTATAAACATGGTCTTTATGCATGTGGTGGCTGCGTGTATGTGGAATGTTTTCCATTCATTAAACACTGGGCTGGCAACATGATACTGATAAAATGACGCAATAAATTATTTGAGGCATGCAGACAGCATGTATTTTCCGAAGGAGTACGTTATGCAGCTTTAGGTCCTGAAGGCCGAGGAACACACCCCCAAGCTTCTGTACATGAATCACCATCTGTGCGAACTCTCGCTGTAACTGTAAACCGTATCAAACCTAGTGTTAGGCAGTGAAATGTTAAAACTAACCAAACACTATCTAGGAAATGTGATCAAATAGAACAGATTAAATTCTGACTTAAAAATTGTGCATATTTGGTTTTAACATAGATGTATAAACTAAATGCTGCGATGTACGCAGATACCATCCATTTATCTAAAAATCATACTTTGTTTGAGGCAAAAGATTAAAAAATGTAAAATACACCTGTGCAGCGCACTATTTAGTTCTGAGATAAGTTTGGATAATTAGCCCTACTGCCACCATGTGTAGATCATGCCACATTGCACAACTCCTGGTAGTTCTTTATTGAACTAAATTTTGATCAGCACCATTGCTAGTACATGTGAAGAGTAAGATCACTATAAGTAAGACCACCGAACATACGTGGCAGGGTAACTAAGTTATGTAGAAAGGAAAGATAAATAACGTAGTGTAATGAGGCACATTTTCCGAGGGTTTTACTTCATTACTTGTTCATATTTATTTTACACTTGTTATCAGTATCTGAGCATAGGTTGCACCTCAGTAGCAAAGGTTTACCACCCAAGTAAAGCAATAAACAACAGAAAAGTGACTAATCAGACTTTGTGAGGGGTGAGCAACTGTGCTACAACACATGATGCAGTATTTTTAGCAACTTTTGATCTATTTGAGCTACAACCCTTTTTTTTTTTTTTAAATCTGCAGATTATGCATCAGATAATGTATTGTGTGGCAGATAAGGCAAATCCATAATTATGCAGAAAATGTCATAGCCGCAAATATGCATAATTCCAGTGGCCTGACTATAACCTGGGAATGTGCAATGTACTGTCGCAAGATATCAGAATATGAAACACGCATTTTTGTAACCCTGCCACACTGGTGAGAATAACACCAGCTCACCACAATTACTTACTTGTGATAAAACGGTTATTTGCTTTACCACAGCATCTGGTAGAGAACAGACAGACACACATATTCTAGTAGGCATTGTAATTAGGCTGCTCATCCATTGAGGTCTGATCAGTCACTATCTGAATAGAATATTGCATGCCCCAATATACAGTACATTACTGTGCACATTCTACACAGACTAAACTATATAACACACTCAGAACCCCCACATAGACACAACCATTATTGAAGTGTAGGAGGCTGTCCATGGTCCTGAGCTCTGGTGCCATTGCACCTTTTGCATCATTGGCAGGTACATCCCTGTCCCCACTCCCCCAGCACACACCTCACCACTGCAACTTCCCTGAGATATGAGCTAGGGTTGCCACCAGGTGGTTTTCTTTTTCTAGCATGCCAAGTATTTTAATGTCTCAGCCAGTTGAAAAATATGGAAAAATCATATTTCTCCCTATCAGTACATAATTAAAACAGCCATTATTAAAACAATGCACTTTAACATGTATTCCAGAGGTTCCTTGATGACCGTGACCAAAAATTAAAGTAAACAAAAGTGAAAACATTATGCCTGTCTGCATGGAGGAAGCATTTAATAGGTGCTTTCTCTGTGGCCTCCTCTGGTGTGACTGGGAGGGCCGAAGGTCATGTTTGGGTGGGCCTGTTTTAGAAAACAGACTAGTGATACCCAGAGAGAGAGGGTCGCTTGAAAAGGGAATAGGGCAGTAAGAGAGGCGGGAAGAGGAAGAGGGACAAAGGCAGTGAGTGTCTGCATATTCGTGGAAAGGCACCTACCTTCTTAAGGATCCCACTGAGTGGCGCTACATAGAAGACCAATAAAGTAAGTATTGAGGTCTGAAGTACACTGTGTGACATCTTGCTCTTCCCAAAGGGTAATATTACGTCTTCCCCATTTGGCGTTGATTGGTGAGGAAAGCTGAGACCCTGTTCAGCACAAGTCTTTTGTTGTCCATGTATTGCTTCAATGTGTGAAGAAGCTTCCTGTTATTAATTGTGTTGTAGCCACCAACAAGTTGAGAAGAACAAGCAAGCAAGAGTGCTCGTCAAACAGTAAACTATGAACACTGTTTATATTGAGGCAGATTTGTGGGTGAAAAATAAGTGCTCCTTGTTCATTTAGTTGATTTGCGACTAAACGGTCTGTTGTTTTATCGAGCCCAACGAAGTTTGAGATAGGTTGATAATTCAATAGAAGATTTGAATTGAGGAAAGGATTTTTCTTTTTTTTTTTTACGAAGGAAATGGGTGTTAGATGGACAATTTTCAAAGAATCAGGAACATACCTTAAGAAAGACATGATGATCATGTTACACCACATATTAGACCAAAAGCTTTGGTTTGGACTAGTGTGAAAGTTTCCCAGAAGTTGAAAGTTTTTGTGCTGATAGGGACGCGGTGTGGATAATAGATTCGATTTGTTCCTGGTGGAGGCTATTTTGTTAAGAACAATTGTAGGAACTCCTGACATTTCAATTGTTTTTATCCCTTCGTTAGTGTGGAGAGTTTGGTGCAGACTTAACTTTCCACCTGTTCATTTTTGGTGTTTCTGATTGTCTCATGAATTGGCATGGAGTACCACAGATTATCTGATCTTCACTTAGGTTTCAAATGTTCAAGGGATGCAAGTTCCATAACAATGCAGTTCTACTTATTGACTGTTTGAGTGATGTCCCTGAAGAGATCAAAGACATCTAATTAGGGAAGAGGGAATTCTGCAGAAAGATTCAGATCCTTTTATTAAGTGTCTTTGTCTTGCTGGTTGTGAAAGAGGTAGGAGCGAGAATGTAGGCTCAACCATGTAATGATCAGATCTGTCTATAAGTAAGGGAGGGAAGCATTTGACACCATCTTGGTCAGCAAAGATGAATACTAGAAGCTTACTTTTCCGGTGTGAGTGGCGAATGGAGTTCTGGAAGGGATTATGAAGTTGGATTATGTTCCCAACATCAAAGAAGGGTTTATGCCTGGGGCCACCCCAATCTATATTGTAAAAGCTTACAAATATGTGTTTTGAGTATGACATGATGATGAATGTTACATGTTATGAAACGTAGTTGAGGAAGTCTGCCTGAAGCTTACGGGGGAGAATGTTGTGCAAGTGGATGTTATTAGTACAGGAACACCAGAATGCAGTCTCTAGACACTTGAATGAAGTGTTGGTGGGAGAATTTGCATCTGAGAGACACTTTGCGTATTAGAGCAGGTTTATTTCTTAGATGAAGCCATGCTTTGCAAGGACACTGGGTTTTGGCATTGGGTGTGAAGGGCTAGGACTTGTCTGACATATCAAGAGGTTGCAGATTAGGTAATGGTCCCAGGACATGGCCAAAACTTAAGTCTTGCCATGTAGCAAACAGACCACGTGGTATGGCTCCTTAGAACAGCAGATTTTTACCATGAAACAGATGCACCTGTGCATATTTTATCATTTCTAAGCATACAATGGCAATAGCTTGGCACTTAATCAAAGAACCAGGCTGGCATGCAGAACTCCTGTTGGGTAATGCATTGTAACAAGCATTTCGCCACATGCAATACACTGAGGTAGTAAACCACACACCAGTTGTAGACAGCAAAATGACAGGGGCCAGGACCAAGGGATAAGCATGAAAACAAACATTGGAAGGCACAAAGGCCTGGAAACGTACTGTAGTGTCATAAAAAGACAAAGACAAGCATTTGCAATGCAACGGGTCTCGCATTTGCTCGAGTTAGAGCTATAAGAGTTATTAGTTCCCAACTGGACTTTTCTTGCCACATAAATTGAAAATGAAAATGAAAACATTAGTTGACAAAAGTGAGTCGATTCAAAGTGCCATGGCCGACATAAGTGTGAAGGAGAGACACAAAAAGGAAAGAAGTTTGCTCGCAGTCAAACGTATAGGCAATCGTGCAATTATCCATGTAACAGGGGCAGTCTGCAAGGCAGTAACAAAACCGGGCCAAGGAGAGATAAACGTAAAGCATTTACCAATGATGATAAAGGATTTTTGAAAGGCAAGCCCACGAATGAGTGAAAGTGATGGGCATGCGGTGGGCGTGGGTAAAAGCCCTTAATATTTACATCAATTCAAAACGCTTGCAAGCCCCATCTAAAAATGGATTCTCCACACCCAAATACTGGCCTGTGACGCTTTTTATCGGTGTTTCAACCCATAAAGAATGTTTAAGAAGAGTAATGAGGCACTTTGGATAAAATAAAGTCGACTGAAAAATATTGCGAGCAAAGAAAACAGAGAAACACCCATACATACACCACATTGAAAAGGTGGTAATACCATCAACAATTTTCATCAAGAAATGTCGAACTTGATTCATAGGGCCATTCGCGAACCTATGGTCAACTTAGATATACAAATTTGCACGTATTAAGAGTAATTTTTAAATTGATTTTACGCCTGTATGCTAAATCTGCTCCCATGGTGTTCATAAAAACATTCCAATGCAGAAATGCATTCCAGAATGGGTGAACACTCACAAACTTTTAATTTGTTGGCTTTCATAAATGCTCCCGCCTTGTATATAATCAAAGCTTTAAGCCTATCACGGGCAGCAGTAAATCTGTATGTGGATGGATGGGAATGGGACACATTGTTGGAGAGTAGGCAAAGTGATTTCTCTGAGTGAAGAAGTGTTTTCTCCAGCGAAAAAAAAGACAAATGAATTAGCTTGTGAAAAAACAGTTTCCCTAGCATCTACTCAGCCCTAAAAGTAGAGTATGTAAATGAGTACTTATGGGTATCCCATAGCAGCTGAAAATGGGTTTCCAACTAGTATTTCTGGAATTCTTGGTGGAGTCAAAATAATCTGTAAAGAAATAGACAGTGGCCGATTTGAATTTTGTATTAATTGATCCAGTTATCATGAAATATGAGTCATAAAAATATAACAGCATTTTGTGATAAAAGGTTCTAACGTCGAGGAACAGAAGAAAGGGATTATTTGTTTAAGGTAAGACGTCAATGTCAATGCCTGAAGAAAGAAAACAATTAGTTTGGATCATAAAAATTGCAAGATGCAATGTCTTTGTAGTTTGTATTCCATGATTAAAATGCTGAGGCACCTAGCAGTATGGCAAATGTGAAAGTCTGAGCAGTTTCCCAAAATCTAAGTATTGAGGTCTCCATCACTAAGAGCTCCAAATCGAACCGACCTTTCCCCCCTCCAGACAGCCACACATTGGGGCTATTATTCCCAGTTTATGGGAGGTCAGGTTACTAGTTGACATTAAAGCTATTAGCGGTGTAAACTCCTAACTGGACTTTTCTTGCCACATAACTTGAAAATCCAAAGTAGAACAGTTTTACATAAGCGAGCCAATTCACAGCGCCACAGCCGCCATGAGCATCAGCGATAAGGAGGGACACCAAAGGAAAAAGAAGTTCGTTAGCAGTCAAACTTATCGGCAAAAGTGTAATTAGCCAAATAACAGGGACGATAGCCAAGGCGATAACAGAACCTCCCCAAGGAGGGACAAACGTAACCCATTTACCAATGACATCAAAGGATTTTTGAAGGGAAAGCCCACGAACAAGTGATAGTGATGGGTGTGAGATGGGTGTTGTTAAAAGCCCAGACACATATCAACACGTCGGAAAATCAGCGAATGCGCGTGTAGACAGTCCCCACAGTATAGACACTCAGGAGAGGTAAATTTGGGTTTTTGAGGTAAGTATTTATTAGTAATTTGAAATAAGAACCGATGAAAAGTCAGTACGACGTTTAGCGCCGGTTTCTTCTCTGGAGTGGTGAATATCTTCCTTCGAATCTGTGTCCCTTTTCTTCCTTTTCTCTAGGTGGCGTACCGGATCGTCCTCATAAGGTCCCGGATGTGACATACAAGAAAAAGGGAACACATACCGCTGGTGAGTGGAACGAACGCCTTACAACACGTCTTCTACTTATTTGTTTTACTGGGGAAAAGGTTTAAGGAGGGGGGGGGGTTTATGTGTGATATAGGTGCCAGTGAGGACTTCAGGGCTTGTGTATTATCCGTACTTTACCCTTTTGTGCTCTCCCGGTGCTCTTTAAAGTGCCCTTCTCTCCTCCCTCCCCTCACCCTGCCTCCCTCCCTTCCCCAGCGTTTCTCCCCTTTTTATTGTGCCCCTCTGTTTGTCCAGAAGGACCGTACCTTGTAGAGCCACGACCCTCCAGGGTCGTGGCTGGCTCTGTGGAGGTCCTCTCGTCGGTCTGGGCTGGTCTCCCCTGCTTCCGGTCGGGCGCTGTTCCTCTGGGTTCGGGTTCCGCCGCTTCCAGGCCACTGGGGTCCTCCTCCGATGTCCTCGTCGCCGTCTCTCTCTTCTTTCTTCGGTTCGTCGTCGCCGCCGTCGTTCTCCTTCCTCTCTTCCTCCCCGGCTCTCCCCCTCTCGACCGGAGCTTCCGTCTTTTGGCCGCCTGGTGGCCAATCCGGAGCCTCCTCGTCATCGGAGGTTGCCAAGGCAACCTCAGGACGCTGGCCTCGTTGTGGACGCGTTCCCAGGGGAACCTGGGAACGCGGCCGTAGTGGTTCCGTTTCTGCCGGTTCCCCGCTGTTGCCCGGGGCGGCCCGGTCACACACCCTTCCCCAAGAACTGTCCTGCTCCAGGACAGGCGAAGACAGAGGAAACCGGGACAGATAATCAGCGGGGGCCTGGTGAGATCCAGGGACGTGCCGAACCTGAAAGGAGAACGGTTGCAGTTCAAGGAACCATCGCAGTATCCTGGAGTTAGAATCCTTATGCGCAGCCAGCCACGTAAGAGGAGCGTGATCCGTGAATAGTATAAACGGCCGCCCTAGGAGATAGTACTGCAAACAGTCAATGGCCCACTTGATAGCCAAGCACTCTCTCTCTATAATTGGATAGTTACGTTCCCGGGAAAACAGTTTTCTACTGATGTAGACCACCGGATGGTCAAGCCCCTCGCTATCTGGCTGAGTCAGAACCCCTCCAAGCCCAACATCCGATGCGTCAGTGTAGAGGTGAAACGGCTTCGTAAAATCTGGGCAGTGCAGGATGGGATCGGAGGTTAAGGAAACTCTCAACTGTTAAAAACTCGCGTTTTGCGTCTCCGAAAAAGGCAAAAGTCGATTGGGATATTGTTTAGTGAGTAGGTCCGTAAGAGGTGCTGCTAAGGTGGAGTAATGTGGAATGAAGCGCCGATAATAGCCCACTAATCCTAAAAAGGAGCGTAATTCCTTTTTCGTGTGTGGAAGAGGGGCATGTAAAATGGCATCCACCTTCCCATTTTGAGGTTGTAGTGTACCCTGATTAATCCGATATCCCAAATAGGAGATGTCGGTTTTACCTATCACACATTTCTTGGGATTGGCCGTCAAACCAGCAGTTTGAAGGGCTTGGAATATTCTCTGTAGGTGTATTAAATGGTCCTCCCATGTTTCACTAAATACGACTACATCATCTAGATATGCAGCGGAGAATGCAGGATAGGGTTTTAGAATCCTATCCATTAACCTTTGAAAGGTTGCAGGGGCTCCATGAAGCCCAAAAGGTAGTACCGTGAATTGATATAACCCGGACTGGGTGGAAAAAGCTGTTTTTTCTCTATCTTGAGGAGCTAAGGGAATCTGCCAATACCCTTTAGTTAGGTCGATAGTAGACCTGTATTTTGCTTTCCCTAGTTTTTCGAGAACATCGTCCACCCTAGGGATGGGATAGGTGTCGAATAGGGAGTTTGAGTTAAGTTTGCGGAAATCTATGCAAAACCTGACGCTACCATCAGGCTTCGGTACTAGGACAACCGGTGAACACCAGGGACTAGTGGACGGTTCGATGACCCCTAGGGATAACATTGTTTTGATTTCTTCTTCGATTATGTGTTTTCTAGCTTCTGGAATACGATACGGGCGTTCTCTTGTGATCTTCCCGGAGCTCGTGCGTATATTATGGTGAATTAAAAACGTCTTTCCTGGTTTCTCTGAAAAGAGTGGTTGCCATTGTTTTAAAACCTTAAGGGCTTGTTGCTTTTGCCCTTCAGGTAAAGTATCGTCCACTATGGGTAGGGTACTTTCAGTATCGGGGTTGGTAGGGTAGAACTCGATATCTAGGGTCTTGTCGGGACACACAAACTGACCCATTTCTACGGAACGTTCAGGTTGTGCGGGGGTCTCCCATTTTTTTAGCAGGTTTACATGATATATTTGTGTTTTTATTGGACGGGAGGATATTTCGATAAGGTAGGTGACAGGGGAAACTGCTTTGATTACTCGATATGGGCCCTGCCATTTGGCCAGGAGTTTATGGTCGGAGGTGGGTCTCATTATTAGGACCTGGTCCTCGGGTTGGAAAACCCGTAGTTTACTTCCTTTGTCATAATAGGACTTTTGTGTTTGTTGGGCCTGTTCCAGGTTTGCGTGTACGTCGGTCCATAAGCTGTGTAGGTGGTTCCTCAATTTTTTTGCATATTCTAACAAAGGAGTCCCTGCTTCCTCAGCCTCGGCCTCCCAGGATTCTACCGCCATGTCTAAAAGGGAACGAGGTTGGCGTCCGAAGACCAACTCAAAGGGGCTATGCCCCGTGGATGCTTGCTCATGTGTCCGTATGGCGTACAAAACTAGGGGTAACTTTTGATCCCAATCCTTCCCTGTCTCATTGATAGTCTTTCTCAGCAGGGTTTTAATGGTTCGATTATATCTTTCGACTAGTCCGTCAGTTTGAGGATGGTAAACGGATGTTCTGATCTGAGCTATCCCCAATGTTTTGCACACTTGTTTCATTAAGGTGGACATAAAAGGGGTCCCCTGGTCCGTGAGGATTTCATGTGGAAACCCAAGACGAGAAAATACGTTAATCATAGCTTGGGCCACTGTCTTGGTTGTCATACTAGTCAGGGGAATGGCCTCTGGGTATCGTGTAGCATAATCTACAATGACTAGGATGTAGGTGTGTCCTTTTGACGAAGGAATCAAAGGTCCCACTAGATCCATCCCTATTCTTTTGAACGGGATATCGATGATGGGAAGGGGGTAGGAGAGGTGCCTTCCTAGGCCGACTAGGTTCGGTTAACTGACAACGGGGACATTGGGCGCAATACCTACGTATGTGGGCGTACACTCCAGGCCAATAAAACCTTCTGAGCAAATATTCCTCGGTGTTCTCTCTCCCAAAGTGTCCTCCCCCTGGGTGATTATGAGCTAGTGTAAGAACATGTTCCCGATAGTGGGTAGGTACCAGAAGTTGGCGTTTACGTTCTCCCCGTCGTGTTGTAGTAACCCGATATAATAAGTTTTTTTGCACTATAAAGTAGGGACCCACCTCTTCTGTCTCCTCTGTTACTGCCGACCTCCAGGCATTGTTAAGGGAGGGGTCCTCTCTCTGTTGTTGGACAAAAGTACTAGGAACTTCATGAATTTCTGCCACTATCTCTCCATAGGTGTTGTCACCTTTCGTCTTCCGATAGTCCCCTTTTCCCTGTCGTTTCTCTCTTCGTGACAACTTTCTACGATATAGCGGACACTCAATATCACTCTCTGAAAAGGGTGCCTCTCTCCACCAATCCTTAGTTTGTTTGGTATCTCTGACGTAGTCTAATAGTTCTTGGAAGTGGATGTAGTCTGTCCCAATGATACATTCCTCGATTAACCGGGGCATTATCCCCACTGGGAGGAAGTCCTGATAGGGTCCCCACCTGATCTGGAGTATCTGTATAGGATACTGGGCCTTGTCCCCGTGTATGCAACATATAGATACCCATTGTTTCTCTTCTATATCATTATTTATCAAGTCTTTCCTAATTACTGATTGGCTGCAGCCGGAGTCAACCAGGGCATATATACTTTTCCCGTCCACTTGTATCATCATTTTAAATTTTAGGGCGCCCTTCCCGGTACATAACACCCTTCGCCTTGTCATCCCTATCTCCATTGGTTCTCCCATTTCTTGTTTCTGGGGACACATACGTGCGATGTGTCCCCATTCGCCACAACTATAACATTGGGGTCCCATGGTAGGCGGGCCTTCAGGAAACCTACGTGGTACTAGATAGTCGGGTGGACTTTTTACAAATGTCTTTGGGGTCGGTAGAACTGGTTTAATGATACTTCGCGTGGGACAGTTTCTGACATCGGTGGATCGATGAAAAGCACAGGCCAGATCAATGGCCGTCTCCGTATCCACTTTTGGGTGTTGTCTTATCCAGTGTTTTGTGGATGGGGGTAGACCATCTAGATATTGTTCCAGTATAATGGTTTTGATGACTTCCTCCCGACTATCTCCAATATGGCCTAACCATTTTAATGCTAGATCCTTCACACGAAAATAAAAGGTTCTAGGATCTTCGTTGGTGCCCCATTTGACTTTACGAAATCTCATCCGGTAATATTCTGTGTCGTGACCCACCCTTTCTAGTATACTTGTTTTTATGTCTTGATAGGGGGTGACACCACCTGGGTTAGCGGCTTGATATGCTGATTGTAAGAGACCGGTGAGCAGGGGGGGCCACATATTGTCCCCATTTATCTTCTGGCCATAGGGCGGAGGAGGCTACCCGTTCAAAGTTGGTGAAAAAGGATTCCGGATCCTCTCCCTCCTGATACTTCTGTAATACGGAACTAGGTACATTCGGATGTACCTTACTAGCGGCGATAGTCTCCGTTAGTTTTTTCATCGCACTTTCATGGACTAACTGGTTGTTCGCCAGTATGGTCGCCTGGCTCTTCAGAGCAGATTGTAAGGTTTCTCGGTCTTCTTTGGCCTCTCTCTGTTGGGCCTCCCATACGAGTTGTAAGTGTCTTTGCCCTTCCGCTAGTTGCTTAATCATGGTCTCTAACGATGGACTTTCACTCATTGTGTATACTGTCTGGACTGTTTTATGGAGAGGGATTAGAAACAAGATCCCACTTCTGACACCACTGTAGACAGTCCCCACAGTATAGACACTCAGGAGAGGTAAATTTGGGTTTTTGAGGTAAGTATTTATTAGTAATTTGAAATAAGAACCGATGAAAAGTCAGTACGACGTTTAGCGCCGGTTTCTTCTCTGGAGTGGTGAATATCTTCCTTCTAATCTGTGTCCCTTTTCTTCCTTTTCTCTAGGTGGCGTACCGGATCGTCCTCATAAGGTCCCGGATGTGACATACAAGAAAAAGGGAACACATACCGCTGGTGAGTGGAACGAACGCCTTACAACACGTCTTCTACTTATTTGTTTTACTGGGGAAAAGGTTTAAGGAGGGGGGGGGGTTTTATGTGTGATATAGGTGCCAGTGAGGACTTCAGGGCTTGTGTATATTCCGTACTTTACCCTTTTGTGCTCTCCCGGTGCTCTTTAAAGTGCCCTTCTCTCCTCCCTCCCCTCACCCTGCCTCCCTCCCTTCCCCAGCGTTTCTCCCCTTTTTATTGTGCCCCTCGGTTTGTCCAGAAGGACCGTACCTTGTAGAGCCACGACCCTCCAGGGTCGTGGCTGGCTCTGTGGAGGTCCTCTCGTCGGTCTGGGCTGGTCTCCCCTGCTTCCGGTCGGGCGCTGTTCCTCTGGGTTCGGGTTCCGCCGCTTCCAGGCCACTGGGGTCCTCCTCCGATGTCCTCGTCGCCGTCTCTATCTTCTTTCTTCGGTTCGTCGTCGCCGCCGTCGTTCTCCTTCCTCTCTTCCTCCCCGGCTCTCCCCCTCTCGACCGGAGCTTCCGTCTTTTGGCCGCCTGGTGGCCAATCCGGAGCCTCCTCGTCATCGGAGGTTGCCGAGGCAACCTCAGGACGCTGGCCTCGTTGTGGACGCGTTCCCAGGGGAACCTGGGAACGCGGCCGTAGTGGTTCCGTTTCTGCCGGTTCCCCGCTGTTGCCCGGGGCGGCCCGGTCACAGCGCGCTACTATGCTCGACATAAAAAAATTAAAAGAAGGAGAACTCCGAAAGATGGAATCACATTTGGGTGGCGGTACTCTCAATGATATGCAATGAAAAGAGGCCGCTCTTTGCAACACAGAAGAGCAGTATTAAAAAAGAAAGGAATACAGGTTGTAGGAAGAAGGGGAAAAGAACAACAAACCATGGTGGGGTTATAACAGCACAAATACCTTTAAAAAAACTGCCTTGATGCATGTCCCTTATGGAAATGTCCGGGGAATTATCCACTGCAATAGTGGGACAATACTTAAACATAAGATTGGAAAACCTGCCAATGTGATGGTTATGTAAAGTCAGATGGTGCGATACCCAAGTATTTGAAGAAACACTTAAAAAGGATTATTATTTTGTAACCAATAATGTGCTTCACATCATTATCACATTTGAGCATGTGACATTTGACAATGATTTTTATAAAGGGTACAATGGTGACTGAAAATTTGGAGATAAATCCTTCTCATTTGTTGCATCAACTTCAGTTTTGATTACTATTTGTTGCTTAATTTCATAGAGTTATGGTTTATGGTCCTACACAGTTCTGTAAGAGAGCCAGGGTACTTCCTTGCAGTTCCACAAGACATCAAATTAAATACACTTTCTGAGGCTCTCATATCTGCTTGTGGTTAATGAACGTCTGGAGTTAGGAGACTTCCTCTCACTTACTTCATACAAAGTTGACAGTACCACAATACCCCATTCTTCCGATCATCTTAGATATGGACCCAATAAATACAGGAATTAAACTCAGGTTATACTTCTTTTTGCGCAAAATAAAGTAAGACAGTCAGACTAAGTCATCCTCCTTCCATGACAAGCTCATTAGCACATCTCAACCCATTGCCCATTAAAGCATCTACTACACTTGTCTTGTCTCTTCTCCAAACACCCTGGGGATACTACGGTTATTTAGGGCTTGTGGACTTCCCTGGAGGGGACCAAGAAATTAGCCATCAAATAGCTACATTTTATTTTTTGGTTGGAGGGATGCGAAAAAAAGTGCTGCAGAAGAAAGTGCCTGTGTTTTTTTTCCCTGCAGATCGTATCAATGAAAGATTTGTGGTGCTAAAATCACCGTCTTACCAGCTCTAAGGAACAGGCAGACTTGATTCAGAAAACCAAATTTTCTAACACAGTTTTGGCATTTTACTGGGAGATAACCCATTTTTCCTATTTTTTGTGCTTTCAACCTCCTTCCAGTTTGTGGTGGAAACTGTTGTGAAACCCATGGTGGATCCCAGAATCTGTACTTAAAAAAAAAACAGACAACATTCTAAATTCAGCAACAGGTCGTTTGTGTAGCTCCTTCAAGGTTTTCCTAAGGACACCAAATGTTGAAATTAATAAATATTAAAAATTAGTAGGATATAACGGGATTGTGTGATGATTTAATTTGTACTTCTCATCATGATGGCCCATTCACAAAAGCTATATACTAGTACATCTGCTAGACACTTCTGGCTGTGGGGTGGTATAGGGTTTGTGGGTTTTTTCAAGAACTCAAAGTACCCAGCGCTAATAACTGAGCTGCGCCTTCCAATAGGTTTTCATGGTGCACTGGATATGGAGAAATTCAAAGCATAATATTTGAATATTAAAAAGTAGGTATCAAAAGCCTGTATATTTCAGAAATGGGCACAAGATTTGGAGTTTAGAAGCAGGGGTTAATTGCACATCTCTGAATTTGGGGGTACCCATACTAACATGTGAATTAGAGGGCATTTCTCAAAGTAAATTCTTTCTTACACACTGTCTTACCTTTGGAAGGTGGAAAAAACAGAGAAAGACAATAGATTATGACACTTGTTCTACTATTCTGTATTCCTCCAAGTCTCCTGATACAAACGGTACCTTACTTGTGTGGGTAGGCCTAGTGCCCGCTACAGGAAACAGCCTAAAATGCAACATGGATAAATAAACGTTTTCCACACAAAACTGGCCTGTTTTTTTGCAAAGTGAGTAGCTGTGTTTTTTGAGCCTTAGATCAGCTGCCATCTAGAAAAGACTAGCAAACCTGAAAATATTTTACAACTAGACAACTAGGGGAATCCAGGATGGGGTGACTTGTATATTCACAAGGTTGTTTTACCCAGCAGGTATACCTTGCAAGCCTCAAACTTCTACTAAAAAACACATTTTCCTCACATTTCAATGATAGAAAGTTCTGGAATCCGCATAGAGCCACACACTTCCTTCTACCCAGTATTCTCCGAAGTCTCCCGATAAAAGTGGTACCTCACTTGTTTGGGTTACCCTTGTGCTGGCTACAGGAAAAAGCCCAAAAAACACAACATGGATACATAAAATATTTCCACGCAAAACTGACCCATTTTTTGCAAAGTGGATAGCTGTGCTTTTTGGGCCCTAGCTCAGCTAGCATCTGGAAAAACGTAGTGCATTTTTTTAAAGCTAGAGGGGAATCCAGGATGGGGTGACTTGTATGGCTCTCACCCTGTTGTTTTACCCAGAAACATTTTCTAACCTCAAACTTTGACTAACAAAATACACATTTTCCTCACATTTCTGTGCTGGAAAGTTCTGGAATCTGCACAGAGCCACACACTTCCTTTTACCTGGCATTCTTCCAAGTCTCTTAATAAAAATGGTACCTCACTTGTGTGCAAAGGCCTAGTGCTCTCTACAGGAAACTGCCCAAAACGCAACATGGATACATAAACTTTTTCTACGCAAAACTGACCCATTTTTTGCAAAGTGGGTAGCTGTTGTTTTTTGCGCCCTATCTCAACTCGCATCTGGGAAAACCTAGCAAACCTGTACATTTTTGAAAAGTAGACACCTAGGGAAATCCAGGATGGGCTGACTTGCATGGATAACATGAGTTTTTTGTTTTACCCACAATGCCCTGCAGTCCTCAAACTTTGCCTAATATCACACATTTTCTTTACATTTCTGAGATGGAAACTTCTGGAAATCAATAGGAATCCACAAAACTTATCAGCATAAGTGGGGCAATGCTGAGTGGTAGAAAGTTTGTGGATTCCTGCGGATTCCAAAAGTTTCCACCACAGAAACATGAGGAGAAATGTGTATTTTTAGTCAATATTTGAGGTTTGCAGGGCATTGTGGGTAAGAAAATGTTGTGGGATGGATGCGAAGCACAACACCCTCGACTCCCCCAGATGTCTAGTTTTCAGAACTCTCTGGGTCTGGGTGGATTTTCCAGCTGGGAGACAACCCAATCCCAAAAAGTGCAGCTGTTCACCACTGCAAGTGGGATGATACCGGGAGTTAGCCAAACTCTCCTGGCCCATTTGTAAAAACAACACCTAAAATAATAAGATATCCTCTTGTGTGCCATCGGGATGGGATGCTTCAGTCCGCAAGGGAGCAGAAAGACTGTTTCCCTACCCCTATAAAAAAAAATATATCCCTGGGGTCTAGTGGGCTTTCTGCCCCTGCCTCTGGTGGGCAGATGGGAGTAATTGCCCCTGTCTGCCCCCCAGGGGGAAGGGAGCAGAAAGACCGTCTCCCTTTTGGAGGGGAGGCTGAGGGGGCATGGCTATGCCCATTCTGGGAAGCCCCCACCAATACAAATAAAAAAAAGTAATCCCTTGTGTCTAGTGGGCTTTCTGCCCCCGGTAGAGGACAATTGCCACCATATGCACCCCCCAGGGGGGAGAAAGACTGCTTCCCTTTTTTGATGGGAGGTGGGGGTATGGCCATGCCTGTGTTAGGCAGCCCCCACCGATACAAATAAAAAAATTAATCCCTGGTGTGTAGTGGAATTTCTGGCCCCACTGAGGGGGCAGATAGGGATAATTGCCCACATCTGCTCTCCCGGGGGAAGGAAGGAGGAGGGGGAGAAAGACTGTTTCCTTTTTTTTGGGGAGGAGGCATGGCTATGCCCATGCAGGCCAGTTCCCAACCCTACAAATAAAAAATAAAATAATCACTGATGTCGGGTTTCTGCCCCGAGGGGTCACATGAGGTAATTGCCTCCATCTACCCCTGGAGGGGCAGAAAGACTGTTTATCATTTTGGGGCGGGCAGGGGGGACAATGCCATGATCATGCTGGGCAGCACCCATACCTGAAAATGAAAGAAAAGTATAATCCCTGGTGTCTAGTGGTTTTCTTCCCCCACTGGGGGCAGATCGGCCTAAAAATAGGGTAAAATAATGTTCCCATAATAGGGAGCGACCCTTGCCCAAGAGGCCTCTCCCCAACATGTATATTTTATAAAATCCCTGGTGTCTAGTGGCTTCTGCCCACCCCAGGTGGCAGAATGGCCTGAAAATAAGGTCAATCTTCCCCCAAGGGAGGCAGGAAACGGCCAAAGGTTGTGCCTAAATAACGGGAGCAGTCGTTTGCGTAAGGGGCTGCTCCCACATCAAAAATAAATCCCTAGTAATCTAGTGGGTGGAAACTGAAGGGGTTAACCGCCCACTGTTTGTATGCCTCAGTGGGCACCTGGGGTGACCCAGGGGCAACAGGAACATAGGAGTGGAGAAGGTCAATTGGGGACAGCAAAGTGAGGTCGGCAGCATCAAAGGACCAGGGCTCTTTTGGAGCAGCCTAACAGGGTAGGAGAGGCAGACCAAGTAGGTCACCAGACGTGAATGGCCCCCTTTGAGTGAAGAGACCGAATCTTGGGGAGGGGGTGGATAAAAATAAAAAGTAAATGACAACTTTTGAAAGCATAGCATTGTCTGCAATGAGATCACAGAAAAAACAGCACCTGAAAGCACCACGCTAGCCACAATAAAAACACAAGACTGAACAAACAAATAAGGACAGTGGCAAGCTAAGTTGGGGTTCAAAACATATTTTACTATTATGCCTTATAAGGGTACTGGCAGCTCCTCAAGGGAATGTGATCTTCTCTCAGAATAACCTCTTCCTTCAAGAGATGCACCCCCTTGTATTAAGGAGTACTAAGACTGACAATCAGAATCACAAGTCTAGAGGTCTGTGGAATTCTAAGAACAAAATGGGCTCTAATCAACTCATCGAACCCAAAACACCTTCAATGAGGATGCATTTGCTGCTAATTGACGGAGACACAACATCTTCCAGAGGACATAGAAAAATAATTAAATATTTTTACAGTAACCTTTATCGAGAAGGGCTACCATTCAGAAAGAGTGCCTGGAAGAAATAAGATCCTCACAAATAGATGAAGAACTACTGCTGCAGCTAGAAGGACGCATCACCCCAGCTAAAGTATTGAGGGCAATTAAAAAAAATACAGAAATAAGAAATCAGGATGCCCTGATACTCTAAAACTATTTTTATACAGCTTTTAGAGATATCTCAAGCGAACCCTCAGTAAAAGTATTCTTTAGCTTTTTGCTATTTTATGAGAAAACCAAAACAGTGATAAAATCAAAATCCACCTTACTGATAAAATATCAACATTTGAGGAACTATGGCCAATATTATTAAACTCTGCAAAATCAGGATTTATTAGAAGTAGGAGGGTAATGGACAACACCTGCTCGCTCTAAACCTTTGGGAAGCCGTAATCTGAAATCAGTCTCAAACGCTCCTTCTCAGGCTCGACACCTGGAAGGCATTTGACAGAGTGAATTGGAGGCTCCTCAGCAAAAGCTTGCACAAAACAAACCAATATCAGAGCATAAATACTGGCACACTTTGGGAGCACCTTCACAGTTATCAAGATTAACATCATCAAATACCCCAAAAGTCATCCTGTTCAGGTGCACGATGCAAGGAAGACCCCAGTCTCTCTTTACCATAGTAAATGAATCACTGATGCTAAAGGACAATGCCAATCCAATGATTCAGGGGGTTGAGGTGGGACTGCTTACATACAAACTAGCATTATTTGCAAATAATGTCCTTTGCTTTGTCAAGGCCAAACGCATACAACACAAATTTTAATCCAGAAAATAAAAAACTAATTGGAGGTATTGGGATTAAAAATCCACTACTCAAAATCGACAGGCTTGGTATGCCCTAAAATATCCCCCACACTCTGGTGCCTGATACAGACTCACAATTTCACTTTGACAAAGGAACTCTTAGAATACCTTGGCGTCAAATTACACACAAATCGTACAAACATATATGATGCAAATATCCCACCCTTGTTAGATATTAACTATAAAGACCTCCATTGAAGGGGGACCTGGAAATGTCCTACTTTGGGGGCATTTAACCCTCAACTTCTACATAAGAGACAAACATTACAAATACTATTCTCTGTGGGGTTGCTGGAGGGTATCCATACCAAACAGACTGCCCCCACATGTGGCAACAAGGTCCCCAGAATCTCAGAAAAAAACCTTTTCAAGTCTGGCCTTACCCAATACAATAAGTACAAGCCACACAACTGAGATCACTAATAAACCTCTCCACACTTCAGTGTTAGAAACTTTGGGCTAAGGTATAGTAAAAATACTGAAGAATATGTATCTAAGTCTTGCCATAGCTGTCTCCTCTTGCACAAAAAGGAGAAACTCTTCTGTATTTCACCTCCATTACACTACAACACTGGTACACAGTAGTCAGGAGGGGAGTAGCCCCTACAATTCCATCACCCCTACCGCTCATTCCATAGAATCAGGTCTTCCTCCAAGTCAAAAAGGCAGAGGATGTAGGGAATGGCTAGACTGGCTGGTGGCAACGTTAAGTGATTTATTTGAAAACGGACAAGGAAAAGAATACTTGCCTCATAACCAACAACTGTAGCACCTTCCACGCATATACAGTAGATATACCCAAGTAATGCATTGGACAACAAAAATAGACAGGAAAGCTGCTGCCATCAGAGACTTGTCAGTAATGATTCACAGGGGTGACCCTGTATGCCTCAGAATATAGGCTTTTAATACTGTTAACCAACAATACTTCTGTCAGACTTACTCAAGTAGAGTTTTTACATATTTTATAGAGGCTTATTTGAAAGGTCTCACATGGCAATCAAGGTTGTCCTGAAGCAGAGATCACCTGTATCCTTGGGATTCGTTTGGCCTGTGACTATGAGAATCACATTGGCCCCCTTTCAGATAATGTTTGGAGACAACTATTTTGCGACATTTGGTGTCCTCTACAATTAGTAGGCAGGCACTACCTGGAAGGTGCATCCTTTTGTTTGGTTCTGATGAAGACCCGTTTTCCATAATCTGTATCTCTACAGAGTGACCTAACATCAAAAAATTCAATGCTTAAGGAACACTGCACAAAAAAGCGCTTATCAACACTAAGCAGGCTGCTGAGTAACCTCTCATGCCCAAATATGTAGCTGTCTAGGAAACAGAACTAGGCATAAACATCAGTAAAGAACCTTGGCTGAACATTTGGACCACAGCTGTCAATTAGTCAATATGCGCTCAGCATAAAGAAAACAGTTATAAAATCCTGCTATGCGGTTACAACTTATCCCAGTCTGCCTACATACTATGATGAATCAGAAGAGTCATGTTAGACCTAGTGTGGGGAAAAGGGAATTATGGCACATAAGTGCTGGTCATGCAAAACCAGCCAACCTTTCTGAAAAAAATAGCAGATCAAATTAAAAGTTTAAACAGTGATCTACCTTCAGCTAGATCCTTCAATCAGAGCAGGATCTAGTGTTGTGCGACCGGTGCCACTACACCAGGTGCTGACTTTGGGTGGGGGCGTCATGTTTGCAAGTATATTATGGTTTCAAAAGCACCTGCTGCAGCATTTCTTTCCTCCAGCAGCTTTCAGGCAATAATAAAAAATTCAAGATAATTCCAGTGACTAATGCTCTTCCTAGAGAGAGATCAGAGTTTTGTCTAGTGGAAGTTTTGACTCATTATAAGGAAGCACTAGATCGGAGGGTTAATATGTCTGCTGCAAAAAACATCTACCATGCAGATCAGAAAGTGCTTATAATATAAATAGGTCAGTAGGCTACTGCTTTAGTTAGAGATCCTTTTGTTGCCTGCAGTTTATAAATTAAATCCTAATATAGAATAGTGAGCAATTAACCGTCATCAAAGAGCTGCATGCAAACTGCAAGGTATAGATTACAGCGTTATGTTTTTTCCCCAGTCTTTTATTAACCTAGTGTTGCAAAACTGGTTCATTGGAGTAGAAATCAATTCATATTATTAATGAGAACACCCAACCATGGTGGTATGTTTTAAATATTGAGTATGTGCTTCTCCAGACCTAGCATGCTTAACCTGTACTGCCTACCAGTATGGATGACTTGTGACTCCAACACCTTATAGTCCTCTGACTTATGTACAATTTCCTATACAATGATTTACACATGTATGATGATTGTCTCTGTGTAATGTGTGTGATGTAAAGTGCTCTAACATCCTACACTGGTATGAGTGGCGCTATAAATAAAATTGAGTGCATCTGAGCGAGAGAGTGGTTATGGAGGATTGAGGAACAATGTTGAAGAGTGGTAGTGAGGGAATCCATGGCAGAGGTGGGCAGTGGGGGGAGCCAACAAACATTGTTGCCCTGAGCGCCACCAGTACTAAAGCTGGCCCTGCCTTTAATACTTCTATTTGGCTGGTTCCGAATACTACTAACGCCTCACACATATGCTCCTAGCTCAAGAATCACCACAGCACACCCTTGGAAACTCTCAATCTCCACTTTTAGATATGGAGTTCTAAATTGTGGTCCATTTAGGAGACAGAAAATCTGACAACTATCGTTAGAGATAGAATGAATAAATACAAAAACATGGGCGCCCTTCTGATTTGAAATAAAGAATGCCGGTCGCCATATGGAGAGGCCGGGCCACATGTGAATGGTGGAAAACAATCTATTAGTTGCCATCGGACGAGATGAATACCACATATGTTGTGCTCGGGTAAAACTGACCGTTACAGAGTAAAAACTAAAAAGAGGGAAAGTTGTCTGTACCAAAAGCATGATAAAGTTTGAAAAACATATCCGAGTAGAAACTGTGTTCAACAACATTCTTGTAACTCTCCTTCCCAGCTGCTTGTATAATGCAAAACAAACTTCTAAAAAGCCAGGTCTGGGAAGTGCATTGCATTCAGCATAACATTACATTACTAGTAACAACCTTGGCACAAATAGGTAGCATTCAACATGCAGACACTGAGCTATTCACGATTCAAATATTTTTAAGATTTGTTACAGATACTTTTATTTTCTCTGGTTTGGTAAATCTTGTTTTCAGGAATACCCCAATATTTAACTTCGTACAACCACTCTTATTCCCGACATTTAAACAGTAGGACGCAGCCAGTATCTGCCTAGGACACTGAACTTGAACTAAGTAAACAAACTCTTTACAAATTCAGCACAGTATAAACACAGAATGTTTACTTACATACAAGTATGTTAAAAGTCTCGTTGAGCAATTCCCTCTCCAATCGCTTCTTAGTACTTGCATGCCTTTACCACGAGCATGGTTTGCTTCTTGCATAAACAAGCCACATACACCACGTCCCCAACCAAAGTATTTAATATGACCACGGGGTTCCATTCAAAACAAACAGTTTATTTATTAACCTTTAAAAAACTATTAAACATGAATCGGATGTTGGTCAACAAGCGTGTCTCATGCAGAATACTTTTCTCGCTGCACTCAGTTGGGAAATCATATCGAACTAGTGTGAAAGGACTGAAAATGAAGAAGCCTATCACAGATTTTGATGGAACAGTAAGTATTTACCACATAATCCAAGAGGCCCATCTCATGTTTAGGTCTCGCCTGCGACAGCACATGCGCTGTCGCAGTGCGTGCAGCATTCGCTTCAGCTTCTTGAGTTTGTCCCTGTCCTGGAGCGTGTACCAAGTACCTGTGTCCTTCCACTACTATATAGAAAATTTAAACAGTGGATGAAAGATTAAGAAACTTTATTTGTAAACCAGCAGCTGCCCATCCTAGAACCCCGTAACCTCACACAGAATATTGGCCACTGTCGGAGCATAGAATGTTGTTGACATAAAATGGAGAACCAGAGTTGGGAGGCACTGATGCCATAACAATGCAACATATCTCCTTTCTTTACTGTAAACAACAATTTCACTACTGAAGGCCAGTATAGACCAATAAGACAACAACAATTACCATGGTAAATACACATCAAGGATAAAGATGTTAGAATGAATATATACAAACAAGGAAATAAAGAATGCCAAAATAAAGAAAAGTAAAGATTGCATGCATCTATTAACACCACTTACATAAATGCACAGCGAATATATAAGTAAATGCACAACAAACTATACGTTATCACCACACAAATAGATGTATGTCTCACATTTCCCTTCTTTGCCAGTCCTAAAAACAAATGGAGATTTCTGTATCAATTTTATTACGTAATCCTGAAATCTAACACGATGTTCCCTGCTCCCATCACCCCAAGCAAATTATCTGGTAACCCGTCCACCCTTATGAAAGGACTTCCTTTATCTCCACCGTGTGTCCCATTCACATTGTGTCGCACTATACTTCTATTACCTCAAATAGATTCCCCCTTAATCATTAATCATATCACTCCTGTCTACCCTCCAGTTAACTTCTGTTTTTCTTCTCATCTTCTTTTTAAATATTGTGCAACCCTTCTTTTATTCTATTGCTGGCCATTGTTTAACACCAGGTGGCAACTATGTGCCCTCTTCATCTTCGAAAGATCTAAACATTTATTGACACCATCGCTGTTTCTTCTCAGCTTGCTCTTCAGATAATCGCCCTCAGCAATCCTATTTCCCTTTGGTGAGTCCTTCTCTTCTGTCTGGGTTCCACATTCAATCAACCGCTGCAGAGACATTCTGGGCCTAGGTACCCTTCCCCTCATCCTCACAAAGGGGAACTCACTTTTCTGGGTTAATGTTCCTTATTAACTTCACAATCAAACAAGAAAAATACATCCCCCACCACAACTGCAAAATGCTCAGACTCACAAAGATATGCCATTGAACGAATTAAATCTACACACATTTTGGTCAAACCACTTTCAGTGTTACTTACAGATCCCATTGTATCCCCAACTACCTTAAAACGTTTCTAACTTTCTTTACATAAATCACATGCTTCCCTCCATTCCTTCATAGCATTAGCATTTAGGCATCTGTTGGTGAGAGAGTGCCCTAAATGTCCTTTATGAGGTAACTAGATTAATGTCTTCTTCACTGCCTCCAGGGATACATACCTTACACCCCTCAGAATCAAAACATCGTTTGTGCCCACGCTCAACTCCCCTTGGAGCTTCAAATAACTGTGCAAAGGAATAAGCAATTTCACAATGGATCACAATGGATATGTTTTACCAATTCTTGAAACACAGTATCAACCTGTGCATCTCTTTTCCATTCCTAATGTGTAATGGCATTACTCTCACCTTACAAGCATCCTCAACACTAGCAACAGCACATTCCAGTCCACACTGTTCTTCCCTTTCCTCTTCACTCAAAGGTAACCTGGACAAGCAGTTGGCTTGCATATTTCTCCATCCGGCCACATATCCCACTTTATACATAAGTTCTTGCATGCAACAGGGACATCTATCTAAACTTGGAGAAACTCTGTCTGCCTCCCAGGGTGCGAGATTTTGAGTAAAGGTTTGTGATCTGTGCGTAACATGAAAGACACCCCCACAAGTATGTGCAGACGTATTCCGTACCCCAGGTAGCTGCTAATGCTTCACGTTTGATCACCACAGAATTGCACTCTAACACTCAAAGATCTTGATGCACAAACAACATGTTTTTCATAGTCCCTCTTTGCATTGAGGCACAACTCCCCCTATCCCAAGTGCGCCTGCATCTACTGTCAATAGGCTTGCGTCTATGGGAAGAAAAGGAGTCAGTATTTGTGCACTGACAATATAATGTTATTTTTGAAAAAACATTTGCTTGCTTTTCTTCCCATAAATAGTCCTGACTTCATCAATGGCTCTCTGAAAGCCTCGGTCTTCTCTGCAAAGTTGTGAAAACATTTTGCATGATACTCTATTAGCTCCTTAAAGGAGCTTAACTGGGCGTTTCCCTTAGGATTCGGAGCCCATCTAATAGCCTTCACCATATCAGTGTGACACCACATTCAGAGATGGTGTACCCCAGATATTTAATTTTGGTTGGTAAAAAATTGCATTCAGACGTTCAACATATTCTTGAACAATTTACTCATGATACACTAGAAGGCCCTTGACTCTGATGTCAAACCAAAGGGAAGCCTGGTAAATTTAAATATACCTTTCATTGTAATGAAAAAAAGTGACTGATTTAGATTTCGGTTTCAACCTGATCCGGTGATAAACCGATTTTAAAACTAATCTGGTAAAACATTCAGCTTGCTGAAGTACAACATAATTGGGTTTGGTAAAGGAAAAGTATCCACTACTATGCATTAGTTCCAACTTCTAGTCGACACAAATCTCAAATTCCCCTCTAAAGCTTCTATGGCTTCACTGTGTATGTCCTTTAAAACCTTTTTAACTTCATTGGGAATTACAATGGGAACCTTATGTACCCTATGCCTCACTGGTAACACCCCGCGTAAGTTTTATTTCATGCACATACCCCTTAAAAAAAACAATCCTCTTATTGAAAACATAAGCATATTTATTCACAATTTGATATCGTCGAATGTTTCACTAGACTGGACTACACATACCGGTTTGTTATATGTTGGATCAAGTGCAATGTGCAAATCATATTGCAGGCCCAACTCAAATTGAAATTCAAATCTCTTTATTTTGGAATATTTCAAATCCATAAAAGAAAGCACACAATCACAATAAATATCAAAACATGCAAAGCTCATTTTCATAATTAGCAACCTAGTATGGAATATAAACGCGCAATAAAAACATTATAAAATAGATTTCACTCAAATCATTGTAATAGAATTACATTTAACAAGTTAAAGCTTTAAAATGATTTACAATATTGGTTATCTACACCAAGCTCAGGACTTAATAGTGTCGATCCCTTAGTCTGACAGCCCCTGCCAGGAACCTGGCCACATAATCACAGACTGAATGGGACTGCAACATTTGTAAGTAAGTCAGAACTTTGCCTGACAGAAACCTTTCCCCCTTAGTAAAGGCAGTATATACTTCTGTCTTAAAGTGCAATAGTGACCACAGAAAAAGATAACGTGCATAGAGCCCTGGATTGACAAATTGTCACAAGAGCAAGGGGTCTGAATATCCCCAATATAACGAATCTGGGGATATGCTAGAAGCCAGTGTAAAAGGGATAATCTAAACCAAATTAATTAAAAACGATGATTTACCAAGTTCACAACGCAAAGATAAGGCTCCATGCTTAAGTCAGTCTTCAAAAGCATATGTGACCTGGCCGTAGATTTTTGCACCTCACAGCCCTCCCTCAACCTTTTGGCTCTTTCCAGAAATTGTTGTTTTATCCAAGACAAATCTTTTTGCTTGATTCGCTCAGGAGCTGCAAAAAAATCAGGACAACCCAACTTCTCCAAAGAGTTCTTAATGTAACACAACCAAGAGATACTGAGACCATTATTTAAGGGGAGACAGTCTCTGTCGAAGGTCTGATTTAGTTCCAGTACAGGATCCACTCCCAGTATCTCACCACAGTCCTCGTAGCCCCATAGCCCACTACTATAACTTATTATCGCTAAACACTTGGCCATGTAGAATTTCAAAATAGCCGGTACCAGTCTAGCCCCCAACCAAGAAGTAAAGTAAAAAAGTGAGGTCACTGCCCTAGCCATCACATTTCTCTTTGCCCTCCTTTGTGCCCCCAAAATCCTCTGTCATCAAAAATGACCCCTAAATAGGGAAAAGTCAAGACTCTTGTCACCTCCTGCACCTGCCAGAAAGGTTTTTAATTACCCTTGTTTAAATTCCCAATTGTCATAAGGTGGGACTTGGATTAATTTACCTCCATATCCGATAAGGACATAAAATCAATGAAGGTTTCAAGGAGGCTTTGGAGTCCCACCAATATTCTGGCCAACAAAACCATGTTGTACGCGTACACCAATGCGGGTATCATCCACACCCGAAGAATATCATTGGAGGGGGAGCTTAGCACCGAACACATATTGATAATGTATTAAGTGAACAATAAAGGGACCAGGATACAGCCCTGCCTCACCCCTTTATGGATTTTTATGGGGGCTATTAAGGACCCTTCATGTGCCCGATTCACAAAGGTAAACTTGGATGTTTGGTCTAAACTTAGACAAACATATAAGTTTTTTTCTTTGCCTCAGCATAAGTATCACCAATATCTATTGTCTATCTCAGTAGCTGTATGTAAAAATTTTAAGACATGTTGATCTTTCGTCCCAAAAGCATTAATTAATAAACCTCTCTTCCTTCAAAGTCTAACATTTAAACCAAGTATGGCCTCCGAATAAATTTTGACATTATCAATCCATTGCTTCCATTTAACTGGAGGGGCACCTTAATGCGCTAAAAACACTGAAGAAGCAGCAACTGTCTGAACAGATAGATTCTCAAATATAATATACAGGAGATATGATAATACATATGTATTCTTTCGTGATTGCCAGGCTGCAAGGATTCTAGTATCAAAAGACTGCTGCTTTGAGTTTCAATTCCTATTTTTTTTGTTTTAGACACTTGTTAGTCCTTTGACACCTAGAATGCTCGACAGAGTTAAGAAGAGGAGAGATGAACATGCCTGCCAGTGAACACACAATGAGAGAACCGGTCGTGTGGAAGAACTAGCAGATGCCAGAGTCGGGGAAATTCTTGTAAAACAATGAGGTAAAAACATGAACCTTGGCTGATGTGATTCCACGCACCATAAGTAAACGGGCCCCCTTGTGTGGTGTGCGCTCAAGTGCGATCTACAGTGGTGATCACGTGTTAAGACGCTAACAGATCATAAAGAGATCTTGCCTCAACCCCAGAAGAGAGAGACCGCACACATAGCCTGTGTGATGGTTCACGCACACAGGCTATTTTCTGGCCCATCCCAAAATTCAACAACAGGCAACAAAATAAATGTCTAATTAATAGTGTCTCTGACAGTTCCGCCACGGAACGGGCCAACAACTCTCCCGAAGATTGCAGAGGAGAATAATGTATGTTGGCACTGTTAAAGTTGAAAATAAATGTCACACGTAGCTCCGAGCTGGTGGGTTCAACTCCATGCAGTGGCTTCTGATGCGAGCAGGCACTGATCATCAAATTGATGCAACAGGCTGGAACTGCAGATGAAAGAATAGAAAACTTTCTTCTTAAACCAAAAGAGTACCAGAACTACCCTACTTGCTCTCCAGTAATTCAGCTGCCTTCCCAGATCCCCATGACCCACAAAGAACTTTGGTCACTGTGGAAGCAGAGTGTGGATAACATAATGTGGAAGAGCCAAAGATGGGAAGCACTGATGCAGTAACAAGATAACACATTGCTCCCTTAATCGGGCTTTCATTTTTAATTTCTAAGTACGCTATTTGAGTGCATGTTTTTACCAGCAGGCTCACTCGAGTACTCATCCGCTGTGTTGCTTAGTGTCCCCGCAACCTGCCCTCCATATTGATTCACCGTTCGTGTTTGGCCCTTCCCTTTGACAGTGTTGATGCTTGTCCCCACTCGTTGACCACGTTGTTGCTCTCGGTCCTAATCCCTCCCAACACACCCACTGTCCAGGCTGTTGCTCTACCCCACCAGCTATCTCTAATGTTGCTCTCTGTGCCTTCTCCCTCAGTGTTGCCTTCCGCTCCCACACCGCAGACAAAAAACATAAAAAAGCATTATGATGGCTCGCGCTGGGTATGTCATAGCATTTCCCTCCACACCACGTGCCCTCATTCCGTGTTGCTGCCCGCTCCTGCCCAGCTAAATGAAAAAAAAAATCATATGACGCGTTGTCAGTGTTTTTAACCAGGATGTACAGCAGCATGGCTGTTGCGCTGCATGGCTCAAAGTATAAAAAATAAAATAAATATGTGGTATGTTGTGGCTGCCGCTGGCCGCGTCATGTCACTTTTTATTATTTTACTTTGTCAGTATTTTAGCCATGATGTACAATATTGCAGCTGAAAGTGAAAAAAAAGTTATTACGCGTCAAGCACTGGCCACATCATAGTGTTTTTTTTTTTAAATGTCAGCCACGCTGCAGTACATCATGGCTAAAACACTGACAAAGGCAACAACTCTCAGTCAAGGCCTAATGGCTTTGCCAGTGCCTTTTTTGAAAGCCATGATGCACAGTGGCCGTGTTGCTGCACAACATGGCTAAACACCCACCAAGCCAACAGCTCTGGTCTCATAAGTGAGATCTTTTGGCTTTACCATTGCTTGTTTAATTTGGAATATTAAAAGTCCGCACATACGCTAATCTATCACATTGAGCATTGAACTAGTCCTTTCTTCAGGATCAGACTGGTTGGCTAGGGTATGCATCTACGAGAGGCAAAGTCCACCACTCTAGTCAGGGCAAGTAAGTTACACACCAAAGATACCTGTGCTCACCCCCAGATAGGATGGAGAAGAGCAGTCAGGCTTATCCACAGAGGTCATGTGTAAAGCGTTTGCGCAACACACTCGCACCAGTGACACAATAAATACACTGCAAAAGAGACTCCAAATAGGCTTGTACATAAAAATAGGTTTCTGCATGATCATATAGATATCATAGACCACAATGACATAAGGCATAAATATTGTACATCAGAGATCTTTACTGCAACGTAACTCAGGAGCATGAAAAAGTAAGAATCAACTTGATCTGTATCCTAGGATCAATAAGTGCTCAGGTCATAAAGATCCATGAGGGAGGAGAAAAAATAGGTACATGGGTCACAGCATAAGTGTGAGTGATTGTTAGCCTTTTCATCCTTGGCGTGGTCTCCCTTAACTTTTCGCCTCCGTTTCCTAGGTTATTGATGTGTGCTGGACTCTTTTTTTGCTGTTTTTGTTACTCTGGGTGCTTTACCACTGCTTACCAGTGATAAAGTGCAAGTGCACCCATACAAAATGTGAATGTAATTGGTTCATCCAACATCAGCATATTTGATTTACTAGTCAGTCCCCAGTACAGTGCACAAGAGGTGCCCAGGGCCTGTAAATCAAATGATACTAGTGGGCCTGCAGCATTGGTTGTGCAACCCACATTAGTAGGTCTGAAAACATGGCTCAGGCCTGCCACTGCAATGTCTGTGTGTGCAGTTTAAACTCTAAATTCGACTTGGCAAGGGTACCCAGTCGCCAGGCCTAAACCTTCCCTTTTCTTACATGTAAGGCACCCCTAAGGTAGGCCCTAGGTCGCCCCATGGGCAGGGTGCAGGGCTTGGTTAAGGTAGGACATACAGTAATGTGTTTTATATGTCCTGACATTGAACTACTACTATATCTGTTTTTCACTGTCGCAAGGCCTGTCCATCTCATAGGTTAACATGGGGGCTACCTTTAAATATTAATAAAGTGTAGATTCCCTTTGCGAGCAGATAGACATATGGAGTTTGGGGTCTCTGAGCTCACAATTTAAAAATACATCTCTTAGTAATGTTGATTTTAAGATTGTGTGTTTGAAAATGCCACTTTTAGAAAGTGAGCGTTTTCTGCTTAAACCATTTCTGTGACTCTGCCTGTTTGTGGATTCCCTGTCTGGGTCAGTTTGACAGTTGAGCTGGCTGCACCTCTCACTAGACAGTGACAGAAAGGGAGCTGGGGTATAGTCTGCATTTCCTGGTGGGCCATCTGTGCTAAGAGGGAGGGGAGGAGGGGTCACTCACACCTGAAAGGGCTGTGTCTGCCCTCACACCACATAGTCTCCAACCCCTTGGTGTGTGTCTGGGGCCTGGCCTGGGCAAGGCAGGATTTCACAAACAAGAGAGACTTTTCTTTGAAGTAAGCCTACTTCAAAGGGAAAAATGGGTATAAGAAGGGCACCCAAAACCACAGACTTGAGAACACTTCTGAAACCCAAGAGGAACCTCTGCGTGGAGAAGAGCTGAAGAGCTGAGGAAGAAGAGCTGCCCTGCCTGTGACTGTGCTTTGTGGAGCCCTCGTGCAGTTGCTGCTTCTGCCTGTGCTAGAGGACAAAGACTGGACTTTGTGCTGCCTTCCTTCTTGCGAAGTACTCTCCAAAGGCTTGATTTACAGCTTGCCTCCAGTTGTTTGAAGTCTCAGGCACAGAAAAGACTTCTCTCTGCCAGCACCTGGAGCCTCTGCTGAGACTCCTACTCTGCTAAGTGGTGCCCATCCATTTCCTGGGACCCTGAAAGGAGAAGCTGGCAGGCCAAGAGTGAGAAATCCACGAACCGACCGCCGTGCGGGAAAATGATCAATGCAACTCCGATCTGCGGAGGAAAAATCAACTCGCCGCCAGCTTCGCAGCTGAAAGTTGACGCTCGCCTGCAATGTGACTGGAAGATCGATGCCCGCGGGTGGAGAAACGACGGGCAGTATCGCTGACGGAGGCTGGTGAGATCGCAACCCGCGCTGTGTGGTTTTCGGATCATTGTGCAGCAGGATTTCTGACACAAACATCGCTGGGTGTGCAAAGATGACACTAGGCCTGCCCGGACCCCAGAGTGCGGTTCGAATCAACGCATTGCTGTCCTGCGGAGAGAAGAAAGGACGCACGCTGACTCGACTGAAGGAGAAACGACGCAAGGTCTCACTCGTAAGTGATACTGACGCATCCCAAGCCCTTTTTGATGCACACTCACCCGTGCAGGGTTATTTTTGACGCACCCAGGTACATTTTCACGCTAACAGCGTTAGCGTTGTGTTTAAAATTACATAAAGACTCTTTTTGCTTTTTAATTGATAACTTGACTTGTGTATTGTCGATTTTTGTCGTTTTGAACTTGTTTTGTTTAGATAAATATGTTCCTATTTTTCTAAACCTGTGTAGTGTCATTTTGTAGTGTTTTCATTAAGTGACTGTGTGTGTTGGTATAAATACTTTACACCTAGCACTCTGAAGTTAAGCCTGCCTGCTTGTGCCAAGCTACCGAAGGGGTGAGCGGGGGTTAGATGAGGGTTATTCTCTTTTACCCTGACTAGAGTGAGGGTCCTTGCTTGGACAGGGGGTAATCTGACTGCCAACCAAAGACCCCATTTCTAATAGTGATGCAACCTGGTTTTATGAATTAGGCCGATGAGACATAAGTCGTCGCAAATACATGAATCACCATCTAGAAACACATAGGGTGCAGGACTCCTGCACCCCTATTAGGTTGCATGGGGCGATGATGTCCCACACATAGAATGTTGCAGCCCCGGCATGCCTATTACCGTCAGCACGGTAATCCACAGTGTTGGTAATAAAGAGGAGCCCTTCGTGGCGACTGGGGCCTCTGATGAGGTTTGTTCTGCCAAAATGAACCACAGAGCAAGCACCCCGTAGTAAGGCTCCAAAACGCAATGAGTGCACCTACTCATCAACTTCCCACATGTGAGGATATTTATCTTTGAATGAAAAAGGCTGTCGCCCGTGAGCGCGTGGCGGGCTTGCTTCAGTGCAGCTGACCTACTCCCATTGGCCACTACAAAGATGGCGAAGGGAGGCTACCCAGAGCCTTGTTTACTCTCAGCACTCCTGGGGCAGCAATCGGGTTGCCCCAGAAGCGTGGGTGGCTCCTGCGGCCAGAGTCTTGCTCGGCAAGGCTTTGGATTCTCCTGGGTGCGGGGCCAGCAGCACTGACATAGGCGGTATCCTCTAGCTGCTGGAGAACCCTACCCTTTGTAAGGCAGAGGTTTCCCCTGGTGCCCTGGAGGTTCATAGTCCTCGAAGAGCGCGGTGGGGGCAGGGCGGAGCAGGGCCTGCACCAGTGAAGATTTTGGCTCCTTTGGGCAACGGTGCGGGGGAAAGCACACGCCGCTCTCAGATAAAGTAAAGCGTTTTCACAGACGCAGACTGGAACCAATGGGGAGCGCCGGCCTTAGTAAACCAAGAAGCGCTCAACACCAGCGCAAGGCAACCACAGAGATAGCGCTCCTCATACTCTGGGGGAACAACCAACAGCGCCCACCATGCGCTGATGAAGGGCGAGTGTAAATGAAAGTGCAGTGCTACTCAAACAGTGGGGAGGAGAAGCCGGGAGTAATCTACAGATCTACGGTGCTTCTTATGCGCTGGGCCCTTCGTGAACACTTGGAGGGCGGGAGAGACACTAGGCACGAAGGTAGGCCAGCACACAACAAAACCTGAGGTTCAAAAGGCAGTTCCTCCTGAAAATGCCACAGTGTCTTTGTAGAACAAAAATCAGAGAGCAGCTGGTAGCCGGGCAACAAGCAGAAAAGTAATACAGCAAGTCCCTTTTGCCACCCAGCAGACAGCAGGCAGCGGGGCTACAACAAAAGAACAATCCAGATGACATTTTTTGGATGCAGCACAGCAGTCCTTCTGACAGAGGTTCAGTCCCAGTTCCAAAAGTACTCTGGAAAACGTGGGGTCAGGGCCCATGTACTTATACTCCAAGATATTTTGTTTCAGGGGATGACCTCAAAGGAAACCTTTCAAGTGAAACACAACCCCCTTCCTACCTAGTCCTGGCTCCAGACATCAATAAGGGGTAATCAGCCCATTGTGTGACGGCAGGACAAAGCCTATGGACATGTAAGGTGTGATCCACCCTCTTTGTCCCCAGCCCAGGATGACTATCAGTATGCAGATGCCTCTTCTGTCACACCCAGCCCCTCCTGTGTTATGGCTGTCTGGAAAGTATGCACCAAGTGTAACTGTCACTCGGCCCTAGACGTGGATTGGAGTCAGGCTGCAAAAACCTAGAGTTATAAGCACAGAGAAATTACCACTTTCTAAATGTGGCACTGCTAAAATAGTAATGTAAAAGCCAACTACACTAGTAAGCAGGATTTCTCATTACCATTCCAAACATACCAAATATGCCCATGCTACTCCTCATAGATCAGAAATTAACACTTAGACATATATAAGGGAATTCCCAAAGCTAACCACTGAGGGGAGTAGCCCTCACCGTAGTGATAAACGAAATAGGCTGTTTGTCATTACAAGGAAATGTAAAACATAAAAGTACATATCCTACCTTTTACGTACACAGCACCCTGCCCATAGGGCTATCTAGGGCCTACCTTAGGGGTGACTTAGGTGTACTAAAAAGGGAGTTTCAGCCTTGGCAACAAGTTTGACTTGCCAAGTCAGTGTTGCAGTAAACTGTGCACACAGGCAGCGCAGTGGCCAATTATACCAAGTTTTAGGGGAGAAAACACATGCACTTTAGCACCGATAAGCAGTGGTAAAGTGCCCAGAGTCCAAAATCCAACAAAAAGAGGGTCAGAAAAATAGGAGGAGAAAGGCAAAAAGTTTGGGGATAACCCTTCAGGAAGGGCTATTTCCAACACTTTGTGCAGTCCTTCATGACCGATATCTGGGGAGCTCTAAATATTCTTTCCATTTATTTATCTTACTGTTGATATATGTCTTGCTTGAAGCAATTTGAACTTGGAGACATTTGGCTAATGACCTTGATCGTAGGTTTCCTCTGTTTTTCTTAGTTTAGCCACCTAAGATTAATAGTTTTCTTCTATAATTTGACTACTTCTCTTGGAGGATGGACTACTACCAGGGATATCTCTTTTCACAATTCTGATTTGTCATTATCAATGGGTCAACATCAGTGAATTACAAGCCAGTAGAAATTCCCTAAAATGGATATAATTACAAGAAACAAAGGACCTCATTTAGGCTTTCTCATTAATACAGCTTAAGTCAACAGGAAAACTTAAGTACCTTTTTTATTGGGAGAAGCGTACAAACACTGGATGATAAACATGTTGGCACTTCAAGTAGATTATGGCACTTTCTCTCAGAGAAATGTGAGGACAATGTGTGACTTTAGCCAAAGTGTGAGGCTTGCTAGGCATTCTAGGTAAGAAAATGTAGTGGGATCCACACAAGTCACACCACCCTTGACACTCTTCAGTGTCTAGTTTTCATAGATATCTGGATTTAGTAGGTTCCTCTGGGTGGTGGCTCAGCTCAGGCCCAAATATCATCCACATCACCAAATGGATCATTTTTCCTGGTAGAAATGTGATGTCTCCTCGTTGGGTTTTAGGGCCTTTCCTTTTGTGTTTAATAGACCCACCCACGAAAGTGAAGTATCACTTTTATCAGAAGTATGGAAACACAAAATAGCATAACATTTGTTTTTACCAACTGAATTTCTCTCCAATTTTGGCTTTCAAATGGAAGCCAGTGTGCACGAAGAAACACATTTTGCAAAATGCCCTCTGAATCACTATGCTCGTGGTTACCCCAAATTCAGAATTCTACAATTAACCCCTTTTCCTGAACTCAGTATCTCGGGCACTTTTCCAAAGTACCACATTTTCCTTCATAAGTGTTTTTTTGTCGTTAGTTTTTATTATATGACCTGCACCATGATTGGTACAGAATAAAATCATTAAACACTGCTGCTTAGTTGTTGGGTATCAGTGTTGTGTATTCTTGGACAACCTACAAGCACTGTAGATGCCTGCAACCAGAGGGGTCCACCAGATGTAAAGGTATACTACTTTCGTAAACCATCAATTGGTGCACAGACATTACAGATGAAAACTGTCATCCATTTCTGTTTTTCAGACTTATTTTCATTACTTTTACATATAAATGATTAATTTATTGGGAAACTCATGAGCAATTTAAACAGTGACCCCTTTCTGAATATGGAATTTCCACTTGTTTTCTCAAATGTATAGCTTTCAAGGTTCGCCCATGGGTTTCACATCAGATTCCAGTCCCAAGTGCAAGTAGGTAGAAAGCACAATAAATAGGAAAATTGAACAGCGCACAGAAAAATGCAAAGACTGTGATTAAAAAAATGTTATTTAAAACGTTGCTTGTTCCGGAACGCTGGGAAGATAGTGGTCTTAGCACAGCACATTTTTTACAGATGCCATTTTTAGGGGGAAAAACAGACTCTCTTGCCCAGCACTTTTTTCCCCATTAAAGAAAACCTTTTACTGTACTTTGGATATTTTATCTGTACCATCCAAGGGAATCCACACACTGGGTACTTTAAACATCCCCAACATGAGGGGGAAAATGTCACAAATATGGCCTTGATACTTTTCTGGAATGAAAAAGTTTGAAAAAGTTAGGAAGGCTTCAGCATGAAGTGAGCCAAACATCAAATAAGGGCTCAACACTGGCCAGGAAAAGGTTCAGCAGCCAATGGATTGAACTGCTGTTGCAGGAATTACAGGTTAACAATTGTAGAGCCTTTCTATATTTGCAAATGTCTTCAGTTGTTACTACTTATGCCAGTAGGAACATTGTTAAACAGAGACATGTATGTAAGATCAAAATGATATTTTTTATGTTTTAATGAGGAATTTTAATGCTTGTTTGATGCATTTTTAATGTATTGTTATTTACATGTATTTCACATGTATTGTATTTATTTCAATTATTTGCAGAATAAAACTATTTTGATTGATTGTGGTCTTTAGCATGTGTGTGACACATCCTCTGTTACTGTGTAGTGTGGACTGAGACCAAGCGAAAATACCACAAAACAGAGGTGCCCTTTATTACTGATATTTGGACATGGAACTCCGATGATATAACCCCTTGCAGTGGAATATAACAAGTCGTGGAGGATCAACATTCAGCCCCATCTGTCCTGGACATGACTGTGTTCCACAAAACCATTGTTCTGCTCTTTGCTGCTTTGCTTATAGAGTGTAGTATATTAGCCCTTAAACAATCTCTTTTAGAAATCTGTGTGCAGCTCATCTGTTCGTTACCAAATGCAAGGAAACCCTGTATGTCCAGTAGTTCCTTTACTGCATGTTAGTCACTTCATATCAGTGAGATTTCACAAGGTAATTTCTTAAGAGCAGTCATAAGTCATTAGAGTGATCATGCATGGCAACTAAAAACATATAGACAAAGACCACTTATAATCACAAAACAAAAAACTGACATTTGCCCGTTATGGTTCAATAAACTAACTATGACTTGCACCCCACCATGCGCTGCTTAGCACCACTCATATTACATTACTCATTACATGTTAAATGACATCACTGATGAAATGTCAAAAGATATAACTGATGCCATCATGATAATATGATATCATCCAGCAAACTGCTTTTTTATCTGTTTCTGTTACAGTATATTGTAAAAGTAATTATAGGTTTTTACTGGTTAAAAATCTTATTTTGCCACACAATGCTTTGTCTCTTTTTCAGCAGAGAAAGTGGAACATTTGTATTATGGTTATATAAGCATAGGCTGCACTTTCTGTGATTACGAAAATATTGCTGATTGCTGCTATCTTTTCTTAATCTGAAACCTCTTTATGGCCACCATTACCATCACTGGAGTGAGGGGTCTAGTTGTTTAGGGGGCAAAGGAGGGGCTATTGAGAAGCATGGATTTCTCTGGATTCAGGCGTAGGTCTGGGATTAACCTGTCCCCCGGGCAATAAAGTGATTTGCCAAGCAAGAGTAGAGAAAAGAGGTGGATGGACAGCAATCCTTTTCGAAGAGAAATGGGAGAAAGCCTCCAAACTGATAAAATACAGGCGGCAGAACTGCTAGGTTTCTCTTTGAAGGTAAAAAGTGTGACAGCCTTTTCAGGTATCTTATATACAATCATTTCTGACAATAGTAACAAATCTTGCACTAACCCACTCTAACTCCTTTGTGCTTGGGAACTTTAATGTATGGGTGGAAGACACCACACAGTCAAGGTAGAGATTTTCTCTGTTTGTGTGATGTCATGGGTTTGAAGTAATTGACAAATGGCCCAGCACATCAAGGGGGTATGCCCTTGATCTGATTCTGGCCCCAACAGACCTGATTATAGTAAGGGACACAATCCTGGTATGGTGGTCAGATCACCTATTAATAGCTTTCGAACAAGGGGGGCCCTAAATGAAAGAGGAAGGAAAGATAACTACAAGGGTAGTGCTGGGCAGAGACTGGTCTAAGATAAGGAAGTTGAAAGAGCTAAAACTATTTGATACAACTAATTAATTGTTACCAAGAGAAATACACAGTGGAAGAAAACTATTAATATTTTCGGAATTCCATCAGAGATACCTTAGATAAAATGGCACCCATAAAAACTCGGCAAGTGACACCTAGACCATCAGCCCCTTGGTTTACAGAATCCTCGAAAGGAAGTAAAACCAAGTGCAGGAAACTTGAAAGACAATGGTAAAGGACCTACTTAGGGAATGTTAAGCTGAAATTAAAAAACACACTAAATAATGACAAAAATGAAATTAGGAAAACTAAAGAAAACTTCTACACTAAAACTATCAAAGAAGCAGCAAAATACACTGAAAAAAAATATTTGGCATAGTGAAAGAGCTAGCAAAACCAGACCGTTTCAAACAAACTGTGCAATGTTCACAAGAGTTGTTTAACTGTCTGTCGGAATTTTTAAACTATAAAATCATGCTAATCATAAACGACAAAGAATGACCTGATCAGTGACCCTCAGTGAGATGAAGGGTGTACGAGTAATACCTGACAATCAACAACTCTACAATCTAGGAGGATCAGTAATAAATTAGAAAATATTGAAATTCTGAATGAAGAATTTAAAGCACTGGCCTTGTCAATCTCTTCAGATTCCCTATTAGGCCCAATTCCTCCCTTTCTGTGGAAGGAAAAAGCGGATGTGCAGTACGTAGGCTTATTAAAAATATGTAATCAATCTTTGTCTCCAGGCAGACATAAATGATTCTAGTATCTACTGAGCAATCTCTCAGCTCCCTTATCCTGTGAACATTATGGAGAAATACGTCAGCAGAAAATTAGCTGGATTGCTGGGAAGGTTTTCAGACCAGCACATGGCACAGAAAGAGTACTAAGTTTAGCTATGGATGATCTGAGGATGATGGTTTACAGAGGCCAGGTTGCAGTACTGATATTATTAGATCTGTCAGCTCCATTTGACACAGTCCACCATCAAATATTAGACTGCAGACTGACAGAGATAGGAGTGGAGGGCACCTTTCTGCAGTAGATTAAATCCTACCTAGCAGGTAGATATCAAGCTATCTCACTTCCCCCTTTCCATTTGAAGTTTTAGGAAACTATGCATGAGGTACCCCAAGGATCAACTTCAAGCCCTATTCTCTTTAATGTATATTTACAACCATATGTATTCAAATCTCATGGGATTTTGTTTGTCGACTATGTGGACGATACACAGTTAATCCGGTTTCCACAAAAAAATAGCCCGACTAAGATAGAAGGACTACACAACTGCATACAAAAGATGGCAAGTTGGCTCAGGAGGAATACATTAAAGTTTAATGGAAGTAAAACTGAGTTCTTATGTTGTTCTCCCTCCAATGTGCTTTACTCACTCCAGACTAATTTTTGGCCTTGGACCAGCTCGGAGTACCTGAAGACAGCCCAGGAAGTCCGAAATCTGGGAGTTTTCGTGGATGAAAAACTATCCATGGAAACGCATATTAATTAAACGGCTGCCACATGTTTTGGGCTGATGAACAATGTTAGAAAAATTGTTCCACTATAATTGCATCCAGCGAGAATATTAGTAGCATAGTGCACTGTATTAAGCCGAATTGACTATTACAATGCAATATTACTAGGTGCTCCAGTGTATCTAATTAAAAGATTACATAGGGCTCAAACACCAGCAACAAAACTTGCATTGAACAAATCAAGATAGGACTCTGCCCCAAGCACCCTAAGAGAACTCCACTGGTTACTAGTTAGAGCAAGAACTGTCTTAAAAGCACTTGTGTCGTCCATAAAGCCATACACGGGTTAGGTCCTGTACTACAACAGAGGAAATTCAGGCATTATAGGCCTCAGAGGTGCTCGTGTTCCTCATCAGCCAGTTTGGTCTGGGAGTACGGGTTTTGGGAAACAGGTTCGGGTGGAGGGCCCTTTCAGGTCAAGACAGCCCAGGTGTGGAACACACTGCCAGCCTCCCTTTGAGCCAAGGAAAATCTGCTTAGTTTTAGGGAAGAACCTGAAAACATGGCTCTTTCCAGATTAGAGACTAATGGATCTGACTGTTGCAGAATTAGGAATGTTTTTGTGATGCAGGTTGCATTGATAGTGCCATGATATCTGCTAGGTCAACAGAGATCTCTTTACAAATGCTTGTTAATAACTAATAATAATAATAATAATACATGATAAGTTTGGGGTGTGGGTTTTGAGGCTACTTTTCTGTTTGCTTGTCTATATGTCAACGATATCACATGACACCAGAGTGTATGAAGAGTGCATAGCTGGTCTTGAATGTGGGACTTGAATTGACTGTTTTTCCTTGTGTTCATCAATGGATGGAAATGTTTCAAGATCACAGTATGTGTGCTCCTATATGATAATGAGTATTTTTTTAAAGCAGTTGTATGGTTTATTGTGGTGTTTGCTTTATGTTGTGTCAGAGCAAATGTGCTGATGACACAGTTAATGTCTGTTTATGTTGTCTGCATTACAGTGGTTAACAGTTAAGATCCATTTCAATATTTTGTGTGTGTTTTACAACAAACTTTATTTTCTGATTGGATTTTAGGTGGTTAATGTCTAAAGAAAAAATGTTTTATAGTATTGGACACGGTATTATTACATGGTGTAGACATATGCAAATAAAGTGGTTTAATAGTGCTGTAATTCTTGCATCTTTGTATAATGATCCACGTAAAAACAATTATGATAAGGTAAAATAAGCACAGTACTAATATCACTGGCTGGATAATGTCATCAGCGATGTCACCAATGTTTTCATTTGAGATATCAGTGATGCCATATGTGAGGTCATAACCAGTGCATGATAGAAGACGTTTTGGTTAGGTTACTGAATCATAACTGGCGAATTTCAGTACTTTCTAACTTCACTTTAAGTGAATTTCTGTTTTTTGTTAAGTCCTACATGGAACTGTTTTTTGGGCCTCATCTTCTATTCATGGCTAACTATCACAGCACACTGACTATGGCTGTGTGCTTTAGGGACCGGCTGCAGGCTCACTGCCCACCTTGCTGAGGGTAGCCAACCCCTCAGAACACAGCCTTTATAAAGCCCTGCAAAGCAAGGTTGGCTGCAGGGCATGACCTATGGCTAGACCCTGCACCATCTGTGGTGGCCGAGCACCACTGTTCACAGTGTTGTACAGCACGGGTTGGCCACATGAAATGCAATGCACATAACCCAACCTTTAATGAAATACATACAATTACAAATATTGCAAATCCTCTCATGGATACCTACCACATTACCCCTACCACTTTGACAGAGGTCACTATGAATTAAGTCTTTATTTTGGTTGATTATTTGGTGGGTAATTACATTTTACTTTTAGGAGTTATTTATTGATATGAATATTTTGAGGTCTTAAGCACTGCATCTGGGGTGCAAGATATGGTCTGCATAGCACTGTGTGTGTTATGAATTAAGGGCCAGATGTAGCAAAAAATTGCGAGTCGCAAATGGGCCGATTCGCTATTTGCGACAGTGCAAAATCGGAAATGGGATGCAAAAAACCCATTTCCGACTTGCAAAAAGCAATGGGAGCCGTTTGCGAGTTGCATCCCCGAGACGCAATTTGCGAGTCGCAAAGCTTATGCAATTGCAACACGCAAATTGCGACTAGTCGCAAAAAGCCCAGTTTGCATGTCCCATTTACCACTGACTCAGAGCAGGTGGTAACCATAACCAAAGCATAAAAGGAGACTCAGAAAGCATCTGGGTCACTCAAGATGGCAGAGATATACCTGATAGCAGTGAGGAGGAGAGTCCACACCGCACAGCAGAGGAGGAGGGGCCACAGACAGGAGAAGATATATAGAACAAGGCAGACTCTTTTTCAGTAAACTGAGGAGGAGATATACGATAAATACCGCCTTAGCAGCGCAGCCATACTAGAATTAATTGATTTACTGAAACCACAGCTAGAACACCAGACTCTGCGTGGCTGCGCCATCCCTACGCATGTGCAAGTGCTATGCTCACTGCACCTCTTGGCCTCAGCGAGCTATCAGGGGGTAATTGCTGTGGCAGGTGGGGTATCCCAAAGTGCAGTGTCAAGGTTCCTCAGGGCCTTCCTAGATGCCTTAGTCACGCACATGTCTCACTTCATATACCTACCAAGGAATGAGGCAGAAATTAACAGCACCAAGCTGGACTTTTACCGCATTGCCAACTTTCCCCATGTCATAGGGTGTGTAGATGGGACACACATTCAAATATGCCCACCTGCAAATCTGGAACATATTTTCCGCAACAGAAAGTGTACCCACTCACTGAATATTCAGGTTGTTTGTGACGCCCATTATGTCATCACGGACATTGTAGCTAAGTTTCCAGGCAGTACCCATGACTCATACATGTTTAGGCATAGTGGGATACATCAACGCCTGGAACGTGGGGAATTTGGAGACGGATACCTCCTAGGTAGAGCTACAGACACCTTGCAGACATACACACAGGTCACTGTGCACAACAATCAGGACTTCCTAACAGTGTACTTTTTGTGCCCAACAGGTGACAGTGCATATGCTCTAAGGCCATGGATTATGACTCAGTTTTTAACACCCAGCAATGAATGTGAGAGGCGATACAACAATGCACATAAGAGGACCAGGAACATGATAGAGCGCACCTTCGGACTCCTGAAAGCAAGATTCAGATGCCTCCACCGCAGTGGAGGTGCCCTCCAGTATACCCCCATTACAGCATTCAAAATTGTGGTCGCATGCGCCATCCTTCACAACATAGCCACCCGACGTGGGCTACCTCTCACCCCTGCAGACCCAGATCCTGAGGATGAAGAGCAAGAACAACCACATCGCCATCATGGGGATAGGAGTATAGCTAATCAAGGCAGAATGAGACGGGAACACATCGCAAACCAATACTTTGGAAGGTACGTGTCAACTCCAACCATACTCACCTATTGACCAAAAACTCCATTTGTTAAGTGGAAAAAACATAACTATTTTATTAGTGCAGAAATGAAACTATTTACAAGTACTGAATGTCCATGGGCATGAAAATGCAAACCAGGCATGTGGCACATTGACGTCATGTGCCACTTCTAATGGTCCAGGGTGATCTCTATGACCTTCTGCCCCTCCTGCCAGCCTGGCTGGTCCCTGGTGCTTCCGTGGTACTCTGCCTGCTACTCCTGAGCACCCTGCTGTCAGTGGCAGAGACACTGCTCACTGTCGAGCCCTCCTCACTCTCCTGGGGTGTTTCCCCTGTGCCCCTAGACATATTCCGTGCCTCCATCAAGTCAATGATGTGGGTGAGATGTCCCAGGCCCCTAGCCACATCCCCAGCGAAATGGCCCATTTCCACCTGCACCCCAATTGTCCTCCTCGACAGGCCTGTGGTGTTCATGGCGAGCCTGCCGATGGATGTGGCCATCCTGTCCAGTCTGTGCAGGAGCTGACGGTCCCTGCGCCGCCCACCCTCGGCCTGGGCCAGTAGTCCTCTCGCCAGTTCCCTCATGGCAAGGGCAAGGTCCCCAGTGTTCGTGCAGATCATGTCCATCCTGGAGTTCAGTTGCTGCATGCTGGCCTGGTTATTGCGCACGAAGCGGTGCAGCACACCGCTAATCCTCCCTAAAATTCAATTTTGTAGGCGCTGACCATGCAGCAGCTGTGCCTCACTGGTGCTGGGAGGTAGTTGGCCGGATGCAGACTGCAGCCCTGATGTCCTGGACCTGCGACGCCTGCGCAGCGGTGGCTGCCCTGTGATTTCCCCTGTCTCATCCCTGCCTGTTGCTGGGGCAGCCTCTTGGGATACTGTTGCAGCAGGTGTGGCTACTGCAGGGATGCTGTTGGCCGTGCAGGTGGGAGTGCTGGCGGGTCCTGGGGTGTCCTCATGGGGCTGGGTGATTGGAGTAGTGGTGGTGTCTTGTTGGAGACCTGTGGGACATGGGGAACAGACTGTCAGTGTCTACTATCTGTTGCACACTTCCTAATAAACATTTGCCTATGAACTGCCTACTTGACTACATTTCCCATAATGCATCATTCTGGCGTTTGCTACCCTGAAATGGAGCTATCTTGGTTGTGCATGCCCCTGTGTACATGGTGGGTGGGGGTATGGCATTGATAGGGGTACAGGCATGTCACATGCTACTCACCGGTTGATGTGCTGGGCTCTGAGGTGTCCAGGTCCCCAAATCCAGAAACTGTCTCCTGCTCCAAGGTTTCCTCCACCCTTTCTTCCAGGGGTGTGGGTGGTGGCACAGACGATGGTCCCCCTCCTGTGCCTCTCATCTCCCAGAGCCTTTCAGCCATCCTCTCCTTGGTCCGGGAGCGGAGGTCATACCACCTTTTCTTGATGTCATCTATGCTCCTGTGGCTCACCCCCAGGGAATTTATTTTGTCCTGGATGTCCTGCCACAGCTGTTTCTTGGTGGCTTCAGGAACATTGAGGGCTGATTTTCCAAACAATTCGTCATAGTGCTGACAGCATTCGTCTCCGAGAACTTCAGCTTCCTCTTCCTTGGAGTTCCTTCCATGGCAGATGCTGTTTGTCCTGTGTGTAGTTCAGCAGTTATAAAAGGGTGTGGTCCTCCCTCCTCCCAGGTGTATTTGTTAACTTCCTGGCTGTGATGTCATCATCATGTGCCAGGAAGTGTTTCCAGAGTGTTCTGGAGTGGTTTCTGGAGTGTTCTGCTGCACCTGTAATCAATTAACAAGCTAATCGCAATTTGCGACATCCACTCGCTAATTGCGAGTTCGTTTTTTGCACACTCGCAAAAAGCGACATCGCAATCGGCGAGTCGCAATTTCGGCACTGTTTTTTTGCCTGCATTCCGATTTGCGACTCGCATTTTGCGAGTCGCACCAACTCGCAAATTCCGAGTCGCAAATTTTTTGTTTGCTACATCTGGCCCTAAGATCTTAAACTTGACTTGTGAATTTAAGTGGTTTTATTTGTAACCATGACTACACTTTTGCTGTGATTTGTTAGGTGAATTGTCGTTTTTTTCAGCTGTGTTTTTTTTGGGGAGATTACAAATTGGACAACTCCCCACACAATTCCATATGAAACTTGAAAGACCTTTGGCACTTTAGTTTTCTCCTGACATGTCAAGTTACATGCAGACCGATCAAGAGGGTGAGCAAAACAAAGGGGTAGTCACATTATCTTCATCTTAATACCTTTAGGGCCATATGTACAAACACATTTTCCCATGGACACAGATTGGGGAAAACCCTTTGATACATCTGGCCCCTAGTGCCTTATCTCAGATCTGCGTGAAATTTGGCAGAATCTTATGTTTAGCTTACTATTGGTATACTGAGTTTCACTTAAATCCATCAAGAAGGAGGCGATTTACATAGTGTGGGTCACAAATGTACTAATTTGCTATTCACTGTATTACAGTCTAAGGAACTGGCGGGTATTGGAAAGTTAAGGCCAGAGGAAGAATCTCAGGTTTAATGCAGATGTGACAAAGAATGCAAAGTTAAAGAGGAGAATCAAAAACTTTTGTATGTGCTAATATATCTGGTGCTGTATTAGAAATGGGTACAAAATGTGCAGAACCTTAGCATGTTTAGATTGCCTTTTCTATGTAGAGTTTCATGCAAATCCGTCAAGAGACAACACAGTTCCATAATAAGGAGGAGGGGTAAAAATGTTAATTGACGAAAGCTTTGCTAAATAAAAGGAGGGTGGACACTCAGTTTGCCCAAATGCATTATGGTAAATGCAGTGCATTATAGCACTTCAGTGGTAGTCTTTACCTTTTCACCCATGTTTATGAAGCCTGTGCTGTGTAACTCTAGACATGTGTTTCTGCATTTAGTTCTTCCTCAGTGGAAACATCAAATCTTTTGGGGTCCTGGAAATGCTGCCCACACTATTCTCAGGTCTCTGCGCCACTCTCTAGGTGCTGGTGCATCACCCAGAGCTCGCCAGCTCATTAGCTCAAGGGAGCCTTTTTAAACAAATGGATGGTGGGTGCACACTGCCTCACATCCCAGCACTCAGTTTGCTGCAATTCATTATGGTAAATGCAGTGCATGATAACACTTATTTCAGCGGCAGTCTTTAGTTTTTCACACTTGTTGGGTCAGGCAGTGTTTTGTATCTCTAGATATGTGTTTCTGGGATTAGTCCTGTATCAGTAGAGAGCAGCAAGTCTTTTGAGGGGTGATGGAAACGCGGCCTACTCACTGTGCTACTCTCTGAGCGCAGGTCTGTCAACCAGAGCTTGTCAGCTCATTAGCTCAAGAGAGCCTTTTCAAACAAAAGGAAGGCTGGTGCACACTGCCTCACACCAGAGCACTCAGTATATCATTCACTGCATTAACCATAATGCACTGGGGCATACTGAGCGCTGGGATGTGAGGCAGTGTGCTTCTAGCCCCTCTTTACGAATAATCTGCTAACTTGCTGCAGACTGCCAAACTGTGCTATGCACACCCCTCAAACAGGCAGCAAGTGTTGGCTGTAGGTCATGGACAGATTAAGGGCAATACCCCTCTTTGGGAAGGCAGAGGTGGAAAGCAACTGAGATATCTACAAGGATCTTGTGGTTAGAACATCATATGAATATCCTCTTTAGTAGATGTCTTGGAATCCAGTGATGTAAAGTCCTTTCAACCACTATCAGAGGACTTCAACCTGAAATTTACAAAAGTATTTTGGAACTTATGATTTTGCATGCTCTGAGGGTCCATACCAGAAATGATTCCCACATTCAAGATGGCACTGCTTTAGTTCAAAGTCCTGTAGGAGAAGCGGTTGGAAAAGCATTCTCTGTAACTTTTCAGAAACTGGTTAATAATGTACCTGAAAACAAATACTGTGAGGGCCAAATGGGAGACAGACCTCGAAGATATGGAGCAATGTGAAGGGGTAGTGTCTGGCGATACCTACAAAAGGAAGCTATCGAGCAGACTTTAGACAAGTGCAATTGAAGGTGTACACTGGGCAAATTATATCCAGACTATGCTGAAAAAAGATGGGATAAACAGATTTCAATGTTGCTTTAAGGGGATGCAGTCAGATAGGCGATTTCTTACACACATGATTTCTTTGTCTTCAACTGCATGGGTTCTGGGATAAAACCTAAAAAAGTTTTAGACACAATACTAGTGGTTATGCTAACCACATAAGTCAGGCTTCCTATAACTGGGAACAGAAAGTGACATCACACTACCAAAATGTAGTAGAATGTCTTCTAATCTGAAGTAGACCTGGCAACCTTGGCCTATTTTACTCCTAACATTTTGCCTTCAGACCTTCTGTTTTGGTGACTTTGTTTTTGCTGGCCTTAGGACTCTGCATACTTTACCACTGCTAACCAGTGCTAAAGTGCTTGTGCTCTTTCCCTAAAGTATGCGTGCTCTTTCCCTAAAGCATATTAACATTGGCTTATACCCAACTGACATATTTAATTTACTTGTAAGTTCCTATTAAAGTGGTACTACATGTCAACAAGGACTGTAAATTAAATGCTACTAGTGGGCTTGCAGCACTGGTTCTTCCACCCACTTAAATAGCACTTTAAACATGTCCCAGGCCTTCCACTGCAGAGCCTATGTGTGCACTTTAAACATCCATTTCATTCTGGCAAAGTACACTTTTTGCCAGACCCAAATCTTCCTTTTGAATCCACATAGGCTACCTCAAGGGTAGGCCATGAACAGCCCAGATGGCTGGGTGCAATGTGTTTAAAAAGTAGGGCATGTACTTTTAAGTTTTACATATCATGGTAGTGAACAACTTTTATATTAGTTTTTCACTACGCCAAGACCTATCTCTCCCATAGAAAAACATCAGAGGTGCCTTATTACATTTTATATGTGTAATTGCCAAATAGAAAGAGTTCACCGGTTGATGTTTGGTGTCTCTGGGATCACAATTTAAAATCCTAACTTACGGTAAAGTCAGATTTTAAATTGTAATTCTGAAAATGACACTTTCAAGAAGTAGAAATGTTCTTGCCTTTTCCATTTGGTGCCTGTAGCCTGTTTCTGGGTCACATGACTGGGTGCAGCTGACTGTTGGGATTTGTGTATTCCTCCTAGACAGCTACACACAATAGGGAGCTTAGGTATGAGTGGAAGGGCCATCTCTGGCAGGATAGGTGGGAGGAGCTGGGTCCAGCCCCACACACACTTGAATAGCCTATGTCTTGTCTCCACACAAAGGGCTGCATAACATCTGCAGTTAGTCCAGAGCCATGGCTAGTAACGCAGGGCATCTGTGCATATCAAAGGCATGCCTCTAGACATTTCGCCCAACTTCAAAGGCACAAGTGTGTATGAATAATGCACCTCAGATACCAACTCTTCAGTAAACTTCCGGACCTGTGGTTGCTCTGCCAGGAAGAAGGAATGCTGTGCTGTCACAAGGGCTACCATACTGCTGGATTTCTGCTCTAAAGGAACTGCTTCTCTGCTATGCTGACCTTTTGAACGGGAAAGGAGAACTGGACCTGCAACTTCATCTTGAACCAAGAACCCCAGAGTGACTGCAAGGGCTAGTGTGCTGACTTCCTTATCTGAGCCTTAGGGACATAAAAGGGTCCCCAACATCCTGAACCAGTCCCTGGGCCCAGTCGAAGCGAGTTTCTGAAACCCAAGTGGTGCCTCTCAGGTCCTGGACCCTTGGTGTGCACCTCTTTGCCCTTTCTGCAAATCAGCATGAAGCTCCATCAACCCAACTCTTCATAGCAACAACCACTCACGGGGATCGCCCAAACAAAGCTCCAGCAACTCCTGGGCCAGTGACGCCAACTTCACCAACAGCATCCCGCGACACTCTCCCTGCGGCCCTCTGAAACGTGAACGGGAGTCTTGGCACGAACTTGAGAAGGTAAACCTTCACCTGGACTAATCTGGGATGTATTCGACCTGCCATCCATTGCAGTCGGCCTGAAGTTTTGACTATGAACCAGTCCAACCTAACTAGATAGTTACGGTTGGCGCTCTATGCTTTTAGGCACTATTTTACACTTATTAAAAACTCATAACTACGATTCTACCGATTGGATTTTGGCTGTTTTGGTCTTGTTTATTTATTCATTTAGGCTCTATTTTTCTACCTTGGTATGGGATCCTTTTTGTGTTCATGTGGTGTATTCACTATTTTACTCTTTCAAGTGTTGCACAAATACTTTAATGTCTGTAATTAAACCTGACTGCTCTGTGCCAAGCTAACAGGGGGTTGAGCATTGGGTTTTCTCGTGCTTTCCTCTGGCAAGGATTGTGGTTGCTGTTGACCAGGGGTAGCAACCCAATCAAACAGTAACCACATTTCTCTCAATCTGGAACCTATGATTGTGCATTGAGCTGTAGTTATGCTCTATGGGAGCCCAGCCATCCCAACCCCATAATGCAGGGGAAGTCCAATTTGGGTTTAAATACATTGGTGGAAAAATTGTGTATAAGGAAAGGTACTCTCCTAAGAACCACAAGAATATCTGGGATCCCTTAATGAAGTGCAGGGACAATGCTGGCAGGGACAAAGGGAGGTGGCACTATGGACTATAAGAAATCAATAAATCGGAGGAGAAGCACTCAAAAAACACTATTGCCCACTGGTAACGGGACATAGCGATCAGTGCAATCTGTAGTTAACTGATGTATGTAAATACTGGCAAGGGGCAGACATGCCAGACCTCATTATCTATGAAAACCTTGGTGCATTCTTCATCAGAGAAACACTGCTCACCCCTGCATCCTCACACATCCTAGACCTTGTTCTTCCCATACTCTACAGCATCAATCATGTGAAGCAAGCTCATAAGACTAGCAGAGAGTTTACCGCCATTCATAAACCCTAGGGTCCTGCACCATACCCAAGCAAACAAATCTCAACTGCATGGAGTTCCTCACATGACACATCCCAGTATTTGCAAAACCGTTTGCCACCATCCACGTCATCTGCAGGCCTCCTGGGCAGAACAGAGACATTATAGATCCCAACATACCCAACCTACCATCTTAAGCAACTTCAACATCACCGACAACTCAAGCATGAGAAAAACAAGAGACACCCTTCCAACGAAATTGACACCCAAAATGTGGTACAGCTTGTCACCAACCAACACACACCAAAATCCGAACACTGGACATTGTCATTTTAGTATCACCAACCATCCAACGCAAGACATCCATGTCTCTAGTCTGGACCAACCACCTCGCCATCCCTATTAACCTGCTTAGTATCCAACACATATAGGTCAACCCAAAAGATAACAAACCTTTAAAATCCTTTAAAGGCTTCCGAAAGGACAAAGTGAAGCTCAAACTCATCTCTCTGCCTGCCACCTCCATGCCTGATGCCTATACCCTGATAAACTACTTCAACACACTGCTGAAAAATGATGTGGACACCCAGGCTCCACCTAAAACACTAAACAAAAGGCCAAATCTTTCAGCACCATGGTACTCAAAAGACTTCCCCAACAACAAACAGTCCATTTTGCAGTTAGGAAAGGAAATGAAAGAAAACAAGAACCTCTGAGGACCTTACACCACCAAAGTCTCTCCGCGCAACACAGAGACAACTTATCATCCAAAGCTACATACTATACTAACACCATTGAGAATGCTGTCAATAGAAGCAGAACACTCTTTAAAATGCCCAAGCACAGCATTAACCCACTGTCCAATCCTTCTATCGCACCCTGCACAAACAAAAGCAACAACATCAACCACTTTTCAATGAAAAAATGAAGACAATCTGACAGTAGAAACAACATTTTACTGCTGCCCAAACATGCAGCCATTTTTACATCATAAATCATTAGAATCTTCAGAAAATAATAAATATCCAGTGCAGTCAGTCCTCTTCCTTTTTAAGGTGCTACAAAACAAGAAAACATCCTCTTTTTCTGCCAATCCTCATATTTAGTTTTCTAAAATATAAGATTTCAAATGAATCTAAGAAGCACAACAAAAACAATAAAGAATAAATTAAACTAGTACTTTACTCTCAAATCACATATTTCTAGTTATTATTACTCCTGAAAGGGTGGAGACTGTGGGATAACGTTAGCCTCCATTGTCTTTAATGAAATTAAGATTCTCTCTGCATGTTAATTGGTGAATCGTAATTTCATTACAAGACCAGAGGCACGTTTAAAGCCATACAGTGCTACACAACTTACGTGTTCTACAGGTCTTAAATAAAAAATTGGCAAAAGTGTTTGCGTTTGACCAATCTGCTGATTTTAAGATTTCGGATAATGGTCCCCCAGCCCAAAAAACCTTGCTAGCCATAGCACTCCCAGAGCCAGCATTACTCATGACCAGACATATCCATCTGGGCTAACGTAGCTGTAGATACTGCTTTATAAGGTCTGACGCTTTATTAGGTCTGACATATGACAACAGCAACTGATCAACACTATGGGCTCCGTATTCCACAATCTTACTCTGAGATGTACTCATAGAACACAGTGCACATAACTTTCCACAATCATGAAAGAAAGGGTAGTAGACTGATTCAGACATTGTTTTTGTTCTTTTCCAAATGTCAAAATGTACTGCTTTAGGGGAATAGAATCTGTTAAATATTTTTAACACTTTAATGTCTGAAAGAAATCAGACAAAGTAAGGTTGCCGACTTTAAGGAAATTTGTTTAAGAGAAAGTTAATCTTTACTTGGCCAAGAAGCAAAAGTTTGAAAATTAAGCTGACATCCCAGAGAGACTGATAACAAACCTTGGGTGGTCTCTTTAGTCTCAAACCTTTCACAACACCTTTTAATAAGGGTCAGTTCCAATGCATCAGCAGAAATACCAGATCTATCACAATTAATTGTCCTGTATGTAACGCCTGAGTTAAACAATTCAGCTAGACAGTTGGCTACTTTGTGCACAGAAACCTCTACGGGATCAAAACCCCTTTCCACGCACCATCAACACAATTTTTTCCAAACACCACTGTATCTTTTTCTTGGTCCCAGGGCCCAAGATTCATCCAGTAGTCCCTTAGCTTCTCCTGAAACCCCATAAATCTTCGAGGCAAGAAGGTTCATTTTCCCCTCTAAAACTAAAGGATGTTCCTCTCCGTTTGAACCTCTGGGAACCAAACTTGTGACTTCCAAAAGTGGGTTATCAGAATAATGCTGTGACTTTTTAGATACAGTGGCGCTTGGTAAAAATGGTGTAGTTGGTGCACAGAAAGAGGTTTTGATTCCGTGGATGTTTCTGTGAATCCAGTCCTTTGCACTGCATCCCACAATGATCATCTTCAAAACTCTTGTTTCTCTAACACATCCCCAACAGCATCTCCCTCAAAGCCATCCTTCACCAAAGCCCTCAGGGCTATCAATATAGCTTCAAATCATGAAGCATGGAGACACCTAACTGACAATCCTTACAACAGATAAAGATGAACCCTGTCTCCGGAGATTACTGGACCTCTCAGTTGCCTTCAACACCATCAACAACCCCACTTTCACACACATCCTGGAGTCTGGAATGGGATTCAATTGAAACATCCAGTTCTGGTTCTCCTATCTATTCAATTAATACTAGTTCATTCATGGGCAACTGCACATGCCAGAAGGTTACCTCGTGCCCTAAATCATCTGCACCCTCTACATGGAGCCCTGGGAACTTCACTCACAGATGAAAACATCACAATACACCACACATCAATGACAACAAACTATGTTTGAAAGTGTCCTCAACTCCAAACATTGAATACCTCAATCACTATCTGCTCATCATCCAGACCTGATTGTTCAAGTACCTACATGAAGCTTATCCCCACCAAAACAGAATTCCTGCTATTCATCAAGAACAACAAGCAACAATTAGTCCAAGCCAGGTTCAGTAACATGAGCCAGGAAGGATTTGAATCCCATCGCTCCCCAAAAGCCCAGTCACTTGAATTGACGCTGGGCACCAATCTCATCCTAAAGGTACACACTGCCAACAAAATAGGGCCTGGTACCACCTCTCTTTCCTTATTTGAGTGAAACCATTTTTCCCAAAAGGCAATTCCAAAGCTACAATTCAAGCCAACTTACTCTTGCATCTGGATGGTGGCAAAATCCTGCTGCACACCCTCCCTGACCCCACAATGGCCACCCTTACAGGCATGCTACTTGATGCAGCACACTTTGTGGAGGGCTCCAAGAAATATATTCACATCAACACCACCAAGTAGGACCTTCACTGGCTCCCATTGCCAGCCCACACCATTATTAAAACCAGCATATAATCTAAAAAGTAATCATAACCTGCAACCCTGCCTATCTGGCTAACAGGCTCACCATCTCTGGGGGCTTTTGGCACACCCGCAGCCAGGACTCCATCAGACTATGTAAGCTAGGATTTACAGGTCTGAACTTTCTGAAGCTGCCTGCAGAACTTCCTCTCATCCACTAACTGCAGCACAGCCCATGGCCCATTAATCTTTGCCTAAAGAGTCTTTCTTCTTAAGGCACTCGTGCCCTTCTTGGACATCTGAAAATTCCAGTGCTGTATCTCCCTTATCGCACGTGCTCCATCGTGTTCGACCTCCAAGGTGGTGGTATCACCCTCATTACTGCGGTTGTCCAAGGAGCTTCTCTGGTACCCTAATTCATTCAACGGCTCTACTGTACTCATTTCAATCTGTGAAGTTCAAGCAGCCACAATAACCTCACTGCATCCTGCATTTCAGGTTGAGTGGAGAGAGGGCATCTTACCCGACATAGTGATTTTCTCCTACACAGCAAAATCTCAAAAAGAAACCCCAGTAATACTCTCATCACTTGTTGATCACATCGCTTATTGACCCTTGTGGCATGTTTCTTTGATGCAGATGACTTCTCCCTTGGGCACTCTCTATCTTCATTGCAATGGAAGGGAACTTTAAGGGTATCGCATCTACATATTGGTCTGTCATACTTTAACCCCTCCATCACTGCTCGCTTGACTCATTTCTTTTAATAACTTCTTCTTAAAAAAAGTTACAATTTCGGGATAAGTTGATACCAGCTCAGTAAATATTGCTGTTTCCTCTGTTACAATCGTTGGTATTAACTTCTTTCATTTATTAATCATTGTTGAATCTGGAAATTATCGCATTCTCACTCTACAATTATGCCACTGCCAACAAGCCACTTTGAAATTAGTTCAAATTTAGCTGTGAATGTACAGCTGAGGACGTTGTTGGAAAAGGTCATCTACTGGAAGGCCTATGGTCTTTGTTCTGATCTCAATATTTTTCTTTTGGTCTGAATGTGGTAAAACATACTGACCATTTCCGTGTATTGTCCATGGTCTGAATCCGTGTTCAATGTTGCACTCTCCCTGAAAGGGGAGTATGTGAACCCCTTAGATTAACTGTGAACAGAATACTAACTACAGAATGTACAAAGCCTACCACTTACGTAAGGTTCCCTGACTGCAACAAATTCTGGTTGTATTGGAAGGTAATTAATATTCTCAAAGAAACATAGTCATAGCTAGGATAAGTGACAATTCAAAACGAAGTTCATGAGTGAATAATGGATCTCGTCCAAGAAGGGTAGTTAATGGGTGGACATTCCTTCCAGTACTAGTGCTGAGGATGAAACCAGTGAGAATACTTTTGTATTCAAATCTATTATATGTCAATAAAAAAATATGAAAATAAACAGAATTCAAACTGCCCTAAGACCCATCATCAAACAATGCACTCACAATTAACACCACCTTTTAAACTGTGTTCATCACATTATGAGCGTCATGAAAAAAGTAGGAAAAATACGTGTGGAGATCATCACTTCCGCTGGAACTTATTTTTCTTACCTTTTTCGATTCACAAACATTCACAAGGAGTACACATGGAACACTACACCAGGCGCAGGTTACTAGGCATACTCTGGGAAAGGTCATTTAAAGTAACCTGTAGAAACATCTCCACCTTGTACAGAGTTCTTCCGAGTAGAGTACTCAAAACAAACAAAATTAGGATCCACTGTACAAATGCACTTTTTTGTTTCTCAGGCACTGAAAGCTCTCCCCCTGCAGTCTCAGTAAGTCAAGGGTGATCCATTACCTTTTGCTCTCTAAAAATGGATTGTGCTGAAGTATATTACTAAGTCTTTCTTGAGTGGAAATGAGATGGTTCGGAAATTGGGAATAAAGGTCTGTGTGCATTTCCAAGCATCCAAGGTAAACCACACTGGGGAATGCCCAATTTCCCACTGCTTTAGCGGAATTTACTGTTACATAGATCTCCACACTTGTGGCGGAAATCTCTGCATCTGTAAATAGATTTCTGCTGGTATGAATCTGTTTGTGAATTCCTAGCAGGCCTAAAAAAGGTAAGAGTAGTTTACATTTATGACCAACTTTACCTTTGTGAAAAGGCCCCAATATCTGAAACTCATACAGAGAAAATGAAATTAATCTATACAGACTGACCTGACAAGGGCATAAGAGACTGACAAAAACAACCATTCTCTTGATAGCAACACTTTAAAAAAAACCTGCACCCCATTCTTCTACGACTACTACCAAATCAGGAAAGTCCTGCTCTCCATATCCAGAGCAGTCACTCATAAACCTTGTCCAACCTCAAAACCGTGGAGCTAACAAGTATAATGGCAAGATGTAGCCACTTACAGAGCTCAAGATGATGTTCACCTCTGACCCTCCAAAAAGGTACTTGCAACTTTACTCTGTGTGAACATAAATTTACTATTTAAATATTCCACCATAACCTCAGAATGGATTTACAGGACAGCCATAAACCCATAAGTTTAGTTCTTTCACAAGGCTCTTTCTTTCATTAGAGGATTTTGGAACATCAGAAAAAAATCCTCACTGCTGAAAATCTCCTTCTGCACAACAGCCTGCCTAAGGACCCGGTCACTTGAGTACATGTCCTTCAGAATCACCATTACAGTCTTCCTTTCCCACATTCCAAAACGAGCAACTTCTTACAAATTCTGTGCACTTGTTCAAGATCACATCTAAGGTCTTATAGGATCTGAAGAACTTATTCCATTTCTTCTGTAAATTTTCCTCAGCGATTCAAGGTAGGACCCCAATATCCTCAGCTGTGCTCTGCTAATCAGGTTATCCCTGGTGTCCACCCTCATAACAGATTCAGCCACTGGTTCAGGAATTAGACAATGCCTTGTGTTGCTCAAGTGTTCACAGAAGCGCCTCAGCAGCTTCAAAAGCCTGGTCATCCCTAATTAGTCTGTCAGGCCTCAACAGTTCAATCACTTGCTAGTTCAGGATATTGATGCAGACTGGAAAAACAGGCACAGAACAGTGACACTTTTTCCTGGAAAAATACTGCTCCCTAACACACAGGAAGATGGTCGAAAGTACGGTTTTCCACATTTTGTGTGCAGCCTGGTATCTTCTAACCAGAAATAAGGAAATAATACATTTTCAGCTCTCTCATTTGCCATGTGACATCCTCGCGCATACTGCATAGCACCTTATGTCAGAATATGGGACTCTGTCACTGTCTTTGGGTAAGTCATCTTGGGGGATGGTCTAATCTGCCCCACAGAAACAACATTTTTGAAAAATGCCTGTGACAGACATCTGGCATACTTGAGTGATACAGCAGAGAGCCAGATGGACATTTAGTGGAGTCCATGGTGCTACAGGAGGTAGGTAAATAAGGAAAAATTTACTTGGCAGGCAAAACAGACATTAAGCATTTAAATACAAGCATACATTTTCTCAAGAAATAATGTTCAGGAAACATTTTACATAAACTTATTGTAGCAGAAAATATGCGTTGCTGCTTAAAGCATGAGGACCAGACCTCTAATTTATAAAAGACCTTCTCTGCCACCCTAGTCCCCTCATTTCCTTAGAACTCCATTCATCAAGATGTATTATTTCCCACACAAAGGCAGAGGCCCAGTTTTCTCTCATTCTAAAACAAGGGAATATTAGTATCCAGACTGGAACTTTTAACCCCCAGTGTTAATCCAACTTGACCAGTCTAGATTTATTGAGGGAAGGCAAACATGATAATCTCAGAAGGATACCCCACTTGGTCGGAAAGGCACACAGAAAGGCAATTCCATCAGTATTAGCCTCCCTTCATGCATAGGCTTTTGACCTGTTGGACTGGAACTTTCAGACGAAAATCTTACAGCAATTTGGCTGTAGCCCAATATTTATTGAGATGCTAATAGTGGGATATCAGCATCCATCCTCCAAAGTACAGGTCAAATGAGAATGTACAAGACGCTTCCAGCTCGGTAGAGGCATGCATCAGGGGCACTAGCTCTCACCACTGTTTTTTGTGTAGAACACTGAACCTTTTACCGCAAAAATCAGAGCAGATGAAGAGATAAAGGGTACGCAACTCACTGGGGAGACCCACAAAAACTATGTTATCTTCTGGCAATTTTTTTCTGTCATTTACTTTTTCTACTACTTCCCTGAAGCAATAATTCGATAACAAAGGATTCGAGGCAGTAGGAGGCTTTAAAATCATTAGGAGCAACATGGAAATCTTGAAACTTAAAATACCCCTAAAAAAATGGCGAATATTATCTGCAGAAACATCTTTTTGGTGAGCTAGTAAAAACATGAACTATCTGGAGATTCACATTATCCCTGACCCGTGTGTGAAGACTTTCGGAGATGATTTCACTTCTCTGGCCATTGCTAGATAGCATTAATGCCATCAGGATGAATATATTATCCAAGGCCAACTTTAGTTCAAAAAGAATTCTCCGAGGAATTCAAAACTTTAATGCCATACTTTATTTGGCAAAGGCAAAGTATGATATAATACAAAGTATTGAGACTTCCTAACTTTGCAGGGGGAACTGGGTCTCGCAGACTTCTTACTACTGTATTACAGGGCAGGCTAACTTAGGACCATAGCAGAATGTTCACTGAGAGCCACAGAAAACCCAGGGAAATAGCCAGGAGAACAATTTGGGACCTTCTGTGTTACCCAGCATCAAATAGGCTTCAAATGTATATCAAAGCATTCTGCCAAGAATCACTCAGAACTATGGAGTGTAATTAATAAACAAACAAGAGAGATGTCCTTCCTTTTACTTCACATTTCAATTCATTATAACCCTTCCTTTATTCTATGTTTACATCCAGGTGCTTAAGTCTGCTGAAGACTGAGACAGTGCCTCAATCTCGGTTTTCAAGAGATCATGTGCTTTGAAGCTTGCAAGTCGGGATTTCGCTTGGAGGAAAGCAAACTTCCAATAAATGCAACTGGGGCACTGGGTATTAACATCCAATTAAGAAACCAGTGAACAGAAGAGAATGGTCCTCTCTACAAAAAAAATATTGAAACTACAGGGCTGGAGTCTAGAAGCCTAACCACCATACTTATTATACAACATCTTTCAACAAGCGGTATACCAGAAATCACCCACTTAGGTCTCGCCAGTCCAAACATACTGGAAAAGACATAGCATTATGAAAGAGATGCCCTATGAAGGATATATGCAAAAATTCCAACACAGCATCGCAGGCATAGAAGTACATTATAAATTGATTTTTAATTGGTCCTTGTGCTCTACTGAACTTCATATGTTCTATCCTGGTACAAGCTAATTATGGTGGAGGGAATGTGGGTTGCCGGGAGATCCTAAAGATATCTGGTGGGATTGTTCAATAATAACTATATAAAGGTTTGAAACTATCAGCAATGACAACAATATTGGTGTATCCCCAGCAGATATTCTTAAAGTGCGTTATTCTTGGTCTCAGGCACACTATTTTGCCACATCAAAAAAAGCTGATCGGACACTAATGTGGATTGTTTGGGAGGGTACCGAAACTATGCTTGGTGCATTCTAGAAGAAAACCGAGCCCCCCCTCCCACCCCCTTTTGGAATAGCTTGGTGATAGGACAGTTATCAGCTTCTTTTACAGACTCACAAGGTTCACAGGAATACTGTCTGACATTGTTCGAGTATGGGTGGGCGATTGTTATATGAGTCAACGTATTGTTCTATTACTAATGGCGGTGCCTATGCGAGTGAACTGTACCTGCATATTGAAGGTAAATATAATACACATGATTTGGGGTTAAAAAAAACTGCATCTCATTTCGAAGCTCAGGAATGGCGTGGCCATAAATATTCCCTGGGACATTAGGAACCTTAACAATAAAGGACACTGGCAAGACCGGTGGGAATAGGTAGTGATTAGTGTAAAGAGAGGTGGATTTTTTTTTTGCTCTAACAAACCATGAAGGAGAAATATAAAATAAGCTGACACCTTTCTAATGAAAATGTTTTCCCAAAAGAAAAACAGGGAACGACATGCTGAATTTGAAAAATGAGTTACAAAAAATATAAATGAACTTTTTACCCCCTTTTATTTCGTACACTCTCAAGAAATGATAATGAAGACTATGACCGTGATGGGCACCTGTATGATCAGGGGCACTGAGGACAAGTGCAACAGTGGGCAATGCAAACCTTGGCATTTAAAAAACCTGTGAACCGATCCCCCATTGTACATTTGACGCCCATCTGCTAATGTAGCTTGGGGCCCTGACACTGATGGGTACTGAGTATACCTATCAGCAGCCATGACCCTTACAGCGTTGGGCACTAACCTCCCAATACCATGGCAACTGATGGGAGCTAGTGATGCAATTACGGATAGTTAGTGGGGCGGAGGAATTAGGTAGCAATAGGTACCTTGGCATCAATGACCGTCAAATAATATGATCACGAAAATTGTGGACCTCATCAATAATTGGACTTTGGGTTCCGAACAACTAATGGATATCGGTGGCCTATTAACCAGGAAGCACACACAAACCCAATAAATATGTTGAAAAACTATAGGATTTGCCAAAGCTTGATTTCCATTTATTTTCAGAAAACAGGTCGTAATCAAAAAATTACTGCTGTGTTTCTTGTGATTTATTCGGAAATCATACCTAAAAAGCATTGCCAGCTCTGGAGACTATTTGGGGTTGGTCTAGTCAGCCTGCTTTAAAATGTCGTGGGCAATTGCGACCCTGCTTTCTAACTGGCTGCTCCTTCTTCTCTATTATCCTAAACTATAATATTGAGTTTTTGTTTAAAAAATATCAAACTGAATATTGGTAGCGCTTTGACATAATTAATGTGAGGACACGATACTGTGAAGGCCTCATGAGGAATTATCGCTGCTTCAGAGTTTGGCAAATCCAAGAAGGGCAGTCACGTCATTACACATTTGTCCGTGCGGAAATAATGGTTTCTGAACCAATTTCCATATTCAAACTGGAATTTCCAGGCAGTTTTCCACTGATATATTCTGGTAGCACTGCTGTAGTGGCAGGTATGAAGGATGCGAAGGAGGCAGATTTCATGTTAATATCTTTTATTCTTGCCACAAGAAATAAGGCCCACGAGCAGCCGGCCGGCCGCAACACCGCGCTTTCTTCGCGCCTCTGCCTTTCCGCCGCGCCGCCCCCTGACGTCACGACCATCCTCGTTACAGATTGGTCGTGGCGTCATGAGGCGTCTAAACATAGAAGACAGACTAACTCTGTCCCTCCGGCCTCGTGCGTTAACTCACGTACGACATCTCCCTTTTCAACAGAACAAGAAACTTAAGGAACTTCACCTCATAACAAAATCTTCGAACCTCTTGGGTGCTCGGATACGCCTAATTGGCCTGCTCGGAGTAACATACTGAAGTGAATTCGCCTTGACGGCGCACGCATCCTCTAGGCTTGACCCCATTACATTGTGACTGTCGCTCTCCACAGATTCGGGCCTGCAGCCATTCTGTCCTGAGGCAGCCGTCAAGCCACGCCATGCCTTCTCGCATCGCTCCGCACTCGCCTGTCCACTTATTCCTGGCCTGGAAGGCGTATTCACACATTCCTCCTCATCAATGACTACATCCCTGGCTTCGTGAGTTTGCCACTCATCAACATCATCCGTGCCTTCGGCCCCATCCACACGGACATCTTTCATGATGATTTTCTCTTGCCCAGCCTTGAGCCTAACTATGTCGTCCTTGCTCCGCCACCCCGCTCCTTCCAGGCAGACTGCCCCTCTTGTCACTCCTTGCACACGCACCGGGGTTTGAAACACAGACTCCCCCTTCATCACCCTGTTGGGTTTCTTCACCAATACCCAATCCCCTTGCGCTATATTTTTAGTTTTGGCTCTATTCACCATGTCAGCGTACCTCTTATTGTTTTCCTGTTTGGCCACTATTCTTGCTTTGACTCTCAATCTCTCATCAGATTCTGCCTCAATTTCCCGGTTCATGTCATACCACTTATTTAATTTGGGGGTAAGCTCACTCATGCATCTTCTCCCTCTCATCAAATAAAACGGAGTGTGTCCAGTAACCTCACTGGGCGTGTTGTGGAAAGTGTTCACCTTGTCCGCCAGAAACGCTTTCACATTCATGTTGGAAGCGATCGCCTGTTGCACGCCCTCTTTGAGGAATCTATTCATACGCTCAACCTGCCCATTGCTCTTCGGGCTGTACAGCGGGGTTTTCTCTTGCTTAATCCCCAACCTGGACAGAAAATCCGTCATCCGCCTGGACACTAACTGGGTGCCGTTGTCCGACACCATGATCTTCGGCTGTCCCTCAATCGCGAAAATTTTCGTCAATGCCTTGATCACTCGTTCAGTGGTAACTTCCCTGACGAACTTGTAGTGAATCCATTTGGAGAAGTAATCCGTAAGGACGATGAGATGTCTACACTCGTCAGGTAGCCTTGTAAATGGGCCCGCAAAATCAATGGCAATCTTGTTCCACGGGCCGGCAGGTATGTCCACCAGCTGCAACTCTCCTTTTGTCGTCTTCCAGTGCTTATCGGCCCTTAAGCACGGTCCACACCGATCAATGAATCTGCTGACATCGCTGCACATCCCTGGCCACCAGTAGTACTGCTTGAGGAGATTCTTTGTAGCGGTATTGCCCGGGTGGCCTTTATGGGCAATCCTGATTAGCTTGTCTCTTAAGCTTTCCGGAGGTACGAACAGCTCGTGTCTCTTCACAAAGCCGCCTTCGATGGTGAGTTCGGGACTAATCTGTTGGAAACTTCTGAGTGCCCCGTGCAAGTTCCGGATAGGGGGCCAATGAGCCTTCATGTGGTCCATCACCCTCCGCATAGTCCCGTCCTTCTCCTGAGCCGTCAACCATTCTTCCTCTGATATGGATCCCTCGCACATGGCTGTTGCGTCAACCATTGCCACAACGCACTCCGTGTCGTCCAGGGAATCATTCTCCTCGTCCGGGATCGGTATGCGAGATAGGCAATCCGCCCTGCAGTTGAGGCCCCCTTTGATGTGTCTGACGGTGAAGTGATATTCTTGCAACTTAGACAGTAGACGTAGGAGCCTAGAGCTGGCTTTGCCATTGCCACGTCCTTCACCGTCCATCATGTATATCAAGGGTTTGTGGTCGGTGACTAATTCGAACTCCCTGCCCCACAAATATTTTCTCAGTTTCTCCACGGCCCAGACGCACGCGAGCGTCTCCCGCTCGATGGTGCTGTAGTGCTTCTCTGCTTCGCTCAATGACCGCGATATGAATGCAACAGTGTTCTCCTTCTTCCCTTGGAATTGGCAAAATACTGCACCGATTCCCTTGGCACTGGCGTCAACCGTGATTACATTCCGGAGGTCCTTGTTGTACGGTCGTAATACTGGGGCCGCGGCGATTGCCTGCTTGACGGATTCGAAGGCAGCGCTTTGTTCTTGTGTCCACGTATACTTTTCGTTCTTCCGTAGCAGTTTCCTTAGAGGCTCCACAGTGGTTGCGTATCCTTGCATGAACTTGGAATAGTATTCGCTGAGTCCCAGGAACGATCGCAAGGTGTCTGTCTCCTGGGCAAGGGGCATCTCGTATGGCCCTCACTAAATCATCTTTCGGCGCGATGCCATTAGGGGTAAGCACGTGCCCTAAGTATTCTATCTTGTTTTTCATGAATTTGCACTTGTCTTTGGAGACTGTCATCCCCCTTTTTTGTAGCACCTCCAACACTCTGCGCAGCAGTTCTAAGTGCCCCTTCTCGTCTTCCGTGTGTATCAGAATGTCGTCCTGAAATGCTTCAACCCCCTTCATATCGCAGAAGAGGAGGTCCATTAGCTTTTGAAAGACGCCCGAGGCCGATGCAAGGCCGAATGGAAGACGGATGTACCTGTATGCTCCAAACGGGGTAATAAAGGTGGTAAGTTCCTTGGATTCCTCCGTGAGACATACTTGGTGGTATGCAGACTTCAGGTCTATCAGGGTGAAAAACTTCGATCCTGCTGTGGCCGACAATATCTCCTGAATGTTGGGCAGTGGATGGCAGTTCACCAGGATATTTCTGTTCAGTGATCGCAGGTCTACACACAACCGAATGTCCCCTGTCCTCTTCTTCTTGGACACCACGATTGCGGACACCCATTCTGATGCACCTGCTTCCTCTATTACTCCTTCCCTTTTCAGCTTATCAAGAACAGCCTTAAGCTCCCCCCTTACTGAAAGAGGAATTGTTCTGACTTTGTGTTTTATGGGTAGGGCACCCTTTTTTAGCCGTATAGCATGCACAAATCCTCTTACGCACCCTACCTTGTTTTCAAAAACGGAGTCAAACATTTCGAGGACCTCAGCTAATCCATCATGTAAATCATCAGGCTGCACATAATTGACCCAGTTATCTCTCAGAACTATGGGATCTTCCGCCCCAGGGACTAGCATCACACCTAGCTTCGCCAGGTCCTTCCATCCTACAAGGCTCCTCCCATTTTCAGCCACATATATCTTTGTTCTCACAGTGCGCCCTCGAAAGGTGAGGGAGTCCCAGAAGTAACCTTTCATCACTATGTCGTGTTCCCCGAAGGCCTTTGGACTCACATCCGTCTCGTGCAGTCGTACATCTTGCCACTTCGAATCAAATGTCCTATCAGAGATCAGGGTAAGGGGGGAACCAGAATCAGCCGTAAATGGCAATTTTATCACACCAATCATGACGGAGCCAATGGGACCCTTCACTCTACCGTCCTCACCATCAATGGACAACACCATGTCCGCATCCGCATCAGTATCATTCTCGCTTACCGAGCTCACTTTCATGCCCGTATTATATTTTTTTGCTTTGCATACTGCCGCAAAGTGGCCCAACTTCCTGCATTTAGAACAGCTTTTGTGCACGGCAGGGCAGGCCCTGCTATCCGCTAAGTGATCTTTTGACCCACATCTATAACAGACGAGCTGCCTCCTGCCTCCCCCTCTATCACTCGCTGCCCTTTCTGAATTTCCGGGCACATGTTTACGGCTGTCCTGTACATAGAACACATTTGAAGCCTGACTAGTGTTCGCCAGTTCCTTGGAAGATACCATGGAGCGTTCCACTGCCTTTGCAATGGCAATTACGTCCTTCAGCGAAGGATTCCTGCATGAAAGCAAACGTTCCTGCACTTTCTTTGAATGGCAGTAGAACACCACCTGGTCTCTAATGTACGTATCAGTCATCACTGCAAATTCACAATCTTGAGCTAGGACACGTAGACATGCAATATATTCCTCGATAGTCTCTCCTTCCTCTTGTTTCCGCAGTGCGAATTTATGGCGCCCCACCATGATGTTGCACTCCTCTGCATACTGCAGCTCAAGCCGCCGCACAGCCTCCTGGTACTCATTCAGCGGAGCTGTGGCTCCATGGGGATTCACATATACCGGCAGGCTATCGAAAACCTCTTGTCCAGCCTTCCCCAACAGTCCGAATAGCAAAGACTTTTTCCGTTCGGGGCTATACCCCTGACCATCAATTGAGATAATATAGTTCTCAAATGCGCGCAGCCATCCTTTCCACTTCATGCATGGCTTACCGGGAGAGTCCAGGAAGAGAGGAGGTACGCAGATATGACCTGTCTGCGACATGGCCGGAAAGCGGGAGGCTACTGGGCTGCGCAGAACGGTAGGAGTCGTCGAAGTCAATCGTGTGGAGACCGCAGCATCAGCGCCTTAGGGGTTGCACGTAGTCCCAGTGAAGAGATATCAGCGCTTTCCACTGGCCTCCCGAAACACCAGGTAAGGTGGGCTACACTCGTGGGCCTTGGTAGAAGCTGTGACCCTCGTCGCCATTTGTAGTGGCAGGTATGAAGGATGCGAAGGAGGCAGATTTCATGTTAATATCTTTTATTCTTGCCACAAGAAATAAGGCCCACGAGCAGCCGGCCGGCCGCAACACCGCGCTTTCTTCGCGCCTCTGCCTTTCCGCCGCGCCGCCCCCTGACGTCACGACCGTCCTCGTTACAGATTGGTCGTGGCGTCATGAGGCGTCTAAACATAGAAGACAGACTAGCTCTGTCCCTCCGGCCTCGTGCGTTAACTCACGTACGACAACTGCGCGAGTGGAAATACCAGATGGTGCAGTATTTCCGCATTATTTGTAATACAGATTCAGGCGAAATAAACCATAAAGTAGGCTTCAATCGCGTCAATCTCGAGGTTTCTCGCCTACATATTCATTCAGCATAAACATTTGCTTCAAGGGTGTTATTAATATCTTTGGACATAATCCAGAGCAAAGAAAAATAATCTCAGACCTTCAAATTCTTAAGAAAATGCAAGTGTTTTTATAGTACACATGATTCCCATTCTAGTTTCCTGGAGCGGGTTAACAAACATCTTAACGAGCAAACAATAACTCTCCATTAAAGCTAACACAAGAGTTTCAATTACAATAAATACTTGTTCTTTTCAGTACTTTCACCAGCGTGTAAGGACAGGCATTGATGCCGCAGAGAGGCATGATGTCAGCGCCCAAGATCGACCACAAAAGCTTTTTTCTTGTGCTGGGCCAAGTCAAATATTCCTAATAAGACACAGTTAAGTGTTGCAAAAATGGAGCTGACACTTGCAACAAAACAGAGCCCAGCGGTTCTATCTATGCAGGACTGCGTGTAAAATGCTACTTAAAAAAAGGTTTTAGCTGAAAGTTCAGTTAGCAAGTAAACAACAGCTCGGACTCTCATTCTGAATTTAATTGAAATCTGAAAACAATGAATTTTTAATTGTTTGTCCAACTCATAAAGAAAAGAATTTCAAATATGTGGAAAGCAATGTGCAATTAAACTATCAAGACTGTAAGGAAAAGGAATGCCTTGTCCCAGGGTTATTATTCATGTTAAATTCCATGAAAGAGTGAAAGATACATGCATGGAACACAGAATAAAACAATAACCAAGTAAACGTTTTATATACTATAATTATAATGTGCAATAGAACAACTACTGTTAAAATTCGTTACGTAAATAAGATAAAAAAACACAATTCAAAACTTAAAACAAATGGTAGACTAACTTCCACACATAATCCAATATCATCTCCATTCCCATGCTCACACACATTAACTGAAAGCCATTTAGGTAATTTCCTTACTCCTTTATACCTAGTTTCTTCAATTGTGAAGCCATCCGTTAAGTCTTCACAAATGTGTCACAAGCCGATAAAAATAAAACGGTATATCTTCTTTATTACGTTCTTGTAGACAACGGGAACCCATCCACATAAAAGAGTAAGGCAGCTTAGGTCTCTGCTGTCTCTCCAATCAAATAAGCTCAACTCTTTTCCACTCTACGTTCTAGTGATGATGTGTTGGTTACACAGAACACATCATCACTTAGTAACAAAACTCGTGCATTATGATACAGAATACCACATCACTTTCCTCACCCATCATAGCACAAAAAATAACAAACTTAGTTAGGAAACATGCACTTAAAAATACAAAATCTTGTAAATGCACTGGTTTACTCCTTTTACCTTGTGGTCTACCTCTTTCTCTTTCTAACATATCTCCAACCAACGGAAGCAAATCCAGAGCTTCAACAGAGTACTTAACTATCCTGTTGAGATTCCAGACCTTATGATCATCAGTTTCACAGCATTTTTGATCAATTGCATTACTTCAAAAGCCTTACTAAATTTAGAAACTTTACCATCGTTTTCTTTGAGATTTGATCTTTACTGAATCCCCTACTCATACCAGCGTCTCCTTGGCAACTTTTCTTTTATCAAAATGTTCCTCCCCTCTCATTTTTTTTCTTTCCTTCCATCCTTTCACATCATTCATATGATCATCCATCACTTTTCTTTTCTCGGACACCCATCCTGAGAGTGTTTCACTATTAGGAACCCTGCTCCTAAATAACTGAAAAGCTGAAACACCCATGGTGGAATGTGGAGTGAGTTGATGCTCGCTCACTTTTCTTCTCATCCTTCCTCCTGAAATTGAACTGCTCATCAATGACTGTTGCAGATTTTTTTTTCAAGAACTTTATAAAGCGCTTCACCACACCATTTGTTTCTGGATGCTAAAAGCGCGTCTTTTTTGCATTTGATTTCTCTATTTAAAAGAAAATTCTCAACAAACTCTAAAATTAGTTGGACCCCCATTGTTAGCGAGATGGAAAACTTTCTCTTTCGAAACAATTCTTCTAAGAAGTTAATGACATCCTTTGATTCAATGGAATTCACCACCTTAATTTCTGGCCACTGGGAGAACTTGTCAATGCATTTTAAGACATACTCATGGACCAGCTGCTTGTTCTCTCAGGACCATGGACTGCAGCCTGCATTTCAACACTGTCACTTTGCACACACTCCACATAATTTCTCACCTCTATATCCTTAAATCCATTGCCGGTCACCATTACCCTTCTCTCACTCTTTCTTTGATCTTCGAAATACCCACATGACTAGCATGTACATAATCTACTAATTTTTTCTCAACCTATGGGGTGGTCTTAATTGGCTACATCTCATCAACAAACTGCCTGTTACAGTCAATTCACTCATCAGTTGCCAGTAACCAAAAACTACTTCTTCCAACTACTCGTGTTGTTGCAGCCTTCTAACGTCATCCTAATGATTTTCTCTAACACTTAATCTTTCTGAAATTCTTTCTTCCACTCCTCCTCCTGCACCACACCCTCAGTTATTATGCAAACATTCACCTATTTTCCTCCACAATATTCTTCTTGCACTGAAACATCATCTTTGATTTTGAGAAATAATCCAGAAAAACAATCAGCTTGTAAAATGTTAGCTCCTGGTAAATAAGGCAAATCAAATTCGAAATCTTGTAAAGCTACTATCCATTTGCGGATGCGATTAGACACAAGGTCTATTCCTTTCTTTGAAAAAACGTCTTTGAGAGGCTAGTGGTCTGTTTGAATTTGAAATCTGCAACCCCCACAGAAACGTACCCAATTTCCTTATTGCCCAAAAAACTCTCAGTGCTTCTTTCTCAATGATTGAATAGTTAAGTTCAGTTCCCCACAGTCCTCACCATATGAATTATATGGTCCTACCTACACCACCTGATTTTTGCATGAGAACAGCACCCAACCTTTTTCCACCGGCATCATTCATTTTTTTTAAATATATTTTTATTGTTTTCGTTCCAACCATGTATACAGTTAACTACTTTCCCCCCTCCCCCTCTCCTTTATTTATTCTAGACCGGATCTTGATACTCCCTCTTCACAGGCTTTGTCACTCTGGGTGTAGCTGTTTATTGCAGATTTTCTGGTGTGGCGCTAATTTCCGTGTTAATTCGTATTATCGTTGTCCTCTGAATCCGTTCCCTCCGATGATATGTTTTGTTCTTGGAGGTCTATTGTTGGGTTATTCAGGCGGTCCAGTAGAGTGTCCCATTGCTGCATCCCCTCTTCACTCCCCATACATTTTGCCACTTTGAGGCGTAACGCCTCCCCCTCTGCTTCAGCCCATTTGGCTAATGTGTCTTTCCACTTAAGCACTCTTGGTCCCTTCGGGTCCTTCCAATGCATTGTAATTTCTCTCTTTGCAAGGATCAATGCTAAGTCCATAAATTTACTAGACACTTTTTTCGAGTGTGGTCTGGGAAAGATCCCTAACAATGTGACTGTCACTGGCCGCCAGTCTCCTGCCCGTGATCTTCTTGGTGTCGTCTATCACCCTTTCCCAATGTTGCTTCAGCTTTCTGCAAATCCAAAACATGTGTAGTAAGTCAGCCCAAGCTTCCGCACATCCAGGACATGCGTTGTTTGTGTTGTTGTACATTGATGCTATTTTCGCAGGTCTAAGGTATGCTCTGTGATATATGTATATATTTATCAGTTCAAACCGGGCATTTCTAGATACCTTGTAGACCTGGGCTGTGATGTTTCCCCATCGCTCATCGCCTATGTGTTCCCCAATGTCAGTTTGCCATAGGGTTTTAAGGGTTTCAAGCGGTTGTAGTGCATCTGTTTGTAATGTTCGATATATCGTTGATACTACCTTTTTATCTCCCCCTATCGAACAAATAGTATGCCATCCAGCATGTTTAGGTGGTTCCAATGGGCCCTGCTTCCAATGTCGCTGTATCAGTGCTGTCAGAGATCTATGCATAAGGAACATCCCGGGGGGTGCTCCATAGTGTGTTATCATATCTATGTATGTCATGAGCTCTCCATTCCTGAAGAGTTCTCCTATCGTGGTGATCCCATATGATTCTAACTTTTGGGTTCCCTTTATGTGGCTCCCACTGGGAAGTAGGGTCTGGTATTTCAGGGGAAGCTCCGGTGAGTATGGGGCCCTAACTCATGTGCGCTGTAAGGTACGTCCCCAGCATGCATTTATGACCTGATGTTCGTGTGACATTGCCTTTTTCCGTCCTCCTTGCGCTAATAGTATGCCTGTGAGGGTTGTCGCTACTCTCTCCCTCCCGGGGTCCCCGGTTTCTGCTGACGTTACTTCATGCCATTCCTTAGCCAGCCATTGTAGCTGGCCTGCCAGGTAGTATAGTTCCATGTTTGGGGCTGCTAGTCCACCCTCTCTCGTGGGTCTTTGGAGTTTGTGCAGGGCTAGTCTATGGCTTCCTGCCCCCCAATTGAAGCTGGTGAGGTTGGAGTTAATTTCTTTGAAGGTTGAACAGGGGATTAGCATGGGCAGGTTCGAAAAGCTATACAATAGCCTTGGCAGGGCCACCATTTTAATCAGGGCTACTCAGCCGGTTCCTGACAACAGCAGTGTCTGTCAGAATTGGATAGTTGCTTTTAATTGTCGTATGGCATGGTGTACGTTTCCTTCTAGTAAGTCCTTTAGTTCATGGTAAATACGGACACCTAGGTATCGGAACATTGTCGGAGAACATCCCAGATTCTGGATAGTTGTGATTTGGGGGGCCCCCTTCTGCAGTGGAAATAGGAGAGATTTCTGCCAGCTGATGCGGAGACCTGATATGTCCCCGAAACCAATCCAGCAGGGCCATGACTTTGGGGAGGTCTCTATGCAGATCCTTTAAGAATAATATCATGTTGTCTGCGTAGAGCGCTATTTGGTGTGTTTTGCTCCCTATAGTTATCCCTTCGTAGTGTTCTTCCGTTCTGGCCATCTGCGCTAGTGGTTCTACCGCGATGGCAAACAGCAATGGTGACAACGAGCATCCTTGCCTGGTGCCCCTTCCTATACAGTAAGAGTTGGAGATAGTTCGGCCATTGGGGAGGCGTATAGCAGTTTGGTCCATCTCATGAACCCCGGGCCCAGTCCCATACTTCTCATTGCCATTTGTAGGTAATCCCATCTGAGGCTATCAAACGCTTTCTCTATGTCTACTACCAGTACTACTGCAGTGGTGAGATTTGGTGAACCCGAGTGCATTATTCCTATCGGTCTTCTAATGTTTATGGCCGTATTACGGTTTGGGATGAAGCCTGTTTGATCGGGGTGAATTAGTTTTTCCATGTGTGGCATCAGCCTGGTGGCAAGGATATGACTCAGTATTTTATAGTCCATATTCAACATGGATAGTGGACGATATGATAGCACATCAGTGGACGGGCGGTCTGGTTTTGGCAATGGATCTAGGTACAGTACCATTCTCAAACACCTCCCTGTACATTTCACTGAGCCATGGCGCTAATATGTCTACATATTCTCTATAGAATTCTGCTGGTAGCCCGTCCACCCCTGGGACCTTCCCACTGGCCATTTTCTCCGTTGCCACGGCCACCTCCCGTGCCGTTATCACTTTCCCAAGTATTTGCTGTTCCTCTTCTCCCAGTGTTTGAGACCGGATGGTCCCCAGACATTCCAGCCGGTCTGGTTCCAGGGGTTCTGTGGCGGGGGCCGTATAGTTCTGAGTAGTATTTGGCAAAGCTGGCATTGATTCCCCCCTGACCAAATACTCTTCTACCCTCCATGTCCACTATTTCCATCACCAGCGACTGTTGTCTAGGTGGGGACGCCCGCCAGGCCAGTAATGCTCCTGCTTTGTCCCCTTCCATGTGCTGCCTTCTAGTGTATTTCTTGTAATCAAATCTCCTGAGTCTTTCAAGGGTATTCGCTATCTTGTTTTTGGTCTCAGTTATACTATGGGCCAAGTCTGGGTTGTCTGGTCTGCTACGTTCCAGTGATCACAGGGCTTTTTCATGTTTATCAAGTTCCCCTTCTATTGATTTCCTAACCCCATATGTTCCTGCCATGCACTGGCCCCTGATTGTCACCTTTAACCCCTCCCATTCTTGCCCTCGGGAGGGAGTCGAACCTGTATGGTGCGTGAAAAACTCTTTGATTGCTTCTCGGATAGTTTGTCGGTAGGCGCTATCCCCTAATAACTCTACATTCAGTCGCCAGTTTGGTATGGGGGGTGGTCTTTCCTCCAGTCCAGTGTAAGCAACAGCGGTTTGTGGTCAGATACCGTGCGGGATAGATATTCCGCTCTGCGTATCGTACAGTTTATTTCTGGGGAGGTCAGGATTCCGTCTAGTCGGACGTGTAGGTCCTGTACGGGTGAGTAAAAAAAGTAATCTCTCTCTAACGGGTGGAGGTGCCTCCAGGAGTTGATCAGTCCCCAGTTCGTCTGCCAGTCTGTGAAGCTCTTGGCTGTCCCGTGGATAGGGGAGGTCTCCAGCGGCAGGTGAGATCTGTCTAGTGCCATGTTCGCTATGCAATTGAAATCGCCTCCTATTATTGTTGATTGGGTTAGGTGGGGTCCCCAGTTACGAGATATTACCTGTAGGAAAGGGCTCTGATCTTGATTTGGGGCACAAATTCCTGCCAGTGTGATGTCCCTTCCCTCTAGACAACCCCTCACCAACACGTAACGCCCATCTCCATCTATGTGTGTGTGTGTCCGTTTTTTGGAACTGGGTCCCCGGGCGTATCCATATCAGGACACCTCTTCTGTAAGCTGAGTATTCTGTAGCATATATTTGACCTCTCCATCTCTTTGTCAGTGCTGTTACCTCTTTCCCTATCAGATGGGTCTCCTGTAGGATTGCTATTTGTACCCCCCGTCGTTTAATCTGATTGTATACCTTATATCTCTTACTTGGGCTATTTAGTCCCCTAATGTTCCAGGTAAGGATTTTGTAATCTAGCGGTCTATCCGTGGTCATTCTTTGTATGTGAATCTTTAGTACATTTGCGCCTGTATCCCCATTTCCTGAGTGACAGTGCCCGGGAGCCTGGTCTATATGGTCTGTTACGTGAGTCTATTCCCCTTGGTTGAAGCCCCATACTTACTAACTTAATAACTTATCTATGAACCAAACTCCCTATCCCCAGGACCGGTATATGAACGGTCCCGTCCAAACTTTCCCCAATTTGAAAACCCTTGTGTGTGGGGGGGCTGGTCTAGGACCGTGTGCCGAGCCCATAGGCCCCGTGTCAACGCATGTTTGCTTTATTACGTGGTTAAGCCCCAGGAGCCCCGGTGCCCTGATTATACTTGCTGTTGATGGATTGTGGGTTAATCGTTTGTCTATTGAGCCTTTGCTGCTGCATCATGTTCCCCTGTTGCCCTCCTGGTCCGGGCTACTTTGCCAGTTTCTGTTACATCTGTTCTTCTGTCGTTGCTTACCCTCTAGTTATTTTTCACCTGCCTTTCGTGTGAACATATGCGATTCTTCATTGGGGTTTCAGATGATTTCATCCGATGATCCTGGAGTGATTCATGGAAGGCCATCAACTGTATCTTGTGAGGAGCAGGAGATTTCGTCCGGCCCGGAGTCCTGTTCTGACGAGGATTCAAACCGCCGCGGGGAGGTAGAGGCAGCCTTCCCAAGTCCCAGGGATGCCACGGCCCTCACAGCGTCTTCTTGTTCTTTGAGTGTCTGGGTAGGTGGCGGGGCCCTATCCGCAATGTGCCTCTCTCTTTTCCGAATTGGCCCCTCTCTTTTCCTATTATTTCCTGTCTTGCCTTGTTTCTCTGATGGGCCTAGTTCATCGAGCCACTCCTGCACTTGTTGTGGTGCTGTAAAAAAGATTGTGTCATTGTTCGTAAAAATCTTTAGTTTGGCCGGAAACAACATGGCGTATTGGATACCTATTTCCCTCACACGTCGCTTGACCTCTAGAAAAGGTGGCTCTCAGCCTTTGGGTGTCCTTAGTAAAGTCCGGGAAGATCATTATTCTTTGTCCCCCCGTGGCAATCTCCCCTTTTTTTCGTGCTTGCGATAGGATAAATTCTCGATCATTGAAATGCAGGAGTTTTGCTACGATCGGGCGCGGTCTTGCACCAGGGGGAGGGGGTCTCGTCTGTACCCTGTGGGCTCTCTCTATTGCAAAGTATTGTGACAGGCCCTCTGGTGCTATTTCTTTGCATATCTACTGCTCCAGGTAGGATTCCATGTCTGGTGCTTCATGTTTGGATTTCTCAGGGACGTCCACCAGTCGTAGATTGCTTCTTCGAGCTCTGTTTTCGGCGTCCTTGGCTTGCGACTCGAATAGTTGAACCCTGGATGTCAGTGAGTTCACTGTTTTAGTAAGGGTCTTGCTTTCAGGGGTGAGTTGTGCTAGTGTCTTCTCGTTTGCCGTCACTCTGTCGGCTAATTTCCTGTGGTCATCTCTGAGAAGGGTCAGGTCGGAAGATAGTGTGTCAATTTTGTGCTCCAGGGCTTCTCTGGATGCCTGGATCGCTTGCAGTAGGGTGTCTAGAGTGGTGCTACATTCCGCTTCTCTGTGCATGCCGTCTTTTTGCGGGCCTTAATCCTCTCCTGAGTTTTCTCTTTTTTTGGCTTGCCCATTGTCAGTGCGCTGCTTACGCCAGGCAGGGAGTACTTCCCCATTTGTGGTGGTCACCGCCACTGTTTCAGTTTCACCTTCTTCTGTTCTCTTCTTTTCTCCCTTCTTTGTCTTTTTATTCTTTTTCTTTTTTTTTCTCCCCCCTTTCTCCTCCTTTCCCACTCTTTTTTTTTGGGCGCTTTATTGCCCTTTGTCGGCCCTTTTTGCAGTTGCCACCCTTCTTTCTGCTGTTGCTCTGTGTATGGGATATCCGGGGGTACCCTGCCCCGGTCTCGCAGCGCTACTCACTCTGGTGTCCCCGTCACCGCCTTTGCTGTTCTGAGCCTCCAATCAGGGGAAGGGCCCAGTTCAGGCTCCCGAACCAGCCCCTCTCAGCCTTTGTATGGTTTTCTGCGGCATCAGCAACCCCGGTTCACTCTCTCTGGGGGGGGGGGGCGTCCCAGTCACTCCCAGTTTGGCCGAGTGTGTCGCCGGGTTCCAGTGTACACTCTCCCCCGATCTGGGCGTCTCAGAGTCCCTCGCTTCCCTGTTCTGTGAGGGAAGGACCTGGAAGGGGATCACCAGGCCCCTCTTCACCTCCGCCAGACCTCTCCTGGATCTCCTTCAAGGCCCAGCTCCCCTGCCGCTTACTTGGTCTTGTGTTTCGTGGTTGGTTCTGACTCCGGTCGCCTTCTCCGCCACCTGTTCTCCTCTCTACGTGATGGGGCTCGGCTGCCTCTCCGCCCCTCGATCGTTCTCAGACAGCGTTATTGCATCTCTGCAGGCCGCCATTTTGTCTCGCTGCATCGTTTCGGCTCCGGGCCGCGGATCCTCTTGGGGGCAGTTATATCGTTTCAGGCTCCAGTCTTTCAGCGCTCCGGGAGTACCTCCACACCTCACAGGTCGATTCTGGTTGTTTGCAGGGTCTGGGACTCAGGATTCTTATGCGATGATCGGTGGCCGCCGGGAGCTCCAGTTTACGCGTGATGCTCCATCGGCCTCTAGCCACGCCCCCCACTGGCATCATTCAGAACACTGGTTTCATCTCTTGCATCAAAACTGCCTAAGTTTGAAGCATTCTCTAAACTGATTTCACATCTTCAAACTCCTCTTCATAAGACTTGCACCACTTGAAATACTTGCCTTTCTTTAATAATGACCTCATACATTCTGTTCTTTCTGCAAACCTGGGAACACATTCATTATAAAATTCTGCTGTGCCTACAACTTTGATTCATTTTTCCTTATTGTTTGGAGACAGAACGTTCCTGATGGCATTCCACTAAAATAGTATTGGGTCGAATTTCACACTCTGTTATCAGATGACCCAAATACTCGATTTCGGAAACATAAAATGTGCACCTCTCTGCCTTGAGAATCAATGCAGCTTTCTGTAACTTTCCCAACACAGCACGCAATCTTCCATCATGTTCCTCGATATTTAATCCAAACACTAACACATTATGCTGATAGACTTTAACACCTTCTACCCCTTTTAATATCCTTTCTCTGGGAAACAGACGCTGCTGATATCAAACCAGATGACATCCTCAGACATTTCAAGGTACCAAAGGGAGTAGCAAATATTGTTATGTCATGTGAGTCTGGGTGCATCTCCATTTGGTGATACGCTGAGCTTAAATCTTTAAATCTAGGCAAGAGAAATGTTTAGTACCATTGAGTTAACACAACATTTCATTGATATTGGGTAGTGGAAAATGAGCCACCACTGACTTGTTAAGTTCCCTTAAATCAGCACACAACCTGCCTCACCATTGACTTTGCAAGTGATTACTACAGCTACCAGCTATTCAGAAGCTTCCACCTACTGAACAATACTATTCTCAAGCAACCTGTCCAACTCTTTCGTCATGCTTTCACTTACTAATAATGGCACATTTCTCACCTTTGTGACTTTAGGTAGTGTCAGCTTTGAGTTTAATCATGTGTAGATGATCTTTAAGACAACCCTAGTCTTTCCTAAAGACATCAGGGAACTGACTCAAAAATTGACAACTCCATCTGAGAACTTCTGTACTGTTAGCTTCTCTTTTACTCTGAATGGATGGTCCTCATTAGGGTCAAGATACACAAATAGGTCATGCTGATGGAACCAACCTATAAGTGAGTCACCCTTGAAAGACACATCGATTTTCCTGGGTATAATGCGATTCTTGAACTCTATGGTTCCCCAAAAATATCCTACTAGTTTAATAGGTTATCCAACATATCCTCTCATTCTTATATCTGGTTTCAAGAGTTTCGCTTTACCCTTTAAATTCTCCTCATAGAATTCTTTCAGACTCAATGTGATCTTTGCCCAAGAGTCAAATAAACTTTTTACTGGGTTTCTGTTAACATGGATGACCTCAAGAGGTCCTTCAGTCAATTTTTCCTTTGCTTGTAATACAAAACTTTCTTCTACCAAGTTGTTACTCTCATCACAATCTATTTCTCTTACTTTTCTCAAAATACTGGACGATTTACAACATTTTGTAAAATGACCTTTTTTCCCACAATTTTTACTAACACTTTTCCACCCAGGGCTCTCTTTGTTATTTGCCATGTGGCCTGCATTCCCACCATAAGTACTTGCCTGAAAAGATCTTAGTGCATCTGCCGTGTGATCCAACTTTATTTTAGGTAGCACGGCTGTTAGTCAACTTGTCTTGTACTAATTTGATAGTTTTCTTAGTCCGCAGCAGCCATACCGCTATGAACAATATCAACACTTGCTTTAGAATGTTTATACGTTTTGGCAATAGTTAAAACCTCTTGTAATGTTGGATTATCTTACTTGCCACATATTTTCCTTGACCTTCTCTAATGTGCATCCCAACAAACATTGGTCCCGTTACAGTTTTTAAGTGGAACCCCCCCTCCCCCAAAACCACACACAGAAATTAGTTTTCTTAGCTCTGTTCTCAACCCTCTGATTTTGCATCCTCATCCCAAAGTGACAGCATTTAAGAACCGTACTCAACTTAGGAAGATAATGTAGATCTAATTTTTTAAGACAAATTTCGTATTCATTCAAATTTGCAGCATCTCCTTCTGACAATTCAGGAAGATGCTCAAACATGCCTTGACTGACAGGTCCAAGACAATGTATAATAATGATGTGTTTCTGTCCGCACTAAGTGAGGTCCCACACACCCTTGGCAGAATGAGAAAACAATGTTTTCTATTTAATTCACGGTGTAGGTGGATCATTCAGTGACATAAAAAAAACGGGGTGCAATAACATTTTGCATTGTGCAATTATCCACAAGCTTAATACCTTAAAACAGATCTATTGTTTTGCACTGCGCTCTACCACACCACTCTATACCAAGATGCCAGTAGAATATGTACAAACAGATAGTAGAGTAAGCCAGAAGTCATTCACTCACCTAAAGCAACTACTCATATAATAGAAGTGTTCTAAAAATGTAGGAGCTCGCCATTGCAGAAAAATGTTCTTTATGTTCCTCTTGTCAACAGGAAGCTTTCACAAACTTATGCGCTAGAAGAAAATCTTGAAAATACAGCAGCAGCTGCTCCCGTTTTTACACTGGCTGAGCTCTGATTGGTGCTGACATCCGCCAGAATGAGTCGATATCTCATTCGTAAGGGTTGCTAAGGTATGCCTTCAAACAACCACTTGAACACTTCCAGTATTCGTCATCATGTTCCAGGTCTCTATGACGCGGATTCTTTCCACGTCACAGATGCTACTTCTCTACGTCGCAGACACTTCCTCTTCAGCATTGCAAAGACACCGCATGTTGCGAGTGGACGCTGCTACACACACTTTACCAAGATACATGTCAACAGCGGTGACATGTCAGGCACACACTGCAGTGTTCTTGCAAACTCCTTATGCGCACAAGATGTCACCAGACTCATGCTGCAGTATTTTCGCAACTTCATGTCACACAACCAACACCTTGAGCTCGGGGAATGCAGAGCTTCCTCAGCATGCGCAAGCATTGTGCAGCCGTTGTAACTTTTGGAAACTGGATACTGTACCAAATACGTTGAAATCCCTCTTTTCCTGACTGGGTGAAAACACGCTTTTCCTGATGAGGTGAGAACACACTGACACTGGTGGTTACTCTTGTGATGGTTTTGAGGTCTCTCTCTCTCCTCTGACTTCTATGAAACGGCGCTGTAAGTTAAAGTAGAATCGCTTGTCGCTAATGTTAAGCGGTCACTAATGCATCACAAGCCAATAAAAGTAAAAAGGCACATCTTATTTATTATGTTCTTGTAGACAAAGAAATCCCATCCACATAAAAGAGCCGCACAGCTTAGGTCTCTGCTGTCTCTCCAACCGAATAAGCTCACCTGTTCTCCACTCTACGTTCTAGTAATGTTGTGTTGTTTACATAGCTCCATCCATAATGGCAGCCTTTAAAGTAGGGTCAGCCCAAGATACCTCATCTCGGGGAATATGAAACTGAGGTGCTCCTCAAAACATTCAAATCTCTGAACTTCATTCAAATTATTATCCTCCTCACATGAAATCCTGTGTTGATCAACCGGAATCACAGAATTAAACCCAACAGGTTTACTAACACCAGAGACTTCACTCAACTCTTCGCACTAACACCCCTCCTGACCAGCAAGATCTATTTCAAACACATCACAATCGCTCTATAAAATAACAATCCTCCTTAGATTCAATACTCTACGAACATTCAACTGAACAGCATTGCTCAAAACATTGATAGTCTTCAAAGATCCATAGAACTGACTTTCACCGTTCCTTACTTTTCAAGGTATTCTCACCTTAACCCACACACCTTCCTTCCCTACCAAGTCCTTAGATCCTTTCTTAGAAACGTATTTCACCTGGATTTATTTAAATGCATATTCATACTTCTTCTTCTCACTTTCTCCATAGTAATACTGGCACACATGTATTGTAATAACCACTAGCGTTGCATTTAGTTTTCGCTCCTCTTCCCCTCATGACCTCAAAAGGTCTAACACCCAACACATCAGGAATGGTAGTTCTGTACATCCACATAGGCTTCAAAACTTGCATTTCACAATCTTCATTGTTCTTTACTGCAAATTGCACTGCATTCTTGACCACTCTACTGAGCCGTTCAATCATACCACTGCCACTATGATTATACATTGATATAATCCAGTGCTTAAAGCCACCCCTTTCAAAATAATTCCTAGCTATTTTGGAGGTGAACTGCAATTGTATCCAACCTTTCAACTATTTTGTGTACATGCAACCTAGAAAAAACATCAAAGGTATGATGTACTTGGATTAAAAACCAATATGCCCCATGCTATCTACTACAACCATTCCCCATGGTTTCTTTGGAATGGCAAGTTTACAAATGTTAAGTTTTAAACTTCTTACAGGCAATTCCTTAGAATTCTCTCAATTAGCATATCCATCTCTAGCTATCAAAACCATTTCTTCACAATTTGTTTGGTTTTGAAAACACCACTATGTCCATCGTGACACAATGGAATTCTTAAACGTAATTGGTGGGATCACTTTATCACCCTTCGTAATTACATCCTTTACCACAGAGAATTAATCCCTCACTTCCCCAAAGTGTTTTGCATCAGAACTCAAACTAATTTTGTATGGCCATCTTTGTTCCACATAAGTCATAGCATTTTGAAGCACCACATCCTTCTTGTACTCATCTTTCAAGTTTGTTTCCTCAATTGCCGACATACCCAGATCATGAACCAACGCAATTTGGTACTCTTCCCATTCATCTTTCCTCATTCTTGACAAGAAATCTGCTAAAATGTTTTTCCTAGAACATATTTCAGGAAAATATTATACACACAATCTTGTAATCTCACTGACACGCTAGCAATCCTAACATAAGTACTAAACATGTCTTCAGTAGTTAAACAACTTAATTACGTTTGTGACTGCTTCAAACTTTACATGTCTTTCCCCACATAAACGGCCTAAAATGTTCTAATGCCCAAACACAAGCCGGTGTCTTTTTGTCTATAACCGAGACTTTTTCTTCAACCAGTGATAATGCACAAGCTGCATATGCAATGATCACTTCCATACCTCTCGTTCTTCTGTGTCAAAACACCACCAAGTCCTTCATTGCTAGCATCCAAAGTTACAATATCTTCTAGATTAGGAACAAAACTCTTCAGAGCCAGAGCTTTAACAATGGCCTCCTTGATTTCCTCAAGCTCCCTTTGACAATCAGATCACTGAAACCTAGTTTATCTAAGAGTTGTCCCACATATAGAATAAAACTCCAAAACACCAAGAAGTGACCTAAATTTATCTTTGTTAGAAGGGGAAGATGCATTTTGAAACACAGCAACAAGCTCATGTTTGCAATAACAACATCCTCACACAATACGTGACCTAAATAGGTAACTGAACACAAACTACCATTTTGAGTACTCAGCTCCTCTTTCTCTAAAATGTTCAAAACAGTTTCAAAAATGTCATTATGCTCCTGCTTTTCCCTAACATGTATCAAGATGCCCTACTGGACACACTTAACATTTTTCACCTTCCCAAATAACTGATACATTAATCCCTGGAAGACAGCAGCTGCTGACGCTAATCTGAAAGGCATCCTTTTATATTGTCAACATCCCATAGGTCTGATAAGAGCTGTGTACTTCTTACTATCTGCATGTAGAGAAATCCGATGGCAAGCAGCAGACAAACTTATAGTAATTAGGGTACACCAGCTCTCACACAGCCCTTTTACACCTCATGATAGCTAAAATACTAAACAACTGAAACCGAGACATTATCCTGTGCACGACACGCGTCCAAGGAAAGGTGCTCTTCCAGTCAGTCCACATTATGATATTACCTGACTATACAAAGGCGATTCAGAAGCAACGTAAATTCTTTGACATACTGAAATCGAAATTAAAAGACATGTCCCTGCAATATATGCTGATCTTTCTGGCAAAACTAAAGGTCATTGACAAATCCTGCTTTTATTTCTTTGAAATTCCTGTGGAAGCCTGTGAGTGGGCAGCGGAGAAACGTGAATTGCTCTGCCACAACCCTCCTGGTATGGCCACTAGAGACACCCATGTTAAGGTATAACTGCATGCTGAAAATAAGTCCAGAGCCAATTGCAGTGATTTACAAGGATTTATTTGCTTCTTAATTCAAGGAAAGACATCTCAGCCATCCTCTCCAGGGCAAGGCACCGGTTGACTACTTTAAAAACCCCACATTCCAGTTAGAATGCCCCAAGACCCTTCCATGACAAGTGAGCCCTCATTCTAAATAGGCTAGTGCCAGGGCTGGTACCAGCCATCCCTAGTAATCACACACCTCGTTCTCATAGAATAACATAACCATTAAAATAACACAGCACTGAAAGCTTTCTCATATAATGACATGACAAGAGAAAATAGAACACAGATTGAAAGCTTACTAAAAAGAACTCTTCTAATATACAGAAAATAAAATGCATTTTACTGCAAAAGAATGAATGTAAAATTACACATTAAACAATATAGTCATCCAAATATGCAGGACTCTGTATTTGTTCTGGCAAACTTCCTTGAGAAGAAACGTTTGCCACCAGCCTTGCTATTGGCGTCTAAGTTTATCTAACTTGATGGTAAGATTATGATCATTTAGTTTACCCAACACCTGTTTTACCCTGGCACTATGTTCAGAGTCATCCTTTCCACACTCCAGTATGTCATCTTGGTATACACAAACTCCATCTATCCCACATAATATTTTTCCACAGCTCGTTGAAATACAGATGCTGCAGAAACTAGACCAAAAGGTAGCCTGGTGTACCTGAATGTTCTGAACGGCATGATAAATGCAGTGAGATCCTTGGAAGTCTCATCCAATTGTATTTGATGATAGGCAGAGGTAAGGTCTATAGTGCTGAAGACCTTCGCCCCTCCTATCGTCGTCTGCAACTGAGAAATGTTGGGTAGTGGGTATTTGTCAACCAGCACACATTTGCTCAATTGCCTAAGATCTACACACAATCTCAGACACCCATTCTGTTTCCTGTCTATGACCACGGAAGCAAGCAACGCAGTCCCCTCCACATCCTCACTTATTCCCTGAGTTTTAAGTTTTTCCAACTCAGCTCGCATCTCTTCTCTTACCGTTATGGGAACACCGCAAACTTTGCTACAACTTGGCAGGAAACCCGAGATCAGCTTAATTTCAGGCAATAGCCCTTCATATAGCCCAAACCTTCTCTGAACACACAGGGAAATTTTTTCTCAGACCTTCCTTGCAAACTTGAGTTACAGAGTTTAGAACCCCTAATCCCATTCACTATGTGATCTTTTCTAGCTAGCATAACTCCCCACTTTCTTTGGTGTATCCAGACTATTATACTATCTCCTTTCTTAGAGACACAAATTTTGCTATATGAATATCAATTTTCATATTCAATCAGACCGACAAAATATCCATGTAATTCAATATAGTCTCCCCCATAAGCACAAGCAAGGCTTAACGTCGGGTTTTAAAACTGCCACTTTCCCTTCCAGTTTATTTTGGTAGCATTTACTTGCTGCAATAGTGATCTTGGCCTCTCTTTCCCTCAACCTCAATGTAGTCTAGAGGTCCATTATTACGTTTGTCTCCAACCTGTAGAATCATTTGTCCACATTCAAAATCAAAGTTATCCCAGTCGTCACCGTCGCTTGCATCTACTTCATTTACTTTCTGCTTTAAGTTTTTAATCCTGCAGACTGAAGCAAAATGCCCCTTCTTTTTACAATGAACATAGACCACTTTTAGAGCAGGGAATGATTTGTCGTTGGTAAAATGACCTGCCTTATCACATCTGAAACACGTCCTTTTCACATGAGATTGTTTATTTGCATTACCAGCGTTTTTATACTGTGAGGTAAAGAGTAAACAAATATGGTAGTCGGAAGTGGACAGCATCAATCTTTGCAGGAAATAGAATTTGTAGACAGAGGGTGCATGGGTGTGGGAGGAGCCAATACTAGCTAATGACCTCGAAGCAACAAAGCTTCATCTTAGGAAGACCTCTGCAGAGTAAATGGAGTTGTCATCATACTCCAACATGGAACTCAAGCAGTCGGCCCAAGTCTAGTGAGTACAGACTACCTCATGCTCAAGAGCTGCATACAACTGCCCCTCACAAATCTCCCCAAAGTACAATTAAGCACTGTTGTTAGGCTAATGATGGATCCAAGGGTGAGGTTTCTTTTGTGAGTTCAAAAGACCCACATACAAGCAGAATTTTATCGCACACCGATAAAGCTGAACTTGATGTTAAGATGCCTTATCGTTTTCCAGCTCATCACCAGAGTTAAGGTATAATAACACACTAAAATTAAGTCCAGACACAATTGTAGAGATTAATGGGTCTTTATTTGGTTCTTAGTTCAGGGAAAGACATCTCAGCCATCCTCTCCAGGGCAAGCCACCAGTTGATTACTTTCAAAACCCCACATTCCAGTTAGAATAGCCCCAAAACCATTCTATGACACGCGAGCTTGCATTTTCAATATGCTGGTGCCAGAGCTGGTAGCAACTCTAGTTACCACAAACCATTCCTGCCACATACTTCTTTTTAACTTGTGTTTTTTGTTGTGGAAATGTTTCTTCCTTTATTATGATAAGATCAGAGGAGCGTTGTGAATCCATTTTCGGTTTCACATATTCTGTCTGTGATTGCCTCCCCTCCCGGCTTTTCTGTCTGAACAGTTCTGAAAGGAACGAAAAGGACGTGTATAAATACTGATACCTATCAGGCTGTTCAATTACATCAGGGTTATGTAAATTATTGCATTTTTCAGTGGGCTCCAGTTGCGTAGACCCACTCCATGTTTTAATTTTAGGTTATTTTTTTCCCAGCACTTTTTAGAGGACTAACATGTCTGCTTGGTGGTATTTGTGCACATTTTGTTTTAAGTAGGGATTTACCCGGCCTTGTTCCCAAACTATCACAACCAACTTATGTACAGGTCTCAGAAATAATTTTAGGTAGTTTGCGTTCCTGATCTGCAACAGGAACCTACACAAGACGTTGAGGTATCACCAAAGAAGCTGCCTCCCCTTTAATATTACTTAATATTATTGAGGACACTGCGGCAAGATTTCTGATTAATTTCATTTCCACATCCAGGGTATGCGCGATCCCCATGTTCATTTTGAATTTGCTCAAGCACTTCAGGCATAACACCAATTGAATGGATACCGTGTGTTATGGCATATATAGCAGTAAAAACAGTACCCCATGAAGACCAATCTTTAAATGAGGGAACCATAACAAGTGGAAGACACATAGGCCCTCATTCGGACCTTTCAGGTTACCGTTCCGCGGTCGAAAGACCGCGGCGGTAATTCTGACTTTCCCGCTGGGCTGGCGGGCGGCCGCCTTCAGGCCGCCCGCCAGCCCAGCGGGAAAGAGGCTTCCACGATGAAGCCGGCTCGGAATCGAGCCGGCGGAGTGGAAGCTGTGCGACGGGTGCAGTTGCACCCGTCGCGTATTTCACTGTCTGCGCAGCAGACAGTGAAATACATTTAGGGGCCCTCTTACGGGGGCCCCGCGACCCCCCCTACCGCCATCCGGTTCCCGGCGGGAGAACCGCCGGGAACTGGATGGCGGTAGGGGGGGTCGGAATCCCCTCGGCGGCGCAGCTAGCTGCGCCGCCTTGGAGGATTCCAATGGGCGGCGGTACACTGGCGGGAGCCCGCCAGTGTTGCCGGTCCGACCGCGGCTTTACCGCCGCGGTCGGAATGCCCATTGGAGCACCGCCGGCCTGTCGGCGGTGCTCCCGCGGTCCTCCAACCCGGCGGTCATGGACCGCCAGGGTTGGAATGACCACCATAGTGAGAATTTCTAAATTTGTCTTGGGGTCCCTTATGGGAAAACACTGCTTCAAGCGGATTTGTTATTTCCTCTTGTTTGGTGGGTGCTAGAAATCGTTTCTTAGTTGGCAGAGGTATACACCCTTGTCCAAGTAGTGAATACAATCCTAGTCAGGGTAAGTTACAAACAATCCAAATTATCATGTGCCCAACCTGTGGTAGCTTGGCACTGAGCAGTCAGGCTTAACTTGGAAGGCAATGTGTAAAATATTTGTGCAATAAATCATGCAATAACACAGTGAGAACACTACAAAAAGATACCACACAGGTTTAGAAAAATATAAGATATTTATCTGATTAAATTAAGGACAAAACAATCGAGATTTGAGAATCATAAGTTAAAATATCACTTTTGTAATGAAAGGAAGTCTTTATTTCTTAAAATCAACAACTATCTCTTGCAAGCACAAAGTACCTGGTTCGCATCAAAATTACACTCAAGAGACCGCAGAGGAGGTGATGCGTGGAAAAAAGGTAGGTGTGCGTCGGATTTCCGGACGCACGCGGACGATCTGTTGATTCTTTTTAACACGGAAAGGGCGTTGCGTTGAATTCCGGCACGCAGGCTTGAGTCCTTTTTGCGATGCGGGGTCTTATGACGCCCAGGGTTGATGCGTGGAAATCCTGGGCATGCTGAACGAAGTCAAAGATGCTGCGTTGACCCGGTGGGCGAAGCGTCCAAATTTCTGTTGCACAGCAGACGCTGCGTCGATTCCCCACGCAGGCAGTCGGGCTGCGTTGTTCTGGCTCGGCAATGCGTCGATCTGGTGGGCTGTTCGTCGAAGTTCCGGTTGCAACACTTGCTCTGCGTCGATCTCCACTTGGGGAGCCGGGCTGTGTCATTCCGGTTTGGCGATGCAGTGATTTTCTCACTGCTAGGCAGACAGTGGGTAGATTCCGGCAGGCTGAGCATCGTTTTTTGCCGCACCAAGAGTTTCTTTGCAGAGATTAAGGGGGTCACCGCCGCGGGTATTCTGGGTTTCCCGCTGGGCTGGCGGGCGACCGCCAGAAGGCCGCCCGCCAGCCCAGCGGGAAACACCCTTCCATGAGGATGCCGGCTCCGAATGGAAGGGGTGCGACGGGTGCATGGCAGACACTGAAAATCTTTGTGGGGCCCTGTTACGGGGGCCCCTGCAGTGCCCATGCCATTGGCATGGGCACTGCAGGGGCCCCCAGGGGCCCCACAACCCCCCATACCGCCATTCTGTTCCTGGCGGCCAAAACCGCCAGGAACAGGATGGCGGTCGGAATCCCCATGGAGGATTCCCCAGGGCAGCGGGAAACCGGCGGTACACCGCCGGTTTTCCGTTTCTGACCGCGGCTGTACCGCCGCGGTCAGAATGCCCATGGGAGCACCGCCAGCCTGTTGGCGGTGCTCCCGCGGTCGTTGGCCCTGGCGGATTTTACCGCCAGGGTCAGAATGACCCCCTAAGTCTTTTTGGTCCAGATACTTCAGACACAGGAGGCAATCTCAATTCAAGCCCTTGAAGAGCACTTCTCAGCAGAGCCAGAGGCCAGCAAGGCAGCAGTCCTTTACAGCAAAGCAGTCAAGGTGAGTCCTTTGGGCAGTCGGGCAGCTTCTCTTGGAAGGTTGCAGGTTCTGGTGCAGTGTGTCTGTCCCAGGAAGTGTCTGAGTTGGTAGGGTCAGGGACCCAGTTTATACACCCAAAATTACCTTTGAAGTGTGGGAGACTTCAAAGAGTGGTTTTGAAGTGCACAAGGTCCCCTTTCAGTACAACCCTGTGTCTCAGGGTCCCAGTAGGGAGTTTGTCAGTCCATTGTGTGAGGACAGGCCACTGTCCTTTGAAAGGTAAGTGTCAGGCCCATCACCCTTCCAACCCAGGAAAACCCATTCAGTAGGCAGATATGTGCAGGAGTGACTGAGCATCCTGTGTTTGTGGTTGTCTGGGTGAAATGTACAATGGAGCTGTCAACCAGCTCAGCCAGACGTGGATTGGAGACAGGCTTTAAAGCACAGAAGGATTTTAAGTGTTGAGAAATGCTCACTTTCTAAAAGTGGCATTTCTAAAATAGTAATATAAAATCCAGCCTCACCCTTCAGCAGGATTTTGTATTACCATTCTGGCCAAACTAAATATGACCTGTTTACCCCTTTCTAATCAGAATCTACCACTCAAACAGTATATGAGGGTAGCCCTAATGTTAGCCTATGAAAGAAGCAGGCCTCACAACAGTAGAAAACAAATTTAGGAGTTTTCCACTACCAGGTCATATAAAACACAAAGATATATGTCCTGCCTTTTACCTACGTAGCACCCTGCCATGTGGGTTATCCAGGGCCTATCTTAGGGGTGACTTATGTGTAGATAAAGTGGAGTTTCATGTTTGGCAAGTATTTGTAGATACCAAGTCGAAGTGGAAATTAAACTGCACAGACAGGTTTTGCAATGGCAGGCCTGAGACATGGTTAAGGGGCTACTTATGGGGGTGGCACAATCAGTGCTGCAGGCCCGCTAGTACTAGTAGCATTTAATTTACAGGCCCTGGGCACATGCAGTGCACTTTACTAGGGACTTACAAATAAATTAAATATGCCAAATGGGTATGAGCCAATGTCACCATGTTTTAAGGGAGAGAGGTCATGCACTTTAGCACTGGTAGACAGTGGTAAAGTGCACTGAGTCGTAAAACCAGCAAAAACAGTGTCTAAAAGTGGAGGGAGGCAGGCAAAAAGTTGGGGGTGACCACCCTAAGGATGTCAGGTCTAACAGTGGGTATTCTACCCATAATTACATTACTAAATGGACTAATAGCAGCTAACTGTGGTTGCCCTGCTTAAAGAAGCCTTGGTGGGGCAGTAGGCAATGTACGCATAACAAACTGCATTAGACATTTATATAGTCTAAATAGGTTGTTAAGAAGTGCAAGTGTTTCAACCTGATTTAATGCTCCTGCAATTGGATATGGTGTACAGCCAGCCAGTTCTGGCCATGTTGCCCCCCTCATTACTGAGAGGACATAGTCTTACATGGCTAAATGTATGTGAAAGGGTGCATTGGAACCAATTTTGATGTTCCTGTTATGTTAATGCTATTTCTAAATATTCTTAAGGTCTTAAGGTCTATAAGCAGCAGTTTGTGTGTAAAATGTCTGTGCACTGGTATCAACTGCAGAAAAATTAACCCAGCAATAAAAAACCTTCAGTTCAATATGCTTTGTGTGCCTAAACCAGGAAGGTAACATCTCCATGCCCTTGGCGAGCTCTTGTGCAAGTAAATGTGCAGTTACTGCCTGTCTAGAATTACCAGAAACATTCACTGGTTGCGCCATATTTAACAAATTGAATTCAAAGAAAGGAAACACTTTAGTAAGGAAACCCTTTTAAAACATTGAAGTCTGAACAGCCTACAGGCCTAAATAGGTGCTTCCTGTTAAGCTGAGAAGGATGAATCCTTTGAGCCACTGACGTGTCTGTGCTCAGGTGAAAAAGGAGCCTTGGGCACACATAGGAAAAACTACTCAGTAGAGTCATTCAAAAAGTACCTGACCTAAAACATTGGTAGCGCCATGCTACATGGTTCTTACAAATTTAGTAGGACTGTGTATATGACAGAAAGAACTTCACAATAGAGACTGGGGTCCTCATTATGAGTTTGGCGGTTGGACAAGCCGACTTACAAACTCATGGGGAGGATGCTGCCATCATGTTGGCAGTGCCCATCCTGCTTATCATATTACAATGTTCTCGCCAGGCTGACCGACAGGAACATTTTATTACGACAATCCCACCAAGTGCTACAGTATTAGTCTCGGCTCCCTGAGACCAATACCGCAGCACAACAGCACCCTAGGAATGCGCACTGGTTGCACAGATGACAGTGCGCATTCCTTGGGTGCTGGGCAGGAGGGCCCCTGCACTGGCTTTCCACCAGCCTGCTCGTGGTGGTGTCCCCTCTATGAACAGGGTGGTGGAAAGTTGAGTTGTAATCAGCACGGCGGTGTTGAGTGCAGCGCTACTGTGTCTGACCACAACTCAGACCAATGTCATGCTGCCAGGAACCAAGTTGTAATGTGGCTGTCAGAACGCCTGGCGTGAGGCGGTCCGACTGTCACCAAGAATCTAGCAGTCACTGGACTGCCAGACTCGTAATGAGGCTCTTAGTCTACACATATCAGCATTAAATGTTGGTTTGTTTTGGCTAGCTCACACTACCACATCTAAACCAGATCTAAACCTTTTGTTTTGTCATTCTGGCGTGCCCACGGTAGACACAAGAAAGATACACATATGAATTTCAGAAAATTTATTAAAATTATTGTATTCTTGCAACAAAAAAAAATAAGCATGAGCTGCGATTGTTAGAAAGATGGGACATGTTACTCTCATCAGCATTATTAGAATGGTGAAAAATACAAACAATACAACCATGTTAATTGTTACTAACTTCTATCTGTTACTAATACTATACTAGAGACACCACATCGGGAGTATCTTCTGCCAGATCAATTGGGATAGTCTAACACCTAAACCTCGGTCTTAGATGTCAGTACGCCGGCTATCTTCCTTCGCAGGAGGAAGGTCGGGTCAGCAGGGCTGCATCTCAGTCACAGTTCATAAGGGTTCCATGATAATCCAGCATGAAGTGCTCCTCTCTCCAAGCATACCATGGATGCTGTTTAATCAAACAAACACTATCCTTATTGCACTGTGACAGAGGCGCAGAACTGCTACTTTGGTTTGTCTAGTATAAATGGGTTCTGTCCTAATGAGCAAACAGAAAAACAAAACAAGGGCATTGCATTCAAATTGTTCGATCATAGAGCTAAACGCGCAGACTACAGGGCAACAATGGCTCCTAAGAATAAATGTGTATGCAGCATATTCTTGTGTTAGTGAAAAATATGTAAAGAGTATCCACTGGGAAAAGATGTCAAGCTAAAATAAAATCTGCAATGGAGACCTAGCGTGGGCCGTCAATACCCCAAGCACCTTGAAGATTCCTGCTGATCAGGGCACACTGCCCATGGATGCCGCAAGAGGAGAGGGCCCCCCAAAGGTACTGTTGTCTTGGCCTGGGGCAAGCTCAGTGTCCAGCTCTGAGATCGATGCCTGGTGATGTCACTGCTACTCAAACTCCACATTGCTTTCTCACCCCTGAATAATGGGCTCTCAGAAGCAGCTGGCTTGGTATCTTGTTCTAGAGGAGGTCCACCTCTAATGCCCTAATATGTACTAAGTATTGGTTACGGAGTTTATGGGCGAAAGATGCTTCTAGGGTGGAAGAGTGGAGTGGGGCAATTAGGCACTTTCCATTTTAACTTGTTCTATTTTGTTGCGCCAGACTGTTTTCTTATACATAAACTAGCAAGCATTGCCACCTCAAAACTGACCCACACAGGGCCCAAGGTTCTCCAGGAGGGTTTCCATACCAAGTTTTCCTATTGCCCATATGGTCATATTTAATATCTTGTAATGTAAATGTCCTCCTTGATTGTATTATGTGCATGGCAGTGCTCTGCTTCGCCAAATTGCTCATACCAGCTATATTACTACTGCAAGAAACCCATCTGCTGGGCTCTAAATGCTCCTTTCTGTGCAGACTCAGCTATGATAGGGTGTTCCAATGCAGGCTTTGTTAGACTGTCCAAAGGAATGGTCATATTAATCCACAAGCATGTCCCCTTGGTAATCCTCCTCAATCCACATGCTCACTATGTGGGAATAGAGGGGAACCCTGGAGAGGAAACACTAACTTCTTCAGCATTTACCTACGACCCCAATTGCCTGTAAAGACTCTGAATTAGCTCACAGAGATGGTTGTGGGGCTGTTGTCCGAGGTAACGATCCTAAGCGGTGACTTCAATGCCACTCCAAACCCTGACATAGATGCATCAGGCCCACCTACCAAACACGGACTGGAAAAATCTAAACAGCTTGTGACATGAATGGACTCCCTGGGTTTGTGTGACACATGGAGGGCCTGGCATCTGGGTGGGAGGGCATACACACACGCACAACCCCGCTTCTGTTGAAACTCAATGAATGATAGACCTCCTCCTTCTACCTGCCACTGATATAACATGCACAGCAGCAATGATAATCCTCCCCAGAGGGAGTTCTGATCACTCACATGTCATTCTTCGGGTCAAGGTCCCTATGTACCCCAAGCAATTGATGTGGCGCCTCAACACCTAGTTCCTGGTAGATGGAAGTTCGCAGATTATTTAGCAATGAAGCTCCACTCCTATTTGGAGATAAACAATGGCTCAGTAGCCTCAGCAGGCAGATTTCGTCTTGAATAATATTGTGAATTCAGGGACATTGATGCCGCACATCTGCTCACAGTCTATATTAAAGCAACCATTAGACCTCGACTTAGTTACCATTGTGGTACTGACTAAAGAAGGGCCCCCAACAGAGAGCTGTGCCTCATACCACCCCATTTCCCTGACAAATCGATGTAAGAAATTGGGTTACTGGTTGAGAGGAGTGAAAACCCTTTTCAAGCAGCAAACAAAATATATCTCAGGGTGAAAGCACAAGCAAACCCTGAATTAACCTGTGATCAACTCTTGAGCAACCTGGCATTCAGACTTAACTCGGAGGCAATGTGTAAAGTATTTGTGCAACACTTCAAACAGTATCACAGTGAAAACATGCCACAAAAGGAGTCCACAACAAAAGTAGAAATATAGTGTATTTTTTAATAAATAAAAGAAATTAAAAAAAATCCAATCAATAGAACTGGAGATATTCAATTAAAAAAACTTTAGTGGAAATAACGCCAAGATCATAAAGCACCAACTGTGGATATCTTTTTGTGCCAGACCGGAACAAAGTCACAAGTTCAGGCTGATCAAGATGGAGCGTGAGTGGGCTACAGGGACTCAGTTAGGCCCGCTGAACAGAGTACCTTAATTCATGGTTTGCAAAGCTTTGCGAAGATCCGTGAAGATGCACCATTCAGCTGAAGCAATGAATCAGTTCTGATATTTGGCAAGACTGCAGTGCGAGGACTTGCGTCGTCATCGAGGAATCTGTTGACCAGGACTTGCGATGCAAAGTTGAGGATTCGCCGAGAAATTGGGGTGACGAGTCTGTTCCAAGGAGGTGCATAGCTGATTCCTGTGTTGTCCTCGATGCTGGCATCAATAAGGGATACGAGGGCCTTGACTGAGAATGCATCACGCAGCAGTGGTTCAGAAGCAGCGACGGGCTGGAATGTGGGACTCTGCGGTGTTCCGCTCCACGCAGTAGCAGAGATGTGTCGGTTCTGCTCGGGGTTGTGCATGCAGCAGAGGAAATACATTGGTTCAGCTGGATTAACAGAAGCTGGCAGACCACCTTAGGCCCACTCCCAAGGGTCCAGGACTAGGGTGGCACCACTTGGCACAATAGTCTCCCAGATGGCAGAGTCCAGGTGCTTGGTCAAGGTTATTGGAGACTTCTGTCCCTGACGGTCAAGTCAGGAGGCCAGCCAACTAGCACTTCTAGTCACTCTGGGGTTCTAAATTCAAGAGATGCTGGTTCAGTCCTTCTACCCAGGCAAAAGGGCAGCCCATCAGTACAGCAAGGCAGTAGTCCAGCAGGACAGCAGTCAAGAAGAGTAGCAGTCCTTCGGCAGCACAGCAGTCGTTCTATCCAAAGGTCCAGAAGTGTACTGAAGAGTTGGTGTCTGTGGTCCAGTATTTATAGGCACTCGTGCCTTTGAAGTGGCAGAAAAGCTTTTTGAGATTTTCCTTTGAAGCCCCCAGGCATACTGCCTTCCTTGTCCTGGCTCCAGACTACCTACAGGGGGTAATGCAGTTATTTCTGGGGAGGCAGGACACAGCCTATTCAAGTTTAAATAGGGCCGGACCTAGCTCTGACCTCCCATACTTCCAGGGACAGCAATCCAGGTACACATAAGCTGTTTACTGTGGGTGGCTGTCAAGGAGGAATACACAAAGCCCAACTCTCAGCTATACCCAATCATGTGACCTGAGACAGACTATAAAGGCTCTAAGTGTCTATGGTAGGAAAAAGCGCAAAGTGGCAAAAGTGGCATTTTCAAAATTGTAATTTAAAATCTGACTTCACCAGAATTTAGGATGTTTCATTACAATTCCAAAGGCACCAAACATGAACTGATTAACAGCCCTCATTTAGAAATTTCTGCATATTAAACGTAATACCGTAACTCTAGCATCAGCCTATGGGAGACATAGGCCTTGCAATAATGAAAAACAAATGTTAGAGTTTTTCACTACAAGGACATATAACATTTTAAATTACGTGCCCACTTCTGGGCTGCCAGGGCCCACCTTAGGGGTGACTTATATGTATTAAAATGAAGGTTTGAGCTTACAAAAGGGTTATTTTGCCATGTTCAACTGAAAGTTAAAAAATTTACACACAGGCTGCAGCAGCAGGCCTGAGATGTTTAACCCGTTCAGTGCCCAGGACGTAATGGTTACGTCCTGAGGCACAGTGCTGCTGTGCCCAGGACATAACCATTACGTCCTGTGCACAGAGCACAGAGGGAGCGCTAGCGCTCCCTCTGTGGGGTTCCTCCCCACCCCCCCAAGTCAGGGATGGAAGGGGAAGCCCTTCCCCTCCAACCCCCAACCCCACCAACCCCCCTGTGACGTCAGCGCGCAAGCGCGCGCTGATTAGTCACAGGGTCACCCCCATCACTCTGGAAGCTCTGCTTCCAGCGCGTTTGAAAGATAAATGCAAAGCATTTCTCTTTCAATCCCATGGGGGAGGCCCGGAGGGGCTTCAAAGGGAAGGAAATGTATTTCCTTCCCTTTGAAGTTTCTCACAGGGTTTCAAAAGCCAGATTGCTTGCAATCCGGCTTTTGAAACCCCACTAGACACCAGGGATTTTTTTTTTTTTTCTGAAACCGTCAAAAGGGAGCGACCCCTTGTAAAAAAAAAAAATGTAAATTAGCACTTGTATAGCGCACTACTCACCCGTCAGGGTCTCAAGGCGCTGTACTCATACCGCTATGGAACCCCTCCTGGCTTTTCCCTGTGAGGCGCCCACTCCTGAGCACCCCCAGGGTGAAGCCAGGCATCCAAGCGCTGTTGGGGCCGTTGTGGAGATTATGCAAGCTATTGCCCAAAGTTGCAGAGTGGGACCCATGAATTAGATTAGGCACCGAGGCGAGAATTATCTGGTCAAGGGGAATTGAGCCCAAGACCTGCTGAAGCGGGACTTGAACCCTGGTCTTGAGCCAGATCTCTGCTTCAGGGTCTGCCGCTCTAACCATTGAGCCACACTTCTCCACCAAGGCAGGGGTCACTCCCAGGGGCAAGGGTCACTCCCAGGGGGGCCATTTTTTGGGGCAGAAACCTCTAGGCACCAGGGATCATTTCTTTTTTTTTTCTTTTTGTTATGTTTTCTTTTTTTTTCAGGTAGGAAGCGACCCTTTAGGCAAGGGTCGCTCCCCTAAGGGGCAAATTATATTTAGGCCATTTCTGCCCCCCTTGGGGGCAGATTGGCCTATTTTGATGAGGCAGAAACCACTAGGCACCAGGGATTTTTTTTTGTTTTCTTTTTGCGCGGTCACGCAAGGGGAGCGACCTTGTAGGCAATGGTCGCTCCCCGGGTGGGGTGGGGGGGCAAATTTATTTTAGGCCATCTCTGCCTATTGGTATAGGGATTTTTTTTTGTTTGTTTGTTTTTTTAGAGATGGGGAGCGACCCATCAGGCAAGGGTCGCTCCCCTGGGGGGAAAATTGTATATAGGCCATTTCTGCCCCCCTTGGGGGCAGATTGGTCGATTTTAGGTCAATCTGGGCAGAAACCACTAGGCACCGGGGATTTGTTTTTTGCCGCCAATGTCACGCAGGGGGAGCGACCCTGTAGGCAAGGGTCGCTCCTGGTGGGGGGGTGGGGGTTGGGGATGCAAATTTATTTTAGGCCGATCTGCCCCCAGGGGGGGCAGAAACCTCTAGGCGCCAGGGCAAATTTTTTTTGTGTGTTTTTTTTTTTGTTTCTTTTTTTTTAGAGATGGGGAGCGACCCATCTGGCAAGGGTCGCTCCCCTGGGGGGAAAATTGTATTTAGACCATTTCTGCCCCCCCTGAGCCTATTATTAGGCCGATCTGGCCCCAGGGGGGAGCAGAAACCTCTAGGCGCCAGGGCAAAAAAAATTTGTGTTTTTTTTTTTTTTGTTTGTTTGTTTTTTAGAGATGGGGAGCGATCCATCAGGCAAGGGTCGCTCCCCTGCGGGGCAAATTGTATTTAGACCACTAGGCACCGGGGATTTGTTTTTTGGCGCCAATGTCACGTAGGGGGACCGACCCCGTAGGCAAGGTTCGCTCCCGGGCATGGAGGGCTTGGGGGGGGGTGGGGGGTAAAATGCATTTTAGGGCATTTCTGCCCCCCCTCCCCGGGCTGGCTGAGCTAGAGGCCAAAATCCACAGGTAGGCACTTGCAAAAAACACCTCTGTTTTCTGTGAAAAAATATGTTGTGTCCACGTTGTGTTTTGGGCCATTTCCTTTCGTGGGCGCTAGGCCTACCCACACAAGTGAGGTACCATTTTTATCGAGAGACTTAGGGGAACGCTGGGTGGAAGGAAATTTGTGGCTCCTCTCAGATTCCAGAACTTTCTGTCACGAAATGAGAGGGAAAAAGTGTTTTTTGGCCACATTTTGATGTTTGCAAAGGATTCTGGGTAACAGAACCTGGTAAGAGCCCCGCAAGTCACCCCATCTTGGATTCCCCTAGGTCTCTAGTTTTAAAAAATGCGCTGGTTTGCTAGGTTTCCCCAGGTGCCGGCTGAGCTAGAGGCCAAAATCCACAGGTAGGCACTGTTTTCTATGAAAAAATGTGATGTGTCCACGTTGTGTTTTGGGCCATTTCCTGTCGCGAGCGCTAGGCCTACCCACACAAGTGAGGTATCATTTTTATCGGGAGACTTGGGGGAACGCTGGGTGGAAGGAAATTTGTGGCTCCTCTCAGATTCCAGAACTTTCTGCCACAGAAATGTGAGGAACATGTGTTTTTTTAGCCAAATTTTGAGGTTTGCAAAGGATTCTGGGTAACAGAACCTGGTCCGAGCCACACAAGTCACCCCATCTTGGATTCCCCTAGGTCTCTAGTTTTCAGAAATGCACAGGTTTGGTAGGTTTCCCTAGATGCCGGCTGAGCTAGAGGCCAAAATCTACAGGTAGGCACTTTGCAAAAAACACCTCTGTTTTCTTTCAAAAATTTGGATGTGTCTACTTTACGCTTTGGGGCGTTTCCTGTCGCGGGCGCTAGGCCTACCCACACAAGTGAGGTATCATTTTTATCAGGAGACTTGGGGGAACGCTGGGTGGAAGGAAATTTGTGGCTCCTCTCAGATTCCAGAACTTTCTGCCACAGAAATGTGAGGAACATGTGTTTTTTTAGCCAAATTTTGAGGTTTGCAAAGGATTCTGGGTAACAGAACCTGGTCCGAGCCACACAAGTCACCCCATCGTGGATTCCCCTAGGTCTCTAGTTTTCAGAAATGCACAGGTTTGGTAGGTTTCCCTAGGTGCCGGCTGAGCTCGAGGCCAAAATCTACAGGTAGGCACTTTGCAAAAACACCTCTGTTTTCTTTCAAAAATTTGGATGTGTCCACGTTGCGCTTTGGGGCGTTTCCTGTCGCGGGTGCTAGGCCTACCCACACAAGTGAGGTATCATTTTTATCGGGAGACTTGGGGGAACGCTGGGTGGAAGGAAATTTGTGGCTCCTCTCAGATTCCAGAACTTTCTGCCACAGAAATGTGAGGAACATGTGTTTTTTTTAGCCAAGTTTTGAGGTTTGCAAAGGATTCTGGGTAACAGAACCTGGTCCGAGTCACACAAGTCACCCCATCTTGGATTCCCCTAGGTCTCTAGTTTTCAGAAATGCACAGGTGTGGTAGGTTTCCCTAGGTGCCGGCTGAGCTAGAGGCCAAAATCTACAGGTAGGCACTTTGCAAAAAACACCTCTGTTTTCTTTCAAAAATTTGGATGTGTCCACGTTGCGCTTTGGGGCGTTTCCTGTCGCGGGTGCTAGGCCTACCCACACAAGTGAGGTATCATTTTTATCGGGAGACTTGGGGGAACGCTGGGTGGAAGGAAATTTGTGGCTCCTCTCAGATTCCAGAACTTTCTGCCACAGAAATGTGAGGAACATGTGTTTTTTTAGCCAAATTTTGAGGTTTGCAAAGGATTCTGGGTAACAGAACCTGGTCCGAGCCACACAAGTCACCCCATCTTGAATTCCCCTAGGTCTCTAGTTTTCAGAAATGCACAGGTTTGGTAGGTTTCCCTAGGTGCCGGCTGAAATAGAGGCCAAAATCTACAGGTAGGCACTTTGCAAAAAACACCTCTGTTTTCTTTCAAATATTTGGATGTGTCCATGTAGCGCTTTGGGGCGTTTCCTGTCGCGGGCGCTAGGCCTACCCACAGAAGTGAGGTATCATTTTTATCGGGAGACTTGGGGGAACGCTGGGTGGAAGGAAATTTGTGGCTCCTCTCAGATTCCAGAACTTTCTGCCACAGAAATGTGAGGAACATGTGTTTTTTTAGCCAAATTTTGAGGTTTGCAAAGGATTCTGGGTAACAGAACCTGGTCCGAGCCACACAAGTCACCCCATCTTGGATTCCGCTAGGTCTCTAGTTTTCAGAAATGCACAGGTTTGGTAGGTTTCCCTAGGTGCCTGCTGAGCTAGAGGCCAAAATCTACAGGTAGGCACTTTGCAAAAAACACCTCTGTTTTCTTTCAAAAATTTGGATGTGTCCACGTTGCGCTTTGGGGCGTTTCCTGTCGCGGGCGCTAGGCCTACCCACACAAGTGAGGTATCATTTTTATCGGGAGACTTGGGGGAATGCTGGGTGGAAAGAAATTTGTGGCTCCTCTCAGATTCCAAAACTTTCTGCCACAGAAATGTGAGAAACAAAGTGTTTTTTTAGCCAAATTGTGAGGTTTGCAAAGGATTCTGGGTAACAGAACCTGGTCCGAGCCACACAAGTCACCCCATCTTGAATTCCCCTAGGTCTCTAGTTTTCAGAAATGCACAGGTTTGGTAGGTTTCCCTAGGTGCCGGCTGAGCTAGAGGCCAAAATCTACAGGTAGGCACTTTGCAAAAAACACCTCTGTTTTCTTTCAAATATTTGGATGTGTCCATGTAGCGCTTTGGGGCGTTTCCTGTCGCGGGCGCTAGGCCTACCCACAGAAGTGAGGTATCATTTTTATCGGGAGACTTGGGGGAACGCTGGGTGGAAGGAAATTTGTGGCTCCTCTCAGATTCCAGAACTTTCTGCCACAGAAATGTGAGGAACATGTGTTTTTTTAGCCAAATTTTGAGGTTTGCAAAGGATTCTGGGTAACAGAACCTGGTCCGAGCCACACAAGTCACCCCATCTTGGATTCCGCTAGGTCTCTAGTTTTCAGAAATGCACAGGTTTGGTAGGTTTCCCTAGGTGCCTGCTGAGCTAGAGGCCAAAATCTACAGGTAGGCACTTTGCAAAAAACACCTCTGTTTTCTTTCAAAAATTTGGATGTGTCCACGTTGCGCTTTGGGGCGTTTCCTGTCGCGGGCGCTAGGCCTACCCACACAAGTGAGGTATCATTTTTATCGGGAGACTTGGGGGAATGCTGGGTGGAAAGAAATTTGTGGCTCCTCTCAGATTCCAAAACTTTCTGCCACAGAAATGTGAGGAACAAAGTGTTTTTTTAGCCAAATTGTGAGGTTTGCAAAGGATTCTGGGTAACAGAACCTGGTCCGAGCCACACAAGTCACCCCATCTTGAATTCCCCTAGGTCTCTAATTTTCAGAAATGCACAGGTTTGGTAGGTTTCCCTAGGTGCCGGCTGAGCTAGAGGCCAAAATCTACAGGTAGGCACTTTGCAAAAAACACCTCTGTTTTCTTTCAAATATTTGGATGTGTCCATGTAGCGCTTTGGGGCGTTTCCTGTCGCGGACGCTGGGCCTACCCACAGAAGTGAGGTATCATTTTTATCGGGAGACTTGGGGGAACGCTGGGTGGAAGGAAATTTGTGGCTCCTCTCAGATTCCAGAACTTTCTGCCACAGAAATGTGAGGAACATGTGTTTTTTTAGCCAAATTTTGAGGTTTGCAAAGGATTCAGGGTAACAGAACCTGGTCCGAGCCACACAAGTCACCCCATCTTGGATTCCCCTAGGTCTCTAGTTTTCAGAAATGCACAGGTTTGGTAGGTTTCCCTAGGTGCCTGCTGAGCTAGAGGCCAAAATCTACAGGTAGGCACTTTGCAAAAAACACCTCTGTTTTCTTTCAAAAATGTGGATGTGTCCACGTTGCGCTTTGGGGCGTTTCCTGTCGCGGGCGCTAGGCCTACCCACACAAGTGAGGTATCATTTTTATCGGGAGACTTGGGGGAATGCTGGGTGGAAGGAAATTTATGGCTCCTCTCAGATTCCAAAACTTTCTGCCACAGAAATGTGAGGAACAAAGTGTTTTTTTAGCCAAATTGTGAGGTTTGCAAAGGATTCTGGGTAACAGAACCTGGTCCGAGCCACACAAGTCACCCCATCTTGGATTCCCCTAGGTCTCTAGTTTTCAGAAATGCACAGGTTTGGTAGGTTTCCCTAGGTGCCGGCTGAGCTAGAGGCCAAAATCTACAGGTAGGCACTTTGCTAAAAACAGCTCTGTTTTCTGTGATGTGTCCACGTTGTGTTTTGGGGCATATCCTGTCGCGGGCGCTAGGCCTACCCACACAAGTGAGGTATCATTTTTATCGGGAGACTTGGGGGAACATAGAATAGCAAAACAAGTGTTATTGCCCCTTGTCTTTCTCTACATTTTTCCCTTCCAAATGTAAGACAGTGTGTAAAAAAGACATCTATTTGAGAAATGCCCTGTAATTCACATGCTACTATGGGCACCCCGGAATTCAGAGATGTGCAAATAACCACTGCTTCTCAACACCTTATCTTGTGCCCATTTTGGAAATACAAAGGTTTTCTTGATAGCTATTTTTTACTCTTTATATTTCAGCAAATGAATTGCTGTATACCCGGCATAGAATGAAAACCCACTGCAGGGTGCAGGTCATTTATTGGCTCTGGGTACCTAGAGTTCTTGATGAACCTACAAGCCCTATATATCCCCGCAACCAGAAGAGTCCAGCAGACGTAACAGTATATTGCTTTCGAAAATCTGACATTGCAGGAAAAAGTTACAGAGTAAAACGTAGAGAAAAATTGATGTTTTTTTCACCTCAATTTCAATATTTTTCTTTTTCAGTTGTTATTTTCTGTAGGAAACCCTTGTAGGATCTACACAAATTACCCCTTGCTGAATTCAGAATTTTGTCTACTTTTCAGAAACGTTGCGGTTTCTGGGATCCAGCGTTGGTTTCATGCCCATTTCTGTCACTGACTGGAAGGAGGCTGAAAGCACAAAAAATCGTAAAAATCGGGTATGTCTCAGTAAAATGCCTAAATTGTGTTGAAAAATTGGGTTTTCGGATTCAAGTCTGCCTGTTCCTGAAAGCTGGGCAGCTGGTGATTTTAGCATCGCAAACCCTTTGTTGATGCCCTTTTTAGGGGAAAAACCACAAGCCTTCTTCTGCAGCCCCTTTTTCCCATTTTTTTGAAAAAACGAAATTCTCACTGTATTTTGGCTAATTTCTTGGCCTCCTTCTGGGGAACCCACAAAGTCTGGGTACCTCTAGAATCCCTAGGATGTTGGGAAAAAAAGGACGCAAATTTGGCGTGGGTAGCTTATGTGAACAAAAAGTTATGAGGGCCTAAGCGCGAACTGCTCCAAATAGCCAAAAAAAGGCTCGGCACAGGAGGAGGAAAAGGCCTGGCAGCGAAGGGGTTAAAGGGAGCTACTTAAGTGGGTGGCCAATAAGTGCTGCAGGCTCACTCGCAGCATTAAATCTACAGGCCCTAGGTACATGCAGTGCCACATTACCCTGGTCTTGTAAGTAAATTAAATATGAAAACTGGGGATAAGACAATAGTACTATGTTTTAAGGAGTGAGTATATGCACTTATGCACTGGTTAGCAGTGCTAAACTGCACAGAGTCCTAAAGCCAGCAAAAAACAAATTAAAATGTTTAGGGGTGACCTTGCAGAGAGGGCCAAGTCCAACAATACTGAACTTAACATTTTAGCTAAAACGCTGGCTAACATGCCCCAAAGGGTCCCGGACATCCTAATAAACCTTGACCAAAGTGGCTTTATGCCCAATCATGGCACCGTCGCTGTATCAGGTGAGTTCACACTACCTTAGCCCAATTTCAGGTTATACCTGACCCTACTACTCATAGACTTTAAGGAAGCCTTCGATGCGGTTGACTGAAGCTACCTGGACCAAGTCCTCCAGGGTATGGGATTCCATGCCACATACTGGAAATATGTTAAATTCTTATAATGGGAGCCACTGATACACGTTTATAAAAACAGGGTGCTATCACACTCATTCTGATTCGGTGCGGGCCAGGCAGGGTGGCCTGTTATCCACCACCTCCACTTTGCCTTGGTCATTGAGTACTTAGAAAGAATGTTGTGTAGTGGTGCAAAGATATGGGGATGGAGCTGGGGTGGGGGAGTTGGAAGACAGGAACACACTCTATGCAGACAGTGTTATCTCTTCCTCACAGACCCTAAGATGTCCTGTCCTCATGTCCTAAAGAACCTGAAGCTATTTATAGAAGTGTCTGATCTCCGCACCAATTGGAGCAAATCGTTTCTGGTCCCACTGAAAGAGGAGCACGCCACAATCACCTGGAAGGTAAACATCTGCATCCGCCGCCTTAGTTTTAAATACTTAGGCGTTCACATATCGACTATGCCAGAACTAATCCATAGTCTCAACTTTACCCCGTCCTAAATAAAATTACAACCGATCTACATAATTGGAAAAAAATACCTTTAAACATAATGGGATGAGTAGTACTCATCAGAATGATGGTGTTTACTTGTTCCCTGTATGTGCTGCAGAACTTCCCTCTCTCCATTTGAAACTTCTGGCTCATGGGCATTACAGCTTTGATCAGATCTTTCATGTGGAGAGGTCTGCCCCCATGTGATAAATGCTGGAGGTTGGTTTATGATGGAGGGCTAGACGCAGGGGACATCTGGATGTACTACTGGGTATCTCAGCTCCTCATTATTAACAAATTATTGAATGGGTATCCAGCATACCAACTAGAATAAGCCTTGTTGTGATTGGACAATGTTCTTGGCATTTAATACGGTCAGCCTGCTGCTTCTCATTTAATGGAGGCTACGGAAGTGGCATTCCTTACCCAGTGGCCACATCTGTTATACAGGATGGGATAAACAGCTAACAGACCAAACCCCTCTATGGAGTGATGAGTGATAGCGTCACACAGCTCAATAGGAAGGATTTATGAAATGGGACAAAATTGTGATCACCGTACTGGGGAATGTTTGGAGCAGAACACACATGAAATCATTCCAAGATCTATAACTTCAGTACAAACTGTTGCACACTCGATTCCACAAATATTTACATCTCAGACATGCACTAGTGGGGTCTCAGATGGAACTTATGAGCTTACCGGAATTTAGCTCGATGGAAGCGAAGTTGATGATGGGCCACTTCAGCTGAGACGACACCTCCTAGATTTACTGCTCTCAGGTCTGTAATGCCCCTGACATCCTTGAGAATCTCAGACATAAGAAGGAATGGCAGATGGGTCCCCCTGGAGGATACAAATGTAGACAAGCCTGCATGGCTCCCAGAGAAATTGCTATATCTGCGGGCTTGCGCCTGATCCAGCTGCACTAGTTGCATATGTCCTACATTACACTGCAGCGTCTCTGGCATGCAAGTATACTCCTTGAGCCTAGCTGTATGCGATGCTAGTTCCTAGAGGCCAATTATTTTCACATGATGTGGCTATGTTACAGCATGATGAAATATTGGGAATCAATTGCCAAAACTCTCAACCAGCAGTAGAAAGGCCTCTTGAGTTATCGCCCAAAGTGGCCTTACAGAGTCTCCTGGAGGATGTGGGGGTATCTCCGGGGAGCTAGACAAATGTGGGCATGCAACAATTGTAGCTAAATGGTACATTGTGTGCTAGTGGAAATCTCCGAACCTGCCAACACTTTCTGAATGGACACTTGAGATGGACTGCTATATCACCAGAGGCTGTCCCCAGAAATATTGTAAGATGTGGGACAAATGGTGGGGACACTATGGACTTACAAACACACCCGCAGATACAACTACAAACATCAAGGGCTCAATGCTGGCCAGTTGAGCAGTAGGGTGTGTGAGGGATGCAATGTTATTTCATCATATCAATATGCTCTTTTATTGTAAAACCCATAAAATGTGATTAAAATATAAATCTATAGTAATAATTCATTTGGCATCTATAATCAGAGTCAACATTTCTGATATTTTAAGGGGAGGACGCCTGTCCACAATAATAATATTATTTAAATAACACAGTCAATAGAGTCGGATTTTCCTGTTGCTACTTCTGGCTACAACCACTGAAGAAATCCACTCCAATGCCTACAACACAGTTTCAATTATACCCCCAAGAACAAGACCAAAAGGACAAAAAAAAACAATAAATAGAACTTTTGATATGAATTTATAAAGAATAAACTGAAATGTAGTACTTCGAATCACAAAGCACCAACTGAAGCTATCTGGTAGCGCTAGATCAGGTCAAATCTGAAAGTTCAGGCTGACCATGATGGAGAGTTGGTCAGATACAGGGACCAGCTTTGGCCCAATGAAAAAGTACCCTATTTGCGAGAACGTTGAGGAATATGCAAGGAGCAGAGGATTATTGGGATGCAAGCAATGAGTTTGAGATAGAGGTGATGCGCCGTGTAGTCTGCAATGCATTGTACTCACTCTTTGAAGCGGAGGCAATGAGTCGGTGTCAGTGGAGATGCACCGTTCCAAGTGACGCAACAGAATTTCTGCAGGGATTCTGGTTGGAAGAGCACTTTATACCCACTACGAAGGGCCCAAGACTGAATTGGCACCACTTGGCAGGGCAAGACTCAAGATGGAGGAGTCCAGGTGCTGTTGCAGAAGAGCAGAAGTCTTTTGTGTCCCTGTGACTTCAGAGCACGGGAGGCCAGTCAGATGGCCATTGGAGTCATCCTGCTTATTGGATTCAAGTGGTGTGGGACCAGTCCTTCTCACACAGGTAAGGAGGGTAGTAGGTGAAAACAGCGAGAAGTAGTACTGCCGGAGCAGCAGTCTAGCAGAGTGGCAATCCTTGTAGCAGCACAGCGGTCCTTCTTCCTGGCAAAGTATCTAGAGGTCCAGAAGTGTACTGAGTTGGTAGGGTCAGAAGTCTAGTTCTCCTACTCAGTGGTGCCTTTGAAGTGAGGGAGACTTCAAAGGAGGACTTTGACGTGCTCTGCGGTCCGCCTTTCCTACCCTGGCTCCAGACTTACTACAGGAGGGTTAAGCAGTCCTTTGTGTGGGGACAAGATACAGTCTATTCAGGTGTAAGTGTGAGGCTGTGTACATCTCCTCCCTCCCATCCCACCCAAGATGGCCCATTAGTCACACCTAAGTTCCCTTTGTGTGTGGTTGTCTAGAGAGAATGGACAAACCAGCTGCCACCCACCCCAGACGCGTATTGGAGACAGGCTGCAGGCACACAGGGCTAAGAGCAGGAAAATGCCAACTTTCTTAAAGTGCCATTTTCAAAATTGTAATGGCACTGGGCATTTTTACTTTCTGGACTCCCGGGGCCAGCAGGGGTTGCAATAGAAAGATTACCAATGTCATCATTGTGCCTGAAGGCACACTTCGGCGCAGGCGGGGTATCCTGCAACGCGGGACGCGCTGTTGCTGCGCAGGGCATCTTTACTTTCTGGACTCCCAGGACCAGCAGGGGCTGTGGTAGGAAGACCGCCAAAGTCATCATCGTGCCTTGAGGCACACTTAAAAGTGGGCCGGGTGTCCCACAGTGTAGATGCATCCGGGCGCGTGCCCTGGCGAAGACCAGGACTGTCTTTGCCCGCCATCAAACAGCAACAGCTGGGCCCACCTCCTTTTGTTGTCCTGGGAGCCCTGGTAGCTCACTTCAGTTCAGGATAAACCTGCTGATCAGCTTTTGATCTTTTTTTTACCTGCTGTCTTGTCTCCACTGTTAGTCTGGGAACCAGGGTGGCAGGATATTGTTTGTGCCCCCGCCCCCCCCAAAAGGTGCGTGTGGTAAAAGGAAACTGTAAAGGACGATGGAGAAACAAAAGCTGGGGGGCCCTAATGACTCTGCTTCAAGGCTCTCAACCGCTACTACCCTAGACTCTTTTCTAGCCCGCACCGTTGGCATGATCTCTTAGGAGATTGATTTAGTGGAGCGCAGGTTCTCTTCACAATTAGAGGATGTGCCGGAACACTTATGGACCCACAGGTGGCTTTTTCAGGGGAGAGTGCCACTCAAGTTCAGTTAAAGTCCGTTAGAGGATCTACTTCCCCCAATTGGACTTCTTTTGCTCAAAACCAGATACCAGATTGTAATTTACCTAATGTGCATAAAAACAGTGTCTGCCCACACCAAGCTAAGATAAAATGCCAGAATAAGCGACCAGGTAATACAAAGTGTCAGTCTCTTCCTGACTACAACTTGGCCCCCTCTGAGGGCACACCAGGTTTGGGGGACTAGGTCCTTTCCAACTGGGAGTGGCTTGCTATTAAGTTTAAAGCTCTTATTGCTCAAAGCCTGTTGCCATTGCTAGACAGACTGACCAGTCTAGCGTCTACTATTTTGGCCTTGTCTAATTCTATTTCTAACATCCATTCAGACAAGGATAGAGGTGGTATACCATCCACTAATTCTGCTACTAGAGAATTGAGTGTGGTTCCTGTTGCAAGTTGCGGTACCCCTTGTTTGGAGCCTCCTGACAATTTATTTGCCCCTCCACCTATAGTTGATCCCCAGGAAACTCCATCGGCAGGTACGCCTTCGGATGTGTTGGCTGAGGGGGCTCCCCGGACAGTTATGGGTTCATAAAGACCCCAGTGGTCAGTGTAATAATGGAGGTATTATCACCAACAGTCTCGCTGTACATGCCTCCACTATTAAGACATTGGCGGTTTGGCCAAAGCCAAACCGCCAACTTAACATACTGACTGCCACGGCGGTAACAACCGCCGGGCTGGAGAATACAGTCTCCAGCCCGGCGGCTGTCACTAGGCCGCCCATGGCATTTTGACCCCGCCCACCGCCATGGTTTCCGTGGTTTCTGTACCGCCAAGGAAACCATAGTGGTAGGCACTATCGGTGTCAGGGAGTTCCTTCCCTGGCACTGATAGGGGTCTCTCCTGCCCTCTCCCCATCCCCAGAGTCCTTCCCCACCCTCCACCTCCCACCCCCCCACATATACACACATACATACACACACGCATACACACATTCACCCATGCATGCATACATTCATACACACTCACAGCAACACTCACGAACATACATCCAGGAACACACGCAATCACACGACACAACATGCAAGTACACACACACCCATTCATGCACAAACGTGCATTACACATGCATGCACGCATTCAAACAAAGTCACACACACCCCACAACAACCCCAAACCCCCCTCTCCTGTCGGAGCACCTGACTTACCTGCTTGCAGGGGGTCCTCCGGTAGGAGACGGGACGCGGTGTTTCTGCCAGCAGCAGCGTCCGCCAGCAAAACACTGCCACACCGTATCATGGAACGTGATACGGTAGGCAGTGTTTTGCTAGCGTGGCGCTGCTGCTGGCAGCAGCGCCACCTTACCGCCGTCCACCACCATGACCACCGCCGGAATTCCACCAGCCTTCTGGTGGAATTCCAGCTACGGTCATAATTCCATGGACGGTCGGTAGCCACGGCGACGGTATGTTGGCGGCTGTCGCAGTGGCGGTAGGCGGCATTTGCCACCAATGTCATAATGAGGGCCAGAGTCTGTAATCTGTAAGGAACAAGGGCCTTTGGATGCCTCGAATGTGCATTCCAATGGAGGGTACCGTGTGGAGTGACAGAAAAGGACAGGGATGGGGAAGGAGTTACTTACTTTAAACCTGCTTACGGATTGTGCCCCCTATGTAGCAATCTTTACGGGGTCCATTGTGGTCCAGATGATAGCAGGGAATCTCTCACCCAACTAAAGAATAAGGTTTGACACTGGCTGTGCCAATAAATGGATTTTATAATAAGGGAATATGGAGATATTTTGCATGTAAGAAGGGTGGGTTGGGTGGTCCCAACAAAGAAGGGCTTGGGTGAGCCCACAGTGGAGTGAAGAAGATTATAGCTGGGGACTGTATAATTATAAACTGTAAAGCACCCTTACTTGCTAGACGCCTTGTTTGCAGTTGCAGAGTGCTCCCAAATAGAGGTTTGTGAGTTGGAATCTATCCTTTTGACTATTTATATAGGCATTTGTGTCCCAGGCCTCAAGTTAGAGATTCTGTGAGTGTGCAGCATTTAGAGTGCTCCCAGGTGGCTCTTTCCAATAGATTCCTCCCTTGGTCAACTCCTGATATGATTGATTTACTACAGGCCCCTGAGGGTGAGTCCCCTGAATTTATAGGGAGAGGGTCCTTATCCCTCTGCGGTGGATGATGGAGGCTGGGCCAGAGCAAACTTCGGACTCATCTTTGAAGATTCTATGCTGGAATATAGTGGGGGTAAGGTCTAAATGTCAGGACCTACAATGGCTAAACATGGTCACAAACTTTGATGTCGTTATGCTGCAAGAGACCTGGAGCCAAGGAAGGTTTACATGGGAGGGCTATGAATGCTATCATATCACAGCAACACCTGCTTTTGGGGGCCGAGCTCGTGGGGGCTTGGCAGTAATGGCTCGCATTGCTACTAATCGTCAAATTATTCCCATCCCTTTTAATCAAACTGGGATCCAGATTCTCTGGGTGGTAGTTACCAGGGAGTTTCATTTTCATAGTAAATTTTTATAACTCAGTTAAGGATCCTGGCTGCCAGATTTGGGCTGTTTTTCAAGTTTTATCAGTTTTATCAGGCCAGATCACTTAGCCTACTGAAGTGTTTTACATTTATTTTAGGAGGAATTTTTTATGCAAAGTTGGGTTCGAATAAAATTTCCAGTAACGCGTTTTTGGGGTAAGAGTTGCCTTTATGCTCCTTATCGTCTAATCATAGGGGGAGAAAGCTATTGAAGTCCCTTGGGGAGGCAGGGCTATATAATTTGGTCTCCAATGGGTCTGATTCTCTGACCCAACTTGCTACCTTTCTACCTTTGTTTGCATGGGGAGGGGGGTCTATTATTGACTACCTATTTGTTTCTTGGCCTTTAATAGGTATTGTCAGTCCGGGGCAAGTTCTTCAGTCATGTTATAGCGACCATAATCCCATTGCTGTACGACTGGCCCTTTCTTCTAGAAATAGCCCAAAAGGGGTACCGGGCCCGAGGGAACTGTTCTCATTGGATAAGATATTGAGGGTAAGGTGTCATAGTCTCCTGATTCTTAGAATGACTGAGTCAGTGGTTAAGTCCAACATAGCCATTATCTCTGAACCCTTACTCTTGGTTGATCCATTACCCTCACTAGTGTTGCTGCTTTTTGTGACCTAAATGTTTCAGTAAACAACATAATGAGGGAAATGTCTGGTGGGAGGAGACCTATGCATATGGGTTGGTTTTACAGGTCCTGTAGGCTGACTAATAGGCAACTTCAGCAGGCTTTAAATTCTAACCCCAGTAATCAGGCGGAAATCATAACAGCAAGGAAGGCATACAAGGAGGCTATCCCGGCAAGGAAATTTGAATTAAAAGAAGTTTCTTTAGAGCAATTAATATCGACCTGTAAACTGGGGAATTATAGGGGCTTTTGGTGTATTGTCAACAGGAAGCAGCTGGGTATGGCAGCGCCCATAGACATTGGTTCCTCTATTTCTCCGGAGAGGTGGGTATCCCATTTTCGGGGGGGTCTATGCGCTAAATTAGGTAGTGTTAGGACACAATGAAGTGGATCTTTGGACATCAGTTTTGATGTTTCAGAACTACGGGCTGCTATTTTAGCTGGCCCTTAGAACAAAGCACCTGGTCACAATGGGATACGCATGGACCTTTATAGAGGGGAGGTTACTACTTGGGCCCGGTTGTTCACTAATGTTTTTTTAATTGGGGCTGTACAGGTGGGAATCCCCAATTCATGGAAAACTGCGATGATTGTTTCTGTTTTTAAAAAGGGGGATCGTCAAGACCCTGGGTGCTACCACCCAATTTCTTCACTAAATTCTTTTGTAAAGATATTGGGGTGCGTTGTCCTGCACCAACTGGAGGGGTGGGTTATTGCCAAAAACATTTTGTGCCCAGTTCAGTTTGGTTTCAGAGAAGGGAAGGGCACCATGGAGCAGTGTCTGAACTTGAACTTATTGATTGGCTCCATTTTTTTTGCCCTTCATGTACCGCACTAGCGCCTTTGACATTGTAGTTAGGTCCAAGCTTTGGCACAATCTTGTAGCCCCTGGGATGCCTACTCCCCTGGTTGACCTCCTAAAAGCTTTACATATGGAGGCTAATGCCTATGTCTGGTATGGAGTGAATGTACTGAGCCATTTAATCTCCCATGTGGGGTCAGGCAGGGTTGCAGACTTCAGACCGCCAGCCTCGCAATGGCAGTCAGGACCACCGCTGCTGTGGTGGTCCAACCGCCACATAAAGATCCTGGCAGACAGACCGACAGGGTATCGGCAGCACTGCCAGGAACGGTGAACCCGACGGCCTGGCAGAGATCGTAATCGCTGCATGCAGTGCTGCCCTGCAGATTACAACCTCTCTCTCCGCCAGCCTTTTCATGGGCGTTTCACCACCATGAAAAGGCTAGCTGAGAACAGGCGCAGGGGGCCACAGAGAGCCCCTGCACTGCCTATGCACTTGGCATGGGCAGTGCAGTGCAGGGTTCCACCTACCCAGCACAGTCACAAAGTTCACTGTCTGCTGTACAGACAGTGAACATTGCGATTGTGCTGGGCAGGTGGACCACTGCGGGCTACAGCATTGATTACGGTCAGGAGACAATCCTGTAATCTGTTTCCTGCTAGGCAGGTAGGCAGAAACCGGAGTTTCCACCCACCGGCCTAGCGGGAAACTCCTAAAAGGTCGTAATTGCTGATCACCACTAAGGCGGCCGCCACCCTGTCAGGAGTTTGGCCGGAGGACATTCCCGTCCGCCAAACTCATAATGAGGACCTAAATCATTATTTGATTTAAATTGGGTTAGACTTCCCAAGAGTTAAGTCTAGCTTTGTTCCCTCTCTGTTGTATGCGGATGCCACAGTTTTACTAGCCTGTACTGCAAATGGCCTTAAAAGGTTGGTGGACTCATTTGTACATTTTGTGAATGAGTTGGGGTTAGATACAAACATTTATAAAACTCACTACATGCTGTGTGGGAAACCAAATGCAAAAATTAGACCCATTACAACCATTAACCGTGAGGCTATTAGAAGGGTGGCATCTTTCTAGGATTTCTGTGTTATTTTTGATCAGGGTGGCAATTGGTGGCCCTGTCTTCAAAATCAACGTACCCGCTATACTCAGGTGTGTGGCGCGTTGTTTAAATTTCCGCTCACTGTGGGGAGTAAACCAGTTTTGCCATTACTGCAGGTATATAGAATTTAGTGTCTTCTTGTGCTGATGCCTGGAGCCACAATCTGTGGCATAGGTAAGAGCAGGGCCATACAAATTGTGGCGAACCGGTTCTGTAAATGGCTTTTGGGGGTGGGCCCTTCAAGCCCGAAGCTCTTTGTTCACGAAGAACCGAGCTTGAATTTTGAGCTTGGTAGAGGACCAGGGGAAGTTAGCCCCACTGCTAGTACGGATCACTGTGTGGAGTGGGGATGCTACTGACCTGAACAGGGACATTATAGAAGATTGTTTGGGGTGTGAGTACGGGAAGACGATTCTCTGGCTAAGGTACATCTATTGTGTCACCCAGTCTTAGGCTGTCCAGAAATGTTCAATGAGCCACAGTGTATTGCTACAAGGGACAGAAAATCTGTCAATGAAGCTTTTTTGGCTCATGCAAGGGAAGTGCGGGAAATGATATTCTTGTAAAACCAAGTACTCGCCTTCTCTTGCTTTTAAAAATGATGGATGGCCCAGAGCCCTACCTTAGTTTTGTCAGGCGTCCCTGGGATAGATCGCACCTAACAGTGCTTCGGCTGGGCTCCATCCATACTCTCGTAGGTTTCCTACTGGTCAATATGATCCAAATATGATACAGGTGTGCACCTGTGACGGCTGTTCACCTCAGACTTTGGAGCACTTTTTCTGTAGTAATTATGAATTGTTAAGACACAGGTTTTTGGTACCAATCCTAAAGGCCAGGGGCTTTCTGCAGTTTAAGCCAGCCTTCCTGTTTTCACAATTGCTAAATTTTGAAGTGGAGGCTTTTGCAGTGCTTTCTTTTCTGAAGAGTGTGCTGGCTTGGCACACGGTCATGAATTGTTAATGTGTAGGATTTTATATGTTTTTATATTTAATAACGTGTTAGATTTTTATTGTGTTCTCATGTCTTTTAAGGATTATTATCTTATATTCAGATAAAGAAAGAAAGAAATTGTAACAATAAATCTGACTTTACCATTAACGAGGATTTGTTATTGCAATTCTGTAGGTACTAAACATGATACATCTATCCCATCACAATTAGGAATTACAGCTTATTAAATGTTATAAGGAATCCCTAAAGTTATTTTATGAGAGGGGTATGCCTCACAGTAGTGAAAAACTAATTTGAGAGTTTTTCACTATCAAGACAAGCAAAACGTACATCATTTTAATCAATCAATCAGTGCTTGTAAAGGACAACTACTCACCCGTTAAGGTCTCAAGGCACTGTGGGTCACCCAGGGCTGACCTTAGGGGTGACATACATTAAAAAAGGGGAGTTTAAAAGTTGGCAAGGGGTTTTAAATGCCAAGTTGACGTGGCAGAGTCACACTGCATTCAGGCTACAATGGCAGGCCTGGGAAATATTACAAAGTGCTTTTTAAGTAAGTGGCACACGCAGTGCTGCAGGCCCACTAATAGCATTTAATTTACAGGCCATGGGCACATGTAGTGAACTTTATTAGGGACTTATAAGTATATTAAATAAGCCAATTAGGTACAGACCAATCAAAATATGTTTTAGGAAGAAAGCACAAGCGCTTTAGCATTTGTTAGCAGTGGTAAGGTACACAGAGTACTAAGACCAACAAAAACGAACTCAGCAAAATTGGAGGCAAGCATGCAAAACCTATGGGGGAACCACTATAACGCTGTCAGGTCCAACAACGGTTTTTCGTTGAAAATCTGTGAGACTCCCCATTTTTCCAATGAAAACAGTAGGGAACTTTGTAAGCCTTATATTCCCAATGCTTTCACCATCAGCAACAATCATAACAGATTCTGGACTGTTCAGATTTAATGCCATAAAACGATTACCTTAATCATGCTAACCTAGAACAGACAAGCCCTTTTTAGCAACATAATGTTTGCCATCAGTTTTCCTATTTTTAAATTTGAAAACTAGTTGTCTCTATCCCAACATATCAATCCTCTCTCCCGTAAAGCCCTCAGGGTGAATATCAGATGTGTACAGTTTACTACCCAGCTTGTCAACAAATTCTCTTTTCCAGACTTCTTCACAGATGATAGTATATGGAAACCTTGACTCATCATAGATTTGTATCTTAGTACGAACAATATACATCAGGGATAAAGGTTTCTTTTTAAGATCTTCATCATTAATATTCAAAACAAAAGAATGTTTAAACTCCAAAATATTGTTATTGCCGACTTCTCCCCACTAGAACGACCTTCATCAACACATAAACCTTACTATTTGTCATCCTTCTACACACCTTATAAAAATGACCAACTAACCCACAAGATGTATGTCTGTTTTAGAGCCAGACATGATTTCCTGTAAGTCAGGTGTGATTTACTTTCAAAACTATAGCATCTAAGATTTTCCTTAGTAAGGTTGTTCACTTAAGGGTAGCTATTTGGAATTTGCTTGACTCTTTCCCTTTCAATTTACCCACTTGTTCTTTGTGAAAGTCTTTAGTTTACATTTTTATAGCTTTAGCACTTCTTCTATAAAACTCAGCCTTCCTCACAATTGCTAAATTCTCCTTATGTTCTGCACGAGCATTAATCCACAATCGTTCTTGGATTGTAGGATCCCTAATGTGCATCATACTTGATACATAATAATGACATCTTGTAAACCATCAAACTTACAACCCAAAGATAATTTCCTAAGCGCAGCTATGTACTCGTCAATGGTTTCATTTACTTCTTGCTTCCTCTGAAAAACTCTATACCTAACAATACCAATACATACAAAGGAGCAAAAAATGTCCAAAATTCATAATACCCTTATCAAACATATAAACGTCGCCACCTCCAGTATACTTGGGCAAGTGCTTGTAAACTTTTAGTCCTTCTGGTCCTACAGAATGAAAGAATATTCTTTACTTCTGTTCAGCAGTCGCTTTACCTTCCTCATTAATAGTTCCAAGGTAGTTTAGAAAGTAAGATTTCCATTTCACCCATTTCATGTGATAGGTGAAAGATGAACTAATGTGTTTCACAATCTTTGCTTGGGTGTGGTCTGTGAAATGAGATAATGGTATGAGGTCTGTTAGAATATTAACCAATTCATTCTTTTTTAGCTATCTGAGGTTTACCATACTTTGTACTTCGCAGGTTAAGAACTCTTGTGGTAAGTCCACTTTAGAGATTGTAAGAGAGCCTGATCTCTTTTATCTTGTCATTAAAGAAGTGGAGGAATTGTATTTGGTGTTAGCAATATGAAGAGATGTTAGAGAGGTGAATACATTTTTTACAGTGTTGAAATGTTTTCAAGGGTGGTTTTTAACTTTGATGACCTCTGAACTGAAGAAAGTAATGGGGAAGAGTGGGTCAATGAAATTGTAACCTGGATGACATTGCAGAGGTGAACTTGGTGTCAGCTGCATAGAGATTCATGACTTCTGCATCTTGGAACTAAGTGAATTCCGAAGAAGGGTTTACGACTTTCATATTTTCACCGACATCATAGGGTGAAATCGCTTTATACACACTTTTTAGCAAATAATTATGAGACCTTTTTGAATTATTTTTTATCACTTTGATGATGCTGGGTCCCCCGGGAGCAGGATGTGGGATTTGGCATGGTTTTCCTAACTGTAAGAGGAGGATGCAAGCAATCTAAATTATGTTATGAGGAAGTGTAGCTTCTTTGTTAAAGAGTCATAAGCAGCATGTTTTTGTGGTAATGTAGGAATGAGGGTTATTGGGCACATTATTTAGATGATGCCCTACTAATGTTACTGCCATTGATTTTAGGAGTTTTTGAAAGAGAGGGATAAAACCACTGTTTGGGTCTAATAAAGGTGCAAGGTACCACGTGTGGCTGTGCTGCATTCTCAGGGAGTGGATTTGAGTGGGGTGTGGATGGATGGAAGATTAACTGGAGGAGAGGTGTCTAGCAAATAAAGACCTCTGAGCAAACAGCGTTCATGAGCTGCATGATAGATTGTTAAAGGAGGCTTTTCATTCAGAATTTAGACAAGTTGAAACAGTCCTTATGTACATTCCAACTATCGAAAGTGGAATAGGGTAGAGGAGCTGGGTCGTACAAAGTTGGGATAATGAATGTCAAGAGAGTCTTAAGAGGAGTAACAAAAATGAAGTAATGGTGGAAGAGGAGGAGTTTGAACTAGGAAAAAAGGTTAAAAAGAGTATTCCGAGAATGGAGCAGAGTCTTGAATTGACAGGATATTATCAATCAAATGAATAATGATTTCCAATTCTTAAAAATGGACAACAGCATCTTCACACATATGAACACAACTAATACTACAGTTTCTTTCCATGAGGTATTCTTTTTCACTATAAGACATTCCGTTTGTTTTTGAAGGTTTCCTCCTAAAGGGAAGTGTGATGTGTAAGGAAGAGGAGGCCTGTGAAAGTCTCACTTTTCGGCCATAATGGTACTAGTGAGTGATAAACACTTCTGAAATTCTCTCATAACGAATTCTCTGTTTAAAACAGTTTGAGGGATTTTGAGATAAGCTAGGAGGGAAGAGAATTTTGGAAAGACATTGACCTCCTTTGACAGGGTTCTTAAAAGGAGAATTCTTAGAGTAATCTATTGTGAGATATGTGGGAGTCTAGTCGTTCAGGGAATTTTTGTAGTGAGATCTAAGTCTAGACTATGTGCTTCGGAGATGGTCTTTAACATCAGCTGTTACTCTCAGTGCAGTGCTATTTCTTCAACGGGTGCATCATTGTGGGAGGACAGCACTTGTGCAAAGGTCTGTCTGTACTGGAGACTGGGAATCACAGAAGGACAATACTTCTGTATAATCAGTATTTTCCTATGTGGTAGTGATTTCTAGGAGAGATGGACATCACTTTTATGGATCCTCTCATCTGGAGTGAATTCTTAGTTTCATTTTCCATGTGAGTGTTCATATCAGCCCAGGAACAAAATGTAGTATTCTCACGCTGTAATAAGAGGTTCATGTAGGAGTCATGAGATTTGTTAAACTGACATGTCCACACATGTTTTGTGAGGCATTCTAGAGGCAGGTAGTAAAAACAAAGCACTGCCCTGTTTCCCCAGCGTTTGCCACTCCTGCTTACGTCTTATGTGCGCTTCCATTGTTGAGGAGTGAGAGCACGCACCACTCAGGGAAGAGCCTTTCAGGGAAGCCACTGTCACATCTGCGGCACCCAAGCGGTATGTCAAGATGTCCTGCAGTCCACCAGAGCAACTCAATGTCAGTCACTTGTCCCGGAGTTTAGATCTCCCTCAATGGTCACACCAATCTCTCCTTCACCAGTTTTCTGCCACCAAGTCATCAAACCCCCCACAGGAAGCGATCCCCTGGAGGAGTAGGGGATTAGCAGGAAGGGAACTGATTGAGTACGTGGGATTCCTGTGAAATATTTGGTGCCACCTTACTTGTGATATCTAGCCAGAGGAACTCACATTATTACTGCATCAAGTCGGCCATGTTTTTATAGTACAGTTTTGAATCACTCCCCCAAAAAGTGCTTTAATCAATGTATTTGGTTAAACAGGTTTTTGAACATTCTTTGACAGAGTCCATTCCTGATAACATTTCTTTGAAGGAACAACCTCAATATCCCATTCAGTGATGCGTCTTGAACCAACATTTTACACTTAACATAATTTATTGAAAAATAAAACACTTGGGGCCAGATGTAGGAAAGCTTTAGCGACTCGCAAACGGCGAAAAACGCCGTTTGCGAGTCGCTAAAGCCCATTTGGTATGTAGAAATGCATTTTGCGAGTCGGAACCGACTCGCAAAATGCATTTCCGAGTCGCAAATAGGAAGGGGTGTTCCCTTCCTATTTGCGAGTCGCACTGGTATGCAATTCCATTTGCGACCGCTTTGGACTTGCAGTTACCATCCACTTGAAGTGGATGGCAACCCAGTCGCAAACGGGAAGGGGTCCCCATGTGACCCCGTCCCCTTTGTGTCTGGGCCAAAAAATTATTTTTCAGAGCAGGCAGTGGTCCAATGGACCACTACCTGCCCTGAAAAATACCGAAACAAAAGGTTTCGGTTTATTTTTCAAAGTGCAGCTCGTTTTCCTTTAAGGAAAACGGGTTGCACTTTGAAAAAAAAAACTGCTTTATTTAAAAGCAGTCACGCACATGGAGGTCTGCTGACTACAGCAGTCCTCCATCCCGTGAGTGCCCTGAATCGCTATGGGGTCGCAAATTGCGACCCACCTCATTAATATTAATGAGGTGGGTCTTTGTGACCCCATAGCGACTCGCAGAAGGTGTCTGAGACACCTTTCTGCATCCCAAATTGCGACTTGCAATTTGCGAGTCGCAGAGACCCGCAAATTACAAGTCGCAACTTGGGACTTTGCTACATCTGGCCCTTAGGGCCAGATGTAGGAAAGCTTTAGCGAAAAACGCCGTTTGCAAGTCGCTAAAGCCCATTTGGTATGTAGAAATGCATTTTGCGAATCGGAACCGACTCGCAAAATGCATTTCGGAGACGCAAATAGGAAGGGGTGGTCCCTTCCTATTTGCGAGTCGCACTGGTATGCAATTCTATTTGCGACCCCATAGCGACTCGCAGGAGGTGTCTGAGACACCTTTCTGCATCCCAAATTGCGACTTGTAATTTGCGAGTCGCAGGGACTCACAAATTGCAAGTCCCAATTTGGAACTTTGCTACATCTGGCCCTTGATGTAATAGCTTCTCCCCAAACAGCTGATTCATCTCCCATGCTTACTGACGCGATAAGGCTGGACATTTTTCAAATTCTGGGATACTCTGGTGACCCCTTTTGGAGGGGCCTATGCACAGGTGGCAGCTGCCAATTAGAGAGCACTAATGTGCGTTTGAAACAGAGTGGACTTCTTCTGTTCACACCAGTCACTGGCTGACCTTGTCGATATACCCTCTGCCTGTGTGAGGCTTAATCTGGTTGAATAACTTTTTCGTTCCATTGGATCTAACTTCATTAGTACTATAGTAATGGCCTTGAAACAAACATTGATAGATACAATGAACTCTTCACATTCTCAGCTGACCTTGCCGTTTCTTTGGTGCTGCATATAATGTTTACTAGTGAATAATAAGCAGACCAGCTGCAGTCATAGCTTGAAAGGCGGCCAATTGTATAATAGCTGGTCAAACGGAACTAAGTTTATCATGCCCAAATGTGACCTATAAGCTGAACGTTCATATACCCAGCATGACATCACTATAACTGTTAACACAACATAGCCCTCTCAATTGGGTAAACCAAAATCATCCAAAAGAAGAAGCTAACAGTGGTTCGAAATAGATTTTGCGAGTACGAAAAGGCAGGGGAACTGATCTGAATAGCGCTAAACAACAAATAAGAATTCCTCCCACAAAACACACAGCAAAGCCATAATTAGACTGAGGTACCACAGGACGGTCTTCCTGAATACGCTGAAGCAGGCATAACGCTCCACCCAACTAAATAACAGGGTCTGGCAAGCCACTACACACCTTAACGAATCATTAGGCAGCAGCGTGGTCTATTGTAACCTTGCCTAATACTATCATTGTTGAAAATGCAGCCTGAAATGAGTCCCATGCATATCCAAACTGCGGTCCCTTTCATGAACTTAAGGAAAAAAAAAAATTCAGGCAAATGTTGGAGTCTAGAGCCAAGGAATATCCCATCGAAAAAACGCAAATTATCTAAGACATCAGACTTCATAACACCTTCTGCAAAACTGACTGTTGAGTTAGTTTCAACAAGCTGTTGCAAATCTGTCTTTTCTCATTGTAATCTCTTTTGTTTACTATCACACAAGTTTACCAGTGCACTGAGAAAATGATTACAGTACTTACTTATTTCAAAACACGCACATAGGATAAAGCAGGTTCAGAAACTGTAAGTAAATATTTTCCAAACAGATGCCTTACAAAATGCACAGTGGCCAGGCAATCTCAAAAGAGGAACACACAAAACATGTTGAGTGGCACTTGCTTCATCTGTTTAGCCAATCATTAAACACTTAATCAGGTTGGATGCTGCGAGGTCTGAGGCGGATTTCTACTCAAACAGGTGAATCCTTTGGTGCTCAGAGATCTGCAAACTCCTATTCTGCATTCTAAAGTTTCTAAATTATTGCTGCCCATCGTTTGTCTCAGAAAGCCCAACTGAGAAAACAAAAAATATAACTATTATGCTGAGATTTGTCCAAGTAAAATTCCTAACTTGAACCAAGCTGGATGACCCCCCTCCCCCTTACCATGAGACAACACTGGCGCGAAACTTGCGCTTCTGTTTTGTGAATCCACAAACATTCTTTAGAACGTCCTCCCTTGTTGAAGCAGGACCTCATTTTCATTACTTTCTTTGGCCCCTCCTTGGTCGGTCCCCTGGATTCACCCGCTTCACCTTAAGTGTGAAGCAGGTCACACTTGTTTGCACTTTTGTTTCCTTTATTAAATCAGGTGCCTTTTACTCCTGGGTAAATTAGTCATTTATGAGTGTTCATTCTTTTGGGAACACGTTTTTCTTTTTTTAATGGACCCAGAGATATTCAAAAGGCAGATGGGGAGCTAATCTTATATGTGCATCTCTCTATGCCCCCAGCAGGCATGCCACTGTGGAATAGGCTTTTAAATACATGAAAGGGAAACCAAATTATATTGCTTTAATTTCTTTCCAAAACACAGACAATAGTTTTGGTTGGGGGTGTGAAGCACAGTGGCTTGAAGAACCCCAACAACCATTGTGTGGCTCGCCCTGTGCAATAGCCTTTATCATTACACTGACGTGTAGGTCACTAGGCTGAATTCTTCTCAAGGTGTATACCTCGCCTGGACAGGATGGATATATATATATATATATATATATATATATATATATATATATATATATATATATATATTTTTTTTAATATTAATTAGCAGTCGATATTTTTATATTTTGGCACTTGATATTTTGACTACGATATTCGAGTATCTCAATATTCTGTGGGTCCACCTTATTTAACGGAATAATTTTACATTACATGTTTAGATTTTTAATTGCCCAAAATGAAGTGTTATAAAAACTCGTATTTCAAAGGGACATTTGAAAAATTGGAATTATTTCAGGGTTGCATGTGAAATACAAATTTCATCAGCAAAATCACTGCCTCTAAACACTTTGCAGAGCTTACCATTGCCTTTGATACTAGGATTATGTGGCATGTAGGACCAAATTATGCAGCAAGGTTTCTTCAAGCACCAAAATGCAAATTTAGAAGTATAGACTCTGGTAGATTTATGCTCATTCATTTTCGTTGCATTTTTGTGAAACCTGCAAATTATGCAGTCATTTATTCAGCAAATGCATTTAGTCCATAATTAAGTGGTAAATGCTGCAGCCACAGAATCACAAATTCTCCGGCCCTAATATAGTTCATTTTGTTAATCAACTGTTTATTCCAAAAGGTAAACCTGAATATTCTAATCCCAACCACTAGCCATTGTTAAATCAAATTTGAGGAAAGCACTTTCTCCCAAGATAACTACCCCAAAACAAACGTAGTATAAAAATGTGTAACGTGTAACATGGATAATATGGCCGTATACTGTCACCTCGAGATTCTGGTGACATACAAACCACTCTGCCTTTAGCCTTGTAGTTTATGTCACCACCGGAACCCCTCAATGGCAATATTGGACCATAATACATGTTCATCCCCTAGGTATACTATATAACTTGAATCGTTTACCCTGTATGCACGCTATTACATGTTGGTCATGGAATTAAAAGCAAAGAAGCAAGTCAGAAATAGAGGTCACCATGGGGCATTGGAAAAACCAAAGTACTTGGACATCAGGTTTTAGCAGAAGACTGAGCAGTGTGCCAAGTCAACATCTTATGTGTTTCCTTTATAATGCATCCAGTCACCGGATTAATTCCCGAATGCTGCCGCTTCATTCTTCTTCCCCCAGTCTGCTTCAACGGCCATAATGATTCATGAACAACACTGGTATATTACAGATAACATCGAAAATAATGTCTCACAATGAAACAGTAGGAATGACAAAAGAAATAAAAGAGAACATGGTTAGATGGCATGCCAATTTATCACTCAGCTCCAGCCTGATGAGGGGGATCTTACTTCATGCAGCTCAGATGTATCATACGCAAAGACAAGTGTTGTGGTCTGTTTCTGTCCCAGATGCTCTCCTCCTTTTTTCCCAAAAAGGTTCCTTTTGCCCCTGACTGGGTGATGGTGCACATCTTACCTTCTTTATATACCCTCACCTGTCTTGGGCTATAACTTTGCATTCTGTTTACATTGTATGGTGCCATCTTAAAGAGAGTGTTTGTGCATGATGATCCACCGTCCGTGTGGCACTCTCAACCTCCCCTGTGCCTAACTGTAGGATTTCTCAATGAGAATGACCCCTACAGCCACCAACAATGCCTTCTCTTATGCTGCAGGCAGCCTCAGTGTTGGCTACGCCACCACAAGAAATATAGCAGGAGATCAATGTGTTACTTACAGTCCTCTTTCCTGCATCATGAGACTGAGGACTCTGTGCAGAGGAGAGACTGCTGTCTATATGTTTGTTTTTTTATTAATTATTTAGCACGTCCCACGGTGCCCTCTGAGGATCTGTCTGTAATAAATATAAAGTTGAAAGATTTAATTATTTCCTGGTGAAGGCCTATTTACAAAATGATCATGATACCAAAACACTGTTTCAGTGTCTACAAGTGGAAAATCATGCTAAGATTATATATATATATATATATATATATATATATATATATATATACACATACACACACAAAAACTGTTGCAAGCAATTTCACCACCGCACTCCAGGAGGAAGTTTTTTCTTTGTTTCCTTTTTAATTGCAGTCAAAAATAAATCACCATCCTTCACCACTGACGCGTTTTGACCTACTGGATTGATCACAGTAAGTTAGTCCTATCTCCATGTCCTCTAGTTATAGTGTATCTCCTATTCCCTCTATTAGTGCATTATGGGACATGTAGTCTATTAAAAATAAATTAAATGTTATACATTAAAAATCAAGCTCCCATCCACCACAAAACCTACCCAACGTTACACAAATTACATAAATTAATGTGTGCAAAGAATGTCGCTGTTAACAATAACAACTTAGTCCTTTCTTCAACCTATCCTGTTGGGACTGGTAACCTTATTTCATGAAGTTAATTCTATAGTTCCAATATAACTGATGATAGATTTGTGCACTTACCCATTCTGTTTTCATAAATTCTCACATACATCCTGAATCTACCTCATTGTCTTATTGATGTTTCTCTGTAAATGCACTCTATCTCTACATCCTCAACTAATCTTATCTGGTTGCTGTTAACAAGAACGTAATTTGTCCTGCACTTACAGATGATAATGCAATTCTAGAACTATGGGCCAGATGTAGGAAACTCCCAAATTGCGACTTGCAATTTGCGAGTCCCTCCGACTCGCAAATTGCAAGTCGCAATTTGGGATGCAGAAAGGTGTCTCAGACACCTTCTGCGAGTCGCTATGGGCTCGCAAAGACCCACCTCATTAATATTAATGAGGTGGGTCGCAATTTGCGACCCCATAGCGACTCAGGGCACTCACGGGGATGGAGGCCTGCTGGGAACAGCAGACCTCCATGTCTGTGACTGCTTTTAAATAAAGCAGTTTTTTTTTTCAAAGTGCAACCCGTTTTCCTTAAAGGAAAACGAGCTGCACTTTGAAAAATAAACCGAAACCTTTTGTTTCGGTATTTTTCAGGGCAGGTAGTGGTCCATTGGACCACTGCCTGCTCTGAAAAAAAAAATTGGGGTCCAGTCACAAAGGGGAAGGGGTCCCATGGGGACCCCTTCCCATTTGCGAGTGGGTTACCATCCACTTCAAGTGGATGGTAACTGCGAGTCCATTTGCGACCGCTTCCGCGGTCGCAAATGGAATTGCATACCACTGCGACTCGCAAATATGAAGGGAGCACCCCTGCCTATTTGTGACTCGGAAATGCATTTTGCGAGTCGGTTCTCCGTTTGCGAGTCGCTAAACCTTTCCTACATCTGGCCCTATATCTTTGGTTTGTGTTAGGTAAGTGTTAGAAATGGGGGTCTCTATCTGGCAGTCGGTTTGCCCTCTGTCCAAGTAGGGACCCTCACTCTAGTCAGGATAAGGGAGATACCTGCTCAGATAACCCTTGCCCACCCCCTTGGTGACTTGGCACGAGCAACCAGGCTTATCTCAGAAGCAATGTGTCAAGCATTTGCACATAACACACAGTAACACAGTGAAAACACTACAAAAGGACACCCCACCAGTTTTAGAAAAATAGCCAATATTTATCTATTTAAAACAAGACCAAATAGGATAAAAATCCAACATACAGTAATAGAAATATGAATTCTGCAAGATTTACTCAAATTACAGTTCCTTGAAGTCAATAGCTCCACCTGGGGCTATCACGGCGTCGTGATCAACAAAATCAACAGTTCAGGCCAGCCGCGGCATTGCAGGCAGCTATGGTGTCGGGAAGACCAGCAAACAGTACCTTGGATTTATAGGGCGTCGTGACTGTAGGAAAGTACCATCTTTCCTGGCATGTTACCCCTTTTTTACCTGTATGTCAGTATTTTTTTGCGCCGGTCTCACTGGGAACTTGCTGGTCAGGACCCCAGTGCTCATACTTTGTGGCCTAATGTGTGTGTTGTCAGTAGTGCTTAACTGTGTCACTGAGGCTCTGCCAACCAGAACCTCAGTGCTTATGCTCTCTCTGCTTCCAAATTTGTCACTACAGGCTTGTGACTTCATTCACCAATTCCAATTGGCACTCTGGTCCCCCTTATAAGTCCCTAGTATATGGTACCTAGGTACCCGGGGCATTGGGGTTCCAGGAGATCCTTATGGGCTGCAGCATTTCGTTTGCCACCCATAAAGAGCTCAGACAAACCCTTTCACAGGACTGCTACTGCAGTCTGCGTGAAACATTGCACACTCTATTTCACAGCCATTTCCACTGCACTTAAGTAACTTATAAGTCACCTCTATGTCTAACCTTCATTTACTGAAGGCTAGGTGCAAAGTTACTAAGTGCGAGGGCACCTTTGCACTAGCAAATGTGCCCCCACACTGTCCAGGGCCAAATCCTCGGACTACGTCAGTGCGGGGACGCCATTACATGCGTGCACTACATATAGGTCAATACCTATATGTAACTTCACAATGGTAACTCCAAATATGGCCATGTAAGGTGTGTAAGATCATGGAATTGTCCCCCCATTCCAAATCTGGTATTGGAGAGACAATTCCATGCATCCTAGGGGCTCCACCATGGACCCCAGTACTGCCAAACCAGCTCTCTGAGGCTTGCACTGCAGCTACAGCTGCTGCCTCAGAGACAGGGTTCTGCCCTCCTGGGGTCCAAGCAGCTCAGTTCCAGGAAGGCAGACAAAGCATTTCCTTTGGGAGGAGGGTGTTACACCCTCTCCCTTTCAAAATAGGTGTTACAGGCTTGGGAGGGTTGGCCTCCCAGATCCTCTGGAAATGCTGTGAAAGGCATAGATGGTGCCCTCCTTGCATAAGCCATTCTACACCGGTTCAGGGACCCCCAGTCCCTGCTCTGGCACGGAACTGGACAAAGGAAAGGGAAGTGACCACTCCCCTATCCATCACCACCCCAAGGGTGGTGCCCAGAGCTTCTCCGGTGTGTCTCAGACTTCAGCCATCTTGGATTCCAAGGTTTGGAGACACTCTAGAGGCCTCTGAGTGGACAGTGCTAGGAGGTAACGTCAGAGACCCCTTCTGATAGGTGCATACCTGGTTAGGCAGCCAATCCCCCCTCTCAGGGCTATTTAGGGTCTCTCCTGTGGGGTTCTCTTCAGATTCAGCCTGCAGTTTTCCACCAGGAATACTCTGCAACTGCAGCTTCATCCTCTGACCACGGATCAACCTCAGACCGCTCCAGGAACTGCGGTAACTGCAACAAAGTATCCAGAAAGGCTACTGCAACTTCAGCTCCAGCCAGCAACTGCAACAGTTTCCACGGTGTGCACGCTCTGGGGACTCCTTGTCTTCACCCTGCACCAGAAGGACAGAAGAAATCTCCTGTGGAATGACTGAGTCACTTCCCTGCTCCAGAAGGCACCTTCAAAGACGACAACCCGTTCTCTGGGACTCCTCTCCAGACAACTAGCGTGCTCCTTGGCAAACAGGTGGCGGACCCTTCGACACAGACTGTCCTGAGATCCAAGTGTCCAAATTTGGAGAAGGTAAGAGCTTGCCTTCCCTGTTTGCGACAGTACCACTGTGCACCGCGTCATCTTCACCTCCTGAGGCCTTTGTGCACTATTTGCAAGAATCCTTCGTGCGCAGCCTGGCCCAGGTCCCCAGCACTCTATCCTGTGACACTCAACTCGCTGAGTTGTTGGGGGGCGTGGCTTGGCCTTCCAGCTAATGGCCACCACTCCGTGAGGCTCTGCTGAGCAGGGGATTTTATCCTGCCATTTCCCCTGCTAGGATCAGCTGCTGGGCGCTGGCTGTGTGGGAGAGAAATTGTTGAGGATGGAACGTGTACTAGAGCTCATTCGTAATGAAAACTAAGACCTTGAGGTCGGCTCCTGCCGCAATAATGGTCGCATCTTGGGTCTACCTGAGTCGACAGCCATGGGACACATGGAGGATTACGTAGAGACTATGTTCACATCATTGATCCCGGGCGAGCTCTCTCAGGTGTTGGTGGTGGAGCAGGCTCATCGATCAGTGGGCCCCAGGCCTCCACCGGGGGCGCTGGCGTGGCCGATCCTTGTGCGTTTATTGAATTATCGCTATAAGGATGCCATACTTCGGCTGGCTCGGGAGCGACGTCCAGTAATTTATAACAGTGAGCTCAGCATTTTTCCAGATTACACGCCTGGGGTGCAGGCTGCGCGCCGGGTGTTTCTCCCAGTCAAGCGTACCCTAAGCCAGACAGATGCTAAGTTTTCTCTCATTAATCCTGCCAAGTTACATGTGCTGCACAGGGGCAAGTTGCATTTTTTTTTACTGATCCAAAGCTGGCAGCCAAGTATGTTAAGACTATTCCTAAGAAGGTGTCTCCGGCTTGTGCTCCAGCGGGGAGGTGGATGATGCACTTCGCAATGGTAGTGATAATCTGCGCCTCTACTTGTGGGCCGAGCTTGGACTTCGCTTTGTGAGGACCCGGTTTCTTGGTGGCTGATGCTGGACTATGAACGCTATCCTGATTCCCCTTCTCACCCACCCACTACTGGGGCGGTTGTCGGATGGCCTCACTGATGCCCCAGTGGATGAGTCCAAATTAGACGTTTGTTGTTTTCCTGCGGGTTTTGAGTTTGGGTGGGGGGTGGTCCACGGGGCCGACACGATTGGGGAGCCAGCGTGGGTGGGGGGTAACTGTTGGGTTCTTTGATGGGGTTTTTGCAATCTCTCTTCTTTCTTCTTCCTCTTTTCTTTTATTAGCAGCTGTTGCTTCCTGTAGGCTGATTGGGGTTGGTGTGCATTTGAGTGATTGTCGGGATCGTGACTATAGATGCGCCTGCCGTTAGGTGCCTTACTTGGAATGTCAGAGGGCTGAATGATAGCCGCAAGATGAGACTGTTGTCAGCGTATGTACAGCGCCATGCGTCCGATGTCTGCATGTTGCAGGAAACGCATTTGTCTGATGGTATGAAGGCGAGGGTGAGGGCTGGTTGGATGGGTGAGAGTCATATGGTAACATACTCGGGGTATGCGCCCGGTGTTGCGATTCTGATCCGGAAGGGCCTACGGTCGCGCACGGGAAGGGTGCTGTTAGATCCATATGGTCGATATGTCATGTTGAAGGGCACGTTATATGATAGGCCGTTCTGTCTCGTCTCCCTTTATGGCCCCCAATGTTAACGATCCTGGGTATTTTGTTGGGGTCTGGCGCTTGATTGGCTCGCTGGGCCTTGGTTCTCTTCTGTGCGGTGGAGACTTTAATGTGGTTCTGACCCGGTGGCGGACCAGGAAAATAGGGCCAGACCTTAAAATGTAGCTGCGGCAAGAGCCTTAGCGCATATTATGGAGGAAGGTGCTTTGGTAGACTTATGGAGAGCCAAGCATGACAAGGAAAGGCAGGGAACGTGCATCAATCATGCGCACGGCAGCTGGTCTATAATAGACCGCTGGTTAGGTACCATGGTTGTAGGACTCTGGATGAGCTCTGTGGAGCATATGCCTCGTACACTGTGGGACCATGCGCCTGTCTTGATGGAGTTGCATGTACTCGGGGGCACTGGACATGCATTTTCGTGGCGGCTGCCTTGTGGGATGCTAAGGGATCCTGTCTTCCGGGACGAAACTCATACTGCTATCATCGACTACTTTGATATCAATCACGGCTTGGTGTCATCGATGGGCACCCTTTGGGAGGTCTTCAAGGTTGGTATTCGGGGAATCTGCCTTGCTAAGCATCATGGGGTGTTGAGGACACTTCGTAGGCAACTGGCAGGGTTGGAGAAGCGCCTAGATTATTTGGAAAAGAGAATAGCGTCTGTCTGGTCGACGAGTCTTCTGGCTGAATTCCAGAAGGTGTTGTCCAGTTATGAGGAGGCAGCGCAGCGTGAGGAAGGTTATTTGGGTAAGGAGGTGAAGGCGTGGCGTTATGGCGAGGGCGATCGGCCTGGGAAAACATTGGCGGCTATGCTCCGCAAGCCATGGGCCAGGAACTATGTCGCTGAACTTGCAGACTCTGGGGGGACGCTGCGCAAAGGTACAGTTGACGTTTAGCGTGCCATAACTGACTTTTACTCGGATCTGTACGCCGAGCGCACGGGAACGTCTGCTTTGGATGACGTCAGTTACTTTGAGGAGAGATTAGTCTGCTTTGGCTAGAAGATTCACACAGGCAATATCTTGATGTTCCCTTCTCGGTTGACGATGTGATTCAGGCTATACGTAGCCTCCCCAGTGACAAGGCCCCGGGTTTGGATGGGCTGATGCCTGCCTTATATAAAGCATATGTCGATGTTCTGGCGCTGCGTCTCCTTGAGGTTTATGCTGAAGCACTTGAGGGTGGTGTCCTCCCACCTTCACTGCGAATTGACAATTCTGAAACCCGGGAAGGTGTGAATCTTGCCAGCCGCTTTCGCTCATAAACATAGACACTAAGATCTTGGCGAAACCTATTGCGACGTGACTGCAGCCCCTGCTTCCGTCCCTGATATTGCAGGACCAATCGGGGTTTGTGCCGCGTAGCTCGACCTCTTATAATTGCCATACCTTTTTTGCGATTTACCATATGCTCGGGCCTGAGGGTCGTGCAGTGGCAATTTGCTTGGATGCCGTGAAGGCGTTTGACTCACTGGCCTGGACATATATGTTTGCTCTTCTGGCCAAAGTGGGCCTTAGCACACGATTCATTCAGCTGATTTGTCTGCTGTACTCCAAGCCGACTGCTGGTTTGAGGGTCAATGGGTCCATTTCTGACTCTTTTTCGATTGCTCAAGGAATTCGCCAGGGTTGCCCTCTTTCACAGCTTCTTTTTGTGGTGGCTATGGAAACCCTAGCGGCGCTTACACCAGCATCACAATCATAGGGGGTTAGCATTTCGGCAGCACCCTGTTTTGATTTCCCTCTACGCGGATGATGTTGTGCTGTATGTCCGCGACCCGCAGCTGGTGGTCCATTTTGGTTGGATCTCTGGGATTACGATCAATTGGCCCAATTCGGTAGTGCTGCCCTTAACTGATGGTACTGTGCAGTGTTCCTCCAGCTGCTCCGTATGTTGAGCGGACGGGCCGGTGCAATATTTGGGTGTCTGGCCGAGCCAGAGGTTAGACGAGCTCTGGATGGCTAATTATGGTACGGTGGTTGTGTGGCTGGAGGAAAGAGTGGCGGTTTGGTGCTCATTGCCACTTTCGCTGACCGGACGAATTGCGATAGCCAAGATGGTGGTGCTGCCTACGTTTTTGTACCTTTTTGTTAATCTGCCTCTTGTGCTTACCACTAATTTTCTGTGACAGCTCCGATCCTTGCTTGTATCACTCTTGTATCGGCCCAAAAACAGCCCAGAATCCTCTGGGAAACGTTGACGTTTGAGCAGGGTGGCTTAGCGGCCCCTGACCTTGAACTTTATTATTACTGTGCACATGTCCATTTTGTTTATTTCTGGCTGCATCCTGTATGTTATTTACCACATTTAGCTCCAGAAGCTGATTCGGTGTGGTCGGACAGATTGGGTGGGGTGGTTGGCGGGCCACCTCGGCCCGTCACCGTGGCGTAGACACTGTGGCGTGCTTGGCATGGGCCTGGTCTTGCTTGCTGCTGCAGGCTGGGCTGCGGGACATCTTTGCGCTGTTGATGCCGGTGCAGGATGTGGCGGGCCTGTCCTCAATGGAGGATGTTCAGCTTTCTGAGCGACTCCAGGAGTTAGATATGACTACGCTTGGAGCTTGTTTCCCGACGGGGACGTTTGTCTCGCTGGAGACTGCATTGGGCGATCACAGTGAGTATGCGATTCATAGACTACTTTTTGTTTTAGAATACAGGCTTTGCTGTGGGAGCTGGAGTTACTATACACGGCACGATCTGCTTGCCGGCTTATCACATGTTTCTATGTTTGTTGGCAAATTATGGCGCCTTTTGTTGAATCCAGGGCTTGAGAGCGCTAGGAGGTGGAGTTGGCTGTGTCTATTCCAGAGGAGAAATGCAGTTACTGCTGCGGCCGGATGAAGGCACTCTCCCCTAACTACAGACTTTGCCTCATACATTTTAATTTTCTACAGCAGGTATATTACACGCCTAGCAGACTGAAAAGAATGGGTCTGCAAGTGAATGCTCGCTGCGTACGCTGTTTGGCTTTGGAGGCAGGCTTTTTGCATTTGCCGTGGGACTGCGGGGCGCTGCGCTAATACTGGTCTGAGGTGTTGGGTGCGTTCCACGAGATGGCAGGCCTGGAGCTGCTGCGTACTTCAGAGGTGGTGCTTCTGGGTTATGTACGGGAGGTCCCTCCTGCCTTTCGGACGTTAGTGGGTTTGCTGTTGCTACTTGCAAAGCGTAGGGTGGCGATGTGCTGGGGAGGGGGGCGGGCACCCCGCTGTGCGGACTGGGACCTTCTGTTGTAGTGCTGCAGCAACCACAATTTGCACCTTCTTTGTCCCAGTGTCCTGGGACCTCCGTGGGTGCTGCCTGGTCATCTGTGGGTTCACTCCAGTGTTGGGAGCCCCCTCTGCCTCCTCAGTCCGAGTTGAGGCCCCCAGGTCCCTCCTGGGTCCAGGCAGTGCCATTTTGACACAATCCGTGACATTTCTTGAACCAAGACTTGTTGGACGAATCCAGTGCTGCAACTCGCCTGCTTCCAACATCTTCACGTGGGACATCCTTTGCATCATGTAGGAACCCGCAGCCATCTTCTTTGGTGCTCTTCTGCAGACTTCTTCCAACCGGAGAATCCTCTTTTGCACCATCTTCTAGGTTGGCAGGGGCTCCTGTCCTTCCTGGAATCTTCTGCGACTTCTGGACTTGGTCTCCTCTCTCTACAAGTCTTCAGGTTCAGGAATCCACCATTTGTTGCTTGCAGTCTTGCTTGTTTTTTTACAATAACTCTAATCACGACTTGTAGTGTGTCCTAAGGAAACTTGCGATACTTTACTCCTACTTTGCCTACTTTACTGGGCTCTGGGATGAGGTATTTTACTCACCTTTGTGGTTTTCTTACTCTCCCAGTGATTCTCTAGACACTACACTTGTCTGGGGGGAAATTTGTGATTTGCATTCCACTTTCGTAGTATATGGTTTGTGTTGCCCCTAGACCTATTTCGTCCTATTGCATTCTATGGTATTTTCTATTGTTTGCACTATCCTATGACTATTTACTTACCTAATTTTGGTGTCTAATGTATGTATTGTGTATAATACTTACCTCCAGAAGGAGTATTCCCTTGGCCTTGTGTCTCTAAAATAAAGTACCTTTATTTTTGGTAACACTTAGTATTGTCTTTTATTGTATATAAGTACTGTGTAACTATAGTGGCATTGCAGGAGCTTTGCATGTCTCCTAGTTCAGCCTAAGCTGCTCTGCTACAGCTACCTCTATCAGCCTAAGCTGCTAGAACACTACCACATTTCACTAATAAGGGATAACTGGACCTGGTATAAGGTGTAGGTACCCAAGGTACCCACTGCAAACCAGGCCAGCCTCCTACAGTGACCATAGCGGTGAGTTCCTGAGAGCGCCGTTGCTGACGTCATGGTGTTGGTTCTAGAGTCGGTGCAGTAATCGTCAAGCCCTTGAAGTCACACATGTTGCAGATCGAACTCCGGGCTGATGAAGTCAGGAATGCTTGCGTGGATGGCGTCTGGGCTGCGGTGCGAAGCGGGATGACGCTAGGTGCGGTGCGGTGCCCACGGGTCACGGTGCAGGCAGCGGCCCAGTGACGGTCTCCAGCGGCGCTGGTGAGACCAGGGCTGCGGTGTGAATCGGGGAGACATGCGGTGTCCACAGGTCACGGTGCAGGCAGTGTTGTCATCATTGCTGAAGCACTGTCGTCCGTAGGCCCAAGCCAGCGGTGCAGGACGGGACGGTTCTTCGTGACCCTAATGAGCGGTGTTCACAGGCCACAGTGAAGCAGGGATGCCTGGTGACGTCACTTGGGTCGATGTTGCTAGCGTCGGTGGACCAGGGCTGCGGTGCGGACCGGGCTTCATGCTCCTCACGAGCGGTGTCCACAGGCCACGGTGCAGGCGGCGGTGTCAGCATCAGTGGCATTGTCGGGTATGCCCAGGCTGCAGTGTGAGCAGGTGATGCCAGAGTGCATGGTCCACAGGTCACGGTGTGAGCAGCGGCTCGGTGCAGTCGTCCAATGACGGCGTCGGTGAGACCAGGGTCACGGTGCAAAGAGGGGCAATGCAACTCCTTGCTGCAGCTGCAGGTCACGGTGCAGGCCAGCGGTGTCATTGGCAGCGTCGCAATGGTTTCTCCTCTTGAACAGCACAAAACACACAGTTCCCAGTGCTGCAGGTCGAGGAAACTGAAGTCTTTGGTGTCCCTGAGTCTTCCAACAGGAGGCAAGCTCTACTCCAAGCCCTTGGAGAACTTTCTCAAGCAGGACACACAGCAAAGTTCACCTTTTACACTCATTTCAGGCAGAAGCAGCAACTGCAGGCCAGTCCAGCAAAGCAACACAGCATAGGGACAGTACTTCTCCTCCAGCTCTTCAGCTCTTCTCCTTGGCAGAGGTTCCTCTTGAGTCCAGAATGATTCTAAAAGTCTGGGGGTTTGGGTCTTCTTCTTATACCCCTTTCTGCCTTTGAAGTTGGCAAACTTCAAAGCAAAGTCTCAATTGTTTGCCAGATCCTTCCTTGTCCAGGCCAGGCCCCAGACACACACCAGGGGGTCGGAGACTGCATTGTGTGAGGGCAAGCACAGTCCTTTTAGGTGTGAACGACCATTCCTCCCTCCCGTCTAGCTCAGATGGCTCATCAGGATATTCAGGCTCCCCCCCCTTTTGTGTCACTGTCTAGAGAGGTGCAAAACAGCCCAACTGTCAAACTGACCCAGACAGCCAATCTACAAACAGGCAGAGTCACAGAATGGTTTAAGCAAGAAAATGCCTACTTTCCAAAAGTGCCATTTTGAAATAGACAATTTAAAAAACAACTTCACTAAAAAATGTATTTTTAAATCGTGAGTTTAGAGACCCTAAACTCCACATTTGCATCTGCTCTCAAAGGGAATCTGCGCTTTAAGGATATTTAAAGCCAGCCATGTTAACCTATGAGAGAGATAGGCCTTGCAACAGTGAAAACTGAATTTGGCTGTATTTCACTGTTAGGACATATAAAACACACTAGTATATGTCCTACCCTAAACATACACTGCACCCCACCCCTGGGGCTACCTAGGGCCTACCTTAGGGGTGCCTGACATGTAGTAAAAGGGAAGCTTTAGGCCTGGCAATTGGGTACACTTGCCAAGTCGAATTGGCAGTTTAAAACTGCACACACAGACACTGCAGTGGCAGGTCTGAGCCATGGTTATAGGGCTACTAATGTGGGTGGCACAACCAGTGCTGCAGGCCCACAAGCAGCATTTGATTTTGATTTACAGGCCCTAGCACCTCTAGTGCACTTTACTTGGGACTTGCCAGTAAATCAGATATGCCAATCATGGATAAACCAATCAACAGTACAATTTCAATTGGGAGCACTTACACTTTAGCACTGATTAGCAGTGGTAAAGTGCACAGACAATAAACCAGCGAAAAAAGAATCCAGTACACAATAAAACGAGGCGGTCAGAAAACAAAAAGACAGGGGAGATACACCAAAAAGCTGCCAGGTCTAACAGGAAGTAAATGTTGAGTTTTTATATGTTTGCATGATCTGCAGTTCACAGTGGATTTGTTGGAATACTCATGTATTTTGCTGACTGCAATTATAGCATAGTAGTGACATAAAAATGTTTGAAAAATTGGCGGAATTCTGTATACTCTAAAAATATTTAACATTTCACCAAAACAGTGGTAAAAATACTCCTCATAGGTAAATAAAACTGCAATAACTCTTACAGAAAGTCAACAATTCCAGAAAGCCAAAGTCACACTCTACCCGCGCATGCATATTGTGTTTTGTACAACTTGTGTCACTATGGAAGACACCACATCTTTGAAAATGTCAAAATATCATTGTAGCTCTGAGATCATTCTACCAGTAATAACAAACCCAGGTAAGTACTTCAGGCATTGACTGACATCTCATGAAAGCAAAGACAAAATGTCTACTTTGTGTTTCACAATTTCGGTACAGCACTAGAGCTCAGCACATATTTTTACATGCAATGGCAGCTTTTACAAAGCTGTGGAAGCAGGATTGTGTAATGATCTAAATACTGCCACTGAAAAAGCAGGGATGTGGAATTATATAAAAGATCTACTAACTCATGGCACAGGTTGCTTCATAAATCTATTTGTCCTGTTAAAAAAAAAAATCCACTTGTGCCATTGGTGACATGTAGTGCAGCGACAAATTATGGCAGCACTCTCATTATATTAGAGCTTGGATAATAGCCTCTCTGATTAAGCCAGGGCTCCTACTACTGGTCGGTATGAATACTAGCAATTCAATTATTTTGCACCTTTCAGCAGATCCATATACTGGGGCTGGAGATAAGGGTAAGCAAAGGTTTCAGGGTTGGGATGCCCTTTTGAGTCTGTACAAATCTACTAACTTGCATGTTTTAGAGGTTTTCACCAGCTCTTCTCTAATCTTTTCCAATACTGACAAAAGGTTGGAAATTCACTCCTGATGTGGGCAGAAGTAAAACTTGTTCCAGGGTAGGGAAAAAGTGATTAGAGGGAAAGTGAACCTGTAAACAATCAACAGATTTTCGCATGAGTAAATCTACACGTGTATTTGTTTGTGATAACATGTAGTTCACAAATATTTTCTAGGAGTATGATACCCTAGCCTATGTCTGTAAATTCTTGTGACTGCATGAAAGTCATAAATCTGCATTCATGCAAGGAGATATACCATGAGGGCATTTTGTGAATTTCTTTAAGAATTGGACACCCAATTGTTTCCTAATACCTTTTGTTTTTATTAAAATTATCTCTCTCTCTCTCTTTATCAGCTGGTTTCACTGTAAGTGACAGTGTTCCCCTCTTTCCCAAGGAGCATGTTGGCACATAAAGTAATTTAATTCAGTGCCAGGAATTACTATGGCAATGTGTGCTTTTTGAGACCACAAAATAATTTTGCTTTTTTGTTAATGTTTGTTATGATGGTGGGGGGCTGGCACCTACCACAACAATAACAGTTTACAAAAACCCTGTCAAAGCAAGACACGCATTGACAAAATTAAAAAGACTGACCACAAATGTGAGACCTATTGGCTTTGCCAATTGCCTGTTTATTTCCATGTTTCCCACAATTTCGTTGAAATTGGCTTCACTGATTTTTCCATAAAAAATATTTTTGGAGGAAATGCTAGCATACGTCGACACATTTTACTAAGTGATGCTTCGAAGAAATGGTACCTAAAATTTCACAGTAGTTTAGCAAAACGTTTTGTTTTCCTAGTTGCATTTTTAATGAGCATTTTATTTTGAAAGCGAAAAAAAAAATAACTTTCTTTCTTTGTTCCAGGCTTCTGCAAATATTTGCATCTACCCAGACAGAGGACATTCTGGGAGCATATGGGGTAGCCTCTGAATGTTAAACTTTGCAAACATATCTACATAATGTGATGCTGGAACCACTTCAGTGCTGCAAGCCGAACTTACAACATTTCCTTACAGTGCTAACCCTCATAAATATAGGTTTTGCATTAATTAACCATAAATACAATTCTGAACAGCATTTACATAAGGACTCAAATATTACCTTAACTGCAGACAATGCCCTTCCCTGATCCATAGTGTGGTACTGTAATCTGGCAGCCAAAGGGTTGGTGCTGCAGCTGCTTGAGCCTATTTGTCCAAAGGACAAAATAAACATGAACACTTGCTTTCTTTAAACCCAAACAATATATCCTGGGTGTCATAGGAATAACATGCCCCTGAAAAGGCACTAAATGTGCCACACCTGCTGTTTACAGTATCATAACACTAATATTCTGGGCATTCGATGTGTAATAAAATAGAATCTGCCACAATCATCGCATTAGTTACAGTCATGGTTTACTTGAAGAGAAACGGGATGGCATGGTCACTAACATCTCAATATTTAGGCCACAATATTAAAATGAAGGCATTTTTATTTACTTATTTGCAATTTTTAAAAACCAATATTTCCAAAATTATAAAAGGTGATCGAGTAACAACATCAATTTATATTTTGTTTAAGGCATGAAGATGAACTTCAGAAGAAAAAAGACACAGAACACAATTGTCATTTCATGCTTTGCACGTAATTCCTAAGAAATCATGAAAATTGGCACAACAATAAAATGTAAACCAAGTGCAATTTTCTTATCTCCACAGAGAAGTCCCACTGGTACTGTGGCTTCAAAAGCAATAATGCTGTTAGGGCAACAACCTCTAACTAACATCCACAAAAATGTCAAACTCCCAGCTCAACCCATCCTTAACCCATGGAAGAGCAAGAACACTGCCCTCTGACTCTACAGGTTAACCCCCATATGCTTGCAACTAAAATATGGGCAAACGATTCTCCAGGTGCTCTAATTATGCAACAAAAATGCCAGTTCTGTGCCTACCTTTTTTCGCTTCTAACAAAGTGTCTGATAATGGATCCTGGATGCTATGTAGTCGGTTCCATGTCTACCATAGGAGCAAAGGCTGTGGACTGGCATTATGCCTCCCTCAAAACAATTCTCATGGTACCTAAACCATCCTGTGCAGAGTATCTGTCTTTGCCCCCATTTACAAACATCCTACTCAGAAATGCCACCTAAACTGTGCAGTGGCAGCTTTGGGCATTCAAGATGATGCCTCTATGTGCATTCCATACATCACAAAGAGCTGCAATATGCACATGCAGACAGGTCATTAGTAAGATGCCACGTCAACACAATCATGTCCCATACACATACCAATACCATAGCGTTTGAGCTTTCACTACATCTGCTATAGACCCTAGCCCCAGATCTGCACTGTTGTGGCAAGGCTGTAAAGGGGGAAAATGTATTGTAATCTTGCTATTGGACATTACACCAGATTTAAATCAGTAATTGATAGACACATGCTCGGTCTCCTTATATGCAGACCACCTAGTGGTGTATTCTATCCAACCTTAGGGAATCATTACACATACTAGTTGGAGAGCTTGACAAATGTAGTTGGTAATCAGGCCTCATATTTAATACACAAAAATATGTAATATGTCCCTCATGTGCATCGAGTGAGAAAGCAGGAGAGCAGCTCCGTGAACTGGGCATATCCTGGAATCTCACATCATTTAGATATCGAGGAATACAAGTAACGGATGACCAAGACAGGTGGACAATGTTAAATTCAGCCTAGCTTGTGATGGACATACAGCACAAGCTAGATCTCTGGATATCCCTCCCCTGTCCATGGCAGGCAGAATAGCCAGAGCGAAAATGCTGGTACTTCCCAGGTGCTTAACCCTACTCTGATGTTGTATGTTCCCAATCACTCACAACATACTCATGAAACTTAATTGGCACGGACTGCTCTCACCTGGGAGAAAAAGCAGAGCAGAGTTAAAATGGAAACGCAGCAATGTACATGTGATCAAGGTGGTCTTTGGGTCCCTGCCTTTGAAGCATAAAATCAGGCCTTACAATTCATGGTGGGATTGTATGGCACAAACGCTAGAATATATAGATCGGTCTTTACTATGCAGTTCAAGATTACAATCTGAACTCATATAGACTATGGATAGAAAGAGCAGCACCCAAATGTTAGACGAAAGGACCCTGAAGCAGTCTTTGTATGCCTGGGACATGGTCAGAGCACCCTGGGGTGTGCCATGCCCTATTTCCGAGAATCACCACTAATGCATGTTCCCCAGTTCCAACGTTTAGTTAAAGATCTGTGTATCGAAGTTCAAAGTGCGGGAGTTGCCTTTCCATGGTCGAGTTGTAGGATGAGTGTCGCATTTTCACACTGAACCAGGCACAGAACCTTTTTTCAGGTGAACAATGTATTCATTATAGTACTATTCGCCAGATGGCCCACAAGACATGGGGGCTCCAAAGACGCTGAACTGTGTGTTTCAGTCACAACATTGCTTACGCGGCCGGCAAGGGTGAGACACCGAAGAACACATGGTGCAAGCGATTAAGGACCGCCCGACCCCCCCCCCCCCCCCCCCCCCCCACTCTACCCGAAGACCTCAGCTATGGAATCTTACCTATTAGCCTTTGGTTTATGTACTCCGAGGACCTAACAGCCTGCCTATATACACAAAGCCTACGCTGGTATTTTTCTGTTGATTGCTGAGAACAAACAACAAAGTCCATAATTTGTAACGAGGCCACTTGCAGCGAAGATATTGTACTAAATATAATGTTTGAAAATTCAGCAAATAATGTTTAAAAAAACAGTAATTGGATTAAGTTGGCACTGCATGGTCTTTGGTCACTGACTACTCAAAGAAAAGGGGAGCTTGTAAACAACACGCTTGACGTGTTGAATTTTTTTTTATCATTAACCATATTTTCTGGCAGCCACTAAATCTGAGCACAAATGCTACGCAGGAACTGGTGGGCAACACTTGATTTAGTGCCTTGTAATATAAGACGCCTAGGCTGAAAAATTCGCATGAACAGAAGTTTGAGCCTGACACATTGGCTGCAAGTATAGGGAAGCAGTTCATGTAAAAAAAGGACTCATCACACCTTTGTGGGTCAAATCGAAGTTGAAACGATTTTAAATTAAGCAAGAACATCAACAGGGCTTTATTTACATAGCCTGAGGGTGTGTATACTTGACAAGTGCCTTTTGAGAACTAGTAAAAGTACAGCTGACCAGAAGAGAAGTCCCTTTACTGTCCCTTTAACTTAAGTGCCATATAAATCAGTGTTAGTGAAATGTCATTACCTGCAACAGCTATGCCCGTGTTTAGAAATATCAGGCTTGCCCTCGATGTGCAGGCGCTCTGCGGAAAAGGAACACTTCTCCTTAAAAAGCACGATGCTTTTATTTGCTGGATAGTTTCAGAATTATCCCTGTCAAAGTAAAATCTGAAGTTTCTCTGAACTGGATACCAGCTGTCCACTATGGCAGCAAATAAAGTAGATGCAGCACGAAGAACAGTGAACTTTGGTGCCGGAAACACAATGTGCACTGTGTGCAGTTTCTGGGGATCCCCTTCCACGCCCTGGCAGCAGCAGGAGTGATGTAGGACGGGGGCTGTAAGGAATATTCACTACCAACCTGTGCCATGCTCTGCCCCGAGGGATGGGCTGGCCAGCGATTCTGGGAAACGGTGGTCAGAAATGAGTACGTACAGTGGCCACCAGAAGGGTCTCGTTAACAGGAAACAGAACATAATCTGAGTTATTCGACCAAGTGTTCTTTACAATAGGTAAAAACGAAACTGATAAAACCTAGATCAAAAGTGATAAACAACGTGGTATCAAACATAAAAGATTGATGGGTCGCTTTGCTAAAGTGGGTACACAGCCGAACCTCAAACAGAAATGAGGAGGCATCAGCAGGGACAGAAGCGGAACACTCTTAACAGGAACTTGTGACGGGTTGTAAATTCCGGGATGAGAAACACTACAACATATTTTGAAAACTACGTCTTGGTGGCAAAGCTCGGTGGGCTGTGTATCTAGCCTGAGGCGCCTGTCACTCATGGGGCAGAGGGCACCGGTGCCATGCGGGCCGCGCGGGCAGGAGGAGGGGCCGGGCTCACCTGGAGGGCGCCGCCGCCTCCTGGGGAAGAGGCCATGTTGGTTCACTCCCGGCGGAGTTCGGCTGTCCCGGCGGGCTTCGACTCCCGCCTGGCACTATTCGGTTCCCCCTGGCTCGCCCGTCAGTTCCCGGCTCGGTGCAGCGCCCAGACCCCGCAGCTCCTGGGGCTGCGCCCGCCACAGACACCTCCCCGACCTGTGCTCTCGGGTCGCGTTGCAGGACGCGCGCCTGGGGGCGGGGTCGTTCAGGTAAAGGAAGCCGTGCAGAGACAGACAGCGGCTGATGGAGGATTCCTGCACCAGGCACAGGGAGCGCCCCTCTGCCCGAGGAACGCACAGTGAGAGTGGTGCCCGTAGGGGGCAGGCAGCTGTCCGCGTACACGGAGACCCGAGGGCAGGGTGTTACCTCGGCTTGCCCGCCCTCATTTCTCTGCTGCACAATCCAGCGAAAGCAGCCTTGGAAAAGAATGTCAATTAGGAAAACATTGCGCGTGGCCCCGGGGCACCCCTTTCCCCTGCCACTGTTCCCTTCTATTGTGTAAGAGGGCCTTCACAAGCGCGAGTAGGTTGAATTTGTGGCATTCCTGTCTGTTTGACGATGACGCGTATTCCTTCATTTTACAACGCCTGCTCGTATCAAAGTTTATACAGTGTTATACACAGTTCTGTTCCATGTGAACAAGTCCCTTATCTAAACTTCACAGTAAAGCAAGTGGTCCTTAACAATTTAACACATTCCATTCGCGCCTGTCAGCTAAGAGAAGGTCCAACCAAGCACCTGAAATCATTTGCATAAAACGGCTTGTACTTCTGTCATTAATTTACATTGACAGTTGCCATTGTAAGCAGAGTATACCCGAGGTACTTTTGTATGGTTGCTATCCCTCCTTATACAAAATGATAGGCATCGCAGGGCCAAATTATGCAACAGGACTGAATGATTTATGAGGCCAGACATGGCAATCTAAATGGCACAATACAGCACAATTTGTGTCGGGGTTATTACACTGTTTAGTTACTTTTAACACAACAATACAGTATGTGCAAAAGTCTGACTTCTGAAGAAAGCAATCAGCCACTACTAGTCGCCAGTTAAACTTTGCAAAATATCTTCCAGCTTGCTTCCCCAAGTAATGTACCTTTTAATATTACCATTCTGTTTGCTAAATTGCATGATTCCATCGACCCTGAACCCTTAACTGAAAGTAATCATGTGGTCCGTCTGCAAATAAACGGCGCTTGCTACATCCTCCGGTGCTTTATAGCTAATCGTGTCAGGAGCGTTTCTCCCTGGCTAAAAAGCTAGCAGATGAAAAATAAAACTATAGTTTACTATTGTTTTATTTTTCATCTGCTGCCTCAGCCAGCAGCGCAGGGAGGGGCGGGGCTGAGCCGCTGGGAGGGGGGAGAGGCGAGGGAGAGTGGAGTGGACTAAGTGTGCATGTGTGTTTTGCCGGCCACCTTAGGCCAGACAAACACACATGCTCCCTTAGGTTTCTCCAACCCGGCAGTGTTGAACAGCCGGTTGGAGAAACTGCACAGACCCCAGGGCAGTTTCTGAGTGGCAGGCCAAACTGCTCAGATCAATCCTGATGCTGCTTTCATGCTAGGTTTAGCATGAGAGCAGCTCCAGGATTGCTGGGGAACTTGTGTTGTTGTCCCAGTGAATGCTGGGACACCATCAGGAGCAAAGGAGCGAGGTGGCAGGAGGTGATGGCGGCGGGAACGGTAATTTTTTTTTTTTTTTTTTTTTTTTTACTGTTTCCCCCCCCCCCCCCCCACCCTTTGACATTTGCTGAAGGTGCGGCCACTGAATTGTATGCTTTATAAAGACACTTTCAGACAGATTACATACAGCCTATGAGAAGCAGAAGTGCACACAACTAATTTTAAAGAGCCAACCGCGTTTGTAAACCAAAAAGAGGTGTCTTTTAAATGCAACAAGAAAATGATGTGCGTAAAACGGCTGTAAAAAGGTAGTGGAACTATTTAACAGTAAATATTTATGCAGTGCAGTTCATTTCCAGATTGGTTCAAAATATTGACATGGAATGAAATCTAGTCAGATACTCTAACCTGTCTGCAGTGTTGTGCCTCTTCTGCGCAGGAGGCGTGAGATTGTAGTAACCCGCAATGTTGGGTTGCAAGTGTTTCCCGCTTCGAGGGCTGAAGTGGTGTAGTCACGTGGGCTTGATCAATAAAGTTTCATCCTGATGGGCGGCGTCAGTCAGTCAGAACCGCTGTCAGGACTTAGTTAATAGCAATACTGTGTCTGTATCTTTAATTAAGGTTAGGCTCTTTTCTGCATGGCCCAGGTGACCCAAACACATCCCCTGCAAAGATAGCAAATGGCAGGTTAGCAGCTGCCACTCAACACAACAAATTGGTGACAAGAGTGGGCGTGCCCTTCATTGATGTTACCTGGTGTGAATGTGTCTAGGGGTGGCTTCCACATGCTCCGTGAGGAAGCGCGGTGCTCGGAACACATCATCGAGGTGTCGGATCCAATGTGGGAGCAGACCGGCAGTAAAAGGAATCGGCCGCAAGCACAGCGCGGCCCTAATGACATCCCTGCCATTGGAAGAAGCAAAACAACGTGAGCCAGGCCTGATGAGCATGCAGGGAAGGTGTTGGTGTGCTCCAGCACCCCAAACATGGCAGAGACAGTATGGTAAGTGCAAGCCCCTTCACAGGCCCAGAGGGTACCCAGGTAGTGACCCAAAGAACCCCATTTCCGCAGGCTCACAGCAAACACCCAGAGCAAGGGGAGTGGAGGTCGGCTCCTGCATGACCTGTAATAAGTACAGGAGCAAGGTCCTGTAGCTGAAGCTGAAACCATACAGATATACCCCTCTGCAAAAGACACTACCAGTAGCCAAGCCCTTGAGGGGGTAGCTCTGAGAAGTCCAAAGAGGAAGCTATAGTGTGTCGCCCTCAGCAGACACACACCCGCAACAACCCCAGCTGCGTCACAATGACGAATATTCCCTGCATTGAACCATTAGTAATTAAAGGGACCCCATATGCCCAAGTGTCCAGATGGAAGGACTAGGTAGTAAGGGTCTAACTCATTTTGAAGCAACTGAGGTGGAGGATGACAGGAAGCGAGCCATGATTCTTCAGTTAGGAGGTAAGGCCCTACACGGAATCTCTAAGACGCTCCCTGAAGCGCCCCTGAAAACACACACAACCATCATAAGAGCGCTCATTGCATACTTTGAATCCATGGTCAACCAGGACTATGAGCAATTCATCTTCCGTCAAACCAGGCAACAAGTTGAGGAGTCCATTGATGTGTTCTACACCTGATTGAAAGAGTTAGCAAGACCTGTGAGTTTGCCAATGAAGGAGAAGAAATTTGTGGCCAAATATTCCAAGGCAGCGTGTCAGTAAAATTGAGACAGTGCATCCTGGAAGAATCTGACAAATCCCTAGCGGACATTCTAACAATGGGCAGGACCAAAGAACTCTCCAAAACTCGTGCTTCTCACATGGCGGCTGTCCTTCAAAAGACTCTCAGTTCCGAGCAAGTCAACACTGCCACCTCCACACGGACAACCAGGAAACCTTAAGCCGTCGGGCAGTTCAGGAGATCCTGCAGATATTGCGGTGACCCCACACATCACCCGAATGACTGCCCTGCAAAAAGCAAGAAGTGTGGTGTATGTGGGAAATACAACCATTTTGCCAAAGTATGTTGCTCAAGCAAAAAGTTGGCAAACCGAACTACAGTCAGCACGGTATGCAATATTCAAGAACCAAGCAGTGATATAGACGATGATGAAAGTGCAGAACACACTGTGCACTCAGTGTCACAGTAGGGACAGCGACACCCACCCAACCTCACCTTCTGCAATGCCAGATACAAATGTGAGCCACCTCCTGTGCTTTCCACTCTAGACACAGCAGCATCCATCAACCTGCTGTCAGTCAAGGCCGATCAGATGCTTCGACCCCCTCTCCATCTCCTGAAAACAACAGTTGAAGTATTCACAAATGGACAGAGCAAACCCCTCATCATTTGGGGGAAGTACCGCACACCCATCACTCATGGGGCAGAGCCTTTAGACTCCCTTGTGTGTATCATAGAAGAAGACCACAGCATGCTGCTGAGGTGCCGCACAGCTGAGGCCCTCAGAATCACCACCTTTGCACTTAGAGTGCACCAGGAAGGAGTGTCCCACATCCTAGCGGAATTCCCTATAGTGTTAGAAGGAATAGGACATCTCCAAGGGAAGGAAATCAAACTTTACGTAGATCTCTCCGTACAACCCGTTGCCCTACGCCACAGGAGAATAGCCTTCCATTTAAGGCCCCAGGATGAAAAGGAGCTCGAAAAGCTGGAGGCTGCTGGAATAATTGAAAGAGTGACAGGACCTGCCAGTGGGTATCCCCAGTTGTCATGAACAGGAAACTGAAACAACTGGGTGAGGTGTTCATATGCGTGGACATGAGACTGCTGAATGTGGCAATCTGTAGAGAACAGGATCTCACCCCCACTGTTGATTACCTTCTGGAAGAGTTGAGTGGAGCATGCTGATTCTCCAAGGTAGACCTACGGTCAGGATACCATCTGCTTGTCCTGGCGGAAGTTTCACTATACATCACCACTTTTTCAACCCACGTGGGGTTGCAGCATCATCGCAGATGGAACTTTTGCATATCCAGAGGCATTCCAAAACACCACATGGCAACTACTAATTGATCCTCTAGTTGTGATAAATGTCAGTGATGACATCTTGGGGGTATGTGATGTCTGTCCAAGAACATAACAAACACTTATGGAGTGTCCTCCAAAGGATTAAAGACTTGGAACTGCTGGAACTGCTAACTCCCAATCTAGTTAATTTATTCACTCGGGACTCGTTTTAGGCCAATGAATCTTTTGACCCTGATTGAAGACACCTTAAGACGAGATAACTAATCAACATGTCAATCAATATGTCAATAACGTTATCAATAGTCACCATAAATCAATTAGATTAATCAATAACATACGAAAGACTCGGAAACCACCATGACCTTTCAGTCATGAATAACCACACCAGTTTAGTACAATTTTATGATGTTTATTCCCTATTGATTACAATTCTACTAGTAAGTTTATTAGTCTTAAGACCATGAAACACATCAGCATTGTCATAATATGGCAACTTGAATAAGATTTCATCAAAGCAAAGATCATGAACATTAGAACATAGCACGACGTCAACATAGGTTAACCTTAGCAGAGCATCATTAGCACACTGAGCCACGCCCCGTCCACCCTCGAAGTAGGTAGGGGAATTTCCGCCTATTGCCAGGATGATGGACAGCTTTCCAAGGCGACCCCACTGCGTTTGCCGCCGACTCGCGTGGTGCGTTGTTGATGCGCCGGGGCGCGAGGACATCTCCGCGGGGACGCACTAGTGGCAATGACATTGCCGGGGGCACACAAGGTTGCTGAAGACGTTTTTGCCCCCGTGGCCCATCACGTACCCTAGTGTACAATGTGGACGCGGCAGATGCCGCGGTTGAAGCTCACCTTCTGGAAAAGACGGCCCACCCTGGCTCTTGGGCTTAGCAGGGATGGGGCAGGGCGGGGCTGTGCGCTCAGAGATCCCATGGCGGAGGGGATCTGGAATCCTTCCTGGAGGTGAGCTGATGATGTGCTGGAGCGTGGTCTGTGTCTGACTGGGACGCGCGGTTTCAGTCTTCCTCTGCTGGAGACACAGAGTGGAGGGTTTCTCCCTTTGTGGAGCACCTGTGGGCTCCGCCCGCTGGGCCACGCCCCGTCCACCCTCGAGGTAGGTGGGGGAGTTCCCGCCTTTTTACCAGGATGATGGATGGACGACTAAGTATTTTTTACCCATGATTCTAATTATGTATTGTATGTGCAGATGTGTGTGTATAGTCATGTGTGTGTGTGTGTGTATAAATATATATATATGTGTATGTATGTGTATATGTTGTTTCTGTGCCTGGCATGTTTCTATGAATTTCTGCTCTCTTTTTATCACACTTATCTACTCATCGCTCTTATGTCATGTCTCTATCAAACTATCCTCCATTCTCACTCGGACTCATCCCAAATCCCTTCGACCACTTTCATCTCCTAAATATCTCTGCCTAAGCTCATCCCTCCACCCCCACATCTAACTCACCAAACCTCACTCTACCTCTGTGACCTCCCACACAACCCTACTAAATTCTCCTGCATTCATCTCACCCTGCTACTATGCTCTCCCTAACCCTTCCACATCCTCTTTCCCCTCCGCCCCCCTTTTATTCATCTC